>NW_024063420.1:0-1200000 GCF_006381635.1 Hibiscus syriacus
GAAAAGCTCTTCTTGTGTTTGATTGCTTGTATAGGTGTTTTCTAACCTTTTTTCAATTGTCTCCAACTTTGATTTTATATGTTGGAATGAGTTTGTGGCCGATTCTAGTCGTTGGGGATGTTTTAGAGCGTTGGAGATTAATTTTCTGCAAAATAAAACTGCCCAAAACAGGGAGTATTAGTACTCCTTTAATGAGTATCGATATACATTTGTAATATTTAAATAAACTAGCCGTTGAAGACCATTGGGCTTGACCAATATCGATACTATGCTTCATGGTATCTATACCACTGTGTAAAGTATCGGTACCCATTGAGTATTGATACCTATTTTGCATTATGGAATTTGAGTAATTTTGAAAACAACTAGTAGTATCGATACTACCTAGAGAGTATCGATACTTCTCTTACCTTTGGTATCAGTACCACATGAATAATATCGGTACTGAACATTATCGATACTACTTACCTAAAAAATTGTTTTGTGCTCAAATTCTAGTTTAATTGACTTTGAATTATTTTTGAAAACTTTGAACAAATTCAATCAAGTCCAAAAATATTTTGCCTTAATTTCTTATATCAAAATATTAAAAACATAATTCAACAATCTCCCCCTTTTTGATGTAGCAAAACATTTGAAATTTGTTTTGACAAAACTCTCCACTAATAAAATATTTCATGAAAAAAGAAATATTTGGAAAATATTAAAGGTCACCCTTTTCATTGAGAAATTGAATTTTTGAAACCTATACTTCTCCCCCTTTTTTGTTATAAAAAAAATTCAAATTTAATGGTTCAAAACAACAATGGTGAGTAAGTAAGAATTTTATAATAGAATCATTTGAAAAATCAAAGCTCCCCCTCAATAAAAGCATTCCAAAAAAAAATTTGACTTTAAAAGCTTGACACTTAAAAGACATTAAATTTCAACAAAGATTAACAAACATATTAGTAGCATATTAAATTCAATATATCCAAGTCTAATATATTTTATGCAATACCAATTTTTGTATTTAAGTGCATGTCCATAAAGCTATCCGAAAATGTTATGCATTTGAAAATTGATATAAATAATTAGAGAGATATCATTTGCAACAAATCACATGCATAAACATTTAAATTAAGGTCAAAAATTAAAATTTGTAAAAAAAAAAACATTAAAACCAATTTTGACCAAAATTCATTATGTTGAACAAACATTTATGAAAAATCATTAAAATTTTAGAAAATGTTCATCACAACACTTTGTTAACATACATGAGATAGAAAACATAAATTATTTAAAATAAAACTCATGCATGCTTATACTAAATGAGCAACCAATTATGCAAGATAATCAAAATAAGCTTAGAGGTTACCATTCCATATCAAGTGTGGCTAGAACATTTGAGCATATTCACTTTCATCACCATTGCTCTCACACACATACAAGAGACATTTATGTGGATTTTGGTATCCAAATTGCTTTGGATCCTTGAACGTTAGTTTCAACGCCCCTTGTTCCCTTAGGAATCCATACTTGTTTAATTTGAAAATGTTTTCCTTTCTTTAAAGGACAAATATGTTCCTTGTGACCATGATAATGACAATGTGAGCATTTGTCATTATAAAATTAGATGAATTATTTAAAATGATTTTATTTTCTTTTGTTAAGTATTCAAGCTTAACCTTTAAATCAAAACTTTTTTTTTCAAAATTTTCAATTTTCATTTTTGAAAGCTCTAAATTCTCTTTTCAAATTTCATTTTGTTTTTCAAAATCAACTTTTGATTTCAAAAGAAAATCATTTTCAACTTTAAGTTTTGAAATCATTTTCTTGTATTTGGAGTTCATGGTCTCAAAATCCAAAAATAAATCATCATATGCATCTTGTAACTCATAAAAGAATATGAATCAGATTCATTAGAGTTAGAAGATACCTTGGGCTCTTCAAGAACCATAAGCACATCGCCTTTGTTGGTTCTTCTTTCTTGTTTCCATGGATCTCTTTGAGCTTATTCCAAAGCTCATTGGTATTTGAACAAGAAGAAACACCTTCATAGACATTGGGACCAAATGCACAAAACAACATATGCATGACCTTAGTATTTTGTTGAGTTTTCTTCCATTTTTTGGCACTCCACTCCTTCGTCTTCTTCTTTGGAGAAGAGTAGCCTTTATCGACCATCTCCCATGTATCAAGATCATTGGATTGGATGAATAGCTTCATTAGTTTCTTCCAATGATAGTAGTTGGCTCCAGTTAAAGTATGGAGGCTTGTCAATCGGTTGAGAGTCTTCCATGTGGAACGAGCCGGGGGTGGAAGTCATCTTCTCGATTGTGTAAAAATGGATAGAGCTTCTTCAAGGATCGTCTCAAGGTTGATATACCTTCTAATGAGTCAATCTTTGATACCAATTGTTAGGATTTGATGAAGCTCAAATTGATCAACCGAATAATTTGTCAAGAGGGGGTGAATTTTTTTTGAGTTTAGGGAGTAAGGAGTATAAAACAAAATAATTTGCACAAGGATTTATAGTGGTTCGACTTCTTAACCAAGTCTACATCCACTAACTAAGCTCATGACTTAGGATTTTCTAACAAATTCACTAATTTCTTTTTTCTTTTTCTAACACAAAGAGATAACCTTTACAACTCCCTAGCTTTTCAAAGGCTAAGCTAGAACCAATCCCCTTTACAAAGTTTGAAAGATGTAAACAAGAAAACCTCTTAAAGGAAGGTGTTTACAAAAATTAAGCTCACTAAAATACTAATATTTACAAGAGAAATGAAAATAAGAATGAAAAACTCTTCTCTTGTGTTTGATTGCTTAGATAGGTGTTGTCTAACCTTATTCAAGTGTCTTTAACTTGTTTTTATATGTTGGAATGAGTTTGTGGCCATTTCTAGCTATTGGAGATATTTTGGAGTCGTTAGAGATTAATTTTCTGTTAAATAAAACTACCTAGAACAGGGACTATCGGTTCTCCTTTAATGACTATCGGTACTACCTTTGTAATATTTAAATAAACTAGTCGTTGAAGATAGTTGGACTTAACCAATACCGATACTATGCTTCATGGTATTGATACCACTGTGTAATGTATTATCGGTACCCCTTGAGTATTTGGTACCTATTTTGCATTTTGGAATTTGAGCAATTTGGAAAACAATTGGTAGTATCAATACTACCTAGAGAGTATCAATACTTCTCTTACCTTTGGTATCGATACCACATTAACAATATCGGTTTTGTTCATACAGTATCAGTACTACTTACCCAGCAAATTGCTTTGTGCTCAAATTCTAGTTTAATGGACTTTGAATTATTTTTGACAACTTTGAACAAATTCAATCAAGTCCAAAAACATTTTGCCTTAATTTGTTATATCAAAATATTATAAAAAATAGTTCAAAAAGATTAATATAGTTCAATTTCTAGTTTATCTAACATTTAACATTGACATATCAAAAAGTTTTAATTTTTAGTTTCTATTATATTACCGCCTACTTTTTCTGTCACTGATCAATGGGTTCTCTTGCCGAAAAAATCACCAAACTACTCATTCTTTTTAGAGATGTAAATGAATCAAGCTTGAATGAACAAGATTGTTTTTGTTTTCGATTTGTGTTCATTTATTAGGATCGTGTTTATATATGTTTGTGTATTTTTGAAGGTGTTTGTGTATTTTTGAAGGTGTTCGTGTTTGGTCCATTTAGCATTTATGAACATGTTCGTTTAACGTTCGTGTAACACCCCCAACCTGTATCCGATCCAGATACGAATCCGAGATGTCACATTCACTGTTCAAAACATGAACTTTTATAAAAGCCATAGAAAATTTAAAACTTTCATTACTATAAGGTTATTTTCTTATATAAATACATTTAAAAACATTATTGAACTCCATCAGAGTATACATATTTAATAACTTTATTTACATGCCAACATATTAATTTACATAACAGAACATACTTTACAAAATATTTCTGATCTGATCTTCGAGTGGAGATATGTTGTTATGCTAATACTAGGCTTTATCTTCTTGCTTATCAACACCTACTTGTAAGACACTTACACGCTAAGTCATAGACTTAGTGAGACATGTAAATACATATGTAAACTAACAAATGCATATGCATACCATGTAGTACAACATCATTACTCATATACATACTTAAACCATTATTGACATATCATACCATGCTATCACACAAAATAGTATAACATTACATATAATTAAATGTACATCTATACATATCATATTATTATTATTATCAATAACCTCATATCATTATCCATATTATAATCATTTCTACCTTTTAGTTATCTATTCTTACACTTAACCTTTTTACTATCATATATCACACATATCACTTCATATCGCAAATACACATATGCAGTCAATATTATTATCCTCATTCCTATTATCATATGATTCTGAACTTATCATTTATAAACGTCAAATAACATAGATACCATTTCCCAAAGGAACACACATATTATCATAGCAAGTTATTTATTATCATTAAAGCCCATGTATACTTTTGAGAACTAAAGGTATGTGAGTACATAGAGGTTGTGCACAATGCTGTCACCACAGCTCGTATAAATCCCACTAGGGGCACGTAGAATATGTCCCGAAGGACCACATATAACACATATGACTCAAAGGACCACATATAACACATATATCCCGAAGGACCATGTAGAACCCTCGACTCTTGGCATGCCAACTATACCCCCAGCTCTCATAACACATAACATAGACATTACTATTTATGTTATCACACTTTCACATATTCATATCATATACACATATAAGCTCATGGATTCTTATCACATATATCGTGTAATAATCACTTGGAGTCTCATATCTTCTTATCACACATCTCATATCACAGGTCACATTGTTTATATCTTGTTCTCATATCTTCACATGAACATATGAACACGTAGATTCTCATCACATAACTCATACCTCATTTTTATATATTTCATTAGTTTAGTATCTCAAAAATTATATCATATTATCATGTGGTCACATATATACCTAACACATAGATCATGTATCACATATAGTTCATATCTTTTCATTTATCTTATGTTTTATCATTTTATATTATATAAATCATATATATAATACAGGCATATTCACTCAAACATGTATTCACACAAATCACATATAATAATACACTTACATCTAAACATATGCATAAACTCAAACACATCTAAGCATCATATCTCTATATGCTTATATTCTCATACTCATGTAACCTAATATCGGAATTAGACTTATCACAAGTCTTAATTCCATAACATAACTTATACTTACTATCATGTACTCACTGGTCTCACTGAACACTATTAAGCTCTTGTTCTTTTTTGCGAATCTTACTCTGACGACCTATCCAACTTTTCTTTCGCTCGATGTCTACACAATCAATTATTGATACATATCAGTTTTCAAATTACTGTAATTATACCTTTAATCTCTTAGACTAAACGAAAAGTCTATTTTTAATTTCCTTTTGAAGTGTATCGATACACACTATAGGGTATCGATACATCCCTTCACTAGTGTATAGGTACACTACCTATATATCGGTACACAAATTACATTCGGAATTTCTCATTTCAAGGGGATATCGATACACTACCTATGTATCAGTACACTTTGAACATTTTCCTGAATTTTACTCTTGATGTATCGGTACCTATTGAATGTATACCGATACACCTTACCCAAAAATTACTTCTTGAGCATGAAAATTTACTCAAATCAACTCAAATGCTTCATATTTCATCCCCTTACATATTCCTAACTTAGATACATATGCTTAAACTCATTAATACTCATTTACCACCTCTAAAATCTCAAAATCATATCATCCATATGAAATTCAAGAATTGAACTCAATTTTCAACATGTTCCAAATTCCTCAATAAAACTTCAGAAACCTCTTTATATCAAGAATTCATTTCTAAACCCTTAATCAAATATCCTTTCTAATTCTTTTCTTAATGTTTTAAGCTTATATAAGCTTACCTTAAGCTTATATAACACTCAAATACTCCAACCCAACCTATAAATTCAAGAAATTAACCAACTGAAATCAACTTACCTTTGGAGCTGGAGCCACGAGAGGAAGAAGAAAAAAGCAAGAAACAAACTTTTGGATCTTTTCCCCTCTTCCCACGTGTTATCTCCCTAAATAGTGAGATAAAAATTCCCTTTAAGCTAAATTACCATACTAATCTTTTAATCCTTTCATAATTACCATTTAATCCAATACACAAATATTCCTATTTAAGGTCTTGAACTTTTCATTTTTTTCTAAATTGATCCCCACATTTCAAAAATTCCCATTTTAGTCATTGACTCGGATTTCAGAATGTTACAAATCTCCCCTCCTTTAAGAAAATGCGTGCTCGAATTTTCATTTCATAGCAAGATGAAGTAATACTTTTATAATACTCAACAAATCTTGATTTACTCTTACTATTAACCTTATACTCCTATACAATCCTCCTTCGAGACTCAATACATATATCTTCTACTCATTATATATATATATATCAACACAACCTGTTCACTTTGAAATCTTATCCTATTAATTCTTAACAATTCATTTCTTATCATCTCCAAATTATTTTCACTTCTCCTTATAATTGTCACTAGCATATAACTATATCTATCTAAAATCTATTCAAATCAAAACTACTTTACCACATTATTAAAATTTACCTGCCAAAATCTCTGCATCCTCAAAATCTTCATTTGTGTCCAAATTATAAACTCGTGCAGTGGGATGCACATCATGTCGAGTAAATGACTCAGATTGGTTTCTTCTACGACCTCTACCTCTACTTCTCTGAGATACCATAACATACCTCTTTCTCTGTACCATTTTATCAGTCATAAGTGGACAATCTCGAATGAAATGTCCAACATCAGCGCATCTAAAATAAGCTCCTGAAATCACTTTACATACTCCTGTATGATTCTTTCCACAATATGAACATTGTCTTACTTGACTGATATTTGATCTTTTATCATTAAAAGCAACTGATTCCAACATATCTTGAGTTGGAGAATCCAATTCTCTATTTTTCTTTGATGATGAGGAACTCGATGAAGCACCCATTCTCTTAGACTTCTGAACTTTTTGTTCTTTAAATCTCTCACTCTGAGCTCTTTCTAGAGCTTTAGCTCGATTAACCACTTCTTGAAACGATGAAAAATTCAAGGCTACAATAACTCTCTTAACCTAGGGAGAAAACCCTCCACAAACCAATCATATACATCATTCTCAGTCAGAATAAACTCAACAGCAAAACGACTTAACTTATTAAACTCACATTCATATTCATACACTGTATAATTCAAAAATTCTTGTATCATCTGTCTAATATATTGATCACCAATGTACTTACGCTTGAATTCTTCCAAGAAGAATAACCATGTCACTTGATCACTTCTTAATCTCATGGTAACATTTGTCCACCATATTCTAGCTTGTCCCCCTAACCGCGAAACTATTCCATCTAATTTCTCTATGTCAGAACAGTGGAGCCCATCCAACATTATCTTGACATCGTTCAACAAAAGATCCGCAACAACTGGATCTTCCTCAGCTTTGCTCTTAAACTCAGGTGCTCCTAAACCTTTCAATTCCTTAGCTATATTCATTCGAGAGCTGAGGGTGCAGAGGGTTGAAAATGCGACAAAATAACATTTAGCGTTCCAAAAAATAACCCTTGATTTCTTACTGGTACTTCTGGAGGTGTTCTCTCTTCACCCTACCTGGCCAGGGCAGATGGATTGCTACTACCCTCAGGTCTATTACTTCTCCTTTCACTTCGAGGACTTTCACAATCGGACATCTAATACATAACCACATAACCTTATTAGAAAATAGCATACTCATGACTCTATCAGATTATAAACTTTAACTTTCTGTTGGCATGTATATCTTTTCAAAACACTTTTGACTTCGGTTTAAGCCTAGAATCGGCTAAACCTTAGCTCTAATATCATTAAATGTAACACCCCCAACCCGTATCCGACCCAGATACGAATATGAGGTGTCACATTCACTGTTCAAAACATGAACATTTATAAAAGCCATATAAAATTTAAAACTTTCATTACTATAAGGTTATTTTCTTATATAAATACATTTAAAAACATTACTGAACTCCATCAGAGTATACATATTTAATAACTTTATTTACATGCCAACATATTAATTTACATAACAGAACATACTTTACAAAATATTTCTGATCTGATCTTCGAATAGAGATATGTTGTTCTGCTGGTACTAGGCTTTATCATCTTGCTTATCAACACCTACATATAAGACACTTACATGCTAAGTCATAGACTTAGTGAGACATGTAAATACATATATAAACTAACAAAATCATTTGCATACCTTGTAGTACAACATCATACTCATATACATACTTAAACCATTATTGACATATCATACCATGCTATCGCATAAAACAATATAACATTACATATAATTAAACGTACATCTATACATATCTTATTATTATTATCAATAACCTCATATCATTATCCATATTATAATCATTCTTACCTTTTAGTTATCTATTCTTACACTTAACCTTCTTACTATATATATCACACATATCACTTCACATCGCCAATACACATATGCAATCAATATTATTATCCTCATTCCTATTATCATATGATTCTGAACTTATCATTTATACACGTCAAATAACATAGATACCATTTCCCAAAGGAACACACATATTATCATAACAAGTTATTTATTATCTTTAAAACACTTGTATACTTTTGAGAACTGAAAGTATGTGATTACATAGAGGTTGTGCACAATGTTGTCACCACAGCTCGTATGAATCCCACTAGGGGCGCGTAGAATATGTCCCGAAAGACCACTATGTCCCGAAGGAGCACATATAACACATATGTCTCGAAGGACCACATATAACACATATGTCCCGAAGGACCATGTAGAACCCTCGACTCTTGACATGCCAACTATACCCCTAGCTCTCATAACACATAACATGGGCATTATTATTTATGTTATCATACTTTCACATATTCATATCATATACACATATAAGCTCATGGCTTCTTATCAGATATATCGTGTAATAATCACTTGGAGTATCATATCTTCTTATCACATATCTCATATCACATGTCACATTGCTTATATCTTGTTCTCATATCTTCTCATAAACATATGAAAACATAGATTCTCATCACATAACTCATACCTCCTTTTTACATATTTCATTAGTTTAGTATCTCAAAATTTATATCATATTATCATGTGGTCACATATATTACTTAACACATCGATCATGTATCATATATAGTTAATTTCTTTTCATTTATCTTATGTTTTATCCTTTTATATTCATATAAATCACATACATATAATACATACAAGGCATATTCACTCAAACATGTATTCACACAAATCACATATAATAATACACTTACATCTAAACATATGTATGAACTCAAATACATCTAAGCATCATATTCCTATATGCTTATATTCTTATACTCATGTAACCTAATATCGGAATTAGACTTATCACAAGTCTTAATTCCATAACATAACTTATACTTACTATCATGTACTCACATGGTCTCACTGAACACTATTAAGCTCTTGTTCTTTCTTGCGAATCTTACTCTGACGACCTATCCGAACTTTGCTTTCGATCGGTGTCTACACAATCAATTATTTATACATATCAGTATTCCAATTACTATAATTATACCTTTAATCTCTTAGAATAAACGAAAAGTCTATTTTCAATTTCCTTTTGAAGTGTATCAATACACACTATAGGGTATCGATACATCACTTCACTAGTGTAACGGTACACTACATATGTATCGGTACGCAAATTACATTCGAAATTTCTCATTTTAAGGGGGTATCGATACACTACCTATGTATCGGTACACTTTGAACATTTTCCTGAATTTTACTCTTGATGTATCGGTACCTATTGAATATGTTACGATACACCTTACCCAGAAATTACTTCTTAAGCCCGAAAATTTACTCAAATCAACTCAAATGCTTCATATTTCATCCCCTTACATATTCCTAACTTACCTACATATGCTTAAACTCATTAATACTCATTTACCACATCTTAAACCTCAAAATCCTATCATCCATATGAAATTCAAGAATTAAACTCAATTTTCAACATGTTCCAAATTCAATTCTAACACTTCATATTCCTTAATTTGGTTGATGACAAGTCAAATTCCTCAATAAAACTTCAGAAACCTCTTTATATCAAGAATTCATTTCTAAACCCTTAATCAAATTTCCTTTTTAATTCTCTTTTCTTAATGTTTTAAGCTTATATAAGCTTACCTTAAGCATATATAACACCTAAATACTCCAACCCAACCTATAAATTCAAGAAATTAACCAACTAAAATCAACTTACATTTGGAGCTCGAGCCACGAAAGGAAGAAGAAGAAAGCAAGAAACAAGCTTCTGGATATTTTTCCCTCTTCCCACATATTATCTCCCTAAATAGGAAGATAAAAATATCCTTTAAGCTAAATTACCATACTACCCTTTTAATCCTTTCATAATTACCATTTAATCCAATATATAAATATTCCTATTTAAGTCCTTAAACTTTTCAATTTTTTTCTAAATTGATCCCCACATTTCAAAAATTCTTATTTTAGTCAATGACATGGATTTCGGAATGTTACAGTTCGCGTAATGTTTGTTTATATGTTTGCAAATATGTTCATTTAACGTTCATGAACATGTTGGCAAAATTACACTTTTTGAACTCCAAAGTTTATCATGTGTTCAATTTAGTCTATACATTCTATAATATTTAAAATATGAAAAAATAAAAGGAAAAGGAGAATTGAATAAACAAACTTATAAATGAGTTAAAAATATATATTTATTTGTGAACGAAAATGAATCTAACAAACCTCTAGTTGTATTAGTTTATTTATTAAATGAACATATTTTTTTTCTAAAACAACCAATACGCGATCGAAGGACCCGACTCGAATATTGAGTGTTCCATTAGCCATTAAAATGACTTGATACGTAAACCGTACTGATTCTTTTATTCAAACATGACTGCAATCAATACAACATAAACATAAAATGGAAGTTCACACCAAATTTAACATAATGATTGCAAGATCATTAGTACAAAATTATATTAAAATTGGATTATATGCTTTATGGGTATTTTCATCTTTTCATGTTGTAGACACTAATTTTTTCATTTTATTATTATTATAATTTTTTTTTATAAATATTATTATTATTATTATTATTATTATAAATAATATTATTATTACAAGCCAAATACAATAATCCAGAGCCCAAATTACAAATGAGGCCCAGATCTATAACCCAGAGGCCCAGATCTAGACCCGAGCCAACACCCATCTAGGATTTTTAGCATCTTCTCTGCCGCCTCTACTCCAACTGCTCCGTCACCTCTACTCCAACTGCTCCGCCGTCTTGTTCCCCAATCAGTTGCTGCCACATCACCACAGCTGCAATGAAGATTCCAGAAGAGATGAAGACGGTCGCACACATATTGAAGCTAAGGTGAGTCACCATCGTAGATCCGGTGACTCACCGAACAAACAGTGTTTTGAAGGCCTATAAAAGGCCATTTAACATGCAAATAAGAGAAAAAAGAAGAAGAAGCAAGAGAACCAATCTACCACCAGCAGTAAAAAACCGAAAGTAAAAAGAAGGAGAGAGCTTACCACGGTCATCGGAAAACCAAAATATCGAAGGTATAAATTTAGATCTAGAAAATTCTAGGAGTTTTTAGGAAAAACGGAGGTCGGATTCGGCTTTAGGGTGTTCCGATCTATGATTTGGGGGTATTTTATATTTTTCGGCCATCATGAATAGTGCTGATGGCCGGAATAGTGACCGACGGTGGTCGGAATAGTGATCGGCGGTAACCGGTGGTGGCCGACCGGTGGCTAAGTTTAGAGAGAAGTGAGAGCTTCTCTCTCTTTAGAGAGAGAAGCAAAATGAAGAAATGAGGAATTTTGGGAATTTAAGGTCTATTTATACCCTCCTCAAAACTACGTCGTTTTTGGGAGGGACTTTTGTGTAATTTCCATCTGGGAAGAATCACGCGTGTAGCCATCCTAGTTTTGTAACTTTCTATTTCAGTCACTAAAATCAACTTCTAATTATTTCAATTCAGCTTTATAGTTTTATTTAATTTATAATTTAGTCACTATTATTAGACTTACATATTTATGGTAAATACTTTATTTAGTCCCTGGTAATTTTAATAAAATTTATTTTAACTCGAATAATTAATATTGAGGCTAAATTACACTGTTAGTACATATCTTTTTTGATAATTCAAATTAGGATCTTTAGGTTTTATATTTTATATATTTGTCACTGTTTTTTTATAATTTTCATTTTGTCTATTAATTTATATATCTTATATTTTAATACTATAATTTTAGTTTTCTTTATTTTCTCATTGTTTTATTTATTTATATGTTTAATTGCAATTTAATTTATATTATTATCATTTCAATTTCAATATGTTTAAATAATTACTTTAATCATTATTGTTATTATTATTATTTAGTCATATTCATTTATTTATTTTATTTATTTTTTATTAAAATTCTATTTATAAATTTAATTTTATAAATTACTTTTAAAAAATAATATTTTAATATATATTTATTTTTCAATATTAAGAAATGACAGTCTTAAAACAACTGGATGTCCATTTTCTGATATTTTTAAATAAATAAATATTTTACTTTTATAAATTATATATATTAATCTATTTTTTATTTTTAGATAAATGTTTTATTAATATTTATCTATTTTTTAATACTAAGAAAATAGTTGTCTTAAAGCACCTAGAAGTCTTTTTCTGGTATTTCTAAATAAATAAATATCTTATTTATAAAAAAAATTATTTTGAAATAACAAGATTATAAATTAAATACATCTTTGAATATTTAAATTTCTAATAATAGAGACAATTTATAATTAATAAGTATCAATTTTGGGCGTTGTGGGGTGCTCATCCTTCCCCAAACGTAATCGACCACGAATCCCTTTTTATTATTAAAAAGAAAGAATTTTTGGTTAAAACGCAGATCAGGTTTATCTTTTAACTGATGTGTTCTTAAAAACTCTTTTAAAAGATAATTTTTAGGTATTCGACCTACCTAATCTAAAAGGCCAATGGTGACTCCCAAAACATTTAAAAAAACCATTTATTCACACATCACTTTTCCCGCCAAGTAAAAATTTCGTGCCCGGGCGAAAATCGGTTACGACAGCTTGGCGACTCCGCTGGGGGACTATGGTCAATCTTTGAAATTAATTATAAATTGTCTCTATAATTTAGAAATTAAAAATTCATATATTTAATTTATAATTCTTTCCTTTCAAAATTTTTATATACTTATTATTTTCATAATATTTATGTATATTATTTTTTATTTTATTTTCAAGTATTAAATTTCAAAATTCTTCGTGAGAATTTATTCTCTGTGTCAGACCTAACAAGTAGCTTTCGGGGTTCATATGCTCTATGTCATCGTGCGAATTTATTCTCCGTGTCAGGCATAGAGAAATGTGTTCCCTCGAATTGAACTCGATCCACTTTAGTCTGTGATGGACTAGGATTGAGGTAGCCCAAGGGGCACCAACAAGTACAGTTCGAGTACCCTTACTCTTAGAACTGAAAACCCTGCATATAATCAACCCTAGAAACTCTCCTGATCTGAAACCATGCCGAAAGTTTGTCCAAAATAGGTGTACACAAAGGAGAAATAAGCTCTAGCTTTTAATTTATTTGATTTCATTTTTTTCTGAATAAATGCATGCGAACTAGAAATCATGTAGTTAGGTTAACTTTTCCAAACAAAGCATGGAACTAGAAAGCATGAGGTTAGGATATATACCATGATAGATAGAATCTTTTCTTTTCATTAGTTGGTATTAACCATTTTATTTTTTTTCTTATTTTTTTCTCATGCATGTTTTTTTGTTCTAACTTGTTTACATTGCATGATCATGGTATAACCAAAAGGTGTTGACTTGAAAGACTGTTCATCAAATTGAAAAGAAATCGTAAATGGACAAAAAGTTTTATGATCAAACAAAATATGATGCGGCCAAGGAAAGACATCATGAGGAAACTCCGAGGATAGAAGCGAGCAATGCACACAGAGATCCTGTTATATTAATACCAAAAGTACTCCACAAAGATCTTGCCAGATTGATACCAAAAGCAGTTTATGGTAAGAGCATCAGTCAGGGCATTCAGAGTAGAGGATGTTTTTATGGAAGCTCAAGCATGTTATTTGAAGGATCAAAACAAGAAATTGAGCACGGAAATGGAAACCATGCATAAAGATTTCCAAAAGATCAGTCAAGCCTGTCAAAATGTTGGTATAGGAAACAACCCAAAAGAGTGGATAACAGGGGCCACCAAACTGAAAAAGAACTACAACATATATGAAGATCTTATCCAAGAACTTCTTGGACATAAAGGTTTTCTTACAAGGGAAAATGAGCAACTCCGAGAATTGACATAGAAGATTAAGGAAAAAGAGAATGTCATGGAAGAAGCTGCAGTCCAGACAAGCAATATGGCCTATAAGCTGATAGACTAACTTGGCTTTAGAGAAGTTAAGAGGGAAAGCTATCTCCTATATGTAAAGTTTTGTTGAAGTTAGGATTGAAAGTTGTCCTCTACATGTAAAAGTTTTGTTTGATGCACGTAAACTTTTGTGTTCAATGAAATATGTTCTAAGATGATCATTCTTGAGTAACACCTTTTCATACATGCATTTTCATTTTGCATTTTGCATCTTTGCATTTTCATTTATACTTTTATGTTTTCTTTTGCATTGCACAATTTGCATTCTTATTGTTACATTTACATATTTACATTTGCATTTGCATTTTGCATTTTTTTCATTTTTATGTTTATATTTATATTTTCATTTTTGCATTTGCATATTTGCATAATTACATTTTATTTCAAACTATTTTACATGTATTTAATCATGACAACTGGAATAATTCGTGGAGAATTCCATGACATAATTTTTGAAATCAAAGTGGAGTTAACTTGGTCTTTCTAAAGAAGGATAATAGCCATGAATGAGATTTTAGCAAGGGTTGGTAGAATCGAGAAACTGCAAGAGTGATTTATCAAGACACAACAAAAGATGATTGATCAAGTAAAAAAGATCCAGGATGATTCAAATAAACAACTGACCAAATTGATGGACCTGGTGAATATTGTAATCCATAGAGAGAAACCCTTAGAGGATCCTATTGTGAAAGATTTGAATGGGATTATGAATGATGTAGTTGATACAATGGAAACAAATGACCAGAACTTTTTCAGGGAATGTGGAAATTCGATAAATCTCCAAAAATCGGGTATGATCCCAGAAATTGCGACAAAGATTAAGTTGAAGAGAAGCATGGAAGAAATTTCAGTGCCATTGAAGAAAGCTAAACAAAGCAAACATCTAGATCGTTAGTCACAAGGTTCTCAAGAAAGCAAATTAAACAATTGTAATGTGACAGTGATTTCAGGGGAAATTCTACCCAAGTTTCCTTCAGTTTCATGCAGCAAGTTATATCTTGAGTTACTCAAAGCCCATCTTATTGGCCCATGTCAGGCTAAGCCTTTGTTGCCTCCTTACCCGATATGGTATAATGAGAAAGTCTTTTGTGAATATCATGCTGGAATCCGAGGACACTCCATCGAGAATTGCGGTAACTTCAAACGACAAGTTCAAGACCTTTTAGTTCATAAAATCATAAGACTGGATGTTAACAGTCAGTCCATTTCTATCAAATAATTGGGATTCAAACCCCAAAATGAAGTTAACAAGGTCAAGGTAAATGAAGATCATACAACAGAAGTTATTGAAAAGAAAAAGGGCAAAATTGAGGAATATAAAGTATGTATGACATATTCAACTCCTGATACTTCTCTAATGCTAAAAAATGAGAAAGAAATAAAAAGAGAGGTAATTCGAGACTAGCCCACAGGTTTAAGAATGAATGGGAAAAATGTAACTCTGAAGAAACCCCAAACATTTATATCAGATTTTCTTAGGACAAGTGAAGCAGTGGGCAATATAAAGACTCTAGTGAATACTACTTCAATCACAGCTGCAAGATGCATTCAGAATCAGAACAAAACTGTCATCACCAAAGGAAGCTGTTCTGAATATAAAATTGAGCCCAATTTCCACTCAGGGAATAAAAAGATGATGATAGAGACTGATCAGGAAGAAGCAAAGATTTGTGCATTTGAGGGTTTATCCAAAGGAGTTGACACAAAAGATGATCAAGAAATGGGGGGAATGAGGACAAAAACCTTAGTCCTTTCACACAACATTATAACTTGATAAATGTGGAAGTTGATATCTATCACTGTAGTACCTTTCATTTTCAACATCTTGTTTGAACTTGTTTTTTGTTCCTTTTCTCCGCCTTTTGTACAATAAATAAATTTTTGTTGTTTTTATGGTTATGAACAAGGAATTAAGTTTTAATCTTGAAATTCTTGAGTATCAAGTAGATTAAATATTCTTTTAATTTTTCAAGAATTATAGATCTTTGGCAAGTTGTAAAATTATATCTTCCATATCCCATCCAACGCCAATTACTTAACCCTTACCAAAACCAAATCCTAACATTACAATTATCTGAGACACTAAAGAAATGTCTCTACCTACTTTTGAGAGACCAACTCCATATGTTTATTGGTTTATGATACTACCTTCCACCATATACATGACTTCATAAGTCACACATTTTTCCTTCCAAATACAAAACCATCATAAACCAAAAAAACTTCAAAAGAACCAAACTTTCAAATTATCTGTGAATTTTCCTACAAGAAGAGACGAGATGAGGCATCATGGATCAATTTATTGAAGATAATTTCTAGTAATTAGGGCATACTCAAAGAAGAAAAAAGGGATTGATTTAAATAAATATATTATGCATTAATTACATTGTTTTCATGTAAATGAAAGTTAATCTTGAATATTCATCCCCCTGGAGATACCTCTTTTTACAAAGACTTCTATGTATGAGACGACTGAACTTTGTGCACAGTTTAAGCATGCAATCTCATTGACATATCGCCCAAAGATGAATGGGGAATTTGAAGGAGCAAATAAGAACGTTAAGAGGATCATTACAAAGACCACTGAAACTTATAAGGATTGGCCCGAGAAGCTACATTTTGCCTTATATGCATATCGAAATACTGTTCGAACATCACTAGGGCAATACCTTATTATTCAGTTTTACCGATTTAAGTTGAGATCCCACTAATTTGTATATTGAATGAGGTAAAATTGGAGGAGGTTAAAGGGATCCAAGCTCGATTTGATCAATTAAACCTTATTGATGATAAGAGATTGAAAGCTATTTACCATGGGTAGATGCATCAGAAACGGATGATGAAAGATCACAACAAGAAAGTACATCCGTGAGAGTTCCAAGAGGGTGATCTAGTTTTTTTTAAAAAAAAAGATATTGCCTATACATAAAGATTTCCATGGGAAATGGATGCCTAATTAGGAAGGGTCATCTGTTGTAAAAAAGGGGTATTTTTCGAATGAGCATTGATTTTGGCATAAATGGATGGGAAAGTTCTGAGAAACCAAATAAACTCAGATTCTATCAAGAAATATTATACTTGAAGAAAAAAAGGAAAAAGGAAAAATTGAATCAAAATAGGCAACTCATAGAGCCTCAAGTTACAAGGTTGATCAAGTACAATTAGTTCAAAGAAGCGCAAGAAATACTGGAGATGAATGAATCTTATGGAAAAATCCCCAGTAAAGCAGATCCAAGTCAAGCAAAGCAAGATTGAAGGCATCTAATTAAAAGACAATATCTTCAGAATTAATTCCGCCTCTCAAGATTGATTTTTATTTGCAAAAATTGGTTTTTAAAATCTTTAATGCATGACATGAAAAATGATAAAAGGGGGTTCAAGATGTAAATTTTGAATAACATCTTGAAACCAAAGGAGGATTCGAGTTGAAAACCTAAAAAGGCGGCTCGAATATTAAATGGTGCAATAACAACATAAGAGGCGATCTTAAGCTCTTAATGAAGCACTACACATCCCAAAGATGTTCCTGAGAGTCTGGAAACAAGAAGTATCTCTAGGAGATGAGCATAACAACAAGAAGTATCTCTACCAGATAAGCATAACAACCATTTCTTCAAGTTAATGAAAGTCCAAAGAGACATATATGCTGGACTAACCTGAGAAACCCTACTTTACCAGAATCAACCTACACCTTAAATCAGTCAATAATTTTGACACTTGCCATAGGACTATGATTTTTGAATGATTTAAAAGAGTAGTTTATTTATTTGATATTCATTAATTTCATGTCTTATGATTTGATTCTATTGTTAACCTATAATAGGCAATATTTTACAAAATTCTTTCATTCTTCGATAAAGAAATGAGAAAAAACATTTTCAAACAGGACAGTCTCAAATGAGGAAGGTCTTTGAAACAAGTTTCATGTTCTACCTTTATTGTAGAAAAAGAAAGTGATGCCAAAAAAAATGAATCATTTCACATTCTTAAAAGAAAGTGGTCCAAGAAGCCAAAAAGTCTGGAGAATTGAATTTGTAATGCCCTTTCTTGTGACATTATCAGCAAATCATCAAGAATGATTATCTTGTACTAAAGGGACATATTGAAAACCCATTTCAACTAAACCTTTCCATAGTTCGGGAAGAATGAGATATGGAGGTGTCTATCTTGAAGTAGCAGAAGAGCCAGTCATTGCAAGAAAATGCACCAACAAAAATCTTCTAGTTCATCCCGATGATGTTTATTTCTTTCGGTAAGATTGTTACACTGGATACTACCAACAACAAGGTCGAATTTGCCAAATCTATTCATTAATTGTTCCAACCGATCACCATTCAGTTCTTTTACATTTCAAAGGTATACCAAGATAGTAGAAGGCAACCTTTGCATCACTGATCCCAGAGAAAAGAGACAGGACATTGATATCACCGGGGAACATGTCTCTAGCAGATCCTCCTCCTCGTGTATGGTTTTTAGGGAAACCTAGAAGCATTTCCACCTCATCAGGTTCAAGTGGAATAACTTTATTTCTTCCAACCCTTACCAGATTCTATTTTCTGCGTTCATCAAGAACATACTTCTGGACACTCGAAGGTGGTTCATTGTCATAAGCTTCAAGAGCCTTACGAATCCTTTCTGTCAATTTGGCACTTCCTGTACATAAACAATTCAACTTTGTTTTTGGAACCCAGGAAGGCTACCATTTTTTACAATGGAAAAACATCATGTATGGTGCATGGAGGAAGCGGAATAAGAGGAAATCTGTTCTCAATTGGCAGATTATGAATATAGCCATTTTTCGTGCAGCAGCACAAAAATACTTCGAATCTACAAATTCTGGCTCTACATTGTATAAGTACCGTGGCATTTTGATCCAAACACCAACTGTAGGAAGTGACACGTTCTCGTAGTAGGAATAAAGAGGCCTAATAGCATCTTCTAGAAGTGTTCTTTGAGTTATCTGATCTGGTTCGGTAGAAACCCCAAAACCAATCATTGGATTTGAAAGATGAATTGCATGATCGTCTTCATTAAAAGCTTCTTTTCAAGCTTCATCTGCTCCTTCCTTTTGCAAAAAAAACAAAAATCATAGCCCGAGTTTCGCCTTTTCTTGTAATTGGGGTCATTGCATAATGGCTTCCTATCTTCTACCGAAAGAAATGCGTCAGCAGCCTTAGCCATTTGAGCAGCACATATAAAATCTGTCAATTCTGCAATTGATGAATCCGGACCACATCTCTCTATGGCTATTGAGCCTCAGCATCTGAGTACCCCATTTTCGTTAAGTATAATAGTTTATTCTCCTCATAAGAATCAGAATTCAAGATTTCCTCGGTGTCAGAAGAACTATCAATATCTGTGAAATCATCCTGAAAGATCGCTTCATAATCAGAGAAAAGTATATTCTAGAAATAGCATTCACTAAAAACAAGGTTCATTGTGCTAGCCTTGAATGAATTACCAAGCGATTATACCACTCTGTCCAACTAGATCCCCCCAGATCGAAAAAATGGGCACCTTATTCAGAAGAGGCACAATTCAGACATTTCCGTCAAAATGATTGATTAGTTCTTAAGTTTGTGACAACATGAAGACAATTCCTGAAGTTACTTAACAACTGTTGTTTAGTGACATCAGAATGAGAGTATTCAAGATAAACAGATTTGAGGCACGGATAAAGCCGCAAGTACCCATAACAGTGCATTTTCAAAATTGGACCTCGTGGGGATCATGATATTCCAGTCAAACATACATTGAGAGTGAATCAGAAACAAAATGTTGGGGCATCTCGAAAGCCCATTTCAGACAAAAATGATATATGTGGGGCATTCTGAGGACCCACGTCAGTATGAATATTTGGGTATTTTGAAAGCTCACATCAACAAGAAACAAATGTTGGGGTATGTTGAAAGCCCATTTCAATCATAATCAGGAATATCGATGCGTTTTGAATGTTCACGTCAACAAATGTTGGGGCATGCTGAAAGCCCATTTCAATAAGAAATTGGAATATTGGCGCATTTTGAACGTATGTATTAGCAAATGCTGGGGCATGCTGAAAGACCATTTCAATCAGAAATTGGAATAACATTTTGAATGTTCATATCAGCAAATATTGGGGCATGCTGAAGGCCCACATCATCATGTGTTAAAGATCATTGACTTGAGTAAATATTTCCAATGAGACAGAAAGGTATGAAGAATAAAAATGGTGAAACAATGATAGTAGAGTTGGCTATACATAATTGATTCATTCATCAAGTAGTTTCATTAGGGTCCTAGTGTTGAACAAATATCTACTCAACAAGTATGGTTTCAAATACCCAATCTTCTTAAACCATGTGTCACATGACAACGTGTTCTTTGTTACGCTACATCGCGATTGCATGGATAAAGATGGTCCTCATGCAGACCATTCGATCTAGGGTTTAGTTCGTCAAGATCTTAGCATTGAATTTGGTCTTTTATGTGTCAGTGATGATTGGATATTTCTTTGAGGGTCCTGGCGGTTAATTTCAATCATGTTGTTGGAGCTACGAATATGTTTTTCACATCGATTTTTGCTTACTTGATGACATTGAAGAAAGAGGAACAGCTTACGTATATTACCCTTATTACCATTATTACTAGGGTTATCATTGCCAGTCGGGGTAAACTGAGTTTTCACCTATTTGGCTTTATCATGTGCGTTTCATCTACAGCAGCAAGAATTCTATGAACATACTTTTGTACATGGCTCCTATAGTGGATGTGTTTCTACTTCTTACACTCATGATCGGTATCACAATCGCACTTGCCCGAGATGATATAAAGATTAGTTGGTATCTCTTATTCAATCCAACTCTAGCAGATTTTGTGAATTTGACCAATTTTTTTGGTCATGAAACATACCAGTATCCCCTTTTTATTCCCACTAACTTTTGCTCTTGGTGTCTTTGTAACATCATACAAAAGCTCTAAACACTATGCAAAGAGCATTCACTGATTGATAAATCTGAGCAGAAGCTACAGGAAATGATGAATGTGTTGTCAAATGTTTTACGAACATCTGTGTAGAAACCACAGGAAAGGATAAATGTGTTGTCAAATGTTTTACGAACCAGTGATTATGGTGCTGAACCAATGTTGCGATCATATGGCGTTTCCATTTATGGACCCAAGATGAAGTTTGTCTTCTTAAACTCTAAAGTTAGAAGTAACAAATGATGAAGATTTATTTCCATGAGAAAGGGAACTAAAACTTCAACAACAAGAAACTAGTGGAGCCAATTAAGGTTGAACGATATGTTGTTGTTAAACATCTCAACATGATTTGGTCTGAATGGCTTTGTTCGAGATCCAATTAGATGTGGAGACATGAAAAGAATTAGGATAAATCCTTCTTGTGGTATGTTTCAAGAGTTAAATCAAAACATATTTTACTCTCCTAATTACTCTTTGTTGAGTTTAGCATATCTACATCTACATTCTTCAAAGATGATAGATTCTCTCTTCAAATATGGTAGATTATCTCTTCAAAGATGATAGATTCTCTTTTCAAAGATGAAAGCCTTATTGGATTTCTACACAAGTCCATACTAAGAAATCCGATGTTATCAAAGATAAAATGGGGCATCAATGTCATAATTCTGACTACGGCAAGAGTTCCATAAATAAAATATTTCTTCTGAGACTTAAATTAAGCAAAGAAGACACAAAGATACCAATTGATCAAATGGTTCTTCAGAAATATAGCATAAGTTGCTACACTGATATCCGAAGGTAACCCTGGCAATAAATGATTAAGTGAAGAAAGTCTGAGTTCATCACTTTGAAGTCAAATGAAGATTGCATCAATATTCATGCATTCATAAGAACATCATTTGTATAATAGACAATGCATTACATTGATATATTTGATTGCATTCAAATATGAAGTTTTACAGATCTTCGTATGAAAAAAGAATATTCATGATGAAAAATACCTTACAAGAAGAAGGTAGAATTCAAAATCTCAAATGCATAAATCACGCAAACATCTGAAGAAGAGATGGACGCAATCCACAAGAATGAGCATTATCTTGAGATTGGGGAATGATATCCAATCAACATGTTATTTTGAAAAATAATGAGAAAACGCTTTCCAAAGTTTCTCATTTAATCATTTTTGAAAATGAAATTGTTGAATAGTAAGAAAACGTTTTTCAAAATTTCTTACTTAGTAAACTATTTCCCACATATGTAAGCCCTTCAGTGCATGATGTTTTCAAAGCCTTCGGTTCATCTGTAAGCCCTTTAGTGCATGATGTTTTCAAAACCTTCGGGTCATATGTAAGCCCTTTAGTGCATGATTTTTTCAAAACCTTCGGGTCATCTGTAATCCCTTAAGTGCATGATGTTTTCAAAACCTTCAGGTCATCTGTAAGCCCTTCAGTGCATGATGTTTTCAAAATCTTCGGATTATCTGTAAGCCCTTCAGTGCATAATGTTTTCAAAAACCTTCGGGTCATCTGTAAGCCCTTCATTGCATGATGTTTTCAAAACCTTCGGGTCATCTGTAAGCCCTTCAGTGTATGATGTTTTCAAAACCTTCGGGTCATCTGTAAGCCCTTTAGTGCATGATGTTTTCAAAAAAACCTTCGGGTCATCCGTAAGACCTTCAGTGCAGGATGTTTTCAAAAAGCCTCCGGGTCATCCGTAAGACCTTCAGTGCAGGATGTTTTCAAATGAGATTTTAAGAAACTGATGTTCAAAGGTTTTTTATCTTAAACCTTCGGGTCATCTGTAAGACCTACAATGCAAGATGATAAGACCTCAGGGCCATTCATAAGACCTCTGGGCAGAATGTTTTCACCATTTTCATCATACTCAAAAGAAGCCAAATGAAAAAATTATTGTCTTTTTCGTCTTTGCTTTATTCTTGTTAACACAAGAATGAGGAAAGAGGGTCAGTTGTAGACACTAATTTTTTTATTTTATTATTATTATAATTATTTTTATAAATATTTTTATTATTGTTATTATTATTATTATTATTATAAATAATATTATTATACAGGCCAAATACAATAATCCAGAGCCCAAATTACAAATGAGGCCCAGATCTAGACCCGACCCAACACCTATCTAGGATTTTTAGCATCTTCTCCGCCGCCTCTACTCTAACTGCTCCGCCGCCTCTACTCCAACTGCTATGTTACCTCTACTCCAACTGCTCTGCCGTCATGTTCCCTAATCAGTTGTTGCCACATCACCACAGCTGCAATGAATATTCCAGAAGAGATGAAGACGGCCGCACGCATATTGAAGCTAAGGCGAGTCACCATCATAGATTCGGTGACTCACCGAACAAACAGTGTTTTGAAGGCCTATAAAAGGCCATTTAACATGCAAATAAGAGAGGAAAAAAGAAGAAGCAAGAGAACCAATCTACCACCAGCAGTAAAAAACCGAAAGGAAAAAGAAGGAGATAGCTTACCACGGTCATCGAAAACTAAAATATCGAAGGTATAAATTTAGATCTAGAAAATTCTAGGAGTTTTTAGGAAAAATAGAGGCCGGATTCGGATTTAGGGTGTTCCGATCTATGATTTAGGGGTATTTTTATATTTTCCAGCCACCGTGAATAGTGGCCAACGGCCGAAATAGTGATCGGCGGTAACCGGTCGGTGGCCGACCGGTAGCTAAGTTTAGAGAGAGAAGCAAAATGAAGAAATGAGGAATTTTGGAAAATTTAGGCTATTTAAGGTCTATTTATACCCTCCTCAAAATTACGTCGTTTTGGGGAGGGACTTCTGTGTAATTTCCATCTGGGAAGAATCACACTTGTAGCCATCCTAGTTTTGTAACTTTCTATTTCAGTCACTAAAATCAACTTCTAATTATTTCAATTCGGCTTTATAGTTTTATTTAATTTATAATTTAGTCATTATTATTATACTTACATATTTATGGTAAATACTTTATTTAGTCCCTGGTAATTTTAATAAAATTTATTTTAACTCGGATAATTAATATTGAGGCTAAATTACACTGTTAGTACATATCTTTTTTAATAATTCAAATTAGGATCTTTAGGTTTTATATTTTATATATTTGTCACTATTTTTTTATAATTTTCATTTTATCTATTAATTTATATATCTTATATTTTAATCCTATAATTTTAGTTTTCTTTATTTTGTCATTGTTTTATTTACTTATATGTTTAATTGCAATTTAATTTATATTATTATCATTTCAATTTCAATATGTTTAAATTATTACTTTAATTATTATTGTTATTATTATTATTTAGTCATATTAATTTATTTATTTTATTTGTTTTTATTAAAATTCTATTTATAAATTTAATTTTATAAAATACTTTTAAAAAAATAATATTTTAATATATATTTATTTTTCAATATTAAGAAAGGACAATCTTAAAGCAATTGGATATCCATTTTCTGATATTTTTAAATAAATATTTTACTTTTATAAATTATATATATTAATCTATTTTTTATTTTTAGATAAATGTTTTATTAATATTTATCTATTTTTTAATACTAAGAAAAGAGCTGTCTTAAAGCACCTAGAAGTCTTTTTCTGATATTTCTAAATAAATAAATATCTTATTTTTAAAAATAAAATTATTTTGAAATAACAGGATTATAAATTAAATACATCTTTGAATATTTAAATTTCTAATAATAGAGACAATTTATAATTAATAAGTACCAATTTTGGGCGTTGTGGGGTGTTAATCCTTCCTCAAACGTAATCGACCACGAATCCCTTTTTATTATTAAAAAGAATGAATTTTTGGTTAAAACGCATACCAATTTATCTTTTAACTGATGTTTTCTTAAAAACTCTTTTAAAAGATAATTTTTAGGTATTCAACATACTTAATCCAAAAGGCCGATGGCGACTCCCAAAACATTTTTTTTTAAAAAAACCATTTATTCACACATCACTTTTCCCGCCAAGGAAAACTTTCATGCCCGGGCGAAAACCGGTTACGACACATGTCATTATACGAAACATTATCAATACTTAAATTAAATTTACCAATATTTAATTAAGGCCACCTTAAAGTAACATCTAAAATATTAGGTTAAACGTGCATTAAACTAGCCTTCAATTAAGCAAACAATCATTCCTGTGGATTAAAATGAATTCTGACAATAAATTTCAATAGCTAAAAGTTTTTCCTAAATTTTCTAGTTCATTCAAAAAATTAATCAGTAAATAAATCCAAAAGAGAAAATTCAACTCAATTTGATCATAAATTGGCCTTCAGTTTTAAGTCTAAGGATCTAATGACCATTTTGAAAATATTTCATTTCAACTTAAAATAGCAATTTTAAATTAGTTTCTTGTGAGATAAACTTGAGGGATCAATCCTTCGTGTAAAAGAAACTATCTTTTTTTTTTAGTAGTCATTAGATCAATTCTATTTAACAAGAGATGGATCCTTTCATTAAGATCATGCAACTTTTTGCTAGAAGGTGCATCGATTAGTCATTTAAAAAACTCCTAATGGTATCTAATGTTAACGAACATTCTTGATTATAATTAATTTAAACATAACGATCAACATGTTAAGCACATAATTCAACTTTTGCACCAATCAAAACAACACATTAACAAGTTTAAATTCAAGGAATTGCATTATAGATCATTTTGAGCATATTGGTATATAATTTGGCATATTTGATCATTTTACCTAAACTAAGCATACTATCATGCAATTGACACATTCATACTTAAGTTAACTTATCAAGGCACAATAAAAATCATGGAAACATTATCAACATGGAAATTCTCAACTTAACAAGGAAACATTAGAAACCATACCAAGACTAGCTAATCAACATACACTACAACAAAATGGGCTTATAGCGGCATTTTTTGAACAAACACCACAAAAGACTCTTACTTTAGTGGTGTTTGTATACAAACGCCGCTAAAGACTCTTACTTTCGTGGCATTTATATACAAACGCCACTAAAGATTCGTACTGTAGTGGCGTTTATATAAAAATGTCGTTAATGAATTGTACTTTCGTGGTGTTTTTATACAAACGTCGCTATAGAGTCATAATTTAGTGGTGTTTGTGTTTACAAACATTGCTATATACTCGTAATTTAGAGGCATTTTTATACAAATGCCGCTAAAGACTTGTCCTTTAGATGATCTCAACATTGATCATTTATAAAGGCAAAGTTTCAATTGTTTTATACTCGTTTTGGAAACGCATCCCAAATAAAATCAGTAGCAACGTTTATGGAGTAGCGCCGTAATAGGTAGGTACTTTGGGTACCGATATTATTCAAAGTAAAATAGTGAATTAAGTGTTCCCTTTAGCTCAAGTTATTAGTGATTGATTTGTAGTATTATGAATCCCGATATTTATTTAGATTGTATATTGGTGTAGATATTGATCGAAAGCCAAACTCGGATGATTTAAAGTTGTGAGATCGACTAAGGTGTTAAGTGTTTAGCTTGTACTAAGTGAGGCTAAGGCGAGTGCATATTATATTGTATAGGGTGTTTTATGGAAATAAGACTTGCGATGAGTCTATTTCCAATGTTTTGATTACATGATTCTATGAATGCAAGAATATTGTTTTTATGGTTTCTATGTGTACATGAATATATGTTTAGGCGGTATATGAATTGTTATTCATAAACTATGTGTTGCATGTTATCTTATGTGACTATGAGTTATGTGAGTACATGTCAATGTGATATAATCTATGTGATACATAATTATGTGAATATGATATATGTGAATACATGTCTATATGACAAGTTATGTGAAACTGAACTAAGTGAATATATGGAACTAGTATATAAGTGATGTAATATAATATAAGTGATTATGTGAAACTGTGAGATAAGCTATATGTCATTGATCTACGAGACTATATGAAAATGTGTACATGAGTACATGCATAATTTTATATGTTATATGCACTATTATACATAAGTTATGTGACATGTCTACGTGATTACATGAACATAATATATAAGCTATGTGACATAACCTACGTGATTATTGGTCTATATGAAATAAGATATAATAAATAATAAATAATATAAATGGTAAAGCCCATAGTATGTGATATGAGAGCTGGGGTATAATTGGCATTCCAAGAGTCGAGGGTTTTATGCGGTCCTTCGGGACATCTATGTGGTCCTTCAGGACATTCTATGTGGCACTTCAGTGCAATTTATACGAGCTGTGGTGACAGTATTTGTGCACAACCTCAATGCACTCACATATTTGTAGTTCTCAGAAATGTACCATGGGCTAATAAAAGAGATAACATAAATAAACCATGTGTGATGTTATGTGTTTTGATTGTGAAATGTATTATATGATGTTTACAAATGTTAAGTACAAGATTATATGATTAAAGGGGTTAATGATAATAATATTGATGACGATAGTGATGTTGATGATGATAACGATAGTATATGTGCATATAAGCATTTTGTTATATGAAATGTTCTATGGTTTTGTATGATATCATTGTATGAAATGTTCATGCATTGTCAAATATTTAAAGTTTCCATTATACGTTTTATATGCCTTACTAAGTCAATGACTTAGCGTGTGAGTGTTTCACAAGTATGTTCAATGAAGTAGGAAGAGCAAAGCTAAGCGATTTTGGACAACATCTCCTTTCCGAATATTAGATCAGAAAAGAAATAAATAATATGTATTTTTTTAATGAATAAGGTTAGCATGTAATTAAAGATTTGAGTCGGATATGCTCTGATCGGTTTGTAAAACCATATGATTGTATTTAATATAAATTATTCAGTATTATTTTAAATGTGAAATTGTATTTTCAAATATCTTATGAAAGCAACTGATTTTGAAAAGTCAATGTGACACCTTGGATTTGTATCCAGGTGAGATACGGGTTGGGGGTGTTACAGGTACCTTAGCGGTATTTTTGTTTTAAAACGCAACGATTGAATAGTATAAGGTGGCGTTTTCAAATAAATTCCACAATCGGCATGAATTTTAGTGGCATTTTAATATCAAAGCCACAATTGTCATATAACATTTAGCCATAAGGTTTTGATCTCTTAGCATTCAAAACCCTTTAGCCACATTTTCATTTTTCCTTTATATATTTCCATTTTTTCTGCCGTTTACCCTTTACATAGAAAGTTGGAGCAGGCTACCGCCCTTTGTCCATGTCATGGCCTTCACCATCAAGCCCATCAAGGTCTCCACATTGTTCCAAGTCAGCCCAACCATCCTCGCTTCCAATACCGTCGTTGTTTGCATGATTGAATGAAAAAACATTCGGTCCCAATTTAGATTTCTTCTATGTTTTTGTCGAGGTTAGTGTTTAAAGAGAAAACCTTTTCTCTTTCATCTTTTTCTTTGAAATTCTTCTTTCTTTCACAGTAATTTATTCTCTTTATCAAGGTTGCAGTAAGCGAATCTCGATGTTGGGTCTCGATTAAAGATGCTTATTGACGAAAATGTATATTTCTTCTCTTGTGTTTTATTGTTCCTGAATTTAGTTCTGGGATTTTTTTGTTGTTTTTTTACATAATTTGAATTGAGCTTTTTAAAACTAAATATCTTAGTATTTTGTGCCTTTTTTCTTCCTTAATAGAAATTCTATTATCTCTTCGGAATAATTTTGTTTCTAAATTTCTATGGCTGCTGACTACTTTTGTGGACATTTATATCAAATTTTAGGATTTCAGTGCTTATGATTTTGATATTTGTATTTAATTACAAATGAAGCTTTCAAATGAGCATGATTCATTAGCATTGACTACAAATAAACTTAGCAGTGACTTAAATAAGGTTGCTTCTAGCAATATAGTTTGTTGTTAACTTTGAGCTTCATAAATGGAATGTTCTAATATTTGACAGTTGGAGACTTTCAAGAGGATATAACTTGGATTGTTAACGTTTCTTCTCTTCTAAGCGAATATATAAAATTTTTGAAGTTAACTTTCTTACTAAATTATTGCACTACACTACTAAACAAATCCATCAAAATAATGTGACAACCTGGATGCTTTTATGGGTTGTGATGGCATTGGCTATGAAAATTGCTAATAAAACTTTAAATTCGAATATAGCACAAGGCACATCATCAGGTTTATAGTGCCAATGATAAACAAATCATTACGCTCATAATCTTACATTTAGATCATTTGTGTAACCGAGTTGACAAAATAGAACCTACCATCCATCCAACAACATTTAGATCATTTGTGTAGTGCTTTGATTTCTTTTTCTTGGCATATATATGGACGTTAGGCACTATTCTGCTTAAAGTACGTTAATCAAAAGAATCTATTGATTCTTGTATCTAATGTGGTCTGAGGTTAATTAATGATCAAAATTCGGGTTTGTAACGGAATTTTAGGTAAAATAACAAATATGTAAATTAAATTTTTTATTCCATTATGTATATAGGTAAAATAACATTTGAAATTGATATTTCAGAAATACGACATGGATAAGAGTTGGATGGATTTGTCAAGGGTAAGTGACAAATATCGAAATGGAGTAAAAACTTTTCTAAATTTAGCTTTTGTGAATGCAAACGAAGAGAATATTATTCTTTGCCCTTGTAAGAAGTATGCTAACATTATTTGGCACATTCGTGAAGTTATCTATGAGCATTTAGTTGTTTTTGGCTTTGTCTGAGGCTATAGAAAATGGATATTTCATGGAGAGTTTACATCTCATATATATTCTTCCACGAATTATTCGACTTATCCTTCTAATTCTCACTATCGATCTGTTAGAGAAGATGATATAGAAGGTATGTTGCGAGATGTATTTAATATGCACAGTCATCATCAATTGTTAGAGAAAATGATTGTGACAATGATGTTAATGATTTCACTAAGATGAGAAGAAGTGGGTGTGCTGAAGAGCCAAATGGAGAAGCGACAGTTTTACAAGTTACTTAATGAAATGAATGAACAAATTTATGAGGGATCAAAATATTCAAAGCTCTTTTTTTCCAGTCGTCTTTTCCACTTAAAGAGCTGTTAATTGACTTATATGTATTAAATGATTAGGGATTATACCTTTTCATCACAAATATTTACATACTATTTTGTTTTGTGTCTAGGTTCTTATGCAAGTTAAAGTGTTACTGTCATAATAAGCATTATCCGGAAAGATCAATTGCTGAAGGGTATTTGGCATAGGAATGTATGAATTTTTGCTTTAGATATTTATAAGATGTTGAAACAAGATTAAATAGAACAAATAGAAATGATGTGTTCAGTACTAATGACTTAGCTGAGACTTATTTGTTTGGAAGTTATGGCGAAACACTCGACAAAGTTGAAATTGCACACTTAGATGATAAGTCTTGGGTACAAGCACACTTATATGTTCTTTTCCATCATGATTCAATAGATCTATTTCGCATGTAAGTTTTAAATACTAAATCCTAATGTATTTACTTTTTATATTTCTCATTCTTTAACGACATAATATACTTTATAGTGAGTTTAAAGAAGTCATGAGATCTCGTACACGCTTCCGAAGATTACATCAGAGAGATACATCAGTTATTCACAGAAACTTTTCATGATTGATTAGGGCAGTTAGTAAGTAAATAATTGCACATAGTTTTAAATATATATAACTCTTGTTTTAATATATTGACATAAATGCTAATTAATTCACCTTTCACGTGTAATAGTTTTGGAGTGTGAGAGAAGTTAGTGAAGATGTTAAATGGATTTCTCAAGGTCTAAATAGAATTGTTAAAAGATATAATGTCTTCCTCATTAATGGGTTTAGGTTCCACATGAAATCTCGTGAAAGATTAAGGAGGACACAAAATTGTGGATTAGTTGTTACTTCTTCAACTACAAGTTATGCTAGTGTCACGGACAATCATCCTGTGGAGGGAGATTAGAATATTATGGAATTCTTACGGACATTATTGAGTTGGATTATTATGGAAAACGAAAGGTTGTGTTGTTTCAGTGTGACTGGGTTGATGTAAACATTACTCGAGGCATAAAAAGAGATAAATTTGGTTTTACAATAGTGAATTTATCTCAATTAATTAACAGTGGTCAACAATTGTTGGATGAGCCATATGTATTTTCTTCTCAAGCCAAATAGGTTTTTTACTTTCACGATCTAATGGATGAGGGTTGGTATGTTGTGCTCCGGAATACCCCTAGAGACTTGATAGACATCGGGGGTGGAAGTAAAGATGACATTGAAACAAGATCAGAAGCTTTACCTTTTGTATAGAAAAACTTAGAGGAAACTATCATTAATACTACACAATTTCAACGGGTTCGGGAAGACATGGATGAAGATATTTATGAGAATTGATATGACATAACAATGTAGTAAGATTTTATATTTTAATTTAGTAATTTATAATATTATAACTTATAACATGTTGTCCTTCAATATATTCATTAATAGTAATATTTTTACTAAAATTGTTGTTTGTTTATTACAGATATCATGCCCATGAGAAAATTAAGTGATTTGCAGATTGTCCGAGCTTCTCAAGAGGAGGAAGAAACAAATAATGAGGAATCAAATAGTGTTGGCTCTTTGGAAGTACCGATTATTGTTGAAGAAGTTGTAGAAATTAAAGGTAATGTTTGACACTTTCTTTAATTGATGGTTCATTTTGAAAACATACTTTGAATTATTTCTTATATAGTTGAAAATTGTCGAACAAGCAAGACTAGAGGACATACAACGTTAAAGGAATTATACCAACTTTCTCCTAGGAACCGTGTGAAAGTTTCAAGAAACAATGTCGATCAACCTATTGGCTCATAAGCACATCTTTTATCCAGTTACTTAGGCATGATTGCACGCAATGCTAATCTTTTACCGATCAATTATGAGTCATAGCGTAAAATTCCAAATAGTAACAAAAATCAGGCTTTGGATTTTGTTAAGGTAATATTGTGATTATAATAGATAATTCATAACAATTCAATAGTAATTTATATTTACTTTGAACACTTATGTTATTTGTAGGAGAAATTTTCTTTAGAGGTCTCTGACGATTATTTGAAGCAATTGTTAAGGAAGAGATAAAGAGACCACATTAAAAAAAGAAATACTTCAAGAATGATCTCAGCCTTGAAGAGAAGCTGCAAACTGTCCCACCTGGAATGCTCAGGTATCAATGGGAAGATGCAGTCAGGTTTGGAGTTCAAAGAAAGGACATGTATGATGTATTTTTCAAAAATAATATAATATCATTATAATATTGACTATATAAGTAAAAATTTAAAATTGTAGGACCGAGAGCATATTGGTGTTGCTAGCAGACAACAACAAAAGTTTACTCACACAGTTGGATTGAAGAGCTTTACTTGTATAGTTAATGATGATGTATTATTGATTATTCATATAATGATTTACAGTTGGTAGCACATAGTAACAAAAATTATTTATATTATTAATTATTTTTTTGCAAGACTTAATTTTTATTATACATTGTATAAAAATATGTATGTTTGTAAAGTTGGACGAATAAAGCTCTTCAACATGACACATACAAAAAAGGATTACACTCATATGACTGATGAAGCTGCGAAAATTATGGTACATTTATTGGACACAAGATTTGAATTATGTTATATTTATATCTATAGCATGACGTTCTTATTTAAAATAATTATTTAATTGATTATTAGGAAAAATTGAGGGATAAAAGGGCAGAGCATAAAGCTACGACTTCAAGTCATAGTATTGTTAATGCAGATGACATCGAAAATCAAGTTATTAATGAAGTTTTGGGTCCTGAAATATATGGTTGGGTTCGCTGTAAAGGATCATTCTTTACTCCAACCAAATATTTTGGATCCAGTTCATCTCAGTACATGTCACCACAGAGTCAGTCTTTCTAATTAGAAGTTAGTCGTTTAAAACAACAGTTGGATGAAATGGATCAAAAAGTTGCTCAAATGAAAGCCGAAAATGAAAATAGGGAAACAGAGAGAGAAGCATCATATCAGAAAAATGTGAAGACTTTAAAATTCGACTTGAAGCTATGATGCAGATGATACGAAAAAAACAACCTCAGAGTCAACCATCTTAGGTGTAATTTTAGATATATGCTTTGTTTATTCTATTTAACAATGTTGAACAACATTATTTTTTACGTTAATGTAAACTTTGATTTATTAGATAATTCTACAGGTTAAAAATTTAAATTTGGGTAACAAAAGAGCATAAAACAACAACTGCAAAATTTGTGTTAATTAACGGTGTTTGTTATACAAACGCCACTAAATACATACTCAATACCGGTGTTTTAGAAAAAACGCCACTAAAGTTCTAGATCTTTTACAGCGTTTATACAGAAAACATCACTATACATATAGTCAATAGCGGCATTTTACATTCACAAACGCTGCTATATGTCATAACATTTACCGACATTTTTGGGAACAAAAGCCACTATATGTCAGAACATTTAGATGCGTTTGTTTACAAACGCCACAAAAGAAAAGATATATAGTGGCAATCTTCAACAACGCCGCTAAATATCAAAACCCTTAGCGGCGTTTGTGGACGAAAAATGTCTCTACCTTTTGCGGCGTTGGTTTTAGCAGTGCTTTTGATGGCTTTTTTTGTTTCGCCACAAGAGTTTTTAGCGGCGCTTAAAAACGCTGCTATATGACTGAAAAAACACTACTAAACTTAACTATATACAACCATTATAAAATCCAATGAATTCTTAAAAGTAATCCAAGTTAAACATTATTCATAAGCAAAATACACTTTGTCAAGTTATTGTCACTAAGAATTTTATTTACCAAATCAATCAAATAGAGAATTATTTTTCTTGCACGTTCCCCACTCCTAGTTGTTTTTAGGACATAAAATCATGGTAAATAACATGTGTGAGCTCAATTGAACTCAGTGAATGCACGCCACAACTATAAATCCATCATTATCATATAGATTAATTAGGAAATGAATGTATGTTCAAATCACTTGGAACTACATGTAACTTTTCTTGTAAATCATATAACTTGTTCAAGATCAAATCATGTATTTTTAAGGCTAAAAACCATGCAATTTAGGCTCTCAAATAGGACATGTATAAATCATGCACAATAGGCTCTCAAATAGGTCATGTATAAATCATGCACAATAGGCTCTCAAATAGGACATGTAAATCATGCTTTAAAAATAGGACATATATGCATAATATCAAGATAGTAATTCATTATTAACGGATTTATCGGCTTGCATTGGATTTTATGAATGTAATCATCAAATGATAAATAAATATCCTTGTAACGCTTCTGTAAACCTCATAGAGGCCAAAAATCCCTTGCGCACATATCCGGATGGTCTGCAAGATGACTCAAAGAGTCTCGGGTCGTCAAGAACATATGCACATAGCAAAAATGTTCACCTTATAATGCCTATGGATGATCTCATAGAAATCGCTTCATACCTACACTGTAGAGTATATTTGAAATCCTATCACATGTTATCATATCCCATGGTTCCAATAAAATTTAATAGTAAATAGATTCAAGAGTTTATCATATTTCAAGATTGGTTTAAGATGCACCAAAATCTCTGTTGCGAATCAAAGTATAAAATATGTAACAATATAAAAAAGACTTAAATGTCGATATAACAACCAATGTTGCGCATGTAAATAAGCTTTCAAGTACCACCATATTCACCAAACCACTAACATTTAGGTGCATAAAAAACAGAAGATAATGTAATAATATATAGGTTGGGGAGAGAGTAGTACTAGGATTGGTGACTTCTTAGGAAGTCTTCGTGTTGCTCCCCTCATTTTTGATTGAGCTCATCTCGATTGGGTTATGAAGGAATTTTTAACGAGGCTCATTTTTCCTTTTAAAATAATAATAATATATATGTTGGAAATTTCATCGAAAAATATTCATCGTGCTATAACATAAAAAACGACTATTCATTTGTTATCTAAGTCATGCAAACATATAAGCGACTCAAAGAACTTTGAAAGATTTACTCTAGAACTTAGTATAGAGAGATAACCTATTCCTACGTCCTTATGTAATGTTACATATCTCGTAGACTCATAACCACACCACACATTTAATGCAACAATGTCGATGTCGATGCCTCAACGAACTACTTCATTTCCCTTTGATTCGCTGCTCGAAGCCTTCAAATATTAATGAGATTCAAAGAGACAATTAAAGGAATAAATACAATTTGAATTTACACTCCAAATTTTACTTAACAATCTAAGAATAAATAAATAAATAAAAGTTATTTTGTAAGAAACAAAGTCTACAGAGAAATGGAGAATCATTTATTACCATAATTTGAAATCCAAGCACATAGTTTATATTACAACAATATTTGCTTCCTCTAACATCATTAACAACTGCAACATCGAAACCAAAACAAAGATTTGACAATCGAATGAACCACACAGCCGCCGCCGCTGCCGCCGTCGACTCTTCGTTCTTGATTTTGGTTTTCGATGTCAAAGGGCAGCAATGTTTTAGTAGGTGGTCTTAAATGGCTTGTAAACCTTAAGGTCAAGAATAACTCCAACGATTGAACCAGCGCCAGCCACAACCGAAATCATCAAGCAAGCCATGCTTAGCATCTTCAAACAAATCCACCTGCTGCTCCACATGGAAATCTTCTTCTGCTGAATGTACATCTCCACCGGAAAATAAACCGTCAAAGGCCAAAACCCGAGTGGCCCGATGATCCCCACCACATCGTTGAAGAAAGGAAGCAACATCGATATAACAGTTGTTATAATCACGAATCCCGTTCTCCAAACCAGTCTAAACAAGTTGAGTTTGTACGGACGACGGTGACCGGGGATCGGGATTTTGAACTCTTTCGTAATGAAGTAGCATTCCGGCCATCTTCGTGTCGCCCATTTCTAGACGAATGCGAAAATGGGTTGGCAGAAAACTTGGTATGCTCCCACAAGATGGATTACTATAGCAGCGTTGGCGATATCAAGGAGCCAAAAAGGGTTGAAGAAACCGAAACCAGTGAGGAGATTTCCAGGTGCAAAGTCTCCAATGAGGCGTAGCCCATACTGCCACACAACATGTAGAAAGTTGTTGTTATTGCAATGCTGAGTTTCGTTGCCTTCTTCATTGTCATTGCTTCTGCTGGTGGGGATTTGACCGTGTCCTGAATTTCAATAAGAATCACAGAAAATGAATATGCAAAAGCAATGTCACCAATGGCTTGTAAGCTCTTCCCTATATTTTGAGCTTGTGTTACTGTTCCAATGCTTATTCCCGTAAGACTGCCCTTCAAAGTTCCGGAAGCTGCGACTTTGGCGATTCCGAGACCAAGACCGATCCCGGAATAGGTAAATGACATGACCGCAGCGACGATCGAGAGCCACCATATCTGATCAAAATCCGGGATTTGTGAAAGTAAGATCTCGGAGACCCCAAACATGATGTATGGATTGCTGGACATGTGACAAGGGTTCTTCCCACCACTGTTGTGGAAACAATTAGACCTTTTTATTGCCCTGCCAATTCAAAACAGGGAAGGTTCATCATGCAATGCAACCACCATAGTTCAGACTTAATACGAAATCCTTTTTTTTTTTTGGATGAAAATCATTACGCACATTATACTTATCGCTACCGCGATCGTATATCCGATGGAAATGCCGAAAAGATTAAGATACTGAATCATCCCGCATGCCTTCACTTTGTATCCACCTGAGTGGAGAAAAAGAAGACCAGCCTATTGTTATGTGTGGCTTGCAAATTGACAAGTTGGCAAGTTGAAGGCTTGCAAGTTGACAAGTTGGCAAGTGGCCAACTTGTGCACATGGAATAATTCATCTTTGGTTGGCAAGTGGCCAACTTGTGCACATGGGATAATTCATCTTTGGTTGGAAAGCAGCCAACTTGTGCACATGAGAACTTCATCTTTGATCCATAAACTATTAGGTTATTTATAAGTTTAGTCCTTAAAACTCAACTATAAATAGACCTAAGTATTTCCATTAGAAATCATCACAAAACAAGTTATCTCTTCCATTTGTTTTTCTTCATTCTCACTTTGGGAATTCTAAAGAATTCCACTTGTTGTAATATTTGTTGATAGTGAAGTTATCATCCAGTGTGGTGCCTGAGGAGTAGACGATATTTTCGTCGAGGTGTGTTCTCTCCTTTATTGTTCTTTATTCGGTTTTTCTATTGTGTTTCAATATTCAATAGTTTGACGGGTTTGTCCGCTGTGCAATCTATGGTGGGTTTGATCTTGATATTTCAAATCAATTTTGAAACTACGTTCATGTGGGAATAACCCGGTTTCCCCAATAATTGGTACCAGAGCTTCGGTTGAGGTTATCTTGGTGGTCTCGTTGCTAAAAAGATACAGTTTGTGCTATTGAATATTGAAACACAATGGAAAACCCGATACAAAACAATAAAGGAGAGAATACACCAAATTTACGAGGTTCGACAAAAATATCGTCTACTCCTCAGGGACCACACCGAATGATAACTTCACTATCAACAAATATTACAATAAATGGAATTCTTTAGAATTCCCAAAGTGAGAGAATGAAGAAAAAAAAGGAAGATAGAACTTGATTTTGGAATGATTTCTAATGTAAATACTTAGACCTATTTATAGTTGAGTTTTAAGGACTGAACTTATAAATAACCTAATAGTTTAGGGACCAAAGATGAAATTTACATGTGCACAAGTTGACCACTTGCCAACCAAAGATGAATTATCCCATGTGCACAAGTTGGCCACTTGTCAACTTGCAAGCCACACATAATAAATCTTCATCTTGACTTGAAATTAGAGGCACTGCATTAAAATAACTTCATCAAATTTGGGTAGTTGAAGAAATTGAGTAGGCTTAGTAATTTCAAGCTAATGTGGAGATTTGTTATGTGTGGCATGCAAGTTGGCAAGTTGAAGGCCTGCAAGTTGACAAGTTGGCAAGTGGCTAACTTGTGCACATGGTAATTTCATCTTTGGTCCCTAAACTATCAGGTTATTTATAAGTTTAGTCCGTAAAACTCAACTATAAATAGGCCTAAGTATTTCCATTAGAAATCATCACAAAAACAAATTCTCTCTTCCATTTGTTTTTCTTCATTCTCTCACTTCGGGAATTCTAAAGAATTCCATTTGTTGTAATATTTGTTAATAGTGAAGTTATCATCCGGTGTGGTGCCTGAGGAGTAGACGATATTTTCGTTGAATATCGTAAATTTGGTGTGTTATATCTTTTATTGTTCTTTATTCGGTTTTTCCATTGTGTTGTAATATTCAATAGTTTGACGGGTTTGTCCGCTGTGCAATCTATGGTGGTTTTGATCTTGATATTTCAAATCAATTTTAAAACTATGTTAGTGTGAGAAATAATCCGGTTTCCCCAACACTTATTGTTATCATTATTCCAAAAGTTGGCATGATTTGAAGGGGAAAAGGGTATCGAGAATGGAGCGAACAGCATCGGTGTACGTATAGTTTCTCTTGCCGGAGATGGGGTCACCGGTCCGATAACAGTCGGTGAGTAGAGAAGAGGTATAGTATGTGACGAAGGAAAACAAGAACATGACAGCAGGGCCAGCAATCCACCCGAGTTCAGCAACTGCCCATGCTAAAGAAAGAACCCCTGAGCCAATCACTGCTGTTATTATGTGTGCACTAGCGGTGCATAATGTTCCTACACATCCACTACAAATATGTTCATTTACATATCCTATAGCAGTAGTATATATACATTTTATTTGGAATGGTTAGGTTTAGGGATATGCATGAGAAGGGGTGGATTGGGTTTTTTTTTTTTTTTTGGCTTTCTTGATCTCGATCCGAAAATATATTACTTATACGTAATTTTATTTCTTTCCTATGATAGTTTTTCTTCCACTCTAAATCCACCCTAACTTTTAGATTAAAATCTTAATTTCGAATTGAACCGAACCGAATATATTAATATTTTAAGATAATTAAAATAATATATTTTATAATAATATATTTATAATTTTTTTATATTTTAAACGATTAATGTAATATATTTTATAATAATTTACTATATTTTTAACCTAATAATTTATATCGGGTCGGTGATTTTCATTTTAAATCCGGTCTCACTTGTTCCAAACCTATCTATTATATAACCAGCTCCGCCTCGTCCCAAACTGAAATTAAAAAAAATTGTTCTTATATGGTCGGGTCGGGTTGATACCCGTCGGATTCAAGTATTGTGACCATCCCTAGTTGGGTTGGTTTTATGTTAGGTCAATTATACATGGAACCACTTAATTATAGGAGGATTTTAATCTACTTATCAATCTTTTAGTTTTGTCAATCAAATCACTTCACATGTAATTAACATTTGACGAAGGAGTTGACGTGGTAATTAATAAATTGGTATAATTATAAATTTGGTCCTTATTACTTAGACACTTTATCAATTTGATCTTAATTTTAATCTTCCAATGATGGAGGAGTGACATAAATTTATTTTTCTTCGACCCCTTCAAGATTCAGGTTTGATTCCTCTTAACCTCTTTCTTCTTCTTCTTCTTCTTCAATTTTTTCTTAAATCAGACATTGACACATATCGTGACATCTATCATTTGTAACACGTGTCACCATCTGATTTGATAATTAAATTTATTGAATTAAATTAAAACTAAGACCAAATTAATATAATATGTAAGCAATGATGATTAAATGTATAATTATACTAATTTTATTAACTATTACATCAACTCATCCATCAAATGTTAGCTATACGTGACTTGCTTGACAATATATAACCAATTAAATTATACGATTAATATATTTCCTTTTCAGATTATTTTGAGCATAGACCTTGTCACGAATAAATTATTGTAGGTTTTAGTTATTGTAGACTTAAATTATTCATATTTATCGATTGTATTTTGGGTTGGATTATCTTTCATTTTATTATTCAGATTTGGCATCTATATCGGATAATATTAAGTCTGAGATTATCTAAAATTTAAATAATTTTTATTTGAAATATATTTATATAAAATTACTGATTTTTATGATTAAATAAAATTAAGTTTAAATTTAAATTAATAGGGCAAGTAAAAAAATGAGGAAGGGAGTGAAAATGGAGTGTACCGGTGCGTTTGAGACGACCGTCGTCATCGAAACAATCAGTGTCATTCTGAGAAGAGATAGCCACCGAAACGTCGAACACTTGGCATCGGTTCACAGTGGCTGAGATGTCGTCCATCTTTCCACGCCAAATCTGCAAATGAAAGAAAAAGAAGAAGATATGAATGGGCGAGGAGAAACTGGGAGGGAACGAAGGGTATATCTATAAAAGAAAGCATGTATATATTTATATTATATAGAAAAAAGTAAGGCAAGTTTGGTAATGGTGTCCGGCGTGTGTACATTGTCCTCCATTGTTGTTGAAAGAGAAAGGAATAAATGCTCTTTCCTCTTCCCAAGCTTTATGCCGCACTCCCATCTTTATGCTTCGGAGAAGGCAAGTGAGCAGCAGTCAGCCTTCCTTTTTCATCCCTATATTAAATTATTATTGGAATCCATTTCCTTTTAACATAAACTATTAGATATGAATTTCTCAACAATTTTAAGCACAAATCTGGAATATATGACACCCAATTTCTTGAGATAGGAACGAGGGTGTTATATATGAATAATGACAATTGACAAGTCGGTCAAAACAATGGAATCACATGTTAATTAATTGGAGAATCTAAAATGATAGGGACGAATACACCAGGTAAGTCACCATAATATTTTAAATAAACAGAAGATTGTTGTACATTCGGATTTTAAGGTCTCGGGAGAATATATTCGTAACAAAGGTTTTTAAAAAAAAATGTCCGGACATGGACACCCGAAGACGGGGTTTTATGTTCCTTGCGACACTATAATTCCATGACATAACTTCTAGCGGATGCTATATGATTTATCAAGATCAATGAACAAGCTGACCATATCAGTCAGGTCGATCAAATTTGTCAACTTACAAGTAGTGGTCATGACTATATACCTAACAATAATACTAAGAGTTATTATAAAAACCTCTTGATTGAGATTGAGAAGGGTTTGAGATTTCTTTGACTATTCTTCTGTCTTCTACTTTTTTATGGGAACACATTACTCTAACACCAGTTAACGATCAATCTACCATCGACTGTTCCAAATCAAAATGGACGAATCATCTAAAATCACCATAATTTATTTTTTAATTATCAACAATTGATGCGGCAAATACAAAATAACTTCTATCAAAAAGTTATCGGTCAAAATGCATCCCCAAAGGTAAAATAACCAACATTACCCCGTCTTCCTCTTAAAATCCACCCTGACATGCTCGACTATTTTTGGTCAGCAGTCACGAGCTCATGTACCAACCGAACTGCAATTACAATAATGATGTCAAGCATACCTTCTAAGAGAAATTTGATTCCGGTTATCCTAGGATTAATTAGTTTAACCAAATCCTTTTTACCTCTTGCAAATATATTGTTTGAGAAATCTGCGAGGTCGAAGAAATAATTTAGTGCGATTTTGGATGTTTTAGGGGTTTTTTTATAGAGATTATGATTTGTTCTGAAATTTGACCCTCCGTTTTCGACTTCCATTTCGATTCGATCGAAGGGTCTTGGAGGATTTTTATTGCCATTTGTATGAGACAGGTTGTTGGGTTTCTATATATGTTTGCTGGGAAAAATTCAAGGTCCTCAAACTTTTGAACATTTCAATTTCATCCTCAAATTATGATCTTCATTTTAATTTGGCCCTTAAACTTTTTGAATATTCCAATTTCATCCCAAACTATATGTATATACTAATCACATCCCTTGTTAATAAAACCGTTAGGCCAAATTATATTATTATATGTTTGGAGAAGAAGAAAACAAAATTTAGGCTAAACTATGGTTGAAACTAATTACACATTTAGATTAATTTGGGGATGAAATTAGAATATTCAAAAGTTTGGAAACTAATTTAGAAAGAGGGTCATAGCTTAGGGATGAAATTAGAATGTTTAGAAGTTTAAGGACTAATTTAGAATGAGAGTCATAGTTTGAGGACAAAATAAGAACATTCAAAAGTGTAAGGACCAATTTAAAATGAAGGTTATAATTTAGGGACATATGATACAATTAACTAAATAATAATCTACGATGAGTATTAACATAGGGAATTATTTCTGAATAGAGTATATGTAAAAAAGGCGCGGCATACACATACACACAGCGGCAAGGTGCAGAATCAATTCTGGCGCCTAACCCTTTGACGGTGCACAGTCCAATTCGCTGCCCATTTATACTGTGAAAGAGACCGGTAGTTCCAACTAGCATAAGCTCAAATTTTGCGCAGCGCTGTATTTTGCCCTGTTTTACTAGTTAGTATGGTATATATTTATCGTTGGCACCCACTTAAACTATTCTCTATAAGTTGTAAAATATAAATTTCACCATTCAACTTTTTATTATTATTTTGTTTATTTAAATTAAAATAATTTAAATTTAATTATTAAATTTTAAAATAATTTCTATTTTAATTACTCAGACGTTTAATATTTAATTATATTATAATATGACACATGAAACCTAAAAAAATATTTTCTAAAGGTTAAATTTAACTAAAACAATATTTTAGATCCAACACTAACTAAGAGACATTGGTGGTGAAGGAATTGTTGTTATTCATTGAGGTTTTGGGTTTGAGCTCTGTTTTGAAAACCGGACCAGACTGGCCGGTTCAACCGAAAACCGTTGTCTAGTCCGGTTCAATCAAAACCGGTTGAACCGCTACTAGTGAACCAGCCAGAACCGTTGAACCGTTCGAACCGGACCAGCTGAAAACCGAAAAAAAAAACCGGAAATTTTGTTTTTTTAAAAAAAAAAAACTAAACCAAACGTCGTTTGTTAAACGAGCCAAGTCGAACTTGAGTATTGCTGAGCTCAACTCGAACTTGAAAACTTTAAAAGTAAGCTCAACTCTACTCAAACTCACAAGTTAAAAATTATCAAGTTCAACTCGAACTCGAAATATAATACTGAAACTTGAACTCAAAAAAGCTTGAACTAAAAAAAATTTAGAAGCTCAATTGAAACCTAAAATTCGAACTTGATTGAAGTGAAATAATAGTTCACTCAATGCTCACCAAAAGGCTCCATGATTTTGAATGCCAAATTACCTATATTATTTATAGAAGTTAGTTGTGATGCTCTTCTATGTTTCTTAGCAATGTGGGATTGTTTTGTTCTCATATTTTTACTCTTTAGACTTTTGGGATGCTCTTCTATGTTTCTTAGCCATGTGGGATTGTTTTTTTAAAAAAAAATTAAACCAAACAATATCATTTTGTTATGATTTTTTTAGCCCCAAATTTATTTTTTAATTATAATTATATAATTATATTTATTATTTAATATGTTTTACCTTAAATATTATGTTGTAGTTAATTTGAATCATTTTGTTTCACTTGATTTTATGGTTTTTAATTTATATATGTTATAACTTGCTTTGAATATGACTTGTGATATAAAAAATTATTTTTTATTAAATATTTTTGGTATTTTTATTTAATTTTTTAAATAATTATGACGTCGTACGGTTCTTCCAACCGGTCGGACCGGTTCAACCGGTTGAACCAGTGAACCGGTAGCATGGCCGGTTCGCTAACCGGTCTAGTTCTGAAAACCATGGGTTTGAGCAATATAAATGTGGGGTGCGAGCATTCCATGTCAAATTGTTCTTAATTATATCTTTAAACAAATATTATCTTGTATTTACCTCATATCAATAAAAATTTATTTTATATCCATATAAATCTCATATTTTCTTCATTTTCCCCTTTCCATCTTTTCTTTTTCTATTTTATTTCTCTTTTTTCTCTCCATCTACTCGATTCTAACCATCATTGATCATCAAACAAATTTTCTTGACGAGTCTTAAAAATTTTCATAGGACTTATTTCATCCTTATGAATGTAAATTCCGGGTCTATTTAATTAGGAAACACTCCAAACTTTATTAATCTAACATTAAACCTTTTGATTTTTGATTTTTCATTCTTCATCGTTCATTGTTAGATATCACTAGGGGTGTTCATTCGGTTAATTTGGTGGCCGAACCGACCGAACTACCATTTTCGAATTAACTGATTTTTTTTTTCTTTAACCGTTAACCGAACCGAACTTTTTTTCGAAAATATTAACCGAACCGAATAAATTTCGGTTAATTCGGTTAATTTTCAAATTAACCGAAATTTTTTAGAATTTTAAAATTTAATATTTTTTAATTAAAAAACAATTTACAATTAATTTAAATAATATCTAATTATAAATAATATCTAATTAATTTGATTCAAACATTTTGCATTTAGTTTTGATATTATTTTAATTAATTAATATTGATTTGGGTTTTAAATGGATTTTAAATGGATTGGGCCTCTTAATATAATTATATTTAAAGGTTAATTCGGTTAATTCTAAAAAAATCCTTAACCGTTCTCCGACCGAATTAATTCGGTGGCCGGCCGAATTAACCGAACTAATTCGATTCGGTCGATTAATTCGGTTAAAACCGAATTTTGAACACCATAGATATCACTGATTTAAAACCATGCATTTCTTCACTGTATCATCCGCCTCTCATCATCAAGGCCATTTAACAAATTGTTGTTGTGGTAGTGTCCGTGCCATTTTTATATAGAAAACAAAAGTTTTTGTGGTAGTCTTTTTGACATTTCATTCTTCCGTAGCCACATTACAAATCATGCAATGTAACACAAGAATGATATTATATTTATAATACTTAAATGAATTCAGTAATAAAAGAATTGTTGTTATTTTTTGAGGTTTCGGGTTCGAACATTTAGAATGTCAGATGTATAAGTGTTCAATATCAAATGGTTAAGGGTTATCTTTAAACATATATTATTTTTTTACTTATCCCAAATTAATAAAAATAATTTAATAGATGCATTTTTTAATTAGATTAATTTAATAAACGTGTTTTTTAAGTTTAATCGATTAATTTGATTAAAATAAAAAAGTGAACACCCTTACCGCACATGGTCGTAATTAGATAAATCTTGAATGTCTTAATTATTTTTCTAACGAAACTAATTTATCAAAATTATAAATCATCACCACTACATCCTAAATACGAACCATTATTAAAATTATTATAAGATTATCATCACAACGTCATAAATACGAAAAGTAAAATCACACGACACATAGTGCCTAGAAAGGACATGTAGAGATTGCCCGACCTCTGCTCTGAGAAAGAGTTTCAGCCAAAGCCACTGATCGCGGGGAAGTTCAGGAACGAGTTTAATATACGGTTAAGAAAAAAAATTATTATTTTTTAACATTTTTTATAAATGATACTTAAAATATTATTTGTTTACTGAAAATTTTAATATTAGACACTACTTAAATATTATTTTTTCTATCGAAAATGGTAATATTGAATGTTACTTAAAATATTATTTTTTATCGAAAATTAACTAACGAAATTAACATTTACAATAAAATAAAAATATTTTAGATAACGTTTTACCGAAAATGTTAAAAAAATAATAACATTTTCGGTACTATCTTTCATTAACCGTATATTATTCTGCCGTAAGGCAGAACTACCAACTAATCACAAAGGATTCACTATAAGGCTTAAGGGTCTCATCTACAAGTAATCAAAGTCTTATTAAAGGAAGGTAAAATTCTACTTAGGATGTAGATGAGACGAGGTAGATCTCAAGTTAATCGAGATCGATTTGATCAAAGTTTGATAAATATTCGATTAGAATAGACTCGACTCGAGTTCTCAACAAACCAAAACGAGTTATTTCATATTCGACTCGAAAAACTCACGAGTTACTCGAAAAAATAATTATTAAAATTTTATTTTTTAAAAATAAATTATTAATAATATTAATATTTATGTGTTGATTTTTTTTTAAATACAATATAAAAGTATTTAAGATTCAGGTTCGAGTTTGAGTTTGAGCTTTAATCGAGTTAAGTTTAAGATTTTTTTATTTTGAGCTTTTTTGAGCTTCAATTCATGGTTTTGAGTTTGAGTCAAACTTGAAAATTTTAGGCTCGTGAGTTTTCGAGCTGAGTCGAGTTCCACTTCAGAGTTATCAAATGGAATCGATCTTAGTAATACTGGAGCTCTACTCGACTCGTTTACAACCCTAATTCTACTGACAACTAGTTAGTCTGGTGGGATGAGGTACTAGATTCTTTAAGCAAGATCAGAGGTTCGAGCTTTAGCGTTTGCGAATTGAGTAAACTGGGTTGGGAGGATTGTCCTCGTCTCTACACTACCTAATATGAATTAATTGATCAGTAGATCGGATACTAGTAGATCGGATACTAGTTATTAATTATTATTATTATTTTTTTTTGCAATTCTTAGTGCCAAAACAAAAGCTGGGAAAATCCCTCTTGATCTTGCAGCAACCGAAGAAATTCGCTCGTATTTGAGCTTAAAATATATATAATAATATATTTAACGTTTTAGTTAATTAAATTAATTGATAATCACATTTTATAATTTTTTATTATTAACTGATCTAATATTTAACTAATGATAAATTAGTCGAACTAAATTTTAATTTGATCAATTAAAACTGAATAATAAACACTCTTAAAGAAGGAGACATAATTTGAGGGCTGATTTCGTAATTTAGCCAAAATATTAAATAATAAACTTTTGCATGTGGCGAAGCGGCAGCAAAATTTCTAGAATATATATATATATTGCATGGAGGAGTTGATGTATTCAGGTTATGAAAGGCTGGGGAAGGTATTATTCAGTGAACAAGACACACGGTTACATGTTTGACCATTGACATAATATTGATAAAAAGTGAATCATATTAAATATAAAATATGAGTGTGCTTATTATGAGTTAATTTGAAGAAATGAATCGTTAATTTTTTTAAAAAATATATAATATCTAAATTCTAACGTGATGCAATAATAAATTATTTTTATAATATCATAATTATATTAATAAATTAATTATAAATGATTATATTAAAAAATAATATAAGAACAAAAATCACAATTAAATGCATTTTTATACTTAAACAACAGATGATGAACAATCCATGGAAAAAAATAATGAATTAAATATAAAATAAATTAGTATTAGTTTTAATACTATAATTTAATTACTAACAATCATTTGATCTAATTATATGAGACACTAAATTCTTTAAGTAAAATCAAGAGTTTGAATGTTGATGTTTAAAATTGGATTGAGAGGGTATTTTTTTATGTTTACGAATGAAATAAATTAGATTATATTTTTGTAATAATTGAATTGGATTAATCAATTAACAAATCGGAAAAAAAACTACTATAATATATTTTACAACCTAAGGGTTTGAGTGGTGGGTCAAAGTAGGTCGAGTGACAGTGCCAGGTAAGAAAAAGATGCTGTCAAATACACATTCACTTACGTCAAACGACGGTCAACGAAGCCGAAGACTGTACGAGAGGACCCTTCCTGCCCGGTGACGAAAGCCATGACACAAAACCAAATCATTCATTGGTCGCACAGATCCCACCCTACAGGTAAAGGGCTGCGTCACCTACAAAACAACAACCTCAAGGTGCACTGGATTCTTAAATCCAAGGAAACAGCCGACACCCACAGGTGCTTCCCCCCTCCCCCTTATAAAACCACCGCTATCACTTATTCTCTGCGTTTCAAATCAACCCAACACAACTAAAGAGCAGATACGAACACCAAACAAGAATTCATCCCTTTAAAAAAACTCAGCAAGGAAGAAAAGGGTACACCGCTGCTAAGGTAAAGAAGGGTTAGAGGAGAATGGAGGGAGAGTTAGAATTGCCACCGGGTTTCAGATTCCACCCTACAGATGATGAGTTGGTGAACCATTATTTGTGTCGGAAATGTGCATCTCTTCCTATTTCCGTCCCTATCATTGCCGAGATTGATCTCTACAAGTTTGATCCATGGCAGCTTCCAGGTTTCTCAATCTGCTTTGAATGATTTCTCTGGCCTGTGTTTAGATTTTCAGGGAAGTGATTAATTTAACTTTATATATATTTGGTTTTTTAGATATGGCGTTGTACGGTGAAAAAGAGTGGTATTTCTTTTCTCCACGAGACCGAAAATACCCCAACGGATGTCGGCCGAACAGGGCGGCCGGGAGCGGGTATTGGAAGGCGACAGGAGCAGATAAGCCCATCGGAAAGCCCAAGACACTCGGCATAAAAAAGGCACTCGTTTTCTACTCCGGTAAAGCTCTAACCGGTGTCAAAACCAACTGGATCATGCACGAATATCGGTTGGCAAATGTTGATAGGTCCGCCGGCAAGAACAACAACAACTTGAGGGTAACTCCATATTTTATTATTATTATTTTCAAAGTTGCCAACTTTGACAGTTCACAGACTCACAGTGACACTTTCTGTTTTTTTTTTATTACAGCTTGATGATTGGGTGCTATGCCGAATATACAACAAGAAAGGGAGTATAGAGAAGCATTTTCCTAGAGAAGAAAAATCGTTGAGTTATCCAGAGATGGAAGACGAGAAACCAGACATTCGAAACATGGAACAGCAACATCGGTCGATGTCCATGAAGAATGATGTCATTGTACAAACGGACGGTTCGGTTTCGAGTTCGTTGGAGCACTTGCTGTCGCTGGAAATCGCGTGGCAGAAGGAGGGTGAGAGTGAAACCAAGTGGAACGGGCTTGATTTTGAATTGGATTTCATAGACGACGATGGACCATTTGCGAGTCAAGTTGAGTACCAGATGGGGCAGCTGTCACCGTTACAGGACATGTTCATGTATCTACCCCCGTCATTTTAATTAAAAATAATTATAGATGGAATGATAGATTTTTTTTATATATAAAATTTATTCAATTTTTAAAGGTGTAATTTTTAGTTAATCTTTTAAATATCATATAAAAGTGTATAAAAATAAAATATTATTATAATAATTTTTAGATAATCATTTAATTTTTAGAATGAAAAATCAAGAGTTTTACATCACATTGGCACAGTTCTAACATCTTGAAATGCTATACACAGATTTAGCACAGATACTTTTAATATAAGCATTAACCACTTATTAAAAACCTAATTGTGCTCTTCTTGTCTCTTAAAACAAAAATATCCATAGTGTAAGCAGACTACAACACCAACATAATTGAGCATGACATACAGACATTTGCAGATGGATATGCCTAATAAAGGGTGCATGTTGGAACATATCTAAGCTTACATCAAAAGATTGCAAGTGAAGATTTTATTGATAAAGGTCTAAGAGTGAGACACCAAATTCAGATGCAGCAAAGGGATCGTACCGTGTACTCTCTGCACACCATTTGAGTTTCACCAGCTAACATCTTCATGGATCAGACAGAATAAACTGCCGTGGAACATGACTCCTGATAAAAAAAAAAGCCACAAACTTTGAACTGCTGTCTGCAGGATGCTGAGAATACGCCAATCCAATGAGTGAGTAAATATAAGAGGGCAAGCTACACACAAAAACCCAAACCAGAATCCAACTTCCATGCTTATAAGAGACCAGTACACTTTAGTTCCATTATCCACATTTTCTCCTGAAATGTTGCCAATGGGAACCACAGCCTTTGAATCACGCGAACCATTTGTGAGAGGTGGTCCGTAGAGTTTAGTGCCAAGAAAATTGGATGAACTAGAGCTTTGGAGTTTACCTGATGGGATTTTTCCAGTGAGATTGTTGTAGGACAAATTCAGGTAACTCAAGAAAGTTAGCTGACACAGACTGTGGGATTTCACCAGAAAGACTGTTTTCTGAGAAATCAACACATTCTAGTGAATTCATGGCACCGATATTACCAGGAATCTTTCCAACCAAATGATTTCTCGACAAATTCAATGATAGCAGTCCTATGAGACATGTCATTTCCTCAGGGATCTCACCTGATAAATTGTTGTCCGAGAGATCCACCAGTTTGATTAGTTTGATGGTGCTGCTATAATCAGACACCACCCCTTTCATCGTAAGTGCTATATTGTCAAAAAAGACTCCCTCTGAAGTTTTGTAAGATATCTTGCCATTTGATTTGTTTCTCGAGATCATTGCTGTAAGATTGTTGATGTAGCTTGGGATATTTCCTGATAAATTGTTGTGGGAGAGGTCCAGGATTTGAAGAGAATGTAGGCCACAAATTTGCTCTGGTATATGACCATGAAATATGTTTGCTTGAAGGCTGATGATAATCAAATTTGAGAGACTTTCTCCCATCCACTGTGGAATTTCCCCGGGGAGCTGATTACCGGAGAAGTTAAGAGTGAGTAATTCCCCTGGAAATGATCTCCGGAGATGTTCAGAATTCAGATATTGTAGATTGGAAGTCAAGTTCTAAAACCAATCAGGGATGTGAGTTTGATCAAAATCATTGTTGCTTAAATCCAAGTAATACAAAGACTTCAAATCTAGTAATGCAGGGTTCAACTTACCACCTAACCTCAACCTGCCATGGTTAGAACCTCCAAGATGAAGCTGGGTGACATGGCCAGTAGCCTTGTCACAAAAAACGCCAACCCATATGCAGCAATCTCCATTTCCAGCCCTCCAATCAGCTAACGAGTTGGAAGAGTCTTTGAGATCCTGCTTAATCTTCAAGAGTGCTTGCCTCTCACTTTGAAAACAACTGGGTTCAGGCATTCCAGTGCAAAAGCAAGGAATTGACTTTAGGCATAGAAATATCAAGGAAATGAATGTAACAAGACCCTTGAATGATGAATCCATTAACATCCAAGCAATGGTATGAAAATGTAATTGTATACTATGATCAGTATATGCTACTTTATTTATAGCAGTTTTGGCTTGGCACTAAAGTATGAATAAGGAACTTCCTTGATTGTTTTTTAATCCACACTGCACCGCTCTCAGCCTCCCTCCTATCTACATTATCACCGTTCATTGTCGACGTTGTTTCGATCACCTTCTCCGATTAGTGATGGAAAAGTTGTATAATAATTTCATGCTGCTGGGTTCAGAAGTCATCACCTTTGAAGTTGCAGGTTTTCTGGTATTAACAGAGGGTATGTTCTTAACCTTTTTAGTTATTTGTTTCAGATGTCAAAGACTTATCATCCTTGGATGATACACGAGCAGGTAAAGAAGAGGCATGACCACATCGACCCTGAATCATCTCTGTTGACCTCAATCTTGCTCCATCTCAATTTATTTTTGATCTGACCCTTGGAGCATATGGGCAGAAGATAGCTGAATCTTCTGATTCCCAGGCATTTTGAGCCGGATTCATCTGAGAAGATTGCCCCGATTGAACGACAGTATTACTCTTATGAGGATGCTTAGATTTCCTTGCACCTTCATGGCATTCAGTAAGAAAATTAAATTACTCTAAACAAAACCATCAGGTAACCTAACTTTTTCACTATGGACAAGAATATAACCAAACCGATATTAACAGTAAGCAAGGAAAATATAAATTAGAAAAGAGATTAAAATTTGAAGAATTGAATTGATATTTTATTCAAAATTTATTATCAAATTTTAAAAAAATATTTTTTTTATTATTTTGTCACATTATAAATATAACTTAACCTAATAGTTTAATAATAAAAATGTAACAAATTGGTAATATAAATGATCAAAATACTTTTTTAAAAATTTAATGACCAAACAAAAATAATAAAATTTATAATTTGTCTTCTATTTTAAAACCTCGCCATAAGTAAAAGGAAAGATTCTATATAAAAATATATTAACTAAAAATTATTTAACAATTAATATTAGGTGGAATGGTCACTATTTTTTTAAAAATTTATTTAAAAAATATTTTTTATTTAAATTTTTATAAAAATATTTTTAATTACAACTTAAAATGTTATATATTTTTTTATATTGCACCGCAAAACCATCCTAGATACGAAAGTCTACAAAACTATCCTTCGTTATTTCCTGTGTGGAAAACATTCCCGTTGCATCGTCCCCCACGAAGACTTCAGATAGAAAGAGGATCTTGTTTTCCACGTTCAAAGTTTATTAGAGAAAGTCAAAGACATTTTCTTTTTGTTAAAATCAATATAATAAATAAGATTGGGCAACATTCGACTCGATTTAAAAAATCATTTAAATCATAAATTTTCAAGAATTGTTTTTCTTTTTAGCACGAACCTGTAAGAGAGATAAAGAATTAATTGAACGGTTTCTATAAATTGGAACATTTTCATTGCATCTTAATTTAAAGGTTAGCACGAGCTCAATGATCTCGGTGGTAAAGAAATTGATTTTATTCTTTGAGATTGAGTTCAAGCACCAGGAATTTTAAAAGTACGAGTGTTCAATGTTAAATAATTAAGAATTGTATTTAAACAAATATTCCATTATACCTACCTACCTACATTAATAAAAAAATACTAATAATTTAAAGGTTAGAATCTTTTCTCTTAAAAATAATAATAATAATAATTTAAAGGTTAAAATTTTATTTAATTGGGTAAACTACATAAATGGTCTTTAATATTTGAGTAAATTTTTTATTTTCTCTACTGAAGTTCAAAAGTAATAAATTAGTCACTAATATTTTTTATTTATAACGAATAGGTCATTCAACCATCTCTTACATTCCAGATTCAAGGATTTAGCATGGACAAATAGTTGTTGAACCCCTAACCCTATGATATAATCAATTTGTTTAATAAATATTTAAATGAATACGTAAAAGTAAAACAAAAAATGCATGGGAAAAAATAGTGATCATATCAATATCATTATTAAGTTCAAATATAAAGTAAGCTTATTAGCATTCATCGCTTTTGTTTTATTGTTATTTACTTGCAAGCATGTTCTTCACTATGTTCTATCATTCTCAGTTCTTGCTAATTACCAGAAGGCTGCATCCAAACAAATCTTTGAGTTGAGACCAGCGGATCTGTGTGCACTGACTTAGTCTTTGAACCATCCGAGTAAAGCAAGAATAATTTTGAATATGTTTCCACTGAGTAAAACTTTGATTTGCTTTTGTTTTTCCGGAGTGTAAGGCGGGTACCTAGTCGGAGATTCCCCGGCGAAGCTTCTGTATAGAACTGCCTTCTTATGGCTAAAAGCATCAAAAGAGAATTTCCCGTGGTATGCGCCCATTCCACTCTCCCCGACTCCTCCGAAAGGTAGACTCGGAACTGTGACCTGCAACGATTGCCATGAACAGGGAATCGGATTTAACTGGTTGAAATATATTTGATGTAACCAAATGATGATAGTGACCATATGCACTGACTACATTTTCATATGTATCTGATGCACTATGATGTCCAGGATTGGATGTGCCATTGGTTTTCCTATTACTTCATTAAAGAAAGATCTGATGTGACTGCCAATCATTAAACTTGAGAATGAATTCATCATGGAATCCATATCTCATGCATGCTTGGCAGGATAATAGATGACAATGAGAAATGCTTATATGGATTTTGCATATGAAATTCAACTCATTGAAAGCGGAAATACTTGTAGAATGGTGTCATTGATAGCCATTCCTCCAGCATATACATTTTGTACAAACTCCCTTTTAATCTGTTCATCATCACTGAAAAGATATGCGGCAAGAGGTTTCGGCTTTCGGTTTATCATGGCAAAGCTATCTTCCAACCTTTCAACCTGAAACAGCAAGGACAAAAGGTCACTTGAAAAAAAGAAAAGAAGAGAAATTCCATCTTGCATGGAAACATGCAATTGATGTGGAAACTGCTTAACAACTTGCCTCAGAAATCACGACATCAAATTGCGAAAACAAAGACTAAAGAAAATTTTGTGAAATGGCTTCAGAGCATAAATTTCTAGAGTTCAAGACATAACCTAAAAAAGTTTGTCTTCATATGATTTTAATGTCGCATCAACAAAGAAACAGAAACTCACGGTCATTATTGGAAGTAATGGTCCAAATATTTCTTCTTGCATTATCAATGAGTCCTCAGGAACGTCCAACAATATTGTTGGAGCTATTTGTCTGCATTATAAAGGCGACTATTACACGGTGATTAAGCAGTAGATTGGCAAAGATAATAACGAGGTGGCAATTATCAAACTCACAATTGGCTCCCATCCCTCTGGCCTCCGAAAACAATTTTGCCAGAGACCTTATCCTCATCCAAGAGATTTACTAAACGCGAGAAGTGGAACGAGTTTATAATGCGGGATCGTTCCTTTGACTCCATTGGATCTTTTCCAAATATCTCCTCCACTACACTCACTAGAGCTTCTATCTGTAGATCAAATATGTTTAAAGACCATGACCTTAAAGTGAATTTTACTCCTTTGGCAAAATCTTACCAACTTTGGGGCAAATTCTTTTGTTGTTATGATGTAATCAACACCAATACAAGCTTGTCCATTGTTGCATACCCACTTGCCAGCTATAATCCTCCTTGATGCAATCTTAAAATCGATAAAATCAGACCGATTGAATAAAATGATTGTGAACTAGTGACTCGAGGTAAACATGAGCTATTCTCACTTGTAAATTAACATTAGAATCAACAACAGCCGGGCACTTTCCTCCAAGTTCAAGAGTTACTGGTGTAAGGTTCTTAGCTGCTGCGGCCATCACAATGCGCCCAACTCTTGCCCCACCTGAAATATAAAGGTATCTGTATTTTTAAGATTTTATTGCTAAGAATTCAGTTAACTACGAAAAATTAAAAACTTGCATTCGACAGTTAATGCAATATAAACAGTAGAAGATGTCTAAGGAAGACTATAAATATTTAATGCATTTAGAGATATCAAGAAATATGAAGAATACAGGTTAAACCTGTAAAAAAGATCTTATCCCACTTCTGTTCTAGTAATGCCGAGGTCTCAGCAACAGCACCCTCGACAACTATTACAGCAGATTGGTCCATGTATTCCCCTAGTAACCTCGAAAGCAGTGATGATGTGGCTGGAGCAATTTCTGATGGTTTGAGGACCACAGCGTTACCAGCTGCAATAGCTCCAATTACTGGCTCAAGAGACAATGCTGGAAGATGAACCATCGGACATTTCAGTTCGCAGAATATAAGAGATGATGGTAGTGAGAAGCTATCTATCATATTTTATTTCTATAAGAATCTATCAAAACAATGGCAATGTGAACAATTCCGTACGCCAAGGAAATACCTAGTGGCACCTTTGGATTGTAAATTTTCCTAAATAAGGCAGTAAAATCCATTATGAAGACAAATGATGTGGAACAAGTAGAGGGCATATCATTTAGGAGTGTCATTACTGGTATCTATTTAAAATACACACACCGAAAACCCTGATGGCTCAAGCTATGCCTGCTTACATCGAATTGCAGAATCGGTGAAAAAAGAAAGAGGAAGTTTTTAAAAAACGATCAAAAGGACGTACCCCGTACGCTTGCATGCATAAATCTACGTACAGATAAACAAATTAGATAGAAGCATGTTCCTTATTATCTCAGTTCAATAAAATCAATGTGATAAAAGAAGAATGGATAAAGGAAACATTACAATGCTTCAAAATTCAATAATATTAACAAAAAAAAAGATATAACAGTTCAAATATCAAGTGGCAAGCAAGATTTGATGTGGCTATATTTTATTTATTTAAACCGAGTTAAAAGGAGTGAGCATGCAGAAGACGTGTAAAACTAAAATAATGTAAATTACCAAAAAAAAAACAAGAGTGATTAATTACGGAATATACTAAGCATTAAACAAAACTAAGAATATATTAAGTTAAAACAGAAAGAAAAAAGTTAACATACAGAAAGGGAAGTTCCAGGTAGATATGACCAAGACAACTCCGAGAGGTTCCGACACAATTTCTGCCGACGATGGATAAGTAGCCAATGAAGTTTCAGCCTGAAAAGGTACTAAAATGTTTAAGCAAAACATGGATCGTCAAATTTAGTCCTAAGATTTGCAACTGTGACAGTAGTTACCTTTTTCGGCATCATCCATTGTTTAAGTTCTTTCAGAGCCAACTTACATGAGGATTTTACCATCAATATCTGCATCACACATGATATGAAGTCCATGTGATGCCCAAGTCGATTGTGGCAACATAAATGCATGGCATACAATTTTAACGTCCTTTAGGTTGATATTACTGCAAGATCAATCTATTGTAGTTTCTTCTGTTCTTGTATTAAGGGATCCTGTTGTTTCTAATTGCTCGAGTTGCAATAATTTTTTAACCCAAATTCCACATTTCCAATTTAAACATAATGATATTTTCTCTATCAGAAGTCTTAACCTTAATTGGGTGACTTTACATAGAGCCAGTATATTGGTGCTTGTACAAGAACAATTTTCTAAATTATGTAACTATTTGATTGGAAGTTGAAAAAAGAAACGAAAAAAGGTGCATCAAGTGTTTTATTAGAGCTCTTAAACCTACAGATAAAAAGCTTACATAAAAAAAGGGAGAAAGAAAGACTTAACAACGGATGTCACCTTTGATATAATTAACTATGTGCACTAGACATCATCTCTTAATTGAAAAACCTAACCATCAAAAACCCCTGGTTTCAGCTAGGGTGAATTAAACTCGATCAGAAAAGAAAAGAAAGAAATCAAAAGGACTATCAGTTCCACTCTAGCGCTTGTCACTAGATAAACTATCACCCTATGTGCACTTTAGTGGAGAAAATCAACTGAATGTGGCTTCCCTACTGCCAAAACAGTTATTTACTGTATTCCAACAGGTGCAAAATGATTCAATACTCGCACATATGTTAGAGCCCATCACATAATAATCATTTTTCTCCGTATATAGGGTTAGCATATAGATACTAATGGCTCAAAATTCAGTAGAATCTTCTATGCGCAAATTGCACTTGAAAGTTGAAAATACATATTAATTCCATGAATTGACAGCTGAAGGAAATACATTAGAAATAAGAGAGTTGAAATTTGAAACTTGTAATGTAATGCAATGTAAAAGGGAAAGGATAGAGAACAATATACACAAGGTATTTGATGATGAAATGAAGAATATATACCTCTGATAGGTACGCTTCAAGTTCAGGTTTCGAGAGGTCCTCATATAGTGCTTCAATAATTTCCTTCTCCTTTTCATCAACCATCTTTGAGATGCTTTCCAATTGTGATATTCTCCATTCATAGCTCTTTGTCTTTCCTGAATTAAAGGTTTTCCTGAGCCTGTTAACCAGTACAGCAGCTTTGTCTACGTCAAATGTTGGCTTCACTTCCTCCATCGTTGTTGATGGTGTTGCACGACAACTTTTTAGATGCATTAGAAAAACATCCCAGGAAATAAAGTGAGTTTGGAGACCAAGATATGAAAATTAATTAATAAACACAAACACGAGTGCAAATAGGGAGAGAGAGATAATTACTAGTAAGAAGAAGGAATAGAGCCAGAGAAGCTGACTCGGTTGATCTTATATGCGTGACGATATGTGAAAGTGCAAATAAGACCAACACTAACAGTACTGGTGGGTCTGAAGCATCTGAAAATGAGTGAGAAACAAAGTAAATTATGCAGGTGCAAATTGTATATCAGTACTAACTACACAAAATTCTGATTATTAGATGATCCTTTTTGAGTAATGATGCCAGTTAAATGGCCTTCAGTCATCATTTACTACTTTGTTGAAATTATGATTTACCTCAAAGGACCAACACAAAAATGAGCCAGTCTACAAGCTTGCATTGTTTATGCATTTATGTCACGTTCAGTACATAAGTAATAACATAAGCAGAAAAGCTTAATTATTACATGAGTTTTAAATAGTTTGTTTAGTATAAAACGAATTAGAATAACTATAAACTTGAAATTAGGAAGATAAATAAAAACCCATGTAAAAACTAATACCTAATCAAAATAAGCAATATATATTCCTTATCTTTGTTCAACTTAAGCCATGTGAGAGGCTAAAAATTACCTAGTGAAGGTAGTTTATTGCTACCTCATTTACTAAAACATGAGGAAAAATTAACACTACAACCAAACATAGCATAAGTTAATTTCTCCAAGCGATAAACACAATAACAAATTATGCCAATCAGCGGCTCTTATTTATATGGCAGAATTTAAAGTCACACCATTATTGTGGCAGCTGGCGGAGGAATAATATCTAAGAAAATCATTGACTACTAGTAACCTCTTCTATTCGAATTTTTTTTGACAACATAAACAAATGAACCATTGAAGGATAACCATTTCTAAAAGTAAAAGAGAAGAAAACAAGACCATAGATAGTATCAAAGAAAAAGCTATGGAGTTATGAAAATTGGACAACACCATGCACATTTGGCATATATTTGGATGATTGAGCTTATTCTTCTTTTGTAACGAGTGAATGAATGTCGCCCATTTTTATTCGTAAATAGAGTCTTCTTTTAGCTTATATTTATATACTCTTTCTTTATACACTAGAGAAGTTATTAAGAAGGCAATCTTCCTCTCTAAATGCATCTTTCAAAAGAAAAAGAAAATTTGGAGGCATGCATGATACCATGTTTTAGTCTCACATTTCTTATAACAAAGACTTTCTAGATTACTTGTTAAGGCTTAACTTATGACGAAATAAATAACAGCCTATGATGCTCACAGATAAATCTTTTACTGTTCTTTATCTCACCACCATGGAAGAGTTCAGTTTTTTAATGGTAATTTTCTATTTATAGGTATAAGCTCAATAACTTTTATTTTCCAAATTCCAATTATGTGATTAGAATTCATTTTGAAGTTCAAAGAAGGTGAAAGAATATTTTCTCCATTTGGTACCAACACAAACAAAATGATATAAATTAGACATAGACACAAAACAGAAGTTTTAGTTCTATGCTTGGGAACCATGAGGGGAAAAAGAGTGACGAGAAGGGGGAGAAGAAGATGATAGATTTATGCTAGTTTTGATGGCATAAATAGAAGGTAGGGAAAGCGGATGAATATGTTACAAAACTTGTTTGTTTAAGGAGTGGGAAAGGAAGAAAATGGTGCTTTTTATACCATTTTACTAGTGTATCCTTTATAAGTGAAAATTATGAAATGTTTAAAACAATATAAACCATGTTTCATTTTATGTGAGAAAACTGTAGGGATCCAGTAAATTATTGGGATTTCATCAGGGTAACTGCAATCCCATCAGTGTCAAAGCTGGAACTGTTCTTTACTGTCTAGCTCTTAATAGGGAAATGGCGTTTCCTGAATTTTGACAAACAAGTCCATCTATCTCACAGGTTCAGCGGGTCTAGCATGTCGTGCTTCTTAGACAAGTCGATTAAATTGAATTGTTGTTCTAAAAAGTGTCATCAGTTTGCTTTTAGTCCACTATCAGAGAAGAATACTTGAGCTAAAGATGACTGCTGCCTTCTCCCCTGACAAGGATGATTTCAGTGATAAAAGCATCCAATAGAAAACTGGGTTTGGGGCTTTAATTCCTTTGAAGCTAATCCTCGACACCATTAAAGGTAGTGGGATAGGATGAGTGATGCAGCATTTGGTGATTTTAATCTGACTATTAAGTAAAATCTTGAAGCCATTCAAAACTATAAAGGACTTTCCTTCTCAATTTAATTCACCTGCAACCATACAATTCCCAGCCTACCATATTCCACATATAATTCACTAAGAATAATTCAAAATATCACCAAATATATATATATATATATATATATATATAGAGAGAGAGAGAGAGAGAGAGATTAATAGTTAAACTTGCATTGCATTTCATCATTCGTGGCATAATCTAAGCAATCATTAGGAAAGACAAAAGATTATCAAAACCAACAACATACCAGCAAAGCGAGGAAACACTAAGTTGCAGAGTGAAGTTGTAAAGAAACATGGGGCATATAAGAAGAGAAGAGAAACCTGGTGGGGTTTTTGAAGAGACCAGCAGAGACGATCGCCATGGCAGCTGGAGAATCTGCAACTTATCAGCTGAAAAATTGGTCACTCAAAGTATACTGGAAGCAACTAATTGAGAAAGGCAGAAGGGGTGATGAAATTGAAGGTTTTTGGCAAAAGTGAAGCTGAAGCCCCGCATGCAGAAACACGTGGCTTTGGGACCACACGCTCTCTCTCACAATTCAGAGACGTTTCTCCGCCATTAAAATTTGGAGGGAGTGGTGGAGATAGATAATGTTGAAATGACAAACACAACAAACACTGCGATGAGGAAGGTAATAAATCCCATATCTTTAGTTACTCAACCCCCGAGGATTGGCCCATCTATCACTTACTTTTTTCTATATCTTAAACGCACGCGCTCACCCTTATGTCCATATCATTACTTTGGAATGATGATGATGATATATCTTCAAATCGTTTGAAAAAAAATTGTATAAAACTGACGTCAACTCCAACTATCAAATCAATGTTCAATATCTCAACTTAATAAAGTATTTTCTTTAAATACATTAAATTAAATAACTTCATTAATTAAAAAGAGTATTTTTTTAAATCATAAATTCAAATAATTTTATCAACAGAGTATATGTATAATACTCAGTTACATGTGTTGATCATTTTTAGATAAAATTCGTACATTTCTTTTATTTTTCATTCATATTTTTTTCTTTTATTTCAAATCAACTTTAAGAGTTCTGATTTTTTTTATAAAAAAAAACCACTAATACACGCAAGAATGTTATGAAGGAGGATAAATATATAATATTTTTATATGAAAATATAATTAGCAAAAAATTGAATAGTAACTCATCATCACAATATCAAATCATAGCATTGATACCATTTGTCAATAATTTTAGAGAAGTTAATTAAATCAAAATCAACATAAATAAAATATACACACGAAATTTTAACGTGGTTTTATCTTGATTGTATACATTCATTTATGTCGGAAAATTTATAGTATAATTCTAAAATTAGTCTACAAATATTTATTAAAATAATCATTTTTGTCTATATTCATTTTTTTAGTATTTTGATCTTTAATGTTTTATTTTAAAGTATAAATGTTCCTAGTTTAGAGCATTAATCATTTAATAATTAATGGTTTTCATCTATAATGAGATTTTTTATCCTAAAATGAAATGCTAGGGGATCAAAATTTTCTAAAAAAAGAATAAGAAACAAAATAACTTTTAATAAACATTAGAATATATTTTAACATTATATTAAAATTTATTATAAATACAGAGATTACAAAGATTTCAAACATTTGATAACCAAACATTAAACTCTAAACCCCAAATAAACTTATTTATATATTTCCAAATGCTTGACTAAATATTTTATCAAATTCGTCTTTACATTTCTAAAATAAAGATCACATAAAATTAAATCTCTCTCATATTTCTCTCTTATAATTTTAAGTGTTAAAACATAAATTTAAACATCAAATAATCTTAAATCAATAAAATTATACAATAATTTAACTAGTTGTTGATTTAGATGTAGATGAATATCTTGTAATATCTCTGTCAAACATGTGATGATGAAGGATCGAAAATCTTAGAACATTGAGGCCATGAGTTGTGAACAAGACATTGAGACCATATTGATTAGCACGCTTGGTTAGCATGACAATATGGAAATGATACCATTCAACTAATGATATCTACACTGCTAAAGTGGGACATTATCGATTCAATCTTCTATTGCCACCAGTGTCACAAGTAGATAGTGTAACCTATAGAGATGGATCGATGAGAGGCGGACATTCATTTTTTTTTTTGAAAATTTCAAATTACCATATATTTTAATTTTTTCATTGATAATTTATTTTTACTTTATAGAATTTTATAAAAATTTTATAATTTCACCCTTTGCATTTGTGTCCGTCCTTAATAACCGGATTGGCGTGGAGGAGTCAAGTATTGAGAGCTTAAAACTACTATTCCCAAGGCTCGATCTTTTATATGGAAAACTTGTCATAAATTCAATGCCTCCAATTCCCACTCTTCCCCTTAACATATGGATTTCGTTCTTTTACAGATTCATGGGTTGAAATCAAGAACAGACTGCTAAAGTTTGGTTCCTTCATGGGTCTTTGGGAAGTTGTAAATATGATCTCATGTTGTTTGGGAAGTTTCAACGATGTTGTATGACAATTTCATTAGTCTCATTTGTTCGAGACATTTGCTTTTATTCACATATGTCAATGAAATATTAATTGTAAAGGGATGGATCGAAGGATGGGTGGAAGCAGTCGTCTCCTAAAATTTTTTAAGTACCGAATATGAGACATCTAGAGATAACAATCATCCTTTAACCATAGAGGTAGTTTGATTCATGCAATTTCATATGTAGTTTCATATGTCGTTTGAGTCTGATGATGTTATTTTTTTTTTATTTTTGGAATGGCAACTGATGATGTTTTTTCATCTTGGGTAAAAAATGGACATGGGTATGCCTTTTGTTTTTGCTTGTTCATGTAAATGCTATTTTTACTCACCCTTTGCTCTTAGTTAAATTTCATAAGAATAATGCATCAGTTGGAAATAATGGACTCAAGTTCATGGAAATGTGTGTAATCTGCTCCTTAAATTGATTGAATATAATATACCCTACAGGGCTGGTCAATGAAATTCTCTCTACAATCTCTTTCCACGTAAAATTTGATTCATGAAAAATATGTTTAATCAAGGACACATTCTACTAAAAAAAGACAGCAAAGAGTGATAACAGCTTATTTCATATTATATTTTTGTGTCGCCTTCTGAAAAGATAGGGAACATAAATCTCACATTAAAAAACATATTCTATATTTTAGCTAGATATCTTATTAGACATAATTTTTTACAAATAATATTAAAACAACCGACCTTTTGACTGTGAAATAGCCAAAGAGTGGAGGGAAATATTACACACTATAAATGTGTGAGACATAAATCCCACGTCGAAAAGAAAAATGAAAGTTCTGAAGTTTATAAATAATAACGATAAACGTGTCTTCTAAGATTTGCGTATGACTTGAAATCTTAGATGTAATTTTAGCATTAGCTACAACAGACCATCTTTTGTACAGAAATATTTATTTGTTTCATTCCAGGATTAGTTAAAAGAGAGTTAACAAGCAGGTTGCTTTGTTCATCAAACAGTAAATCTAGCATTCCCTACAATAGTAAAGCATGGAATTCAGTTATAGTAAGACATTGTTGAACCAAAACGAACGAGACCAACTTTTTTTCAACTCATTTGTCTTGAAGCTTAGAATGGCTCAGTGGAAATGTCAAAACCGACCCATCAAGTTTCACATTCCCTTCAAGGGTCAATTATAAATTGTTACCCCATCAACATCTCATAGCTCAAATGCCAGCACTATCAGTTGGCTGCCATTTCTCAAGTCTTCAATCGTTGTCCCCATATTTTTCCCACTTCCACTATTATGTAGGACGAGCAGTAAAAAAAGAATATTGTGAATTTATATGCATCGTCTATCATATATCAACAAATCATGTTGTATGAGCACCGTGCGTTCTCGAGGCCCATATACCAAACACAAGAAACCAGAACACAAACAAGATTGCCCAATAGCGAGCGGGTCCTGACTTGATCCTTGTCAGCACAATCTGCAATTACCAAGCCATTTCATAGAAAGCATTATCTCGTCTGAAATGATGACAAATAAACATCATCTCAAGCAAATGGACCATGCGACTATCTCCAATTCAGAATGCAGCTGAAATGTTCAATCTGCCACCAACTCATGAACCTTGAAAAAGATATAGTATTTATTTCATGCTGTCATTACTTTGATGCTAAGCAGTCTGACATATTATTTCAGATGTAATTCCAACTTTAGGTAATGATGATGAGACAACATCATCCTACTAAATTCACGTCTATTGTAGAGATCAAGCAAAGTTCAATTCAATTTTCCAATATAGCTGCTTCAGCAAAGAATAATTTGGTTTACAATAACCTCAAAGGATGAAAAAAGTTTACTGAAACAGAAATGGAACTACACAAGCATAAAAGAAAATGGCATGCCCGTTCTGACAATCTAGCAAAAGTATAGTAAAGTTTATCAAGATAATTGTTACTTTGTCAAGGAACAGAAACATAAACACATCATGTATCAACAACTTCCAAATATATTCCACATTTTCTCAAATCAAATGCACATAAGTTTAGAAAGCAAATAACTAGAGATATGACATCCAAGTTACTTACAAATCGAAAGAAGACCACAACTGTTAAAGCACATATGCCTCCCAAGAGAATATGAAGACCACTCCTAGCCGTTTTCTACAAAACAAGTAGCAGCACATAAACGTTATAATCCCTGAGGACTGAATGCATTATAAGTAATAAAAATAACTGCAAATACCTTTTATATACATAAACACAAACACTCGTATATATGACTAGATAACGTCTTGTATTCACAAGCTACTCAAATTCGACTGGAACAAATTTCAAATTCAATTCAGCCATTGTCGAACTGAGTTCCAGTATCATTATACCCAAATCGAGTAGCTCGCCAGCTTAATCGAACTTTTTATTCATAATATATTAAATATTTTAATATAAATTATGATTTACCCCTAATATAAATACACATTTAAACCCCAAACTTTTTTTTCTACTGTTTTCCCCTACTGCTCTCCTCCCTCAATCTCCACCCAAGGTTTTTCTTCATTCTCTCAAATTCATGTCTTATTTAAGTCTTGCCTCTTCTTCTCTCCTTCCTCGATCCTCACCCAAGGCTTGCATTTTCATTGTCAATTTACCACTTACCATACTGACATAATTTTCAGGTTTGTTTCTAAACTTTACTAGTCACACCATTTTGAAGATTTGGGCAAATGAGTTTTTTCCTTATTATTATATTATTTTTTGACAAGTTATTGGTTTTGGTTAATCCAAATAACAAATTGTATCATACCTGATAATACCATTCCATATTGTGAAAACAGCATGTTAGATTCTTCACAATTTCAATCTTTTGGTTTGGAATAAAAGAAATATTGCATGAATCTGGGTTTATATTAAAATTTCATCATTTAAAAAATGTATACAAAACAAGCTTGATTTCGAGCTTGTGTATGGGAATCAGTAAGTGAGTCAAGGCGTGCTTGAACTTAGAAAAATATGTTAGATTGAGCTCAAGCCCAGTATTGAGCCCTCGAGTTCTGAGTCGAGCTTGATTACCTTGATCGAATCTCAAGCCAAGCTTCAACTTAGAAAAAGATGTTTAATCGAATTTGAGCCGACTGTTGAGCCCTGAATTTTGAGTCAAGTTCGAGCTTGGCACTATTCTAGCTCGGCTTGATTACACCCCCTAGACAAGAACAAGTGATGTAGAAGCTATTACTATTATGTTATTTTATTATTCAGTCCTATTAAATATTAGACAATGGACACAGAGATATTTAGCTACTATTATAAGTTTTCTCTAGGGTTTAAATCTAGGGCTACAAATAAAACTTTATTTGTAACCCTAGTACAAATATGTTGTAAAATAGATTTACAACGAACATCACTATATTCTCTTAATTACAAGACTTTATAAACTTGAGGCTTTAATGACACTTTGTTTTCCTAGAATGTCAACTTCTTACTCATTTTTCATCCTTAGACATAAAGATATATAGCTACGATGATAAGTTATCTCTAGGGTTTAAATCTAGGGCTAGAATTACAACTTTATTTGTAAACCTAGTATAGATAAGTTGTAAATAGACTTACAAAAAACTTCATGAAATTCTTTTTATTACTACACTTCAGAAACAAAAGGTTTTTATAACATTTTGTTTTCCTAGAATGTCAACTTCTTACTCTTCTTTCAGCTTTAGTTCACTTTTTTTTTTGCTACTGTTTTCTCTCTCAACCACACTAATACATGGCCAACGGGAGACTAATGATGCTGCACAAAATGTACACGTAACATGTAAATGAAAAATATTATTGTTCCATTCAACCAATGGATAAGGATTCAGGAAAGGATTATTAAAATAGAATTGTTTTCCTCATTCAAGATTTTGGTTATGAAGAAAACATATGGATCTCTACAAACAACTAGGGTGATCCCAGAAACTCCTCTGATAAACTCAAAAACTCACGAGTAACAACACTTCCAGACTTCAGTCAAGTTGAAAATAATAACTGACCTCTGCTAACCAACACTCAAAAGTATTCAAGGTCTAAGAGTTATGGATCCTTCTACAAAAACATTGTTCATCAATATTTTATAGGTTGATAAAGGATCATAGGTCAATTTTTCTTTGAACCATGTCTAATTAGGAGATAGAGGATCATATATCAACATTCCTTTGAACCATGTCTAGCAGGCCAAATTCATACTTAGTCCATATGGTTTTACTTGAAAACGCGATAAAAAACCAATGTGCAACACAATTAGTATTTCCAGATTACAGCCGTACTAACAATGGCGGCTTACAAGTGAGCCATCTGAATATGTTTAGGTACCACTGATCAATTGCCACTTGTATGTACTAGTGTGGGCCTGGACTGACATCAACATTCTCTTGGTTTAAATTACACAAGTAAATTGCACTTCAGCCTAATTATAAGAAATTCTTAATTAAGAAAGAAAAAGAATTTTCTTAGAAATCTGATTAGCTGCAAATTACTTTTAAATATATAAAGACACTTAATGACGTGTATCAAACCCAGCACTCTCATTGTTGCAGATATTGTTCTCACTAGAACAGGGGGATAATACAGAAATCATAGCAATGCAAAATATGGCAGTATAGTGTGAAAGAAAGATTCAGCATGCATACATGTATGGAGAATGTTCATAAATAACTCAGTATGGGAAGAGATCAATGAAGTACTCGATTGAGATCTTTCCTCTCTTAACTTTTTCTTTCTAACAAGGGCATTTTCCATCAATTAATTAGTATAATCATCTCTTCTAACATTGGCTTAGAATTGAAAATATGTGAGTTTCCATAAATTTTCATGCACAAGCATATGGTTAAAAGTTTTCAATTACGGCAAGCTGATTTTTCATATATTGAATCTCTTTATTGGAAGGAAAAACAAAATGAAGTTCTTAACTTGTTAGACGAGCATTTATCATAAATACCTTTCCAACACGAGGAGCAATGAGCCATGCAAGCGTAACAGTAAGTAGACCAGTGGCAAGCAGAATTCCGGTACCTTCCACAGCCCACTTGGTTGCAGGATTTTCAGTTGGAGCTATTTCTTCAGTGACAGTATTTGGGGGCTGTTCAGAAACAACCTGTGAAACTGCAGAAGAACTATTGTTGTTGTTATTATTACCATGCGGGCTGAACCACAATGAAATCTCACTTAGTCGTTGCCTTCGAATAGCAGCAACAGCATCAGGGTCTACACCTGAACTTGTATGAATTTGAGCAGGATTAGGATCTCCACTAGCAGTCCTTTCTCTCAATGCTTCATAATCTTTCAAAGAAACTAGGACCTTCTTAAAATCGGAAGTCCTGATATGTTTTGCAGGATTTCCACAGATCTCACAAACTGTAGATCCATGACTAACAAACCATTTGAGAGCACAAGCATAATGCACTAAAGCAAGATCATTTTTACAAGAACAACCAAGTTCTATTAAAGCATCTTGATGACGACATGATCCCATTTCTAAATCAGTGCTACATATGAAAACATCTCCTCCAGGGCTTACGAACTCAACAAACCCGGATTCCCTCCTAAGACTCTTACCATGAGACTCATCACTTTCAACATCTTTTTGATCTCCTTCAATATTAGGCTTAGGTTCTCCTTTGCTTTTAACTGCTTCTTCTAAGGGAGGAGAAATACCCAAAAATGCTAAAGCAGCATCCCCTCTTTTGTCAGATTCTGAACACTGGCACACACGACAAGTGGGCAAACCTGCATCTCTGTCTAGACTATATCGCGAGTAAGTTCCTGAATAATCAATTTCAGCATTTGAGCAACTATCATTGTTGACACCTCCATTAACTGCTTGAGGCAGGTTTTCTTTACTCATCATGAATCCAATAAAGTTAAATAAGATCAGTTCAACCAAAGCAGAATATTATTTCTCAGATACATAATCTTAATCTTCCAAGAAGCCAATCACCCCATTGCAAAGTTCCAAAGCATTGAAATGAAGCAACACTATCTCTATACAAAATGGACAGTTCACAAATCACATCCGCATCCACTTCCACTTCCACTCCATTAAAAAATGGTTTTCTATTGTTTCTGCACGATCCAGGGCCTTAATTCAAGATAGAAACAAAGAACAATTGATGCAAGGAGGAAAATAGATAAAATTATCCAAAAATTAAGATTCTGTTTTAAAATAGTAAAACATCTTACCTTGTTTAACAAATATTAAAGCATGAAAATGCACACACACAAAAAAGAAAAAAAAGAATCCCTACAAATTAAAAACTTATCACTAACCAATTATGAGATATGCATAAGAAGAATTGTAACTAATAATAGCAGGTAGTTAATTAATTACATTCTTCACCAGATAAAAGGATTTAAAAACAATCAATAAAATAACATAAAATTTTCAAACAACATAACACGATATTTCCACAATTTGAATAAACACTAAAATATTCAAATATTAATTGTGAAGAAGAACCTGAAGTGGGTAGTAAGAAAGAAGAAAACACATATAAATAATTAAAGGCATAGGAAAGGAACATTAATAATTAAAAAGTAGGAAGTCAAATAGAGTCAAACCCAAAGCGGCAATTCAACTAAACAATATGCAGGCATGAAGAAGATGAAAAAGAATCAAGGGAAAAGCAACATAATCATAAACTTAACACGCAACTCAAAGTCTGTAGAGAAAACTGGTTAAGCAATAAATAATTATAGACAAAACACAAACAAACAAACAGGGATACCAAAGAAAACCCAGAAATCCTAGATCAATAAACTAAAGAAAACAAAAGGAGTGTTGAAAACAAAACCAACCTTTGGAAATTGGGATGGATCGGTGAAATTGTCAGCAAAAATAAGGGGGATGAGAGGCGGAAAGAGAGTTGTTGGGGGAGAGTAGATGGTAAGGTGGGGCTGTTCAGCTCCTATGGTTCTGTTGTCTTGTTTCGTGGGCTTCACAATTGCTCTACTTTCTTGGTTTTGGACTGTCACTTGGCTTCCATGGAGTCGGCTCCTTGGAGGGTTTCCACGGCCTCCCTCTCCGTTTACTTTCCTTCGGTATTTTGCCTTGTAAGTTACGTCCGTTTGTTTCGAATAACTTAACCTTTTTTATATATAAACAAATGGAGATTTCCGGAAATGTCTTTCTTTTTCGAATTGAAATTTTGGTGGAAATGGGAAATTTTTATGTTGGAATAATTTAATGAAAATTGCTATCCATAAAATCTAGGAATTAACCTTGTCGGTTGAAGACAACCATTTCAAAGGAATGGTCTGAATTTAAGGACGCATGCGTTTAAAACTCTTTATTAGTGCGATAAAACGATTTCATTTGAGCGATTAAAAGAATATTTATTATCTTTAAAGATTTTAAATTTAAACATAATGTCTATAAAATTATATATACATTTATTATTAAATAATTAAAAATATTTTAAACATATGGCCTTAATTTTCTCTTTGATATCTCGTCACTCGTGATTTATCTAAAATTTGTCTCACACGATTTCAAGTCGTACAATGATTTTAAATTCATCTCATCTGTGAGCTTTGATCATGGTAGGGAATGATTTAAGTGTGTGATTCGATACTAATCAAATAATACGACACTAACTTCAACACCGATCCATGGATGTCAAGTTTAAAGTTTTATATGTTTGCCTTATAAATTTTCAAATAGTAGTTGTTTGCGTTGAAAGTTTTTTTTTTATGCTTGATAACGGCCCGATTTTTTTAAGTAGTTTGTGTGATTATAAAGTAATATCAGTTTATAATTTTATTAACCTATTAACAATACACATTCCCTATAAACTCCGCTACTTGAACTCATTAACTCTAGAAATATTAATATTTTTTTATACTAGTGAAGTACTTAATGGGTTACACCCCAAATTTTAGTATTATATTTCCTTTTACCTTTTTTCCCAAATAGAAGTTAATTTCACTTCTAATATGTGCCATAACATCCTATTAATTTTACACGGAAAAATCATCTTTGTTTTTCTTTGTGTTTTTCGAACTCGGGTGTACGAATATTGAAGAGTTATATCTATTTCAACAATTGCATAATTGAGGAGACATTGATTCTTCCATGACACAACTATAATATAACATATTTCGTTTGAATTATTTTTTTCAATTCAACACTAACTTTTATCTTACAATAATCTATTTTCCTAACATAGATTTCACCTCAAATACTTAAATAATTCTACGTTTCTCTTATTTTTGGCCCATTTTTCTAATTTTCCTAAGTGGGTATTTTTCAAATTGTGGTAAGTGTTTTATACCAAACATCAAGGTAAATCTCCTTTATTTTACTTTTTTCTCTGAATTAAATTTTAATATCTTATAATAATATATCATTGATTCGGTTACTACAATAACTGATAAAGGTGATCCGAATATCAGTTTCTTTCCATGATCCATCTCTCCATATTTCTCTTTATAATATTATGTTCTCGAGTTACTCTAGATATGCTGTGCTTGAATTATAATAAAGTCGGTTGTTAACGTACTATCATATTCTATCACAATATTTATCCTACATCATCAACAATAGAATTTATTTTATATTTTATTTTCTCAAATTATTAATTCAAATTTTCAATTATGTAATTTTATTTTATGAAATGAGCGAATAGAATTTAAAAAACTTTAAATGAAAAAGGAAAATTCCTCGCATATGTTAATAAAATAGATAAAATATATATTTAAAATAAAATTTGCGTTTATGATAAGTTAATATTTGACCAGCTTAGTTTGGGCTTAATTCATTTGGTCTCATATTGTTTTCAGGGCCTAAATTAAATAGGTAGCCCATGCAACGTATTCTATCGTATATTTTCTAATTATATATTTTATTAAAAAAAATGAAAACAACAGTCACTGCCATCCTATTTTATCATTTACATAATTTCATATATTATATTTTTGTTTTTTTAATAAAAATATTTGTATTTCTATCTTTCATGAAGATTACTTTTTAAAGTTTATTAAATGTAAATTTTATTTATGAAAAGATAATGTGCCTTATAATCGTACTCAACAGAACACATAGAGGTCACACATTTGTCCCAACAAAGAATTTTCTACATACACAATGACTCGAACTTAATACATGTTTAAGTAATATCAAGTTGTTTACCACTTGAACCAACCCTCTTTAGTTATGGAGTATAATTTTAAATATATTAAAATGATAAATGTAAAAGAATGTTATATATACTTCACATATATTTATATAATGAAATATATTAAAGAATTATAAATTAAAATTTTATTTATAAATAAAGCATAAATAATAATTTAATAATAAATTGTTATAACATACCATATCAACATAATTTTTTCATAAGCAGAATTTAAATGATAACACATATTTCACTTTAAAATTTTAAATAGAGATATAAAACACATGTTATGATTAGGTATGTTAATGGGTTGATTTTTACGGAGATTCATTTCATTTCAAATCCAACGAAACGAAAACGAGTCTCTCAACTTGCATGATATTTGTATATTGTATATAAATATATGTACATCATATATGATTATAAAAAAAAGTTGTTTAAATTGAACCCTTTATTTTCCCGCAATATTTTTATAAACATATATTACCTTTTTCTTATCAGGTTAATAAAAAAACGAACCCCTTTATTTTCCCGCAATATTTTATAAAATTATTCAATTAGCCAAATACCGTACTTTAAAAAGTTGGAAAAATTAAAGTTCACATATAATTTTTAATCGGTTTTAGCTTACTATATATCATTTTCATTATTAAACTATTCAAAATTTATTATCGAGTTACCCAAAATTATTATATGAATGTATCATATTATATAAAATAGAACATATTATATATTTTCAATCAATAATGATTTTTTCATATGTTTGATATTATATTATTTTTTATTATTCTAAAATGATTATAAGATAGTATATGCCTAAATATCCATAATTATTTAATAATAAACGTTTAAATATATTTGTATTGTTAGAATTAGGGATGACAACGGGATGGGTTTTTCGTCAACTTGACTCGAAAAATATATATACTCCACAAGAACCTAACGTGACCCGAAAATATATATCCTTCACCCTACCAAAACTATATATATCCTCTACTCGACTTGACCCAATATTTTAGAATATAAACCCAATCCGACCCGATATAAAATAAGGATTTAATTAAAAAAAATAGAGAGAGGGAGTATTATAACAAATATCCATAAATTTATTTGAAGAAATTACACTATTACCTTTGGGTCTGACCAAGTTGGAGTTTTTTCACTCTCCATTCGAACTCGACCTAGCCTAACTCGATCTTTATTTTTTTTAACAATTCTCTTTAATTACAAAAAATCACTTATTCGTGCCATTATGTTTGATATTAAAATTAACGAAAGCGGACTAAAATTAAAAATAGAAATTGGAATTCACAAGCAACACCATTTATCTCAATCAAAAAGTAGTAACCAAATAGGCCGTCACGGAAATCATAAATGATAGAGATATTTAAACGCCGCAAAACTTGTTAAATGGTACCATAAATTTACCCTACACGTTCTCATAATTAGAGGAAAAAGAAATTGTTTGTGAGCTGCACACTCATTTATTTGAATATTATATCATGTTTCTGTCATCTTAATGCCAACTAAAAATCAAAATTCAAGGATGGAACCGAATAGAAAGTTGTGAATTAGGATTAAATATCGGGAGAAATTAATTTGTTTAGTTTTAAAATGATTGGCACCTAATAAGAATTTAAATCGAAAATTTTTACGAGATTGTTGATTAAGATGTCACATAAAATAAAAACCGTGAATGATAAGATAAACATTATCCTACGTAACAAAAAATAAGTTATTTCAATAAATAATATTGTTTTAATAGATAATTTTAAAATTAATATATATAAGTGAAAAAAGGTTTTAATTTAAGCTGCATTTAAATTATCCAAAGTTTTAATGTTGATGATCAGTACCGTACATTTACCCTGCATCTGCATGGCCCCATAATTTAACCTGGGTCTCAAGGAAAGCTCTAGGTTGGCTAGGTATAACAACCGAGGAAGAAGGGCTGTTTTTAAATATATTTATTTCTTTTTTCTTTTCTACACTGTAAAGTTGCTTTTGTGAATTTACCAAACCTCTATTTTAGTTGAAATCGTCGCACAATGGTGTGTTTGACTTCAATGCCTTGCTTTGTCTCCATGGAATATATATATATATATATTGAAAGGGGTGCACTTTGTATAAATACAAAGATCGGCACGGCTATGAGTTTCATTAAAAAAAACTTCCTTATACTTAATTGGAGTAAAAAGGGTGTAACATGGACGTGCAAACATCAAGCGAGTACAAAAACAGGTTCAAACACAATCACAAGAAGAACCCTTGAACAACGAAAAACACATCCCTCCTGCACAAAATCCTCTCTGTCTTCTGCAGATTAAACAATTTAATTTGTCTCATTACACTATTAAGGTTTAAACCTTTAAATATAACTTATCATCTAATTAGATCAATTATAATCTATGTTTATTATCTTTAATTCACTGAACTCATTGAGTGCTCTCAATGATTACAGGAAATGATGTTCTCTCTTGAAGTATTGGGTTTGACACAGCTGCATCTACACAATGTGCGTACATTATCAATAGCTAAGAAATTTTTTGAATAAATACTACTCTATAATCACATCAGACTATTAAAAATATATACATCTTTAATTCATCTCCCAATCATCACTCACTTTTCAGGAACGAAAGGAACACCTAACCATTTTTTATTTTTAATATTGAAAATGACTTAGTTGCACGTGTCTCTATCATTTCAAATTAATTTTAAAATATTTTATATCAATCTCAAAACTATGACTCTTTATAAATTGATCCTTAAATTTTAAAGCATTCTATATCAATCATCAAATTATTCATATCATTCTATTATGATATTTTTGTTAATGAACGTTAACTCTACTAATTTTTTTTAAGGTCATGTCAGCTGAACTTGTGACCTTCAAAAAAAAAAAGTAATTTGCTTTTGAAGGTATAGAGAATTGAATCCGTGATCTTTTAAAAAAAATTATTTTTTAAGGTCCGAAGATTTTTTTAGAAGGTCGCATGTTTCTCATGACTTTAAAAAATAAATTAAAATTATTAATCAGTAGAGTTAATGGCACATTAATATAAGAATAAAAAATAGAACAATACTCTAATTGTTTGAGGATTGATATAGAACACTTTAATTTTTATGGATCAATTTATCATGAAGGAATTACTTCATCCATGATAGTCACTAATTATTTAGCATAAATGTTTGCGTCCGCCCAATATACAACAATACATAAATCAAAATGTACACTCTTATACCCAATCATAAATAATCATTAATCTTATCGTTTGTCCAATTAATTTTATGATGCACATTGTTTGACTTTCATAAACTTATTGTACACTTAGAAATTAATAATCTAATTTGGCCATGGATTTGCCTACCCTTCATGGCGCAATTATAATATTATAAAGAATTTTTTTTTTAAAAAAATTATTCCACAAATTTAATTGGTAAAAATATATGAAGGATAGAAGGCATGCAAGTTGAAGGCCAATTTACTTGTTCCAAGTCATCTAAGCTTTATGGATGTGGCAAATAGTATAATAGAATATAGTAATATACTTAGTATGGTCCTTCCAAAATATTAAATGCGGCTCCTCAATTAATTTCATGCATTATATAGTTAGGTAATTAGCCATCAAACTTTTAATCTTGCAAGTCCCACTATCTTCGATTATTTTTTTTCCTTATATAATAAATCACCCTCAAATAATTAATCAACCAACCATTCAAACGAGTTATTGATAATCTATTTTTATTTTCTAAAATTTTATAAATTCGTATCTAATATAAGCAGCCGTAAACTGTTGCCATCTCCGCCATATATAATCTTGTCTCACTGTCCATTCTATATTACCTATGTACCTAAAATATATGTAATTGTATTGGTTGAACGTTGTTGCTTTCTTGTTCAACCTCTGCTTTGTTGCATTTGCTCTAACCACCACCGCCACCACTTCACGAGTCTTCTCCGGTGAAATGGGACTGTCCGGGGCTGCCGGAATGGTTTACAAGCCGGTCGAGGAGATTGATCTTGGTCCTGCAAGCAATGAGTTTTACCTCAAAGCCAATGTTAAAGGTTTCAAATTTACATCAGCTTCCTCGTTCATACTTGCTATTTTTCTGATTTCAACTTCTCTTTCAACGAATTCTCCAGCTTTTGCTGAAAACGGCTTCCTTTGAACACAGATGAGAAAATTATTTCAACCGAAAACCTCATTGAATTGTTTAGTACTACTACCTGAAACTGAATCGACAATTCCTGAAAAATTTGCAGATACCTTTTGTTGCTTTACTTAAAACAGCAGTTGTTGACTTTGAGTTTTAAATATTCTGAATTTATTTCAAGCATGCAGCTGGTCTAATTTTAACTCATAATCATATGATTTACCTCATGACCACTCATTGTTACCTGGAGTAATTTTACCATATATTTTGTGTGCTTGGTGTAAAGCTCCTCGCATGGCTGGATTTCTGGTTAAGATATTTGCTTGGTTCCTGGAGACAAGGATCATTGGAACGTTGTTGTTATACATATTGAAGAGGAACAACCTCATTCACAAGGTACACACTTTTCAGCTTCATTTTCCTTCAAATTAAGATTTCCCAAACCTTTGCTTTTCGCCATTATTTTTGGTTAAAAAGTAGAGAATATCACAAACTAAGCTGCAAAGTAAAGAGGCGGCTAACATTTTCCTGGTACTTCTGTTCTGGCAAGAGACAATATCTGAAATTGTATCAGTGGTCACAGCTTTTACTAACACCCATGTGATGGCAATTTGGTAACTATTTCTTATGGTTCATTCATTCCAACAGTGAATTATTGGCCAATCGTTGAGATCTCAGAATGAATATTGCACAGGAAAAGAAACTAGTAATTTTGTTTGTTACCATTTTACATCTTGTTATTTCTCTTTACTTCGAATCAGAGCAGTTGACTAGAAACCAGACATTGATGCTTTGATTGATATACTGGTTAGGCTCTCTGCTAGAAACAGGTCCTTCATCATGACATATTTGGAATTTGCAAGCTTTATCTTTGCTCACAAAAAACAAATGATGCTTATTATGGAGTATGGACCATGACATTGTTGTTTCTCCTGTTTACTTTATTGTTTCTTACTGTGTATGTCTTCTTCCCCTTGAGCAGCTTGTTTCCAATGCGACGCTCGAGGAGTCACCAATGTTTGTTCCTTTGCATCCTTTTGTTGGTATGTATGTGCTGCATACTTTTCAATACGTACTTCTTTTCTTGAGTCTAATTTGATTGCATCAACACAGACCTTAAGGAGCAACAAGTCGAACAGATCGACTCTGATGCATCTCCATCGGAACGGGTTCAACAGGCAATAAATTGCCTTCCTTTAATCTCAAAGAAGTCACCAGATGATTTAAAACCCAAAAGCTTCCGACGATGGACGATAGCGGATTATTCAAGAGCCTACAGCTCTGGAGAAATAACTCCACTGAGGGTATCATTCTTGACTATTTTAGTGTACGCCATATTGTTTGTTTCCCATTTAAATGAGTGGTTACAATGTTACCTGAAAATTTTAAGATGTTCTAGCTATTTCTTACCCGATGACTTTTACTTTACCATGGTCATGGAAATCGATTTTCGATTATAAGGTTGCGGAGCAGTTTATAAACGCCGTGCGCGAATCTTCCACCGGTGCTTTGTCAATGTCCTTTTTCATTAACTATGATGCTGAAGATATCCTAAAACAAGCTTCAGAATCAACTCTTCGGTACAAAAGAGGTAAACCTTTTAGTCTAACTAAATCACAATTTACATATCCTAATGAGTTTTTCTACTGAGACGTTGTTGCGTTCTCCTGAAACATAAGGACATAACTCATAAACCTTCTCTATGGTACTCCAAACTTACCAAAAGTGAACCGTTTTCATGTATATTAATCAATTTCATCTGTATGTTTATATCGACCTGATCTTTCTCTTCTCCAGGGGATCAGAAATCGGCTCTAGATGGAGTCCCAATAGCTATCAAGGATGAAATAGATTGTTCTCCATATCCGACAACAGGTCTCATGATTTCTCCACTTGCCTTCCTTTACTAGTGTCGATTTTCATTCTTAATGTAATTATTAATTCGTCCTTACCTTACACTCGATTCTTCTAGGAGGTACAAAGTGGCTGCACAAGGTGAGACATTGCACCGGTGACGCATGCTGTGTTATGCGCCTCAGATCCTGTGGTGCCATAATTGTCGGAAAGACTAATATGCATGAGCTTGGAGCTGGGACAAGTGGGGATAAATCCTCACTATGGGTGAGGATTTTTTTTCCTATTGTTCATAAAAAAGCACAACCTTATCATGTAGACAATCAAATTCACTAATTTTAACACTTTTCTTAATCTTACCAAAGTTCTTTCCCTTAAAGATGGTGGCATGTTCATTTTTTAATGCTGCAGGACTACTAGAAATCCATATGATCCCAACAAAATCGCCGGCGGTTCCTCCAGTGGATCTGCTGCAGTAGTATCCGCAGGATTATGCCCTGTTGCACTTGGTGTGGATGGGGGAGGTAAATTTGTCTTCTTTCAAAGAAAAAAGAAACACAAAATACCGTGTGAATAAATTTAAAAGAGCATTCTCCTTCATATTCTATGGTTTCGTTGTAGGTTCTGTGCGGATGCCTGCATCCCTTTGCGGTGTTGTAGGGCTCAAACCGACTTTCGGACGCATACCTCATTTGGGGTGAGAAGTTAGTTTATGGTATATAATTCTATTGAGTTCCATTAGATGTAAGATTTAGACAATATATCAATAAATGCATATGTTGTTTCCAGTGTTCTTCCTTTGAACTGGACAGTGGGGATGGTCGGAATACTAGCAGGCACCTTAGAGGATGCATTGGTTGTGTAAGAATTCTCTCCGTTTCAATTACCAATGCATTTCCTTTACTTTTAAATGTTGTTTTGGTAGTTTTATATATGACTTGGATTAGTTTTCTGTTTTCAGCTATGCTGCCATCAGTGGCCAACTTCAATCATGTGAGCCAACAACTTTACCTGTAAGTGCCAGCTCTATAAGATCACTCCAATTTTCGGATATTTTTCGTTGTTCTAAATTCTGATCATTTGCAATTAAGATAAAGTTGATTTCGATACTAAATTTCGAATCTACCAGCCCAAATTACATGTTCCGCTGCTGAACTCGGCAAATCCAATATCAGACATCAAGTTTGCTAGATATGGAGAGGTTCGTGATGTAACGATACGATCAATTAGTTTAATTTCAGTTTTATCATCGATTAAAGCTTGAGAAGATGAGATTACTAAGTCCTGCAATTCTTTTTCTGAACCACTAATTGAGATAATTAGTGGTTCAATGACTGTAGCGATGAGATCAGAATATGCTGCTCCAATGCTCTGCACTTGCTTCGTGAGCACTACAAGTGGGAGGTATTAGCAATGGAAAACTAGCATATTTAAAAAAGTTATCAACATAACATTAGTGACTGCTCGCTAATCTGAAAGGTTTATTATTCACAAGACTGTAGAGGTTACTATACCGGAGATAGAGGCGATGCGGCTGGCACATTATCTGACCATTGGCTCCGAATGCACTGCTTCACTGAGTTCTTATCTGGAAAAGCTGTATGTTATGTTTCGGATTCAAGCTCGAATTATCTTCTTATGCTCACTCAAATCCTAACAATATAAACTCGATTAAATAGGGATTTTTCCAAGTTAGGATGGGATGCAAGAGTAGCGCTCAGGGTATACGGTGCTTTCGACAGCAATGAGTACATAAAGGCTCAAAAAATCAGGTAAGTTGTTGCCAATATTTACTTGTTAATTGATTTCTTTAAGTTGTCAACTCATTTGCGAAATGCAATCTATTTCAAGAATTAAAAATTTAATGTCAATTATGATTTTAGATTCTGCAAACTTGCTATACATATATGCAGGAACCGCCAGATGGAGATTCATAAGAATATATTTGCCAAGGCAGATGTCATTGTTGCTCCAACAACAGGGTAGATTCTTTTTAACTGCAACATCTTGCATCTATTTCAGTGACCTTTTTTTTCTCCAAGAATGTCCAAGAGAGTTTTTTCTTTTCTCGAAATAGTGTGACTGCATACACGATATTCGATGATGCTCTAAAGACCGGTGAGCTCGACTACATAAACGGAGGTATGAGTTTAGACAGAATTTCCAGTATGTATTTATGTTTAAACCCAGAAGCTTTTATCAGTAGGATAAGTCAATGAACAGGAGCTACGGCATAATGGAAGCTAACCATTTCATCGTCATTGCAGCTGCACTAGTTCGATATCAGATAGCAGGGAACTTCTTGGGACTACCTGCGGTGACCGTTCCCGTAAAAACTCGTTACTACTCGGTTCTCTTCATTAAATTCAGTCAAACTTGTTGCTACATTTATACTGATATCAGTTCTCTACTAATGACAGGTTGGTTATGATAAAGAAGGTTTGCCAATTGGCCTTCAATTCATAGGGAAGCCATGGTCTGAACCCACCTTAATGCACATAGCATTTTCTATGCAGGTAAGCCACTAATTTGAGTTTCCATATTCATTGCTAGTAAGCTAATACTTGGAAAACATTTATGGTTTCAGGCCTTGTGCATCTCACAGTATAGAAAGCCTGAAGTTTTCTACAATCTACTGAATAAAAACTGAGTGGAGAGCCACCGTGATCGTTCGGAGGCCGGAGGGTAACCGGTCATCGAGATTACTCCCTTTAGTATAGCTTCTTTCTCTTCTTCTATTGATGAACAACTGACTTGATCACTTACCATTGAATATTAGAGTACTCTGTATTTGCTTAATCATTTGGGAGCGCCATTGTTGAGTTGGATGTGTCAAAAATAATTAGCAGCTGAAATTGTGCATCGTGTCATTCATACTTTTAGATTCAGATTATATATATATATTAATAAAATAAATTGCTTGTTCTATGGTTATAATTAGACCAACTCTTCTTTTGAAAAGTAGCTACTACAGAATATTAATGAAGGTGGAGATGAGTAGTTAGGAATCAGGTGTAACTTTTTATGCATTTTAAATTTAGGATAAACAAATTATTTAATCATTGAATTGGGATGAATTATATTATGATTACTGAAAAGAAAATTATCAATTAGGTCCTTAACATTCCATTTTGGTTTCTATCAAGTTAGTTACTGGTTAAAAATTATTTTAGGTACTTAAATGAAAAATATAGTATACTTTAAGTATCTATTTTGATCAAAAATATTTTAGATACTTATTTTGATAAAATGATAACCTAAGTTATTTACTTAGGAGTTAATTGCATCATACATTCTCAAACTATGACTTTTTTCCTAAATTAGTCCAAAAACTTTTAAATATTCTAATTTTATCCCTAAACTATGACTATGATTCTAAATTAGTCCTCAAACTTTTGAACATTTCATTTTTATCCTCAACCTATGACATTCATTCTAAATTGGTCCCCAAACTTTTTGAACATTTCAATTTCATCCCAAACTATACATACATGCAGGCAGGCATACATGCATGCATGCATACATGCAGGCATGCATACATGCATGCATGCATACGTGCAGGCATGCATACATGCATGCATGCATACGTGCAGGCATGCATACATGCATGCATGCATACGTGCAGGCATGCATACATGCAGGCATGCATACGTGCAGGCATGCATACATGCAGGCATGCATACATACATGCATGCATACATATAGGCATACATACATACATGCATGCATACGTATATACATGCATGCATGCATACGTACATACATGCATACATGCATACGTACATACATACATACATGCATACGTACATACATGCATACATGCATACGTACATACATGCATACATGCATATGCATGCCTGCACGTATGCATGCATGCATGTATGCATGCCTGCACGTATGCATGCCTGCATGTATGCATGCCTGCACGTATGCATGCATGCATGTATGCATGCCTGCACGTATGCATGCATGCATGTATGCATGCCTGCACGTATGCATGCATGCATGTATGCATGCCTGCACGTATGCATGCATGCATACATGCAGGCATGCATACGTGCAGGCATGCATACATGCATGCATGCATACGTGCAGGCATGCATACATGCATGCATGCATACGTGCAGGCATGCATACATGCATGCATGCATACGTGCAGGCATGCATACATGCAGGCATGCATACGTGCAGGCATGCATACATGCAGGCATGCATACATACATGCATGCATACATATAGGCATACATACATACATGCATGCATACGTATATACATGCATGCATGCATACGTACATACATGCATACATGCATACGTACATACATACATACATGCATACGTACATACATGCATACATGCATACGTACATACATGCATACATGCATAAGTATATAAGTACATGCATGCATACATGCATAAGTATATAAGTACTTGCATGCATACACGCATACATGCATATGTACGTACGTACATACGTACGTACATACATACGAACGTACGTACATACATACTAATCACATCATTTGTTAATAAAAACGTTTGGCCAAGTTATATTGTTACATGTTTGAGAAAAAAATTAGTTTAAATTGTGCTTGAAACTAAATATATAATTGGATGACTTTGGGGATGAAACTGAAAGATTTAAAAGTTTGGGGACCAATTTAGAATGATGATCATAATTTGGGGATGATATCAGATTGTTCAAAAGTTTAAGGCCTAATTAAGAATGAAAATCATAGTTTGAGGATGAAATTAAAATATTCAAAAGTTTAAAGATCAATTTAAAATGAAAATTACAGTTTGGAGACGTATGATGCAATTAACTCTTTACTTTGGCAAAAAATTACTTTAAGTACTTAAATAAAAAGATGATATACTTTATCTGTGATACAAACTAATTAAATATTAATATTTTTATTAACGTATCAAATCATAAATTTAATGAAAGTTAATGATGGAATGATCATTTTGTTATAAATTAATAATGTTAGTTACTATAGGAGGAAAGTAGTTGAAGAAAAGAAGATAAAAAGCAGGCAGGGAAATGAGTGCCGCACCACCGCCCAAATCTCCATTGCTATGATCAGTCGGTCGGTGATTACCATATAAAAGCTAAAGACAATGGCGCCTTGTACCCTGTTCTGGACCGCCTACCATATCATTACTTATTCCTATCAAATCCTTTAGCTTTATTTTCGATAAGGTCTAAAGGAGATGTTATGGCCATTCTCATGCATCATCCATTGCTTGAATTGGCCACCGCGCATGCACCACCCTATGTTTTGGATTGGTTACCTTTAGCCTCCACTTCTTTTTGTTGAAAATTGTTGATACTAGTATCTTAGTAGTAACGATTATAGGTGATTTATTCTTTTGATTCGAGTAAAGAGTCGTAATCGATGATTTTATGATAATAAAATTATATTTAGAAGATAAATCGTGTCTTCTATCTTTAAATGAAGAGAAAATAGAAGAAGTGGAATTCCTTCTCTTTGTCTTTTATGAAGAGTTTTATACTAATTTTTAGTGTTAATATCATATTTAATGTTATGATAATTATTTATAGGCTGACAAGCTGAATAGATACAGTAGCCTGATAGCAGATTTAACTATGGTATATCATGTGAGTTTGTTAGAGATCATATAAAAAGTTATTATTGATAGAACGATGTGAGCCTCAGAAAAATTTAATCAATAAAAGATTTTTTTCAAAAATTTCGATTAAAGGAAGAAAAAAATGAAAATGTGATTCGCAAAACTAATTCAAAGAGGTATAATAAATATAAATCATCCCAAAACAAATTAGAATTTTCTTTTAAAACGAAAGATACACGACACAAAGAACGTTGTTTACTAGGAAAGGTTGTGGATCATGGAAAAAGTTGCTCCTCGTGAATTTTTTTAATAGTACGAGGTGATTATAAAATAATATTTATTTATAATTTTTTAACAATTGATAATGTGCGTACACTTTATAAATACAATTTCTCGAATCAAAGATTATAAAAAAATATTCTCTTTAATTATTGAGACCATTTAGTTAATTTTGTAGTAGAATACAAGTAATCCAATGATTATTATGTAAATAGACTAAATGTTACATTGAGTGGATAGCAATTAGTATGGAAGTCAACTTCACCATGGTAATATGGTAGAAACAACAGTCAAATTTAATTCTTAGTTGGTGACTGCAAGCGTTGTTTAAAGTAGACAGGTGTATACTTTAAAATATAGATCATTTTATTGATAATATTTATTTTATATAATTTTTTTATTAATATATATATTCGTATTTAAAAATATTTTTAAATCTATCACTATTTTTAGTCTTATACTTTGACAGAATTAATTTGGTTAAACTTTAAAATCCTTGAGGATCTAGAAGACTGTAACAACAACCTGCGCATACGATTCAATATTTGTATATATATATATATAGTGTAAGGACCCAGCAACAAGAGTAGTAATCGATTAGGGATTAGGTTGGATTCATTAAAAAACGAAATTGCAACTGCAATTATGAGGACCTCCGTACTGATGATGACCGATGACTAAGAATTCAACTCTGATCTGTTTCTATAGTGGATTATTACTCCTTCCAGTACCAAAACTATGAGTATATATTATTAGGCACAGTGAAGGCCTCAAAAACAACTTTGTCATCATCTCATCCATGATGATTAAAAAAAAGATTTCCAATCCGTTTAGAGAAACCAAATTCATAAGTGTACGGTGTTTTCCTAAAATGAAAAGCTAAAAACAGAAAAGTTGAGTTTAATTAGAATGGATAATACTACCATGGCAGATGGCACTTCCACGGACTATGTGATCGCCATCATTTCCCACTTTAGTGGTAGGTCCTAGCTCCTCTCCGACCATCTTGCCTACTTCACTAATTCCGATCCCAACTTGCAGGATTTGAAAAAATTGAAAAAGACAAGCCCCACTTCCATCATTCTTCCGTATCAAGTAGTACTTCCCTATGAGCTATAAAACCATGGAAGAAGAAGCAAGTCCCAACTCCCAAGTAGTAGAGAATATAAGAAATGGAGAAGAAGACGAAGGCGAAGAAAGGGTGGCTTGCGGTTGAGGTTGGACGACCGGAGGACGATGATGAACAAGGCTTTCAACGGTTCCCCATCCCCATATCTTACCTTTACCATCCACTTTTTCAGCAGCTACTGGACAAGGCTAGGGAAGTGTACGACTACGACACCACGGGGCCTCTAAAGCTGCCGTGCTCCGTCGACGATTTTCTCAGTATCAGGAGGCGCGTAGAGAAGGACTCCATCTCCCATCACCCATCACCATCAGTATCGGCATCATCCTCTCGCCTTGGCCTTCCACCCTTGCTGAAACATTTCATCTTCTAAATTCTATTCTTCTCACCCGCATACACTGGTTTTCCCCCTTCTTTTGTGAGGTGCATAGTTTCTCATGTTTTTCAACTTGTTGTGACATGTACAACATTTTCTTTTCTTTTTTAATAATATTATGAGATAATTTTGAGTTAGTATATGTTTAGAATATTTTTTAATCATTAATAATGTATATGTATCTTATAAATATAACTGTTCGAATCTAAGACATTTAGAAAAAAATAACATTCTCCTTAACTATTAAAGTTACTCAATTGATTCGTTTAAAGCTTTAAATTGAGTTATGCATCCACTTAAATACACAACTTCTAGTTTGTTGATACAAAGACATTGAAGAAGCATTTTATTTAACCCGTGTATTAATCGGCATCTGACACTCAAGTAATTTGCTCAATCTGGTTGGTGCAACCAGCTGAGGCAAAAACTAAGAGAAATTAGATCTAGAAGTTTAAGTAGGTAGCAAGGAGCGTGGCTACTTGATGAACAGAATAAACTGAGTTACGTACGTGTCCGAGTGACGAAGCTCATTTCAACCAAAACCCAAAAGGGTAAATTACACTTAATGTCGCTTAATTATGAGTTTGATAATAAACTTATCACTATTCTTCTAAGAATTACAAATAATTACTAGTTTAATTGAAATATTATTACAAACAAGTAATTGACTGTTAAATATTAGACGAGAATAATGGCATAGACTGATATAATAACAGTTTTAGCCTTTAATGGCTATCCCTTTTTCCCATATATATGGGGTAAGAGGAGGTAAGATAGTAGGCTACCTCCAACACCAGGTTGAGAGCAGCTTCCGTAAGAGACCTCCGAATTATGAAATGCCCTCCGTAAGACTCGATCCCACGTCCTCAAGGTTAAGAACCTTGTGCTCTACCAACTGAGCTGGAACTTGTATAATCTATTAATTGGATTTTAATTCTAAATAATTAATTAAATTTAACGTTTTATATTTACAAATTTTATTTTTAAATCTTTACTCTTCTTCCAAAAATATTATATTACTTCTTGTATAATAATAGTGTAATAATAACTTCTTGTTATTCTATGGTATACTGTAGTTATGTTGACTATTATTTTGATTTAATGAGTTTGTTTGGTTTGATGGTAAAAAAAATTTAAATTGATTGAATTTTTAAATATGTAAGATCAAATTTATTAAATTACTTAAGACCATGATGAAATTGATAAAATATATAAATTTTGAGGATTAAAATATTATTATATTTAATTACTTTAAACTATTATTTTAATATTATTAACTGTTTATAATAATATTCTGATTAGATAACTTGTTTATAATTTTTTTAAAAAAAATTTTTTTTGGCAGTTCTCTCAAAAAAATTATTAATTAGTTAGTGCTATTGGTATAGATAAGTACGGAAAAAGATACATTCTTTTTTCTCCACTTAGGATTAAGATGATATTTTAACGAGGTTTTTGAGGTAGTGTTTTTTTCAAAAAAAAAAAAAAAACGGAAAAAGAAGACAACTATGGAACCTAAAACAGTATGACGGTATGTTTCAATCAACTTCAGGTCTTAAATTTTTTTTATATATTTTAAAAAAACATATAATAAAATTGCAACTCTATTATTAAAGAAAATGGCATTTGATGCAACATGACGAGTAGTCTTTTTCTAGATGGACTTGAGTTTATCCTACTTGGAGTATCATTATTCATTTCTCAAATATATAAAGGTTGATTTCATATTTTATTTTAAATAAATCTCAACCAATTGTGTGGTGGTTCAACCAATTTTGGACTCTCATTTTTTAATTTCTAGATCCGTGGCTTCTTCCAACTCGGTCTCACTATTCTTCCTTCATTGGAAGGCATTAGCAATAAGAAGCCTGCATGACTCTAATAAGCCATGTAAATTAGGGTCAGAGATAGAATTAGAAGGGAAAACAATACTTCTTAAAAGTAACTTAATGTCTACATTCAAGTGTTCCACTACATGCATGCTAAATACAAATACATCAACTCCCTCCTCTTCCTCTTCCCCTTCCTTCCATCTCTACCTCACATCACAACGATATCTATACCGCTTAACCGAAATCCTGGTATATCCTTGAAAAACCGATAGAACCATTTGATTCTTCCCGAACATTCGATTTTATTGGATATTAACAACTTCAACTGGCTCTCCTTTCTCTGAGAAAGTACAGGAAGAGGAGAGGGAAGAAGGATAATTTCAACAACAATGTGGATTCCCACTACAAGATATGCTTATTACCACTCTTCATATAAGTGTGTCAATATAATATCTAAAAAGGAAAAAAGTTAACGGAGAAAACTTGTACCATATCTTCGAAATACAGTCTCTCCTTTGTAGGCTATATATTACCGAGCCTTTAACCATACATCTTCACCGGAAGCACAAGAATACAAACACAATGAGATAATCCTCATTGTTGTTTTGGAAACAACCTGCTCCACATGATAAACTGGCATAGAAACAATAGTTGAGTATTTGCAATTTATTCCAGTACCCCTTGGTGACCTAAACATGCATTTGCCTGCCAAATAAAAACACGAGACCAACCGGAGATGATGATTTGCAAGGCATTAAACAAGAAAGTAACTGCTAGAATTAATCCTAGATGCACCCCCAAACTTCAAGGGAAAGTGAGCAAACTAAGACTGCAAAGTTGAACCTAACATGGTGCTTTTAAGGATGAAGAGAGATGTAACAATTACATTACCAAAGTAAAAGCCAGGTATATAAACTACCTATCAAGCCATACTTAATCCATTTGACCTATACAAAGAAACTAAGCCAAAACATGAAAATCAAGAGATAATTGTTCAGCTAATTAAATGAATGATCGAATTCATTACACTATTAACTGAGCAAAACCTCGGTAGTCAATCAACGGACTGGAGTTCTCCAATAAACGAGATATACTCTAAAAGGATCTAACTCGTCAGACCATAACTATTTAGCGATTCGTAAGACGAATATGCCTGAACGATTAGAAGATAAAGCAAGATAGATAGTCTAACAAGAAGAAACTTATAGCAGTTGTAACCTTGAAGGCATGCAATTGAAAGTAAATAGAAAATGGAAACTCGTAGCACTATGTTAGCACAACATCAATTGAGTTGTTTGTTTAGCTATCACATCCCCCACCCTAAGACTACTAAAACAGAAAGAAAAAAAAATATAGAACCCAATATCATTTTTACTCTCATGCCAAATAACCATAATTGATGTCCATTGTTTATGAATTAAGTATATAGGATGAGTGCAATAAATGAAGCAAACAAAGAATAATATTCATTAGCTAAGGGGTATTTTGGGTGAAAAAATAGCAAACACGGCCGTAACAAATACCTTAGAGCAGATGAACATGTTGAGGCGTTGGAGAACCCAGTGAACACATTTGAGTAGGACTTGGTCAAATATGAAAAGTTGGCAATTGGAGGTAGAGCAGGCACCTGTTCACCTTTCTTCAAAAGGTCTTGCAAATCGAGTCTTTGCAGGGTCAAGACAACTCTCGATTCCTTCCACATGAAGGCAAGCAGACCATTTTGAATGACAAAAAGTGAGCCAGGCTTTGAGCCAGGATATCTAAAACCATATCCATTTGCAATACCTTCTCCCGTAAAAGCATGCTTCACATTGACAGGATGTGAATCTGCATCACTATCCCAGGGAAATGGGTCCGGTGAAGGATCATCAATATTTACAGTGAACATTGCAGAACCGTTTGGGTGCAGAACATAGTGGGTGCCTTCCAATATTTTAGTTGCAATGAGAAGCTGTTTTCCCTCTGTCTCTTCATAAGAGAGCAAAAGAAAGAACAGAGCTTTACCAGGCTTGTCTTCAGTCGGCCTTCCAGGAGGCCAACCGAATGTTCCTCCCCATAAACCAGCATACTCTTGGTCCTCCCTCGGAACCCGCATGGGCAGCTTGTAAAGAGCAAACCGTGTATCATGCATATTAGGCCAAGCTCGATAAAATGATAACTTCATTGTAGAGGCATGTAACGTCAGCCCTATAGTATCCCCTGAATTTAGAAATTCATGAAGCTGAGCATGCCTATTCTCACTACTAGAAGAATTGCATTTTGAAATAGCTCGACCACCGTTTACAGAACTAGGTTTCTGAAGAATTTTCTTAATGCTAGCTCTGAAGTACCTGCCTAGACTTTTCCTATTGTTTCTGTGTGTCTGATCATCATCTCCATTCAGAGAATTAGAAGAACTAGAACGGTCAAAGCTCTTTCTAATGTCACTGAGTTCCAACTGAATAGGACCAGCAGGCATTGCAGTACTTGCCTTCGAATCTGTGCAACCTAGTTCACTATCAAACTTAAACATCTGAAGAAGCAGTGATCTTCGCTGCAACATAAGCACCAAATCCTTTTGGAAGTTCTCTGCATTCTCCCTCAACCGAGGAAATAGAGGCCCACTTACAGAATCAGTAACCTTAAAACAAATTTGGCTAGTAACAGTCTCAAGCAACTTTCTTCTGTCACCAAAAGTTAACCGACTAAAAGGAACCATGGCCTCACTCTGTCCTGAGGATCTCAATAAACCACTATTTGATCTACAAACCTTTCTTGAAATCTCCTCATTGGAGTGATGAGCAAAGCTCTTACTATGGATTAGTTTACATCCATTCCTTTTTGCTTTAGGCTCAACCTCAAGCAAAAGCACGTTACAATTCCGCTCCACAGATTCCACTGAACCGGGATATAAATAGTCACATCCTTTCTCCCTACCATGAAGAAGAAATGTGGCGGAACCATCAAAATCACCAATAATTTCAAACACCGGTGCCCAAAGAATGGGGCCATCCTCAATTCCCAAGGGACCAAGCTCTTGTGGAATTATTCGACATCCAACAACAGAAACGAAACCAGGCATTACATACACTACATTGCCAAGCTCAGGATTCTGGTGAACCCAAAGGCCAAGCAATGGCTTTACTCTAACAAGGAAGCGGCAAAGCGCCTTGTAAGATACTACACCTTCCCTCCACTCCACGAGGTCCCTCGTAGGAACAATTGCAACTAAATCACATTGAGTGAGCCAAATCTTTTCAGAGGAAACAAGTGCACATAAACTTTTACAACATATACTCAGATTACATATGTCCTTTGGTGAAAGGGACCGAGGTATAATAGCAAACACATCATCAGGTAAAGCAAGAAAGAAGCTAGAACCACAAGTTTCTAGCACCATAGCAGCGTCTCAGTTATTTGTTCTTTGGAGATATCAAGATTTCCTTTTTAACCCACAAATTGAGATATAAATCAATATTCATGCAAAACCAACAATTCTGAATCTATAAATAAACAACCCCAAAAGAAATCAGAATTCAGAGAGCGCATGTTACCCAATACACCAACCAAATTCTCCCAGCTTCAAATCAGGCCTTGAACAGAAATGGGTTTTTGATTTCCCACTTATCCTAAAGCTGGAGAAGAAAATCAAAGTGGGTTTTCATTAAAATCCCCCAAAATAAAAAGAAGAGAGGCTTCCCTAACCTTTGCATCTACAACTCAAGAGACATAAGAAAGAAAAACAAAGCTTGGTTAACCAAAGTCCGTAGATTTATGAAGTTTAGAAGAAAGTATACAATTAAAGCAGCTTTGACACTTGTTTTCTTTCTTTCTTTTTGTTTTTTCAGATTGGGGGAGGTAATTGTGGTTGGGCCAGAACGCCAACCAATGTTGAAAATTTGATTTCACAGTCCAATTATTGTCAAGTTTGGATTGGAATGTAAAACATTGACTACTGACTCATTCATTGGACCGTGATTTTTCTGTTCATAGTAAGTATGGTGGTTATCGGATGACAAAGATTGATTCTTTTTTATATAAAAATTATATTTTCCCCCTATACGTGTGATGTCTGTAGATACGGTACGTGGCAAATATTGCCGACGTTTAATATGAAGGGCTAGTTTTATATTAAATTTTAAAACATATTGAGCCGTTTACTTAGGGATAGGCATGGGATTCGAATTTAACGGGTTTAGATCTGACTAATCCGATCGGATTGGGTTTTATTTTTAAATTTTAGGTTCGGTCAGGTCAGGTCGAGTTTTTTAAAATATGATGTTCGGGTTTAGGATGAAAAATATTCGATCCGACCTAAAAAAAATTATAATTTTACTTTATATATTTAGGAATAATTATAATAATACTCATATATATATTTTTTCAATTAAGTCATTATTTTTATTGAATAAAAATAATATTTTATTATTTTGGGTTGGGTTTTAAGTTATATATCGGATAAGGTTCGGATCGGGTAAAATCTTATTTTGGTCGGGTCGGGTCGGGTCGGGTCTCGGGTGAAAGATTCCTTGATCTCGGGTCGGGTCGGATAGACCAAAAACCCGACCCATGCCATTGTAACACCACAACCCGTATCCAACCCGGATACAAATCCGATGTGTCATATTGACTTTTCAAAACGTTTACTTTTACAAGATAGTTGAAAATTCAAACTTTCATTAAAATAAAACTGAAATAATTTACATAAATAAAATAAAAAAGGTTTACAAAACTGATCAAAGCATTTTTTATTTAAACTTTTATTTACATACCAACAAAATAACATATAAACAAAGTACATACAACTTAAATCAATTCTAATATGATCTTCAGTTGATAAATATTGTCTTGTCGGCTTGTCCTAGCTTGGATCTTCGTGTTTCTTTGAACCTACGTGTGAAACACTCACACGCTAAGTCACAGACTTAGTGAGACATATAATACAATAGTGCAATAGTAAAATCGTGAAGTATGCAATCATATACTATCATAGTGTACAAGAATCATCATATATCTACTCAATAAGAACATACATAGTCATGTATTTAACCAATAATAACATATCACCTTAGGCAATATTATTTAATGTTATATCTTTTATTAGCCCGTGGTACATTATTGAGAACTTAACGTATATGAGTGCATTGAGGTTGTGCACAAATGCTGTCATCACAGCTAATATAAATTATACTGAAGTGTCGCGTAGAATTTGCATTGAAGTGCCACATAGAAATGTCCTAAAGGACCACATAGTATTGTCCCGAATGACCGCGTAGAAATGTCCCGAAGGACAACGTAGAATTGTCCTGAAGGACCGCGTAGAACCCTCGACTCTTGGCATGTCAATTATACCCTCAACTCTCATATCACATACTATGGGATTTACCATTTATATCATTTATTATATCTTATTTCACATAGACAAGTAATCACATAGGTCAAGTCACATGGCTTATATCACATGTTCATGTAATCAAGTAGATCATATCACATAACTTATATCTTGTTCTCATATATTCACATAAGTCATGTATAACAATGCATATAACACATAAACATATACTTACTCATGTACACATAATAATCATATCAATAACATGCTTGTATTCATGGAATCATGCAATCAAACATTGCAAATAAACTCATCGCAAGTCTTATTTCCATAAAACATCATATACAAAATAACATGCACTCACCTTAGCCTCACTTAGTCCAAACACAACTCTTAATTATCACTTGATCAATCTTATATCATTGACTCGTCGATACTTGCTTTCGCTCGATATCTACACAATAATATGATCGATATGAATATCTTAATTCGAATCACTATTAATCAATCCTTGATAACATAAGCTAAACGAAGCACTAAATTCCCAATTTAAATCTGAATAGTATCGTACCCAAGGTACAATACCAATACTTCTTATTGATAGTATCGATGCTATAATTTAGTATCGATATCTATTCTCGGTTTTGGAATTTCATCCCTAAAAATGGTACCGATACTTGTATATTGGTATTGATACCCTTAGTACCGATGCTACTACTTCAGTATTGATACTCTTTGAATAATTTACCAACTTTTAGCTTATGATATCGATATTGTTCATTCAATATCGATATCCAAACCCAAATATTATCTATTTTCACTCTGAAGTATCGGTATTGTTCATCCAGTACCGATACCCCTTACCTTGAACTTCTTCCTTTTAACCCGAAAATTTACCAATACTTACTTAAACCCCACTTTTTAAACTCCTTTCATGTCATTAAACTTAATTTCACCTATTCAAATAAACTTATATCAATTTACTCATCCTAACTTTCAATATCTAACTAGAATACTTGAAAAACAAAATCATACCAAATAGTCAACTTGGTTATAAATCCTTTATAACTTCATAAATCTCTTATTCTAATGGATAACAAGTCAAATATCACTTTAAAATTTATTTACTTACTCTTTCTCAACAATTCACTTAAAACCCTTTATATTCAATCTCTCATAACTTGTAAATCCTTTGGTTTTTACCTCTCTTTAAACTTCCTTAAGCTTTCCTAATACCTCAAGAATCAAACCACATTTAAATTGCAAGAAATAACCAACTAGAAGAATCCTTACCTTTGTTATGGAGTCACGGTTGGTGAGGAAGAAAGGATAAAATTTTCTAGAGTTATCTGATTTTCCTTCTCCCCTATACCACGTGGTTATATAAAACAACAACAATGAATTTTTAATTATTTCCTTGACTAATGACCAATATGCCTACTAACTTTCCTTCTTTACTATTCAATCCTACACAAAGATATTTCAAATAAGTCCATAAACTTTTTAATTTATCTAATTTGATCACGAAATTTTAAAATCTTACAATTTGATCATTAACCCGATGTTTGGGATGTTACACCCATCCCTATGTTTACTTAAATATCACTCCATCAAGCTTGAATTAGCATTTTTTTAAAATTAATTTTCCGATTAATATTTATTTTGGTATGTGAAATAAAGGCGTATTTTGTCAATGCCGTCTTTGAAGCGCGTTCTATCAGCAGCGCTTTTGAAGTGTGTTCTATTAATAACGCTTTTGAAAAGTGTTCTATCAGCAACACCTTTGAAAATGATGCAATCACATTACATGCATTTGATTACAAGATTTATTGAGCATTAAAATCGATGAGATTTTATTAAAGTCATGTCAGTGAGATTCAAGCACCATTAACTTATCCGAGATTTTCTCAAGAAAGTTTTGGCATAGAACAATCCAATTATCAACACAACACGTCAATCGATAGTCGAAGTAAAACATCCTCTAGAACGATTGTTCATTCCCTACATGAAGGATGAAAAGTATGTATTTCTAATCTCTACCTCTCAATGTATGCATAAATAAATGTTAACCGTAGTTTACAATCTCTGAGTACTTAAGAAACATACTCAAATTTGACTTGAATTTTTTTTAATAAGTGTTATTTAAACAAGGCTTAATACTTAAAAAAGTGTTTAAATTATACTTTTTTGCCCATATAGGTGCTACAGTATATTTTGGACCATCTAGGTGCTTAACATTACAAACGTGATCACTTTAAGTGTCGGGACGTAACAATCGTTAGTTTTCTCCGTTAAGTGACACGTGTCACAATTTGATAATTTTAATTTATTTTTTAAAAAATATTAAATATATTATTATATTTATAAAAACCCTTCATTTCTTTTAAATTATAAAAAAAATCCTCAAAATCCCTAAAATATACAAATTCTAACACTAACCTGCCGTCACAGTCCTTTTCGACCACGACCATCACTTCCGACGTAGTCTCTGTCATCATTATAGTTATACGCCGCTGTAGTTGTCGCCGATTGGCCATCAGAATCGAGTGGGATCACGATTTTCATCCTAGGTTTCGTCGGGTATAAATGTCGATTCTCCGTCGATCGACTGTCGATTTCATAGGGGTTTTGGTCATCGAGGTAAGGTGAAGTCGTGTTAAGCTTCGTCGACGAAGGTGGTTGATGTGGGTTTGGGATTAAAATGAAGGTTTTCAAAATTTTAGGATTAATTCGAAATTCGTATGTTTTAGTTTTAAAAAATATATAATTTTATTGTTTTAATTTTATATAAAATTTTAAAATTAACAGATTGTGACACATGTCACTTAACAGAAGAAATTACCGACGTTGACAACCCGAACACCTAAAATGATAACGTTGCACTTGGATGAGTCAAAAAATACTGTAGCACCTATTCGGAAAAAAATATAGTTTAGTCAACTATTTGGGTATTAAGCCTTAAACAAAAAAAAAAAAAGCTAAATTATTATAGTTTAGTCATTAATATTTATTCTACTATTGTCCATATAATTATTAATAAATAAAAGTTGTATATTATTTTTTGGTAAAAGTCGCAGGACCTTGGAGGGTGAGTTTCAAATGCCCCCACGTATCCAGCTTTTTGGTTTTAACAAAATGGAATAAATAAATAATAATAAAGTTTTTAAAAACAATACTAAATTGAACTGAAAGACGAAGTTGGTTTTTATTTCTCTGCTTAAATACATATACGACAGTTACAACTAATAATAATATTCAATTGTAATTGCTGCAATCTAAAAAATATTATTCAATTTGGAATCTAAACATAATTGAAAATAAAATATATTCACAAATGATCCTCGCCGGTATCTAAAAAACAAATAATTCCGGATTTGGTAACTCAAAAAATTCAACATCTAAAACCCTAAAAAATCACTAATGCATAATTTTTTAAATAAATAAAAACAAACATGGAACAGCCCGGAGATGGTCATTAATGATGGCAAACTGCTTATCATGAAACAGCCACTTCGTTTTTTCAATCATGCAGGTAGGGGTTCCTCCATAACTAAATTGGGAAAAAAAATTCAATCATGCAGAGAGTGCATGCATGTGTGATGTGTGTGCAAGCATAGTCACCTTGGAGAATGTCAGCATGTGTATACTTGTGTCAGTATATATATATATACATGGTTAGGATCTACTTATACAATGTAAAACTCTTTAGTTTTACACATTTTAAGACCGTTAGATGAGTGAAAATAGTAACTAAGATTGACTCCGTGTTTCTTTTTCCAATGAATATCTTCTCATTTCCTAGTGTTAATCTCAGCCATCTATTTTCACTCATCCAACGATCCTAAATCTGTGTAAAACTAAAAGAATTTTACATTGTGTAATAAAATCCTATCCCTATATATATATAGAGAGAGAGAGATAGAGAGAGAGAGACCTCTTCTTTTTGTGGAAATATCCTCCAATGCAATTTCAGCATCATCTCTAGCCGCATCCGGAGCGACTGGTTTCTTGGTTGGTACATCGGGAAGATCCAACTTCTGTTCTTCAGATTCAGCTCTAGTAGGCACTTCTGGCATGTCTTGAACGGCCATCTAACCAACACACAATTTGCCATTCAAACAGAAAATGGTTGTGAGAACAATGCCATATGTCAATAAACAAAGCTTAATCCAAATGACGCGTTAAACGAAAGACCTTTACATGCTCACAAACCACCGAAGACTTCTAATTATTTCGAAGAATCCAATCGAAAGGAAGAAATATCCCAAGCTTAACACATATGCAAATAGATCTTATTCCTAACTTCATTTTACCATTTTTTCTCTTCTTCCACCTAACTCACTCTGTGCATTCACTTTACATATTTACAATTTTTTCCTTCCATTTCCATAATACCATAAGTAGAATCAATAGGGAACTAGATAAGAGAATTGCAGGGAGAAGAACAAATAGTAGATAGTAGAAGCCATTGATCATATTACCTTTCATATGGCTGAAATTTGCAGCCAATTGGCAGTATTTTTCAAGATATGAGACAGGCTATTTGACACCATTGGCAGTAATTTTCAGCCATTTCTCAATATCTTCTTTCCCTTTCTACACCTACGAGGATGTATGCCGTTTACCAACAGATATGGTTGTCATAGTTTTATTGGATCAGCCATAAATACTACTCAGAGTCAGAGGTTCATTTCGGTGCTCACAAACTATTCCCCCAAAAGGTTAGTTTAGTTAAAGTAAATAAAATTAACAAGCCTAGTTATTTTTTCAACCCCTGGCAATTTGGAAAGATAGAAAAGGAATTTAGGTTATCGCTTTGCATCCTTCAGAAGACTGTAGAGAGGGAAAAAAGACGGCGCTTGAGGATTTTGAGAATGTAGTAACTAAAGACTAGTAAAACAGGTTGCAATCTGTGAAGAGCTTAAAACAGTAAATTGGTATTTGCAGAGCAGCTTTACCTAATTTAAGAGCTTTTGGATGCCAGCAGCACATAAAGTAGAAATGCGTAGGGAAGTTAAAGAATTGAAAACTAGAGGCTAGTCAATGCAGCTGAGTTTGCCCACCTCATACTTGATGTATGGTAAAACGTAAATGCGTGCGTACATAAAATATGTGTATGGTTCATACCACAGTAGAAGTAATGTTGCACAAATACCTGAGCTTCCAAGTCCTCAAATTCTGCCAAAATTTCCTCTTCATCTTCTGTGATAATTTCTCACCCAAGATCGCATTAATTTCCTACAAAATTACAAATTATGCAGCCCATTTTAGAAACAATAATGGAGAATAAGCTGAATGCCAATGTGAAGAGGAAATGCTCATGTTATGATTTAATCGATAAATCAAAATGAAAAAAAGGAAAATGCAAGTGATTTTTCAACAACAAAAAAAAATGAGAGAACACGTCTTATTCTCCATCAAGGATCATAGATTAAAATGCAGTGATTCATATGCAACGTCTTACGGCAAGCTAAACATCTTAAGTGGACAAGTATTTGAAAAAAAAAAAGATGAAGGAGAGCAAGGGAGACAACAAACAAAAGAGATCTACAGCATGAGCAAGGGAAGGACTTATTAGGAACCAAAATTAGTAAAAATTGAAATGAAGCTCACATCTTGGTAAGCTTTAGCTTCTTCAGTGTCGTCCATTAACTTCTACACATCATCTATGTTGATTTCACTCTCTATCGCCTTAATTACATTGTTACCTGCTTTCAAGCTATCAAAGACTGCTTTTTGCTTGCTTGCTAGTTCAATATCTGCCAACTGGGAGAAGATTTAGTGTTTTAAAATCTCTCTGTGAGCTTTCCAGTAGTAAGGCTAGAACCCAAAAGTAAGGTAACAGAGCGGTCCCCATGTCAACACTAGCTATGTGATAAATCCAGTTACACTATTCCCGAATAAAACATTATAGCATTAAATTAAACAATGAGAAAACTGAAAGAATTTAAATTAGCAATAAATCTTCGATAAGAAACTAAATTAAACACTACGAAAATTCAGTTTCAATTACTTGCTGCTCAACATTAATTAGCCCCGTATCAACTTGATTCAATAGCTCTTCTTGAGCTTTCTTCTTCTTCAACGCTAACAAAGCTCTATACTTTCTCTTTTCACAAATCAAGTCTTTAGCAGCTTGCTTTTCTGCTTCTATAACAGCCTCAAGCTGACAAAGAGCAAAAATGTATAAAAATGTGAACTTAAAAGTAAGACTACAGAAATTCACACAAAAAGAGGCAAAATTGAATTAACTTATAAACAAAAACTAAAAAAAGGCAGAGAAACCTGTTGCTGGTATTGACCAAGCTTGCGTCTCTGAGTCTTGAGTGAGAGAATTTCTCGATCGACTTCAGTGATCTTGGGTTTCTTTGCCAATAAATTACCCATCTATTACTGATTCAATTAAAAAAATCTACTCTCTATTCGGATTTTGCTAGGAGAAGAACCCAAATCTCTCCACCAGTCAGCCTTAGAGGCGGAGGTATTTCTGTTTTAGAAACCAATAAGACATCAATAAGCAGCATATTAAGATTCAGATCAACCATCTAAAGAATAAATTAGACAACAAAAGAAGCACACATTACATCATAGATAAAAACTTATCAGTATATTCTTAACATGGTTTACTAAAACAACAAATGAAAACAAAATAAGTTCCAAAAATATTAAGTAACATCCAAATAAAAGGACATCACATATAGTTAAAATCTGCATATTTTGCATCATAAGGATGCTATTAGAGGGGCCAAGAACATCCAGAGGTTGAAGTTTTACCAGAATTTAACCATAATCTAGAGATTGGTCTAAAACCAACATAGTTTTGAGTCATAAAACCTTTACCTGAAGGAACTGTATAGAGAGCATTTACAATGGTGGAAGCCATAACACAAATTCTCAAGATCTCTGTAATCATAAAGAAGAAACAAACTAAATAAAATCACAAATCAAGTAAAATAAGAAGGTGGGTACTGGGTAAACAATAAATTCACTAATAATGAACTAAAAACATAAGAATATGAAGAACTGAACTTCAAAATGCTCTCTTTCTATTTCTTTTTCTTTCTTAAAAGTTACTAGAGAATCAGAAAAGAAATCCAAACCTTGTCGCCAAGAAAAAAGAGACAAAAGTAGAAACAGAAGGAAATTGGGTTTGCAAATCTTACCTTATTTGATGGGAATTGATAGAGAACCAATGAGAAAACAAGAAGGAAAAATTGAAAGAGGAAAATGTTTATCCATTGTAATTTCTGAACGCAAACAGAGGAAAGGCAGACGGAGAAGACAACTGACTCACCTGAGTTGGCTCCGCCGGAGAGAGAGCGCCGGTGCTGGTGGCGGCGGTGGTAATTCTTGGACGGAAGCTTTGAAGAGGGAAAATGTCTTAACGAAATTTCTGTTTTGACTTTGTTCCTCCCCTTTGTCACCTTTTACTCTTCATCATCCCCTACAGCACAAAATAATACCACTGCATTGTGATTGAATTTGTAAGTTTATAGAAATTAATATAATATAATTTATGATTTCAATCAATAAAAATTATTTACTTTCATTATTTTTTATGTCATTAATTATCGTAATAAGGTAAATTGATCGTTAGAATGAAAGTTTAGGGAGTAGACTGATAAAAATAGTATAAGGATGAAATTGAGAATTAAGATAAAGTATAGGGGGTTAATCAGCTATTAATACCGAAAAAAATAAAATAAAAATCTTTCCGTCTCTCCCTGTTAGTTTAAGCCGAACGATCTCACTTTCAAAGCCCGAATGCACTGCCAATATCAGCAGATCCATTGAATGCTAAAACACGAGCATTCATCCGAGGAGGCTCGAATTCAAATTCAGGTTCCTGTTTTCCCGTAATCCTTTGTGTGTTTTTTTTAGATTGGGAATTAATGATAATCTTACTTGAATTGCTTTTGTTTTTCTTCAATACACAGCCGAAGCCTCCTTAAATAAGGTTGAAATTACACCAGTATATGTTTCAAGGTGTTAGAGAAGAAGGGCTGAAGGCATAATGATGAAAGGGTGCAAATTTACTATACTTAAAGGAATCCATGTTTCTATTGCTGTGCTTACTCTGGGTTTTGTAACTATAATGCTTTGGCCATGGGAGAACAATCCTTTTCTTACTACCTTTTTATTGGCCCAACAACGTTTTAGACACCCTTCTTCAGGTTTGTTTTCCCTCTTTTTCCTTGTAAATCTGAATGTTTTCCGTGGAGAATGGTTTAGTTGTCTAGCTGGGATGAACATGGAGGCAATGTAAATTTTGCTTCTTTTGGCTACTGTTTGAGAATAAAAATGGAACATTTAAGTTTGTAACTCATTGACTGTTTAAACATGTAATGTTAGGAGAGGTGAAGGGATGAATCTTAGTTCTTAGGGTAGAGAACTTTTTGCCTGGAAATGTAATTTCGAAGAGATTTCGGCCATGATGCACGGAAAAATGGATCTAGGAATACATGTGAGATTTGGATTTCACTAAATGGGTAGACGATGACGAAATTTCCATACCTGGAAATGTAATTTGGAACTGAAACATGTTATTGGTATTGAAAGTGTATTATAAGTGTAAAGGCACAAGAGGATGTCCAAGGCGAAAAGCTGGGAAGGTGAAAAATTATATGATGGTATAAAAAGCAAACTATGAATCACATTGATGTTCAATGATAAGTGTCATCTGTTTCTTTTAATATTCAATTGAATTTTCATTTTTTTGGTGTAGCATATCATTGTGGCATTTGTTAGTCTTGAGAGTGCTTATTTATTTACTCTTTTGAAGAAGTTAAAGAGGATATAGATCGGAAGAAAAGATAGCTATGCTTGGAAAACATTTGTAATAGTATTGGCCACTTGATTCATGAGCTTTCATTTCCTTGTTTCTTTGGGATAATTCAAACCGAATGCTAATGGAAAATTTTTAAGAGAGTATTGATCCTATTTAAGTGGTTGTTATGGAGTATGTTTCAACTGTGATTAATAATCCAAGGACGTGCTATATGAGAGGCCTTCTGGATGCTAAAGGTTGTAAAAGTAGCTAGCTCAACAATATATTTTTGCTGTTGTATTATATTTGATGGATATATGGACCTCGATTTACTGGATATTAATGTATGTTATATTTGAATTGAACATCATTTTTTTAAACTTATTTTTAAAACACCGACTCTTTAATTTTCTCATTGCACCTAGACGTTGTTGTGAATGCATCAAATATTTCCTGGAGCTATGGAGGGCATACAAAGGTCAATAAGCCAATTTTGAAGAAAGAAGCACCAATGAAAAGAGAACGTCATAATCCTTCTTCATCAACAAAATCTGTTACCACATTCACTTCTGATGTTGAAGATAGTGATGAAGAGGTGTTATCTGCTGAAAATGCAGGTTGAGTATGGAATAAACATTTCATTTTAAGTAAATCTTCCAACTTTCTTTATGAAAACCTATTCTTTCCACTATACTTCTTGTTTTAAGTTATTCACCAGCCTAAATTTTGCAGAATAACTATGTTGACACGGTCGGTTTTTAAGCAGTCTGTTTTAACATCAACAGATGACATGGGAATAGAAAGTGTTTGGTTGGAAGCTAAGGCAGTAGGGTGAATTTTTTTTTTCATGCATTTAGGTGATTGCAGTCCTTTAGCTTAAGAAAATTGTTTTACTGAAAGCCTTTATTAAAATGATCGAATCACAAAATCAAATGGTGATTTAGGGAAATATGGGTTCCCGATGACTAAAGGACCAGAAAAGTATACAATACATATCCAGATTACTGTGGCATCTACTTTCTACTGATAATTGGTGCTTTTTGTTTCCTCTTTCTCCCACTGGATCACTCTAGTACAGGGTGCAAATAAATAATTACTTGTTTGTCAAAAGTTTATGTTGTTGAGTCGTTGTTAGGGCGAGAGTTGATTAGTCTTTTACGTGTGACTGGATTTAAAAGATTCAGCTTTTTCGGTTTCTTGAATTTTTACAGGCATTTGCTCTAAATCTGGTTACCTGCCAAAACTGGGGACCACAGCTACTAATTAGTGTTAAACATGTGCACATTAAAGGTTTTTATAAGGGGTATGGTTTCATAATAGTAAAACGAACCTGTTGCAAATATGAAAAGGCTGATAAATAGTAGGGAAGCTATATTCCTGGCATTACTTCTGAGATCCATCCAGTGTCAAAAACTCGTAGAGGGATAGAATTACATAAAAGTTTTTTATATGCTTTTTGATTGAGCTAGAAAATCTTCTACCATTCTTGTGTCTAAGAACTTGGATTGCAGAATGACAAACTATAAACTTTATCGATGAATTTTTCCTGGAAGAGTCAATAAGAGGACATAGAATTTGACCAGAAGTGCAATACATGAAAGTAAGGAATTATCCTCATCCGTACAACTGTAACGAAAATTTGTGAAATGGGGCAACTATCTGCCTAATGAGATAAATCACAGAATATTTATTGGTTTGTTAGTCTAGGTAGCCAAATATCTCAAGCAGGCCATTATCAAAAATAGGGAATAATGCTTCTTTTCCATCTAATGGCTTGCATAAGGAAAGTAACCATAGTAATGTTTATAAATTTTATGCCACATTATTAAATAAACTTTACTGAAGTTTAATAAAATTTGGGATCCTGAAACATCTGCAGGGTCCTTTATTACTACTATTTCTTTCTTCATTTCTTGTTTTGATTTTTATGCTCACTGAATGGCACTTTAATGCAGTCTTAAATTTTTCTATTTATGATTGTAACATTCAAATTTATTTAGAAGCTTCAATGGATGAGATTTAAAATTTTCAGGCACCTGTATGATTTATCACCAAGTATTTCCACTTTTTTGTCACTCAGGTTGCAACTATGCCAAGGGGAGATGGGTTGCTGACAGCAGGCGGCCATTTTATTCTGGGTCTGGATGTAAACAGTGGTTATCGGGAATGTGGGCTTGCAGAATAACCCAACGGACAGACTTCTCTTTTGAGGGATATCGGTGGCAACCTAAGAATTGTAAAATGAAAGAGTTTAACTGGTTTTCATTCTTGAGAAGGTATGTCTTGTGTATGGTTTCTTGATATCGCTCTTTCCTATGCCTTTTCACAACGTAGCTCTCTTAAAGAGCTTGTCCTAAAAGAAAAAGAGACCATTTTGATGTACCTTTACTGATATCAGGGCTGTAGGTGCCCTCCACTACTTTTCCTTCATCCTCTAATGTTTCCTGCCAAAACACAATGCTTGTCTCTCATCTTGCTATCCATTTCCAATTTGGTACTAAACTCATCTCACCATTCACTACTGACTAAGTTCAAGATGTTTTGAAACACTAAATTAATAAAGATTAACACTGGTAACACTGCCAGCTGGAAATTCCTCATTTTGTTATGCCTTTTCCTTTTCTACTGTCTTAAATTATTTTCAAATTATGTGAAATTTCAGGGCTTTAAGTTTAGTGAAGTTCTCATAGTAGGTGTTCTTTTTTCTTTTCTAACTGTGGTTGTAATTTTCAGAATGGGGAATAAAACAATTGCCTTTGTAGGAGACTCGTTAGGCAGGCAGCAGTTCCAGTCCATGATGTGTATGGTCTCAGGTGGGGAAGAGATGCCTGAAGTTGAAGATGCCGCGAGGGATTATGGGCTTGTCAAACCTCGTGGAGCCAAACGTCCTGATGGATGGGTTTATCGTTTCCCAAGTACAAATACCACCATTTTATATTACTGGTCAGCTAGCCTCTCGGACCTGGTGCCTCTTAACAGCTCAGACAGAAACTCCGATGTTGCCATGCATTTGGACCGTCCACCTGCTTTCCTAAGACGATACCTTCATTGTTTTGATGTATTAGTTCTCAATACAGGTCACCACTGGAATAGAGGGAAGCTTGAACAAAACCGATGGGTGATGTATGTTAACGGGAAGCCCAATGAGAATGAAGAATTTGAAGATATTGGGAAGGCTAAGAATTTCACAGTGCATAGTTTTGTCAGGTGGCTAGATTCGCAACTTACGTCACACCCTCGACTAAAAGCTTTCTTTAGGACAATCTCTCCTAGGCACTACCTCAATGGAGATTGGAACACCGGAGGTACTTGCAATAATACGGTCCCCTTAAGTAGGGGTAGTGAGGTATTGCAAGACGAATCTAACGACAAAGTTATCGAGAGAGCTGTTAGGGGTCAAAGGTGAGGATTTTGGATATAACCGCGATTTCCGAACTCAGAGATGAAGCTCACATGTCCGGTTACGGTATTAGGCCTACTCAGGGTATCAATGATTGCTTGCATTGGTGCCTACCTGGTGTACCCGACGCATGGAATGAAATCCTTATCGCACAGATATAGTGCCCTCCACGCAAATGGCACGAGAAGGCAGTTTTCTGAAGATACAATACTGAGCCGGTACTCGAATCACCTTATATATTCTCTCTTATTGATTGGGTAATAGGTAAATCATATCCCTTCTTTCACCCGAAATTGTTGAAACCGAAATGTATTTTCAACCAGCTTTATGTCTACTGAACCCAACAAATAAGCACATGCAATTCAGCATCTGATTTCATTTGTATTGTATTGTATTGTATGTACATGTATTACCTTAATCACAAGTGAGCTCCTTTTGCTCCAGGTTTTGGTTTTCACTCTAAAAATGTATCCAAGAGATTTTCAGAATTTAGTTCCTAATTAATATTCATGTATGAGATTTCATTTTTGATGTTGCATTTTGTATTTTAATTTGATTAGTGTGTCAAAATGAGCCTGTGGGGCTTTCATATTATTAATTGTATCATTATGTATTGGAAATAATTTTGATAAATGTCAACATCAATTAAGAAACCACATTTATATATTACATAAAATATATTAATTAAGAGTTAAATTCTGAATCTCTCTTTTCATTACATTTTCAACATTAAATTGCTACACAAACTTATTTCAAAATAATCTTCATGTATTTGAAACTTATTCATGATATATATATTTTGTACATCTTTATGTAGAATTGAGATATACAATATATCCACATCTTTATGTAGAATTGAGATATACAATATATCCAACATAAAAGGAGAGCAGAGGAGGCACTTCCTACCAACTAGGTTCATCCTTGTTTCCTCTTTTAACATTTCTCCATATACCTTGATTTCTTCTCCTTGTTAACCTTTCCAACATGCATGCAAAATACCGGCGATGAATATCGGCAGCGGAGAGGATCAAAATCGCAAAAATAACGACCATGATGCGGCGTTGACTGTTGTTTAAGTTTCTGTTACCAAGGATCTGATTCATCATAATGTATTTGTTATTTTTTGCAGTGCAAAAATGGATCTGAAGAGAGGCCCAGGAGATGCTTTCAGAATAACAGGAAAACATCTCTCTCTTGCTCTGCTTGCTCTGGTTTCGACCACCCTTTTTCTTTTGGATTGGGAAAGAAGTCCTTTTATTATACACGTATACCGACACAACATCGCTTCGACGCTCTCCTTCCACCTCCAGGTTTATTCGAGTTCAACTTAACTGTAATGATTTTAAGTTGCTAAATTTCAGGATCTGTATGTATACTACAGCCGGCTAACCACAGGTTCGCATTTCGCTCTACCCCAGCATGCTTTCAACATGACCTGAATAACTCCACAGAGTCTATGGAGCCCGCTGAGATTGAAACTGATAGAGAAAAGTCTCAAACACATCAGGAAGAAGAAAGGAAAGAGCCTGAGGCAGATGTTGATGATTCTGAAATCGAGATGACAGATGGTAACTCCGAAAATAGGACAGCCTCTGTGGCAACAAAAGGTACATATGAAAATGCTATGCAAGTTCTTCTAATATAACTAAAGGATGCATTATTTCAGAGAAGCAATTTTATTATATCTATATCCATATTTGCAGTCTGTAATTATGCAAAGGGTAGATGGGTAGCTGACAGCAGGCCGCCTTTATATCCTGTTCAGTGCAAGTACATACAAAGAAATTGGGCATGCAGACTCACGAATCGAACAGATTTCTCCTACGAAGGTTATCGATGGCAGTCCATAGATTGTAAAATGCCAGAGTTTGAGCCCTCTCATTTCTTGGAAAGGTAAGCAGTTTAATGCAAACTTATATATAAAATAAAATCTAAGAATTTCATTGCAGGTCTTTTTAATCTTAGTGAATGGTAGAGTTGTCTAAAGAAAATTATCATATTGTATATAACAGGATGAAAGACAAAATAGTTGCCTTTATAGGAGATTCCTTGAGCAGAGAACAATTTCAATCCATGATGTGCATGCTCACTGGGGGGCAAGAGAGCTCCGATGTTGAAGATGTTGCAGAAAAATACGGTTTCCTTCAATTTTTACGCAATGGAGGTGTCCATCACCATGGCTGGGCTTATCGGTTTCGGACTACAAATACCACAATCCTGCATTCTTGGTCAGCAAGGCTGTGCGACCGAGAGCCTATTAATGCCACTGATCCAGATACCCTTTACGCCATGCATTTGGATCGTCAGCCTGCTTTCATTCGCCAAAATATCGACCAAATCAATGTCTTAGTCCTTAACACAGCTCACCATTGGAGCAAGCAGATGATTAACATGGATAAAGAGGTGATGTACGAGAACGGGGTGCCTGTCCAAGACAGAAATCTCAGGAACAATGAGAACGCCAGGATCTTTAAAGTGAAAAATATAGTAAAATGGCTTGATTCTAAGATGGCATCGAATCCCAACTTACAAGTTTTCTTCAGAACAACATCACCAAGGCACTTTTTTAAAGGTGACTGGAACAGCGGTGGTACCTGCGATAACACCATTCCAATGACTAGAGGGAGTGAAGTCCTACAAGAGGAATCAACAGACAAGATAGTTGCAGCTGCTGTCGAGGGAACCAGGGTGAAGATTTTGGATATAACCGCTCTATCCGATCTGAGAGACGAGGCTCACATTTCACATTATGGTAAAAAAGCCAATGACTGCTTACACTGGTGCTTGCCCGGTGTTCCAGACACCTGGAACGAACTCCTCAGTGCACAGCTCTAGACATATGCTAGCCTTTTGGTGCATTCTTTTGATACTTTTGATTCTTAGATAAAAATATATTTGAAGAATCATAATGTAATAAACTAAAATATCAATGAGAACCCAAAAAAAAAAAAAAAACAGTAAAAGCAATTCAATGAATTCTGTTTTATTAGTAAGTTTTTAGGGTACACAAACTGTCTACTTGTTTTCTTCTTCTTCCCTTTGCTATCTTTCTTGGACACGAAGAATCGCCAGCAACCAGGCAAGCAACTTCTTTTTGCCTTCCTGCACCATGACTAACAGTTATATGAGTGTATATATATATAAATATAAAGTTTGGAAAAAGAGAGAACAAAACTACCTGCTTGTTCTTCTGTTGTTGCTGCTATCTTCATGGTTTCTATGATTCATTCGGATGAAAATCCTTTTAATCCACCATTTCTTATCCACCGGCTTCTCGAATCCGTAACACGACGGACTTGGGGAGACCTTGGAGCTATTTTCAGCCGTTGATTTCTTCTTGAGACTTAAACAACTTGGGAAAAACATCTTTAACAAGAATTATCAGCTTCCATACTTGCAGTTCTGGACAATGAACCTGCCAGCTTCGCCTTCGTCTTCGCTTTTCTATTCTTTGTTTCCGCTTCAGGAAAGCTTTTTTCTTCGTAAACAACTTCCTCTTTCACCATCTCCGGTGAATCCCGCTGATCAACTAAATATTTCAACGAAAGCTCGTAGCTGGACTCAGGCATGTTACGGATCATCTCCATGAGTTCTTTCCGACCTTCTTCTATTATCTGTCTTCGCCTTGTCGGGGAAAGGTTACTGTAAAAATGGTTGCTGGGAAGAAGAGGAGAAGCATCTGTTACGTTATTAGCTCCCCATAATGGCGAGGGGAAATCCCCAACATATTCTTCTTCAACTTGAAACTCAACTTCGCTGCCTTCATCGTCCAAGTTGTTGCTGTTGTTATAGTACAAGGTTTCACGCTCACCCCAGAAATCGAATTCGATATCTCCCGTTCCATCGGAGTTACTGTTGTGTATCCTGTAGACCGGATTGAATGAAGAAATCTGGTCTCCGGCAACTCTACGCCGGTGATCAAGCATCATTCTGCCAAGGACCGAGTGAAGCTAGAGTTCAACGTGGGAGAAATACGAGTACGAATTAGGCACAAATTTGGTTAAATTCAATAGAAGGTCCCCATATTATGTGTTTTTTACGGTTGAAACTCTATATTCTTATAGTATCTATTCAAAATGAATATTTTAGTCTTGGAGCCATCGTTTTTTCATTTTAGTCAAATAACTTGAGGATATTTTAAAGTCAACTTTTGGTTCTTTGAACATGATAATTTGTCTGCACTTTTAACTTTCTTAATTTACATTAGTTTTAAACTTGAATTCTATTAAATAAATACGTGCTAAAAAATTAACTCACATTCCTTTTAATACTTAATTAAAAAATAAGTATTTAAATTATATTCTTTTTATATTGAGTGTTTAATTTTTTTTAAAATATTGTTTAACGTTTTCTCCATTATCATTTAAGTTATCTAAAATTTTATTTTGTTATTATTTTAAAATTATTCCGTCAACAACCATTAAAAAGAATCCCTTAACTAATGATTGTTTGATACGTGATATTAATTTTTTATTAATATTATTTTTCAAAAAATAAAAAATACTAAATTTTAAAAAAATCTTAAATTTTATTATTTTCTCAATCTCTCCTCAAAATTGTTAAACCCAAAATTCCTAAATCCAAATCTCTTTAAAGATAAGAAATCAGGCGACAAGTGACGGTCGAAGGTTGAGCAGCTTGTTTTGGTTCGGATGATGATATAATCTCACCAACCACTATGAACAAATAATGATTGTGTTGAAAAATGATTTTGCGCTACATGATTTAGGGATGACATGAGCTTTTTAACGACATCGTGTGATGATAAGAGGATGATCGACCAATGAAGTCCAACGGTAGAAGGTATGACATTGATGACTGATTCGACAATGACATATGAGATTCAAGGATGCGAGCTCTTAGGTATTTTAGGAAAATTTGGATGATTTAAGGAATTTAGAGATTTTTAAAGAAAATCAATTATTTTAGTTTTATTTATAAAAGTAAAAAAAAAGTAAAAAATTATGTTAATTGTTAAGTATTGATTGGATAACATATTTCCTTAATGATTGTTAACAGTAAAACACCTTAAAGGGTAACTTTAGAATATTAGACATATACATTGACCTAAAAATATTTAAACACTTAAAATTAATAAGAGATATAATTTAAACACTTCTATTTTATTAAACATTCTTCTAAATATAAAATGAAGTATCATTCAAGATATGTCATATAAAAGCTCAGTAATTTAATTTTTAACTAAATTTAGATTTTAATAAAAAAATTATTTTAATACGCAAATTAGTTTTTTGGGCTTTTTTATTTAGTAGGATTTAAATTTAAGAATTAATGTGGATAAATTTTTTAAAAAATTAAGTTAAAATAAGTTGTCAAATTAAGAGATCAAAAATTGGTCTATCCCTTAAAAATATGTTGTGAGGATACATACATTTTTAAAAAAAGTTTAATATTTGTTAGACTGTAAAATAATTTCAAGATGTATTTATTACAACATCATACGTTTAAGTCAAATCAAATTATTTGACGGAATTAATAAGAAAAGGTTAAGTAGTCGTTTTAAAGAGCAGATGACCATAAATTATGAAATTAAAATATAGAGATAGAATTGGAAATAAACACAGAGTTGAGTACCTCTTAAAGAATTTAAGCGCATAAATTTTCTGTAGAGGGGGCCTAAAGTCAGTGCCGTCCAGGGTGGGACGTTGATACCAAATGTCACGAACTCCACCGTTCGAAAGTCAAGGATATGACATAAACGTAAAGAAAAGCTTCCAAAATGATAATAATGGCTTTATTGTTCGAATATACTATTTTTATTTATAATTATAGCATATTTTAGAGTTTATTTATGAAAATAATATCATTTTGTATCACGCGAGATGAATGTACATCTTATAAAAGTGTTCTTCAAAAAATACGATCTACATGATGCGTTTTTATCTTATGAAACATAATCGATAAGAAAATAGAACATATATTTCCTCAATTTTACTTTTTTTCCTTTCAGTGTAGATCATTATTTAAAGACTTTAGGGTGGGAATAAAAGATTACCAGGGAATAGAGAGAATTAAAATGAGAAAATGGGTTTTCAAAAACCCTCATTTGGTGCCGACTTTTCCCTCGTTTGGCGTCGACCCATGGTGGTCGGAGAGAGTTTTCACGACGGCGGGGATAGTTTGGAGAGATAGCTCTCCTTTATTTTGTAAGAATCGGCTAGGGAGAATTAAAATGAGAAAATGGGTTTTCAAAAACCCTTAATGTGGTTTATAACCACCCAACGAAATGACACCGTATTGATGCTAGGGTTCCCTCCGTTTAGCACATGGGTTAATCACGCAATGAGGGTCTCAATTTTGTAACAATCACGGTTTGGTCACTAAATGAAATTATTTTCTCTTGATTCGAGTCTTGAATTTCTTTGCATTTGTATTTCAGTCATTTTCTACCCTTTAATATATATTTGGTTTAATATCTATTTTTGGCTAATGATTCATGATTCATGATTCATGATTCATTTATTTTGATCATTGTCTGTATATTAGTGAATTTATTGATATTTATGATCTGGTTTCTAAACTTGCTTGACTTTTGTTTTAGTCCTTAAACTCTGTTTTAGAATATTAATATTTAGTTTATACTATCGATCTTATATTTTAATTTGAGTTCATTTTCGTCCTTGTTTTTGTTTTGCAAGTGAAATTTCATGGGTTTACTACATATTTATGCTTTATTATTTTGTGCCTTTTATGATTTAGTCCTCTTGTTATTTAGTTTTATTTTAGTCTTTATTATTCTTGTTTAAACAGTCTAATTAATACATTTTTTGTTTTTTTTACAATGTATATATTATTAAATGCTTTATTATTATTTATGTACGTTATATCATATATATATTTGCTTAATATGCCTTAACCCCTGTATGTTTATATACTAATCATCTCTATGTTATTTTATTCTATCTCATTCACATTCATTTAATTATGGATTATTCTTGTATCAGCATTTTGCATATCTCTCATACTTGATATTAAATTTTTTGGTAGCTCATTCGAACATTTTCAAGAACACTTGTTGTAGAATGGGTGTGAAAAGCACCACCTTATAGAGATAGTGTGATTCAATACAATATTCGAACGAAGTGTAAACTTGAAATAAATCGAGCGTTTATTTATTTATTAAAATGATAGTAATATTTTAATTTTCCCTTTTTATTTTAATTTAAGTATTGACAATGTATGCTTTTTAGGAAAAAAAGTAATGGATTATTTCATGTAAATTCCAATATTAATTTCTTATTTAATTCAATATTTTTAAACAATTTGAGGAGAAAATATTCTTTTACAGACAAGAAATAGATGTGATAGTTTTCCCGTTTGAGTATGTGCGAATCTCGAGATTTCTTTTCAAATTAAAGAATTTTCCTTAATAAGTAATTCGAAGCAAATCAATTAAACCTCAATAAATGGATCATGTTCTAGTTTTATACTCTTATGCATAATTTTTCTTCTACGACACCGTATAAGCAACTAGAACCAATTTTGGGCGTAGTGGGGTGCTTACCCTTCCCCATACGTAATTGATTCCTGAATCCTTAAAAACGAATTTCTAGTAAAGCAGACTAATTTTTGTCATTTAAATAATTTTTCTTAAAATTATTTTAAAGATGTTTTTAGGTACTCGATCTACCTAACCTAAAGGTCGATGGTGACTCCAAATCGAATTAACTAATTAACTAAATCGATTCAGAAATGAATACTTTCAAAAAGAAAGTCGTAATTGATTTTTTTAAAAAATTGAAAAATATTTTTAAACCAAAAAAGGAAGTTATGACAGCTTGGCGACTCCGCTGGAGACTTTAGAGAGTCAGTCTGTTAGTCGTTTATATATTGTCGTAGTTGTGAAAATTATGAGTTCGAGTCTTTAGATAACTTATGATCCATTTATTGAATTTTTTATTATAATTTCTTTATTTTCAATCTGTCGTACTAATGTTTTAATTCATGTTTTCAACTTTGTCAAAGTTTATTTTGAGAGTTTTTTTTTGTTTTTAGGGTCAAAGGTTTGTATGTTCCTCCTCACACACTTCACGTGCATTTACATGACATGATCTCTATACCCGAGCCTCGTCCCAAGTAAGTAGGGGTGAACGGTTTGCTATCGTAAGAGTTTATTCTTTGTATGAGCCTTAACAAATAACCTCTGAGGTACACATGCCTTATACCTTCGTAAGAATTTATTCCTCGTATGGGTATAAGAAAGTGAATCCCCTCGAATTGAACTTGATATGTTTATGCCTATAATGGGTTATGATTAAGGGTTTGGCAGCCACCAACAGCAAGGATAATTCGAGTATCTTTTCCATATTAGAGACAAAACCATGCTTGTAGTAAACCATAGAATGTTCACCCTAGGTGAAGTTATGTCGAATCTTTGTCCGCCAGTAAGTGCCAAAATAGGTGTACACGAAGGAGAAACTTACTCTAACCTTTTATTTATTAATTTATTTTCGAATTTTTAGAATAGATTTACTCATTTCGAATAAGAGCATGCGAACTAGAAATTATATGCAGTTAGACTTTAATTTCCAAATAAATGCATGAGGGTAGAAAGCATGTCTGGGTAGGACCCATTTTTTTTATAAATATTGTTTGGGTAAATAACATGTAGATAGGTCAAATTTGTTTACCTTTATGTATCTTTTGTTAACGTTACGCCTTTATTTCGACTAACTGGTTGGCTTGTTTTGTTTTGTTGTTTTCCTTTCTTCATACTTCATGTACATGGCATTAGAAAAGGGCAATTGATCTGTAAGTGTCTGTAAGGTTGAAAGACTTTCACGATAGAAAAAAGTTTCCTAAACAAAGAAGAAAATCTTGCAGATGTGCAAAATTGGTCCATAGCAAAGCAAAAGAAACAGAGGATAGTCTAACAAGGCACTACGTGTCAGAACTGTCTAATTACACACCGACCACCATCAAGGTTTTGAAAAAGATCTGGGAAAGTTGGAATTTTACTGAGAAGCAAGCATTTCAACAAGTTTATGAAGATATATTCCATCTGATTTATGTCACTATAGACCTGATCCTGATTCAAAGCATGATATAATTCTGGAATCCAACATATAGTTGCTTCACATTTAATCGGGAGGACATGACTTTGACATTGGAAGAATACCATTTTTTGTTGAACTTGCCTAAAGTTAAAGTGGACAAGATCTATTCCAAGTCTATAAAAGGACCGTTCTTCAAGTCAAAACTCGTAAAAATCTCAGGCATAAGTGAAAAATGGGTGATTGATCACCTGCAGCGAAAATGAGAAAGTGAAGGAGTGCCATGGTTCTACCTGTAAAAGAAAGTTGAAACACACATGGATGAAAATGTAAGAAGAGATGTGCTTGCCCTGGGGATTTATGGCTTGGTGATCGTCCCTAAATGTTTGGGTCTCATTGAGTTAGCTGTGGTTAACTTATTTGAAAAAATAAAGAGAGAGTTGAATCCAGTTCCTATAATCCTAGCTAAGACATTTATATCTTTGAACATTTGTAGGAGACTAGAGGAGGACGCTTTTTGGGTTGTGCTTAATTGCTTACTGTTTGGATTAGATGTCATTTCTTAAAGGAAGAAAAAAGTCAACTACAATCACTTCTTGAAGGATTATTCTCATATTGCAGAGTATCTTACAAAAGAATAGCTTGAGATATCACATAAAGACCAATGAATTAATTTCTTTAAAAACCTTTAAGGTCAAAATATAGCATGTCGAGCTCCATGGCTAATGCACACTCAAATCTTGTTCAAATATGGAGACTCTGATTAGATTATGCTTGTGGGACTATACGGAGGATTCAAGTACGCTCCTTTGTTAGTTCTGAGACAATATGGTGCTTGACAGTTAATCTCAGTGACATATGGTTTAGCTAGTGCTGAATTTGACTACTAAGAAGTCAATTATAAGAAAAAGATGAAAGATGTGGCTGATTCATGGAGGTTAACTTTTAGGACCAAAGTAGTTGGAGATGATGTCATGTTAACACCTGATTATGAAGCCTGGAGAATTCAAAGGGTAAATGAAAAAATCCCTTTAGCTTCTAGAGAAAGATCAATGTCGAAAGAGGAACAATTTAGGAAGGTTCCTTCAAACCTGGAAATCCAGAGGAAAAAATTTGAGGTAGAAAAAGCCAATGATACCAAGAGAATTGAAGAAATGGGAAAGGAGAACTTCATGCTAACTCTTGATGCTGATTTTTACGCCAAATAATTCGAAATGATGAGAAAAAAAAAGGAGGCGGTGGAAACTAACCTAGAAGACCTAAAAAAAGATTATTAAAAGCTATAACGAGCCATAAAGGGAGTTGGATTGAGTAAGGCACCACATCAGTGGGCTAGAGAGTTAGCAGCTACGAAGCGTCGAATTACAAATCTTAAGGTTGAGAATAAACACCATTTCAAGAAGTTTGAAGTTGATATGGATCAATAGGGGAATTGGAAGCCGACAAGAAAGAATTGGTAAAGCAATATAAGGCTGAGAATCGTAAAGCTCAAAGATTCAAGAACGAGAAAGAGGTCAGTATGAATAACATACTTGAAGATTTTGAAGTTAGAGATTGAAAAATTCAAGAGCTTGAAGAGGAAATAGAGCAAAAGAATGATAAAATGTGGTCTGAAAGGAAAGGTTGGAATCATATTCTCAACAGAAAATAGGTAGAGATGGGGTCATGGATGCAAATGTTCTCCGCAAAGAGTCAACGAGTGGATGAGCTTATTGGGGAAATGGGAGAATTACAGATAAAGTTTGAAGAATAATTAAACCAATCTCAAGCCATGAATGACGAGCTTAAAATCCATATCTTACATTTTGAGCTGAACCAATCTCAAACAATGTCAGATTCAAATCACTAACCTAGAAAGGGAGATCAACCGTACCAATGCTAGGTGGCAAGACACATATGAATATTACCACTCTCTGGTAGGAGAACGAGAGAGCATGATGAGTGAAGCCATGCCACAAATGGGTGAAGTAGCTCATTATACGAATAAATTAGCTTACAGGGATGAGATCATTCAACTTCACAGTAGTTCAATATCTGAATATACAAGGGATATCACTGAAATCATGAATGAAATTGTAGAGTTGAGCTTGAGTGCTAGACCATATCTGTAATCAAACTCCATTGTAATGAGCGAAACTTTTTATCCAATGAAAGTTATTCCAGAATTGTTACTGTTATGATCAATGCATTTTATTTGCATTTGCACTAGCATCATTTATTATGCATAAACATTCATTTCATTATTGATAATTCATCACCAATAACATGTACTCATATTTAAGAGAACAATAAAATTAATTCATGGAGGATTATATGAAATAAGATATTGGCAAGAAAAAATCCAAACCCTCACCACACCCAAAGCAAAACCATGGAGGCTAAGCTCGAACAGCTAAAAAAGGAAATGCAGGAGGACTTGTTGAAGATACAAAAAGAATGGGAAACAAAAATGCAGAAATCAGTCATAGACCGTATCTTGCAGAGCCAAACTATCATGGTAAATGATATCTTAACTAGAATGTCTGGGTTGCATGCGAAACAAAAAAAAGAGAAAAATGCCATATTGGTTGAAGCTTCTAAACATGCTGTAGTAGAATCTACCCCGAGATTGGTTATCTCGCATGAAAAGCTTACTGAACATCTCACAGGATCTTCTATCATCAAAGCTCAAGTGGCTATAACAAATCCCCAAAATAACTCACATGAATACACTACTCTGGATCTCGAGGAATCAAAGACTGAGGTACCAGAACATCTGAAAGAATGGCGCAAAGACTTTTTCAAAGAAATGTGAATGCAAGGCTCCCAAGATGAGATGTATGCAGTGAAATTGAACCTAGTGCTAGATTTAATTAGACCCCAAAGTTTAAAATGCCTAAATTTGATAAATACGAGGGGAAGACTTTCCCCATCGCATATTTGACTATGTTCTCCAAAAGAATGACTGGTTTTTGTAAAGGATGATAGATTATTGATTCATTACTTTCAAGCAAGCCTAACAGGATCAGCTGCAAGGTGGTATAATCAGTTTACCCGTGCCAAGATAGAATCATGGAAAGATTTTTCAAATGCTTTTAAAGAACAATACCAACACATTACAACATGATGCTTGATAGAGTTACTCTCCAGAATATGAAAACGAAACATAATCAAAGCTTTCGCCAGTATGCACAATATTGGAGGGATATTGTTTCCCAAGTACATCCACCATTAGTTGAAATAGAGTTTATAATGATGTTCATCGACACGCTAAAATCTCCTTACATAGATCACATGCTAGGGGTGGCAACCAAAAGTTTCTCCAATATTGTGATATGTAGAGAAATGATTGAAAGAACTTTAAAGAAGGGACAAATAGTTAGTGGTCAAAACTCTACAAAAAATCCCTTTGTGAAAAACAAAGAAGGAGAAGTAAATAATGTGAATCTCTGTAAGCAAAACAAAGGATTGAAATTCCTCATCTCAAGGGGAAGCAAAGCGTGAGAATAATACTGAAAGGGTGTCGTTTACTCCAATTTCGATGACCTAAAGTGACTGTTCCAAGGATTATTCAAAGCACATGTAGTATCACCAAAGTTCATGGATCCAATTAAAGCACCCTTTTCGAAATGGTACAATGAAAATGAGACCTGTCAATATCATGAAAATATCCGAGGGTATACCATTGATCAAGAGAAAAGTGGTGTCATTCAAAGACTCAGAGGCACCATGTGTTACTGCGAACCCACTTCCAAACCACCAAAACCAATGAGTCAAAAAATGAAGAATTAAGAGAAGGATCGAGGAAATGTTGAGTATAAAGAAAAGAGGGCTGTTGAGTCCTATAAAAAGTATATAGCTGAGAAATCAGATAGCTTTTGTAAATACCATCGCGAAGATGGTCATCAAATCTAGGATTATCAAGATTTTAAGCAAATGGTCCAAGAGTTGATGGATAAAAAAGAATTGAAATTCTTCGAGGATTGGACAATAAATAATGAAGGAGGTATTTGCGCTTATGAATAAAGTTCAAAAAAGGTCAAAGGAAAAATGAGGAAACCGATTTTGGTTATATCAAAACCAAACTACGAGGTAAGCAAGGAACGTACCACATCTAAAGTAGTAATCAAAACAAAGATGCCTTTTACTTAAAAAAGTGATAAAAGTGTCCCTTGGAATTATATGTGCCAAATCAATACTCCTAAGAACCAGGAAGAGAAATCGACGAAGTTGGAAGTTTCACCAGGAGTGGGAGATACTACACCCCTGACAGAACTAAAAAAACAAGAGATGTTGTAATATATGAGCTTGAGATACACTGATAAAGGTTATAAACAAGATCTTTGTAGGAAAATATATACTAGAGGAAGGTAAAGACAGATGCAAGATATTACACATTACTGCCTACTGTAAATGAGTCATCATTTATGGGGTATTATTGATAGTGGGTTATCCCTAAACGTCATGCCATTTTCCATAATAAATAGACTTCCAGTGGATATTACCAAAATAAGGGTTTGTGGCAACGCTGTACGAGCGTTTAATGGGACCGAACGAAAAATCATGGGGAAAATGATGATGCCTCTCAAAATTGGCTATGTAACATTCAAGGTAGATTTTGTTATCATGGACATCCATCCAAAACCTTCGATTCATCACTTATAACTCTAGTGACCATCAAGGTAGAAGAAGACATTATTGCTTCCATTATACTGATGTACCATATGTTGGCATAGATTAAAATACATTAGAGTCATTATTCCAGTCTTTGGAATTTGTCAATGCCACTTTCATCCCTGAAGGCAAAAGAATTCATTCTCCTCAACTTTCAAGAAACAAGAAAATGTAACTAAAGGAGACATTAGCTCGAAGAACAAAAGTTGGGAAAGGCTTGGGCAGGAAACTGTAAGGCATCACAAAAGGGTTGGCCCCAGTTCCCAAAAGGAATTAATTTGGTATTGGATATATGCCAACCTATCATGACAGAGTTAGGGATACACAAAAACTCAGGGAAATGAAAAGTCAAGAGCACAAGGAGAAAACATTGTTTGGGGGCCTATGGTCATACCATCACTCACTAAAACTTTCTTATATGGAGGATTTGTCACTGATATACTGAAGAAACCATGGGATGGTAAAGAAGCTGTAGTAGTTGAAGCTTTGATGGTAAACCTGAGCGTCAACGCCATCATAGATGATTCCACTAGAGAATGCTCTTTGGAATCTATTCGCCCATGCTCTCTTGGTTACATTGTGAACAACTACACTGTTGAAAAATTCCCCGTATTCTATAAGCACTCTTCAAAGTAATGCATAATAACAAACCTGTGTCTTCTTAACCTGAATATAATATGGTTTTTTTTGTAAAGATAAATTGTTATTTGTCATTACTTTAATGATATGATGACTCTCTTCATTCTCTCCATAGAGTGTCTTATTCTTTATTTCTTTATCTCTTTATTATAGTTATTATTTTGGTAAATATAAAATAAAATTCTTGTTCACAGCCGAATATACTCTTTTTTATTCGTAGATGTTCATATATCAATTGTTCGAATAATGATATTTCTAAACCATAAATTGATTTTGAAAATGACATGCGTCTACAAGAATCTGAGGGTTATAAGGATGATGAGGAATGCGAGGTGAACCCTGAGATTGTTATAATAATGGAATAGGAAAACAAGAATATTTTGCCCCGTAAAGAGAAAACTGAGATAATAACTTTGGGGACAGATGAGGACATAAAAGAGGTTAAGATCAGTATGTCGCTCTCATAAAAAAACAAGATAAGATCTGTTGAGTTAATCGATCGATGGAATTGGCCAAGAGGGGGGGTGAATTGGCAATAAAAATTTTGGTAGAAGTTTTTGCAGAAAATTGAAAAGATTTGCACAACGATTTAGAGTGGTTCGACTTTCTCAACCAAAGTCTACGTCCACTACCTTAGCTATCCACACTAAGGATTTTCCAAAAAATTCACTAATTTGTTCTTTCTTTTGAGGCCAAAGAGATAACCTTACAACTCCCTCAAGAATATACCCCAATTCTTGAGAACACTCTTTCTCAAAGAGAAGACTACAAATTTGCAAACTTACAAGGAAATCCTCAAAAGGTAGATTGTTTGCACAATTCTAGAACAAAGAAAAGAACACTAAAAAATGAATACAATTGAGTACAAGTAGTGTTCTTGAAAGCAAAATGAATATTGAATGAAAAATAGGCTTGAAATGCTCAAACTTGAGGTTTGATGCTTTCTCTTTGATTCTCTCTTGATTCTTGTTTCTTGTGTTTTCTTGTTGTTGATCAATGGCTTCTAAGCTTGTTTAAATACACCTTCAAATGATTCTGAACGTTGGGGATGATTAGTGGAGTCAATAGAGTCATTCAAGTGTGAAAACAATTAATTAAATCAGTTGGGCGCGTCAGTGCATTGATGCATACCCAAGGTGCATCGGTGCATCAAGTGTAAAATTCAAATATTTTGACCGTTGGACCCTTAGTGCATCGGTGCACTAAGAGTGCATCGATGCATGAAATGCATTCGATGTTTAAAAATAGCCAGAGTGCATCGATGCATGGCTGGTGCCTTGATGCATCAAATGCATTCGATGTTTTCATAAAACTCTGAGTGCATCGATGCATAGTATGTGCATCGATGCATGAAATGCATTCGATGTTCAATTTATTCCATGGTGCGTCGATGCATGGATTGGTGCATCAGTGTATCACTTTGAAAAATTGATTTTAGGCTTGATTTTGGTTCAAAATACTTTGTGAAAATTGTTTCAAAAATATATTAAGTATAAAACACAATTTTACACATTTAGTAAGGTTTGAAATTGATCTTGAAGACTTGGAGTAATAATTTGATATTCGAGTAATTAAATCGAATATACTTAAAAAATCATTTGGAAAATCTTAAAATTCATTTATACTTTATTTGTTATATCGAAACATCAAAATGTTTTCAACAATCTCCCCCTTTTTGATATAACAAAACATGTGTGTAATTTTAAGATTTTCTTTGAAAATAAATTTTGAAAACTTAAGTTTGAAATTTCCCCCTTACTTTAACACTTCTCCCCTTTAAAACATTTTAACACTTTAACATTTCTCCCCCTTTTTGTTAAATCAAAAAGACTTAAAAATCGATTTAAACAAGGTTTTTGAAAAACATAGCCAATTGATATATATATATATATAGCTTAACCTGCTAAGATCAAAGATCAAAAGAGAGATTAGCCATTATTTTCATAATCACTATTCATAATCAAATGTGAAATGGCATAATTAGTCATAATGAACTAATATGATGCAAAAATTAAGAAACATTAAGCTCAAAATAATAAAGTTAAAATCAAACCAAATATATATAATAAGTTCAGTCGCCCAAGCATCCAAAACATAACTCCTGACAAATTCAAACATTTAAGGATCCAAAATCAACAATCCTGAAACATCAAAATCAATCCAAGTTTTAGAAAACCAAGAAAGCATAACAAGGAAACAAATCTACTCCATCGGAGGATCGGGAGGAGGAGGATAATGAGCTCGAACTTCAAGAGTTAGAGCATCCATTCGTTCACGCATCTCCCGCTGAAACTCAGTAATCTGAGACTCTATGGAGGCTAACCTCATATCAAACAACTCTAAGAAAGATCGAAAATATGGTGGCGTTTGATCTTATTGCCGTGCTGGTTCCAGTGCAGGCTCATTGTTTGGTACGTGATCGTCGATATCTTGCATGAGCTGCTAAAATTTTGGATCATCGTCAGCAGCCGGAGGAGGAGGAGGAGGCGGAGCACGAGAGGAGCTAGGAGCAGTTCATGAAGAACTCGCTCCCGGAGTTTGCTTACCGGGTCGAAAGACCCAAAGACCGGTTTTCTCGTCTTGTTTCCAATTCGCTTTCTTCAACAAGGTGAGATTGATTAGGTTTTAGAGAGTAATTGGATTGTCAAGAGAGACGTTTATACCAAGTTTGATAAAAAGGTTACTAAGAAGACATCCATAAACTAATGTTTCGACATGTTTTTAAGGAACAATGTTTATGATATCCACTAGTTGACTAAAAATAATGTGGGGCAAATTTATTTTGTTTTTATTCTTGAGACAGTGCATCCACCATAAATCCCTAGCACGAAGAGTGGAGTACCTACCTCCGGATGGTCTAAACCACCAAGAGATCATCAAATGAAGAAAACGACCGTGATGAGAACGTAGAGTACTAACACTAGTGTTTGGAACATAGGGATAATCCACAGTTTCATTTTCATTAAATAAACCTTCGTCATCTAACCCAAAACGAAAAGCTATAGTCTTGGGGTCAATATTAATATATTAGCCTAAAAAATATGATCTAATTGCTATAGTCTCACATTGAGTTTGGTTTTGAATGCATACCACATTGGAGTAGAAAATGCAGACTAATTGATGATAGACAATAGGTTTGAGGTGAAATATTTTATCAAACTTCCAAGTTTTAAGAATCAGAAGGTTTTCGAAGTCAATATCTATCATGGCTTGAAGAGAAGGAATACGCTCTTCCCGGATTCTATAGGATTGGAAAGAATTTATGTACCTAGAGTACAAGTCGTCTCTACAAAGTTCAGGCATATTAAAACATGATCCTATAAGATATGTAGGTGGAGGAGGAACGGGATTAGGAGGTTGGTTTGAACGAGAACGACTCGATGAAGTTCTAGGGCGTTTGGGATTAGACATGGTTTAGGAATCGAAAAAGGAATGAAACCTGCAATTTGAAACACATGTATGCACAATAATCAATCCCAAAACTCAATTGAGTCCTCAATAATTCAAGGTTCTCTAAACCGAATCCTAATAGGCGGTTTTGAAAACTATTTGAAAATAATTTTTGAAAAATCATAATATGTATAGTTTTCATGAAAACAACATAATTAAATCAAAAAAAAAATCAAATTTAAAAATTAAATTCAGATTTCTGACTTTTTTTAATTTCAAAAATTCAAAAATTCATTGAAAATTTGTGAGTTTTTGATGAAAATTGGTTGTAAAATCTAGTTTGAAATCATCAAACAATCAATGCCTGATATAATGTTCATCCTAGAACTATTCCTAAGATCAAAATATGATAAACTAGAAGTTTTTAGAAAAATACCTTGAAAAATTTTGGATTGAAGAGAATGAGATGTTGTGTTGCACGATTTAATGATAGTAGCAGGATATAGAGATGAAAAGCTCGAAGATTTCGACAATTTTTTGTTGATTTTGAGAAAATGGAGGATTTAAAGAGGAAGAGAGGCGTATGACTAGAGAGGGTTTAGTTTTAGGGTTTGAAACAAATAAGAAAATAAGCATTTTAAACCCAAAAACCCGACCGATGCATCGATGCATGACCTTGTGCATCGATGCACATTGAAGACGTGCATTGGTGCACCTTCATGGTGTATCGATGCACATTGAAGACGTGCATTGGTGCACCTTCATGGTGTATCGATGCACATTCAACGGGATGCATCGATGCACTGTTAAGTGTATCGATGCATGAAGCACAAAAATGACAAAAATCCATTTTAAACACTAAAAAATGCTAAATTAATTAGCTCTAGTGGTATTGGCAACTCATATATTGAAAATTAATCATGTTTAATCAATCAAATTAATCCTTAAACAACATTTGAACATAAAATTAATTTTCACTAAAGAACATAAACTCCCCCTAACTAATAGCAATGAATGCAATAAAAAATTATTATTATATGTATTTTTCATTTGTTCTTAAAAATGTTAAAATTATTTTAAACACTAAGTGAAGATAGGTCAGTTAAACCTAATTCTCTCCTAAGTGTCCAAAATCTTTCTTTGTCTAAAGGTTTTGTAAAGATATCCGCTAATTGATGCAAAGTATCAACAATTTCTAGAACTACATCTTCCTTAGCGACATGGTCTCTAATGAAGTGATGTCTTATTTCAATATACTTAGTTCTAGAGTGTTGGATGAGATTTTTAGTGAGACAAATAACACTAGTATTGTCACACTTGATAGGAATGGTACCTACTTCAATTCCATAATCAAAAAGTTGTTGTTTCATCCATAAAACTTGTGCACAATAACTACCGGCTGAAATATATTCCGCTTTAGTGGTAGATAATGCAACACAATTTTGTTTCTTTGAAAACCAAGAAATCAACAAATTTCCAAGGAATTGGCAAGTACCGGAGGTGCTTTTCCTATCTAATTTGCATCCTCCATAATCCGCATCAGAGAAGGCATACAAGCTAAAACTAGAGTCTCTAGGATACCAAAGTCCTAAATTAGGAGTGTCCTTAAGGTATCTAAAGATTCTCTTGACAGCTAGTAAATGTGATTCCTTAGGGCATGATTGAAATCTAGCACATAAGCAAACACTAAACATAATATCCAGTCTACTTGCAGTTAGATAAAGTAAAGAACCAATCATTGACCTATATAATTTAACATCCACACATTTACCTCCTTCATTTATGTCAATCTTTGTTATGAGCTCATTGGAGTGTCATGCGGTTTCCCATTTTCCAGTCTAAACTTCCTGAGCATGTCTTTGACGTACTTAGCTTGATTGATGAAGATGCCATCTTTTCTTTGCTTGATTTGGAGTCCCAAGAAAAATGAGAGCTCCCCCATCATGCTCATCTCGAATTCACTTTGCATTAGCTTAGAAAATTCTTGGCAAAGAACATCATTAGTAGAACCAAATATTATATCATCAACATAAATTTGAGCTACTAATAAATATTTACCTTTATGCTTTAAAAACAATGTAGTGTCAACCTTCCCTTTTGAAAAACCTTTTTCAATTAAAAAGTTTGACAATCTTTCATACCAAGCTCTAGGAGCTTGTTTTAAACCGTAAAGCACTTTTTTCAATTTAAGAACATGATCTGAAAATTTTGAATCTTCAAAACCTGGAGGTTGTTCCACATACACTTCTTCTTTTATAAAACCATTTAAAAATACACTTTTAACGTCCATTTGATATAATTTTAATTCATGAAAGCATGCAAATGCTAATAACATTCTAATTGCTTCCATCCTAGCTACGGGAGCGTATGTTTCATTATAGTCTATGCCCTCTTCTTGAGTATACCCTTGAGCAACAAGTCTAGCCTTGTTTCTCACTATATTACCACTCTCATCAAGCTTATTCCTAAATACCCATCTAGTACCTACAGTAGATTTATTACTAGGCCTTTCAACTAATGTCCAAACTTTACTTCTCTCAAATTGATTTAACTCTTCTTACATAGCCATAATCCAATGTTCATCTTTTAATGCTTCTTTAATATTCTTAGGCTCTATGAATGAGATAAATACAACATAATTACAAATATTTCTAAGAGAAGATCGAGTTGTTACCCCTTTGGATGGATTACCTATAATTTCGCCATCCTTGACATAGTTGTACTCTCTTGGGTAAGATACTTCCCTTTCTTCAATGGTTGGATTCTCGAGAGGATCATGGGTTTCCTCATCTTTCGTTTCTTCTTTTGATGATGGTTCTCTAACGTCATTTGTATTTATAACACCTACATCATCATTCAAACAAGAATCCTTTCTCGGAAGGAGATTATCATCGAAAACAACATGTATATATTATTCTACAACCAAAGTTCTTTTATTAAATACTCGATAAGCTTTAGAATTTAAGGAATAACCCAGAAAAATTCCTTCATCACTTTTAGCATCAAATTTGCCAAGATTGTCTTTACCGTTGTTTAAAACAAGACATTTACATCCAAAAGGATGAAAATAGCTAATGTTAGGCATTTTAGTTTTAAAAAGTTCATATGGAGTTTTCTTTAAAATAGGCCTAATCATTACTCGATTAATAACATAACAAGCGGTATTTGTGGCTTCCGCCCAAAAATATTTTGGCAAATTGTTTTCACAAAGAATAGTTCTATCCATTTATTCTAATGTTCGATTTTTCTTCTTAACAACTCCATTTTGTTGAGGGATTCTAGGTGCTGAAAAATTATGGCTAATACCATTTGAATTACAAAATTCAGTAAATCTAAGATTTTCAAATTCAGTTCCATGATCACTCCTAACACTAGTTATAGAGTAACCCTTTTCGTTTTGGATTACTTTTGAAAACGTGATGAATTTTTCTAATGCTTCATCTTTAGTACTTAAGAATAGAACCCAAGTATATCTAGAATAGTCATCTACCAAGACAAATGCATATTGTTTTCCACCCAAGCTAGTAGTTCTAGATGGCCCAAAAAGATCTAAGTGGATCAATTGTAATACTCTACTAGTTGATACATCGTTAATGGATTTAAAAGAAACTCGCTTCTGTTTTCCTTTAGCACAAGCATCACAGATTTTATCATTATCAAATTTTAGTTTAGGCAATCTCGAACTAAATCACCTTGAATTAGCCGTTGCAAAACACTCATACTAGCATGTCCTAGTCTCCTATGCCATAACCAACTATCATGCTCATCCTTAGCAACTAGGCATAAATTAGTCATATATATAGAATCTAAATGCACCATGTAAATGTTTCCTATTCTATTACTAACAAGAATAATCCAATTAGATGCAATGTCAATGACTTTACAACCATTAGTTTCAAACATGACATTGAACCCTTATCACATAATTGACTAATACTCAAAAGATTATGCTTTAACCCATTCACATATAAAACATTTTTAATTTTTATGGAAGAGGTATTACCTATTTACCTATACCTTCAATGTAATCTTTTGAATTATCACCAAAAGTCAGTTCTCCTCCATTTTTGGTGTTAAGCTCTATGAACCGGCTTTTGTCCCCGGTCATGTGTCTTGAGCATCCACTATCAAGGTACCATGAGTTTGAATTTGTTTTCCGTGCCTTGTAGCAATGCTCATTTTCCTACAAACATAGATTAATTTCTAATTTTTGGTACCCAAATTTTTTGGGGTCCATATTCATTAGTTTCCAAAATCCTAGTCCCCTTAGGTATCTATTTGTATAGGATATCCTTATCTTTAGTAGTAATGAGTCCTTTAGGAACCCATATACTTCTAATGATTTTTTCATTAGAGGTTCTTCGGGGACCTCTATGATTGTATTTTTTAAAACTTTTTCTAACAAAGTTGGATTTTGAATTTTCTCCATTTTCAAAACGTTTTGTTCCAATTTTATCAAAAGAAGTTTTAAGATCATCAATTTTCTTTTGATGATCATCATTGACCTTTGAAAGTAAATTTTGCAAATCTGAATTTTTCTTTTCAAACTCTTCTAGTTTGATTTGCAAATCTTTGATTTTACTTTCAAAATCATTGTTGGTCTTGGATATGAGCTTTTTTTCATTTTTCAATTTTGAGACATCATTTTTATATTTTAAAAACAATTTCTCATAATCAGAAGCCAACCCATTATATTCCTCTAATAACTCATCTAATTCAGATGAGTTAGAGGTTACCTTAGAATCTTCCTCGAATGCCATCAAGCACAAGTTTGCCACTTCTTGTTTCTCTTCATCAGAACCTTCTTCATCGCTCCATGCAGCCACATGAGCCTTGAGCTTATTCTTTGATTGACCCTTTCTATTCAATTATGGGCAATCATATTTGACATGACCTGCTTTTTGCATTCATAGCAAATGATAGGGTCCTTCTCTTTTAGTTCATTTTTGAGGCCTTCATTTCGTTTGAATTTTCTTCCTCGGTAAGATCTCATCATTTTTCTGAACCGTTTGACAAACAATGTCATTTCCTCGTCATCGTCATCGTCATCGTCATCTTCATCCGAATCACTCTCATCTTTTGTGTATTTTAGAGCAACTCCAATGTTTTTCTTCTTCTCATTCTCCTTTGGTGTCTCGTCAATCTTATCAAGGTCCACCTCATCTTCAAGCATCATTTTATGAGTGAGGAGGGAACCGATTATCTCTTCAAGAGTTAAGGACTTTAGGTTCTTAGCCTCGATGATTGCCGTCTTCTTGGATTGCCACGATTTTGGAAGTGAGTAAACTAACTTCCTCACAAGCTTTTAATTTAGAATGATCTCTCCATATGATTTGATACCATTGACAATCGTTGAGAATCTATCCGTCATAGCTTTGATATCTTCATTTGGTTTCATCCTGAATTTTCATAGCTATGTGTTAGAAGACTAATTTTATATTCTTTTACCTCTTCGGTGCCTTCATGAGTGACTTGTAGTTTATCCCATATTTCTTTAGCAGTTGTACAAGATGAAACTCTTCCATATTTATCTGGTCTAAGAGCACAAAATATGATATGGATGGCTTTGGAGTTAAGCTGGAACATTCTTGTCTCTCATTCACTCCATAATCTTGGATGAGTGAGAGGCTTGATATATCCGTATTCTATAACATTCCATGCTCCCATGTCACTTGCTTGAATGAAATACATCATCCTATTCTTCCAATAGGCATAGTTAGCTCCATTGAAGAAATGAGGCTTGTTGACGGGAATCAAATTGAGACCGTCGACATTTGAAGTAGAGGCCATTGATGACTTGATAATCAATATAACTCTTCCCAAATCGACTTAAGAGGTGATTAAACCTTCAAATAAGTAAGGATCTAATACTAATTGTTGAGTTAATTGATCGATGGAATTGGCCAAGAGGGGGGTGAATTGGCAATAAAAATTTTGGTGGAAGCTTTTGCAGAAAATTGAAAAGATTTGCACAGCGATTTAGAGTGGTTCAATTTTCCAACAAATTCACTAATTTGTTCTTTCTTTTGAGTCCAAAGAGATAACCTTACACCTCCCTCAAGAATATACCCCAATTCTTGAGAATACTCTTTCTCAAAGAGAAGACTACAAATTTGCAAACTTACAAGGAATTCCTCACAAGGTAGATTGTTTGCACAATTCTAGAACAAAGAAAAGAACACTAAAAAATAAATACAATTGAGTACAAGTAGTGTTCTTGAAAGCAAAATGAATATTGAATGAAAAATAGGCTTGAAATGCTCAAACTTGAGGTTTGATGCTTTCTTTTTTGATTCTCTCTTGATTCTCGTGTCTTGTGTTTTCTTGTTGTTGATCAATGGCTTCTAAGCTTGTTTAAATACACCTTCAAATGATTATGAATGTTGGGGATGATTAGTGGAGTCAATAGAGCCGTTTAAGTGTGAAAACAATTAATTAAATCAGTTGGGAGCGTTAGTGCATCGATGCATACCCAAGGTGCATCAGTGCATCAAGTGTAAAATTCAAATATTTTTACCGTTGGACCCTTAATGCATCAGTGCACTAAGAGTGCATCGACTGATGCATGAAATGCATTAGATGTTTCAAAATAGCCAGAGTGTATCGATGCATGGCTGGTGCATCGATGCATCAAATGCATTCGATGTTTTCATAAAACTCTAAGTGTATCGATGCATAGTATGCATCGATGCATGAAATGCATTCGATGTTCAATTTATTCCATGGTGCATCGATGCATGGATTGGTGCATCGGTGCATCACTTTGAAAAATTGATTTTAGGCTTGATTTTGGTTCAAAATACTTTGTGAAAATTGTTTCAAAAACATATTAAGTATAAAACACAATTTTACATATTTAGTAAGGTTTGAAATTGATCTTGAAGACTTGGAGTAATAATTTGATATTCGAGTAATTAAATCGAATATACTTAGAAAATCATTTGTAAAATCTTAAAATTCATTTATACTTAATTTGTTATATCGAAACATCAAAATGTTTTCAACAAGATCTTATAAAACTTTTATAGGAATATAAAGATGTGTTTGTTTGGTCTTATCAGGACATGCCAGGGTTGGACACTAACATTGTGGTACACAAGCTGCCAATAAAGCCAGAATGCAAGCATGTGCAAGAAAAGCTTCAAAGAATGAAACCATATATCCTGTTATAAATAAAGGATGAGGTAAAGAAACAGTTTGATGTCAGATTCCTACAGGTAGTAAAATACCCTGAGTGGGTAGCAAGTGCCAATTCTGAAAAAAGATGGCAAGGTTCGGATGTGTGTTGACTACCAAGATCTCAATTGGGTAAGTCCCAAAGATAATTCTTGGTCCAACATATTGATACCCTGGTTGACAATACAACTAGACATGTTATTTGCTCCTTCATGGATTACTTCTCAGGGTACAACGAAATCAAGATGGATCCCAAAGATATGGAAAAGATGAAATTTGTGACAATGTGGCGCACATTTTGTTACAAGGTGACGCCTTTCGGACTAAAGAACATAGGGGAAACGTATCAACGAGCCATGGTTACATTGTTCCATGATATGATGTATAAAGAGATAGATGTATACATGGATGATATAATTGCCAAATCTCAAACTGAAGAAGAACATGTGGATGTCTTGAAGAAACTATTTTTAAGATTGAGAAAATACCAACTAAAACTTGACCCAGCCAAATACACTTTCGGAGCTACTTCACGGAAGTTATTGGGGTTCATAGTCAATGAAAAAGGGATTGAAATACATCCAGATAAAGTCAAAGCCATCTTGGAACTTCCACCACTTAGAACAAAAAAGGAAGTACAAGGATTTATGGGGACGTTAAATTATATTGCCATATTCATCTCTCAGTTAACCAAGAAATGTGATCCAATTGTCCATTTATTGAGAAATAAACCCTAGAGAATAGGATGACAACTACCAATAAGGTTTTGGTAAAATCAATCGTTACTTGACAAAACTCCGGTCTTAATGCCCCAAATCCCAGATAAGCCATTGATCCTATACTTGAATGTCTTTAAAATTCAATGGGATATGTACTGGCACAACATGATGAAATTGAGAGAAGAAAATGAGCCATTTACTACCTCAGTAAGAAATTCACAGACTGTGAGACTCGATATTCTTTAATTGAAAAGTTGAGTTGTGTTTTGGCTTGGAATACTAAGAGATTGAGACAATATGTGTTGTATCACACTTCTTGGTTAGTATCAAAGATGGATCCATTAAAGTATATGATGGAATCATCAGCTCTAACTAGAAGAATGGTAAGATGACATTGTCTACAACAAATGTTGGATCACACTACTTGGTTAGCATCACACTACTGTGAGACAAATGTTGTTGTCCGAGTTTGATATTGTCTACATGAATAAAAAAGCGGTGAAAGGAAATGCCATTGCCAATTTTCTAGCAAGCAGAGCATTGGAAGATTATGAACAAGTAAAATTTGAGTTCTAAATGAGGACTTAATGTGCGTATTCGCTGCAAGAGAGAAAAAGACTCAAAAGGATAAAATTTGGAAAATAAATTTCGATGGCGCCTCAAATGTTGTGGAACATGGAATTAGGGTAATACTAGTTTCACCTTAAGTATATCATTATCCCATTACTAGTTAGCTCGCCTTTGAATGCAAAAATAACATGGCTGAGTATGAAGCATGTATTCTAGGAATTTGAGCTGCATTTGAGCGCAAGATTAAAATCCTAGAGGTTTTTAGTGATTTTGCTCTAGTTATTTATCAACTTTGTGGAGAGTGGATGACTCGAGATTCATAGTTGGTAGAATACAAGAATCTAGTGGTGGATTTGATAAAAGAATTTGAAGAGATTACTTTTATCTATCTCCTGCAAGAAGAAAATCATATGGAGAATGCCTTGGCCACATTGGCTTCCGTGTTCAAAGCCAATGATCATGCTCTAATAATGCCTATTCAAATGAGTATAATGTCGACTCGTTGTTGTAATATTGAGGAGGAGAAAGATGATTATCTCCGTTGGTATTATGACATTCTCTAGTATGTGAAATATCGAGCTTACCTGCCGAAGCAACTGAAAATGACAAAAGAACTTCAAGAAGATTGGCTATAGGGTACGTCCTCGGCAGAGATATCCTATATAAAAAGGGCATAGATCAAGTGTTTTTTAGATGTGTGGACAAGGTTGAGGCCAATAAAATACTTGAAGAGGTCCATGAAGGGATTTGTGGAACACACGCTAATGGCTTTACAATAACCAAACAAATCATGAGGTTCGGGTACTACTAATCAACAATGGTCACAATTGTCAGATCCATGGTAACCAAATACATGTTCCTCCCTTACTTCTCCATGTAATTACCTTACCTTGGTCGTTCTCAATGTGGGGCATCGATGTCATTGGGGCAATTTCACCGAAGGCCTCAAATGGGCATCATTTCATCTTAGTGGCCATTGATTACTTCACCAAATGCGTTGAAGCTACATCATACGCTAACATCACAAAAAGAGTAGTTTACATATTCCTAAAGAGAGAAATCATTTGTAGATATGGAACACTAGAAAGAATCATTTTATATAATGCATTGAATCTGAACAATGATTTAATAAAAGAAGTCTGCACAAAGTTCAAAATCAAACATCACAACTTGGCTCCTTATAGCCTAAAAATGAATGGGGTGGTGGAAGCGGCCAATAAAAATATCAAGAAAATCATTAAAAAAATAACCGAAACATACAGAGTTTGATACGAGAAATTATCTTTCGCTTTCTTGCTTATCACACATCCGTTCATACATCGTCTGGGGTAACACCATTCTTTTTTGTATATGGGATAGAAACAGTCTTACCTGTTGAGGTAAGAGTATTGGTGGAGTTAAAACTAAATGAGGTTGATTGGATTCAAAATAGATTTGATCATTTGAATTTGATTGAAGAGAAAAGATTAAGAGGTATCTACCATGGCCAAATGTATCAAAAAATGATGATACGAGCTTACGACAAGAAGGTCAGACCTCTAGAATTTCACGAAGGGGATTTAGTGCTAAAACAATCATGCCCATGCAAAAAGACTTACGAGGGAAATTGATGTCGAATTGGGAATGTCCTTTTCTTGTAAAAAAGCCTTTTCATGAGGAGCTTTGAAGAGTTACCTAATCCTGTGAATTCTGATTCAGTAAAGTGATATTACACTTAAAAAATTGAAAAATAAGGGTTTAAGATGAAAACTCAAAATGGTCGTCTTGAAACCAGAGGACGATTCGAGTTGAAAATCCACAATGGACAGATCGAATATCCAAGTTTAGGCTTTTAAATGTCAGATTCCCTCAAAAACCTAATAGTTAAGGGATAGGCTCTCATTCTCAGACATCCTTAGTACGATCTGAATATTTTAGAACATGTTAACTTTCAGAAAAGACTTATGGTAAGAAGATAGAAGGACTGAGCACTTGATATCGAGTGTACCATCTTTTTTTCTTTATGTAGTAGTAGCCTTGTTCTTTATCCCGAAAGATCGTACTTTTCTTCACTACTCGTTAATGAAATTAGTTGATTATATTTCATTGTTCCTTTACATAAGCATCAAAATACTAGTATCGAGTATTATGCCTTACTTTGAAAGTTCAGAGTATGGGAATTTCAAAATAGGTGTTCACCAGGAAGCACAGACAAAAGAAACATATAAGCAAATTATTGAAAAAATAGTTTGTCCAAATCAAAGAAATCAAACTTAGCCTAACTTTACCTTCCCAAATAAAGAAATCAAAAGAAATCCCAAGAACAAGGATTGAGCTGCACACATGCATATTGGACATTCATTCAAATCATGTTTAATTGCATTTAGATTATTTTAGGGTATACTGTAGACATGAAATCATAACATATGACCTTTTTGAACAAGATCTTAAAGATTTATCTCGTTTTTGAGATAACGAATCAAATATTGATAACCATGATTAGGTCTCCTCAGTAGGATGAAGCAATGTCATCATCAAATTTGAAACTAAGTAAATAAGCCAAAAACGAATAGTTCTCATCATCATGAAGGAGCAATGTTGTTTTCAAAAAGCAAATTATCTTCAGACAATTAGACTTCCTCATCAAGAAAGAACAATGTTGTCTTCAGATTCGCAAATTTTCAATTATGACTACTCATTATTGTCAAGAAGGAACCATGACAATTCAAATAGTCAAAATGCGACCAAACATCCTCAACATGAAGGAACATTATCATTTTCATATTACTCATCCTCAAACTAGGGAATGAATTATCAAGATATGACCAGACGTCCTCAACATGAATGAACAATGTCATCTTCAGATCCTCTGTTTTCAGACAAGAACTCGACCTCCAGATGCAAAGTGAACATCATAGCTAGACAAAATTTATGTCTATGGTCTTTGCCATATTCTCATCATACGACAATGGGCAAAGAAGGACAATTATAGACATCATATTTTGTCCTATTAGTTTTGTTTAGTTATTAGTATTAATTATTGGTATTAATTTACTTTGTATTACATATTAATTAGGTATCATAAATATTATTGTATAGGTGGCTTATTATTATAATTAAATATACTTATATGTTTCGATTACTTAGAATTGTGTGGTCAAATTTTAATTAATTATAGCTATGTAATTAATATGGTTATATAATTGATATATATATATATAGTAGATAATTAAATAATACTAGTTTTTATTTTTTATATGACTAATACAAGCCCATGCCATTATTACAAGAAATACCCAATAGGCCCAATGATGAAAGCCCAAACATATTAGGGTTTTATCATATTCTAATAGAGCCACCTAATCTCCACAGTCGGATCAAGACGAAGATCAACGACCCAGATGCATCAAAAATTAGGGTTTTACCCTAACATGTTAACAGCCGCTGCCGCCACTAGCAAAGGTTGACCGTCCGGTGGCGGGTGTATGGTGCACGCACCAATCCTTTGACTTCCTTTCTGCGTGAGCCGTCGCCAATGACTTCAGAGCTATATTCGTCAGCAAATCCTTCAAACAATAATCAAAATACGCCAAATCATTCAAAAAATAAAAAACCATTAAAAATGAGTTAAATCCCGAAAAATCAGAGATTTTATCTACTCAAGTGTAAGGAAATCATTCCCCTACGAAAAGAACTCACTGTTCTCACCAAAGATCACCATAAAAATCGAGAGGTAGCAACAAGAACGGGAGACATTTTTGGGAACAAAAAATGTACAAAGAAGAAAACAAAACAATAGAATAGAGAAAATGACTTCCCTTTCTTCTTCGAACAACAACCACAGTCTCCATTAAGCCAAAACCTTCAACTTTCGAAGGTAAACACTAAGAACTCTTTTAGATCTAGGGCAGAGAGTTATGTTTTAGGGGATTTAGACTTGGTTTTTGAGTAGTGGGCTAAGAGAGGGTCATTTGGGACCGACTTTTCCCTCGTTTAGCATCGACCCATGGTGGTCGGAGAGGGTTTTCACGGCAGCAGGGATAGTTTAGAGAGGGAGCTCTCCCTATTTGTTTATTGAAAAGCGGCTAGGGAGAATTAAAATGAGAAAATAGGTTTTCAAAAACCCTTAATGTGGTTTATAACCACCCAACGAAACGACACCGTATTGGTGCTAGGTTTCCTGCATTTAACGCATGTTTAATCACGCAATGAGGGTCCCAGTTTTGTAACAGTTAGGTTTTGGTCACCAAATGAAATTATTTTCTCTTAATTTGAGTCTTGAATTTATTTGCATTTGTATTTTAGTCATTATCTGCCCTTTAATATATATTTGGTTTAATATCTATTTCTGGCTAATGATTCATGATTCAGTTTATTTTGATCCTTGTCTGTATATTAGTGAATTTATTGATATTTATGATCTGGTTTCTAAACTTGCTTGACTTTTGTTTTAGTCCTTAAACACTGTTTTAGAAGATAAATATTTAGTTTATTTTGTTTTAGTCCTTAAACACTTTTTTGGAAGATTAATATTTAGTTTATACTATAGATCTTAGATTTTAATTTGAGTTCATTTTGGTCACTGTTTTGGTTTTGCAAGTGAAATTTCATGGGTTTACTACATATTTATGTTTTATTATTTTGTCCCTTTTATGATTTAGTCCTCTTGTTATTTAGTTTTATTTTAGTCTTTATTATTCTTGTTTATACAATTTAATTAATACATTTTTTTTTTTTTACAATGTATAAATTATGAAATGTTTTATTATTATTTATGTACGTTATATCATATATATATATATATATATATTTGCTTAATAGTCCTTAACCCCTGTATACTAATAATCTCTATGTTATTTTATTCTACTAATTTAATTTATGGATTATTCATGTATCCACATTTTGTATATCTCTATTACTTGATATTAATTTTTTTGGTAGCTCATTCGAACATTTTCAAGACACTTGTCGTAGAATGGGTGTGAAAAGCACCACCATATAGAGGTGGTGCGATTCAATACAATATTCGAACGAAATGTGAACTTAAAATAAATCAAACGTTTATTTATTTATTTATTAAAATGATAGTAATATTTTAATTTGTCCTTTTTATTTTAATTTAAGTGTTGACAATGCTTTTTAGAAAAAAAGTAATAGCGTAGTTCATATAAATTCCGATATTAATTTCTTATTCAATTCAATATTTTTAAACAATTTGAGGAGAGAATATTCTTTTACAGACACTAAATAGATGAGATAGTCTTTTTGTTGGAGATGTGCGAATCTCGAGATTTCTTTTCAAATTAAAGAATTTTCTTTAATAAGTATTTCGAAGCAAATTAATTAAACCTCAATAAATGGATCATGATCTAGTTTTATACTCAAATGCATAATTTTTCTTCTACGACAATGTATAAGTAATTGGATACAATTTTGGGCGTAGTGGGAGTACTTACCCTTCCCCATACGCAATCGATTCTCGAATCCTTAAAAACAAATTTATGATAAACACATACTACTTTTTGTCATTTAAATATTTTTTCTTAAAATTATTTTAAAGACTTTTTAGGTACTCAATCTACCTAACCTAAAGGTCGACGGCGACTCCAAATCAAATTAACCTAATTAACCAAATCAATTTCGAAATGAATACTTTCAAAAAAAAAAGTCCTAATTTCATTTTTCTTTAAATACTGAAAAATGTTTTTAAACCGAAAAAGGAAGTTATGACAATAATGATTTCGACAATAAAAAATGCAATCGAAAAGGTGTTTTGATTGTTGTCTTGTGCAATTGTGACTAACAATATTTGCATATAGTTTTGGTACATCTAATATGTCATCAACTAGGACAATTGACTTGTACAGTTGGAATGTATTAACTCATTACATATATATCTAAAACATATGGTAGAATTAACGACGACCGTGAATCAACAATCATTATAATAAACATGACTAGTTTTCAGTTTGACAATTGTAATAATGATGTATTTCTCCATAGCCGTAATTCAAAATGGTAACTCATTATAATATTTGTCTCACTCTCTATACAATTTTGCAATCGCCTTTTGTTTGATATTGAAGACACATATTTTCGTTTAGAATAGTATATATTATACAATATAAGTATTAGTATATATATTATATATTATTTTATATATTATATATTATATAGTATTATTTATTACATATTATATATTATAAGCATATATATTTATTATAGAATTATGTATTGCATTATATATATATATTTACTATATCATTATATATATATATATATTATATTTTTGTTTATTATATTGGATTTATTTTGTAGTTCTAATAAAGAGAGTCCAACGATCCAAGTCCAACAAGGGTATTAGGGAGCCCAACCGAGTAGGCCGGCCTGACCCAATGAGCCAACCCGGTGAAAGCCTAATAGGTAGAAGCCCAAACTGTCTGACCCAATGAGTTAGGGTTTCATACTTTAACAGAGACGCCGCATCAACCAGAGCCGTTGGATCTAGCTCTTTGATCCAACAACCCAGAATGCATTAAGTCACCATTTCAAGCGCGTTGAGGCCACACGCCAGCAAGGTTACCAATCGGCCAAAATCTTCGGCACCCGAAACTGGAAAGTCGTAAAATCAGAGCAACAACTCGCTTGAACTCAGTCTTCCTGATTTTCATTGAAAGAATCGGACGAAAATTCCGTCCCTTTAGGGACTACAACAGCCAAATTCAAGGATTTAAAAAGCCTCCGACGAAGTTAAGCAAAACACAAGAAAAATTCATCGAGCAATACATAGAAACATAAGCAAGAGAAACCAAACCGAAAAAACATCAAAGCATAAAAAATCCCAAGCATCGAAGTAGTAAGAAACGAAGCATCAAGCCATAAAAAACCAAACTTTAGCCTCGATTTTTGCTAGGAGGAGAAAGAAACTACCGAAAAGTGAAAAGACGCAGTCGAACGAAGGTAAGTACTGAAACATTATGTCATTTGAGGGTTTTTTAAGGAAATTTGGCACTCGGGTTCGGTTTCAAGGTGTTGAGAGGAGTGTTCAGATTAGTTTTAAGTTTTCAAACCACCGGTGGCGGTGGCCGAAGCGACAGTCTGGGTGGCGGTATCTCATCAGGGGGCTATCGGTTCCTCGACTTGATAGGAGAGGTTGAGAGAGTTTTGGACATTTTTAGGAAGAGTGAGAAATGAGTGAAATAGGTTATTTTAGGGAGGACCGAAGTGCAATTAGCAAAATTTTAAATTATTTCCGCAATCACTATAATTCTGATGCGTAATGCATTTTAGTCACCTGTTGTAATTTTACCCATTAATTTTGAATTATTTCAATTTAATCCCTGTTTATATTTCTTATATTTTGCAAAATTGGCCCATCTAACTTTTTATTTGTTTTCTTGTAGCTTTCATTTAGCATAAATTTGACCCCTAATCTTTTAATTATTTTCAATTTAATCATTCTTTAATATTTATTTTTTATTTAACACTTTTTTATTTTGTTTTATTGTTTAACATTAATTTCACTTTTTTAGGGCAATTTTAAATTGGTCAAAGATAAGTAATTTGGATCAAATTTTTAAGTTTTAATTTCAATTGTAATTTTTGCAATCAAGACAGCCGGGAAATCAAATTTGTATCGAAAGGGCAGTACAAGGGTGCTAATCCTTCCTTGACTGTAATCGACTCCCGAATCCAATTAATTTATGGTAAAACATAGATCGGATAAATGGTAAGTTAAGGTGTCTGATCAACCTAATTTAAAAGGATCAGTGGTGGCTTCATCACACTAAATTAAGTTGGAATCCGATTCTGGGACCACCCGAAGGACTATTACGACAGTTGGCGACTCCACTGGGGACCAAGTAAGAGAGTAAGGCCAAAATTGATTTTCGGTTGTCTTCCTAAGCAAAAATTGTAAGTTTGGATTATAATTTATCCTTTCGATCCTTGTTATTTACCTATGGTTATTATTTTTCAAATAAGTAGTTGTACTACTTTTTTTTAATGATTTCAGTTTTTTTCCAAAAAAAATCATTCATCTCAGGCTCTATTCCCGAGCTCCAAACCATTTTTAAGTGGCGGAAAAAATGACACATTCGTGGAAATTTATTCTCCGTATAGCCTAGAAAGTAACTTTCGAGATTCATATACCTTATGTCTTCGTGTGAATTTATTCTCCGTATAGACATAAGAGAATTTATCCTCTTGAGTTTAACTTGATCCACATGAGCCTGTGATGGGCTTAAGACTGAGGGTATGGCAGGCCCAAGGGGGCATCAGTAAAGAGAACTCGGGTACCTCTTTTAGAACTAAACCGGGATGCTGCAAGGAATTAGAGCCCACCCGAAACTTCATTCAAAACATAGGATGCTTGATTTATTTCCTGTTTTATTTAATATTCAAAGAATGCGAATTAGAAATATATACGGTTAGGATTTGTTCAAGAAAATAATATGCGGGATAGAGATCATGTCCGGGTAGGGATAAAAGACATATTGGGTAGAAATCATGTGGGGTAGGAATTTTTATTTTATTCTTATTACTATTTTACTAACTTGTTTGCTTTCACTTTTTTATTTATTTTTATCATTTGCATCATTTAAAGAGGTAGTGATTCACAAGGTGTTTGTTAAAACTCAAATAGTTTGCATTAATGGACAAATGGGTTATAATGCAAAAGGTAAAAAAGGCAAACTTAGCACGACTATGATTAGAAAAGACTCAGAAGGAAAAAAGGGACAGTCTGCAAGATAACTATGTGTCAGATATGGTTGGCTATGCTTCTATCAGCCTCAAACAGAATGGTACTCATGAGTTGCGGAACATTTGGGACAGCTGGAAAACTAACAAGAAACAGAGGTTTTTCCAGCGATACGATGATATCACACACCTACTCTATGTCAAGATAGACGAACATCTAATTCGAGCCTTAGTGTAATTTTGGAATCCGGGATACAGTTGAAGGTCAAGAATACATGATGCTCACAATTGAGGAGTACGCTGCCATGTTACATTATGAGGGAATCAAAATGGACAGAGTCTTCATCAAATACATCAAAAGTCAGCCTTTCAAGATTGGGCTGGCAAAGGTTAAAGGGTTGATGAAAAGTGGGTATTCAACACAAAGGAAAAGAAGAATGAGATGCTTGGACTCATATCAAGGAATTAATGAAAAATCATCTCGAAGAATGGAAGGTGATCAATATCTTAGCACTGGGTATCTATGGTCTGGTTATCTTTCTTAAAACCATAGGATACATTGAAGCAATTGTAGTGGAATTATACGAGCAGTTGCCTAAACGAGTGAACCCTGCACCAAGAATCCTAGCTGAGACCTTTCGTTCATTAAACCACTACAGAAAGACTGGTGGATGACGTTTTATAGGATGCACACAGTTACTTCAGGTCTGGATCCATAATCATCTTTGGAAAACTGATGGGATTTCTTACCGCCGGTTTAGTACGACATATTCACCTTTGGAGGAATTTCTTACACAAAAGTGGTAAGAAGGCATTCAAAAGGAGAATTTGTGTAACACCCCAAACATCGGGTCAGTGACCAAAAGGTAAGAAATTAAAATTTAGTGGTTAAATTGGAATAAGTTGAAAAGTTTAAGGATTAATTTTGGAAAATTAATTTTAGGGATTATTAGCTAAGATGGAAAATTAAAAGGGAAAAGAGGTATTTTGGCTGAAAATGAATTAAAAATTTATTTTAAATAGATATTTAACATGTGGGTTATTGGATAAGAAGTATCTCTAGAAGCTTGGTTTCTTCTTCTTCTCTTCTCGTGAGTTATATCTCAAAGGTGAGTTGATTTTAGGTTGTTTGTTCCTTGAATTTTTAAGTTGATTCTTGTTCTTTGGGGGATATATAAGCTTAAGGGAAGCATTTGGTGGATTAAAACTGAGAGATGAGTAAATTAATGATGAATTTTTAAAGTGGATTTTTAAGGAAATTATTGATATGGTTTAGTATTTAGATTCCTAAGGATAAATTTGACTTGTTAATGGTCTAACTAAGGAGTTAGAAGTATTAGAAATGATTAAGAACATGTTTGAAAATATGGTATGATTTTTAGATTCAAGTGTTTTAGTGAGATTTTGGATATTTAGGAGTATTGAATTGAGATAAGTTGGTTTTGATAAGTAAAGTTTAGTTTAAAGGCATGAAAGGAGATAAAAGTGGGAGATTTGGGTAAGTTTTGGTTAATTTCCGAAATGAAAATGGTAAATTATGGGCAAGGGTTTCGGTACTGGAAGAATAATACCGATACTTCAAGGCAAAACCAATTGAATTCGAGGATCAGTATCGATACTGATTGAAGAAGGTATCGATATTGAAATAGGGGTAACGATACCAAGAGTAAAGTATCAATACCATTATCAAGTATGAAATTCCAAAATGGTATCAATACGAAGTGGGTATCGATACCATATAAGGGAAGTATCGGTACTGTAGGAGGAGTACCGATACTAGTGCACTTGAAATGATGAATTAGGTGTTTATTTCAACTTAAATTATTAATGATTGGTTATAAGCAATATTAACTTCGATATTCATTTCGATTGTATTATTGTATAGACATTGAACGAACACAAATTCTGGACGATTCAACATTATAGGTTATCGATCAAGAGTGATAATGATTTCGTTTAGGACTTCAGTGAGACAAAGATGAGTGCAACTAATGTGTTTTATATTAGATTCGAGTGTGTCTTGCGATAAGCCATCATAAGAGTTTTCGATCGAAAACTGTTTTATTTCTTTTATGCAATATTTTTCAATGCTTTATTTCAGTTATATTTCTTAAGTTATGTTTTCATTTTTATATGTACATGATTATGAATATATGATATGTGAATCTTCTTATAAGAAAATACTCGATGTGAAAATGTCTATGTGAACATGACACACTCTGAATAACGAAATTAGAAAGATCTATGTGGTTAAAAGCCCAAGGTATATGTACAAGAATTAGAGGTATAGTTGGCATGCCAAGAGTCGAGGGTTCTATGTGGTCCTTCGGGACAAACCTATGTGGTCGTTCGGGACAATCCAATGTGGTCTTTCGGGACAAGACTATGTGGTCATTCGGGACAAATATGTGGCACTTCAGTGCAAATTATGTGAGCTGTGGTGACAACATTAGTGCACAACTTCAATGTACTCAAATACCTTGAGCTCTCAGTAGTATGCATTAGTCTATTTTCAAACGAAGTTATGTATATATACCGAGCAAGATATAAAAGTATACATTTTTATTATGAGATACGAATTGAATCTTTGATGAAATTTGTTCTACGAAGAGAATAAGAAATTATTATATAATACTTTATTTGACTTGTACTTGCCTCACTAAGTCAACGACTTAGCGTGTGATTATTTCACACATAGGTTTGAAGAAAACATAAGGTTGAAGCTAGACGAGGACAACATACTACCGCAAAGATCAGATCAGAACAATTTAAAATGTAGATTTCTTGTTATTTTGTAAACCGTTGGCATGTACTACAAGTTTTTAAATTGTAATGCTCTGATCTATTTTGTAAACTTATATTTTTTTATTTATGTAAATTATTAAGTTTTTATTTAAATGAGAATGTGAGTTTTTATTATTTACTTTAATTCAAGGGCTTCACCATTTTAAATGCAAATAAAAGTTTAAATTTTACCTATTTTAAGAATCAAGGATTTGACAAGTTAATGTGACATCTCGGACTCTATCTAGGGCAGGTATGGGTTAGGGGTGTTACAAATGGGTAAAGGTATTCATGCAAGACCAGGACAAAAACATCGAATGGAGAGCCCCTTGCTGACTCATAGTGACATTCTTTATTGATGTGATGATGCATGAGTAGTAATGTTACTTGGGTTGTGGGGAGGAGTTGGCTACTCTCCGCTTTTAACACTTCAGCGGTATGGGGCACGTTCGTTTATTCCAGTCACACATGAGATATCTGAATCCAAATTCACCTATCATGAGGATAATTACAAGAAGAAAGTCAAAGAGATAGTCGAGTCATGGAAGAAGATATTATATACAGATGTCGTGGCTGCCAAAGACATGCTTACTCTAGACTATATGGAATGGAGGAAATTAAGAAATAATGACATTGTTCCCATACCAGATCACGAAAACACCTTGACCATTGAAGAGCATCTTAAACCAGTTCCCTCTGAGCTAGAGATAAAAAAGAAGGAATTTGAAGCTGAAAAAGAGGATCTGAAGCAAAGATTGAGAGAGTTAGAAGCTGAAAAGTTCCAGTGGAACTGGACGACGATACTCAAAAGGACCGAATAGACATATTAGAAAAAGAACAGAAAAAAGTCTTCTTTAAGTTGGAAGATTTGAGAAAAGGGTATCAAGAACAGGTTCAAAAAAATACTAGCTTGAAAAGATCTTCCAAGTATTGGAAAGATGAAGCCTACAACTTGAAAAGAAAATTTGAAGGAAAAGATGACAGGGAAACACTGAAAAACCAGTTAAAGACTTCCCAAAGATAGTTATCATAATGTCAACACTAGAACAAGTGGTTGAAGACCAAGGTAACTGATCTAGAAAGGTCCCTTCAAAGGCAACAAGAACATGATGGAAAAACTATAGTTGAATTGGAGGTCATCGTGGAAAAATTCAAGAAGCAGGCAAATGAGCTTTAAATAGTTCCCTTTGATGGAGGACATTAGTGGTATTTCCATTGGGAACAAGCTTAATAAAGGGTGAAGGCTAAGGATGTAGTTATTCAGGATTTCTTAGAGTAGGTACAGAAAGTAGACTGTCACTTGAATGGTTTGGCAAGAGAAGTCGGGGTGGTTCGACAACGTATTCAACCAGTGACAGATGAAGCAAGAAGACTTGTTAACATGTTAGAAGTCTTTGGGGTCTATAAGATCTGGCTAGAATCTACCTTTGAATTGTTTTTGGTCCCTTAGAAATAACACTTTTGTCTCAATAAAGATTATTTATAATAACAGACACGTTTTAGATCAACGACTCAGAAATTTCATGCATTTTATATTTTCATTTCTTTACATTCAAATTAATTAATGAAAAATATCTCATCGAATGAAAGAACAAACATTGGACACACCTCATGTAACATCCCAATCATCGGGTCAGTTACCAGAATGGCTTGATAGCAAATATGGAATACTAGCAAGGGCATTATGGTATTTTACATGGAATGATATTTTATTGTCTTTCTTAATGGATATGTACATGGTAGGAGAGAGAAATCTGGAACCTTTTCTTTTTTCTTCATCGTGCCCGTGGGTTTACTTATGCAAAGGTAAGATGATGAAATTTGTTGGTTTTCTTCAATTTTTGGTTTGGTAATGAAAGCTTGGGTGTTATATAAGCTTAAGGAAATCTTGTATAAGATTAAAACAACAAGAAAAGTGTTTTAGAAAGGGATTTGTAAAATGAGTTTTGAAATAATTTGTTAATTTGGTGTAGTTTTTGGAGTTTTATTTGGATATTTGACTTGTCAATGATCTAATTAAAGAGTTAGGAGGATTAGAAATGATTAAGAACATGTTTAAAATTTTGGTATGATTTTGAGATCCAAGTGTTTAAATAAGATTTTGGGCAATTAAGAGTAGTAAATGAGGACAAGTTGGTTTGGACGTATAAGGGTGAGCTTAAAGGCTTAATGTGTGACAAATAAGATATTTAGGAAGATTTTCCTTGATTTTTGAAGTAAAAATAACCATTCTGGGCATGGAGTATCGGTACCATTAGAATAGTACCGATACTTCAAGGCTAAATCTGTGGAATTCTAAGGGTGGTATCGATACTGGTTGAAGAAGGTATCGATACTGAGTTGGTAGTATTGATACCATGGGTATAGTATAGATACCATTTTCAAGATAAATTTCCAGAACGTCAGAATGGTATCGGTACTATTGGGAGGTATCGATACCACTGAACGAAAGTATCAGTATTGTATTGGTAGTACCGATATTTCTAGGCATGAAATGAAAACAATTAAGGGTTTCTTTCATCCTAAGTTATTATGATTGGATATAAGTTATTCGAAATACAATATTGATTATTGCTTGTTTTGTGTAGTTGTTGAATATATTAACTTTTGGTCAACTCGACATTATAAGTACTGATCCAAAAGTGTTAAGGACTTCGTTTAGGACTTCAATGAGGCAAAGGTGAGTGCAACTTCTCGGTTTTGTAATAGAATTGAGGAACGCTTGCGATAAGCCAACCTCAGTGTCTTCGATCGAAAACCTTCCAATTTCTTTTATGTTATATTGCAATGTTTTATTCAATTTATATTATATAAGCTATTTTTTACGATTATATGATTGTGGAAATGTGACCTTTGAACCGGTGTATCTGAAAAGACTCTATGTGAAAGTAACTATGTGAATAATAGACACTTTGAATAATGATTGAAAATAATTATGTGATTAATAGCCCAAGGTATATGTATGAGGATTAGAGGTGTAGTTGTCATGCCAGAGTCGAGGGTTTTATGTGGTCCTTCGAGACAATTGTGTGGTATTTTGGTGCAAACCTATGTGGCCTTTCGGTGCAAACCTATGTGGCAATTCGGTACAAACCTATGTGGTCCTTCGGGACAATTATGTGGCACTTCGGTCAAATTACGAGCTTTGGTGACAAAATTAGTACACAACCTCAATGTATCAAATACCTAGACTTCTCAATATATACATTGGGCATTTAGAACAAAGCTATACAAAAGGTATAATATACATAAGTATACCTTTTTGATATGGAAAATAAATTGGAATTCTTTATAAAATGTTTCGATAAAAACCAAAAAATATTTCGTTTATAAAGTTAGTACTCTTACTATTTACCTCACTAAGTCATCAACTTAGCGTGTGATTTCCTCACGCGTAGGTTGGAAGAAAACTGAAGATTGATTTGTTAAGGATAGTATACCCCGTGAAGATCAGATCAAAACAAATTAAAAGTAGGTTTTTGTTAATTTTGTAACTATTGGCATGTACTATACGTTTAATTTGAAATGCTCTGATCTATTTTGTAAACTCATATATTTTGTATCTATGTAAATTATTAAAGCTTTAATGTAAGTATGAATGTGAAATGGTTATCTTATTTCAAATTAAGCATTAAGGATCTCTACCTATTTATTTTGATTAAAAATTTAAATTGTCCTTATTTTTTAATTATTTATGTTTGGAAAAGTCAAAGTGACATCTCATATTCGTATCCGGGTCAGGTACGGGTTAGGGGTATTATATTTAATGGTATTAGAGCTATGGTTTAAGTGATTTTAAGTTCAAAATAAAGTCATTTTTGATTTGAAAAGAGTACATGCCAACTTTTAATTAAGTTTTTTTGATCTGATAAGGTGATTAGTATGCTATCCTTGCTAATACATTAGTGAATTGATTTTAATAGATGTCATATTTTGAGGGCTCTCAAAGTAAAGCATGAGATATAATGAAAGAAAGTAGTAATGCTCCTGCCCCGAGCAGGTAGTGTGAGGAACATGCACATTAGGGAGTGTATGTGCAAGATAAGGGGACTTTTTCCAGACGTTGGACGTGATTCTAATGTGTTTCCAACCGTATGCTCCCTCAGTCCCTAAGATGAATATTCCTAAGGAGATGAGAAGCTTAAGAGTGCCAGAATTTAGAGAAGAAGCTGAGGAAGGTCCAGTTGCTGCCGATATATGGCTTAATGACCTTAAGATAATGTTAGAGAATCTCCATTGTTCTGAAATGGAGAAACTGGATGGTGTAGTTTCATTATTGCGAGGCCAAGCTATGATTTGGTGGTCTAATGTGACTATGAGAACTCCAAGGGAGCAGGTGACATGGTCGTTTTTCTTGGAAGAATTTAAGAACAAATATATAGGGATCAGTTCATCAGGCAGATGAAGCAAGGATTCATGAGTTTAAAGCAAGGGAATCACACTGCATATGAGTTTAAGAGCGAATTCAACAAATTGAGTCGATTTGCTGCAGAGTTGTTCCCTACAGAGAATGACTCATGTGATTGGTTTGTGGAGGGTTTACACCCCTAGCTGAAAGAGTTGCTATTGGCACTTAACCTCTCTTCATTCCAAGAGGTAGTGAATAGAGCTAAAGCCCTGGAGCGAGCTCAAAATGAGAGGTTTGTGGAGAAAATATCACAATGGAATAAGAGAGCTAGTGCGTCATCCAATGCCTCCCAATCAAAGAAAAACCAAGGTTTGAATTCTCTACCTCATACTAGAGCAGAATCAGAAGCATCCTCAGGTAGAGGATCAAATCCGAGAAGAGTTAGACAAACTCATTCAGTGGAGTCAGGAGTGGAAAAACCGAAGTAATGTCAGCACTGTGGCAAAAATCATAGTGGGGTATGCCGAAGGGTCTCTAGACCTTGTTTTAAGTGTGGAGAGGTAGGGCACTTTATTCGAGATTTCCTATTGATGACGTGAGAGCCTTCCCAAACAGAAAGATCCAATGTTGCACCTATGAATGGTAGAGGTTGAGGGAGAGGAAGGAATCGGTCTGAGTCTACCGTTCAACCTGAAGTACGTTCCACTGCTTGGGTGTATAATATAAAGACCAATGAAGATTGTGATGATCCTGAAATCATTGAAGGTACTTTTCGGATAGCTGGAAAATCTGTTTTAGTTTTGATTGATATGGGATTGAATTATTCTTATGTTAGTAGTAAACTGGTTAAAGACTTGAGGATTTCGTTAGAACCTATTAGTAGCGAGGTGATTGTGACAAATCTGTTAGGACATAATGCTCAGGTGAAACAATTCTGTCATGGGTGTCCCATATGGATTCAGGGAATTAAATTCCCTACTAATCTAATGGAATTACCCTTTGATGAGTTTGAGGTTATCCTTGGTATGGATTAGCTTTACCATTATCATGCCACTATGGATTTCGAATTAAGCGAGTTCTACTAATAAGTCTGGATGGATTAGAGGTTAGTGTGGTCAGCAAAAGAATCAATCCCTTAGCTAATGTGATATCTTTGATGTTGGCTCAGAAGTTAATGCTACAAGGATGTATAATATATATTGCCAATGTGATCGATGTAAGAGTGAAAGAAAGGAAGTTAGAAGATATTTCGATAGTTAGAGATTTCCCAAGAGTATTTCCGGAAGAGTATATTGAAGTGATGTCAGGATCAGCACCGATTTCAATGGCCCCATATATGATGGCCTCAAAGGAACTGAAAGAATTAAAGATTTAGTTACAGGAGCTTTTAGATAAAGGATTTATCAGACCCAATGTGTCACCTTGGGGTGCTCCAGTGTTATTCGTAAAGAAGAAAGACATTTCGATGCACCTTTGTATTGATTATCGACAACTTAACAAGGTAACCATAAAGAACAAACATCCCCTTCCAAGGATCGATGCTTTATTTGATCAACTCAAGGGAGCTGCCATGTTTTCAAAAATTGATTTATGCTTAGGGAATCATCAGTTGAAGATACAAGAAAAAGATGTTCCAAAAATGACGTTTAGAACTCGGTATGGTCATTACGAATTTGTAGTAATGCCATTCGGGTTAACTAACGCACCTGTAGCGTTTATGGACCTGATGAATAGAGTTTTCCAACCGTACCTTGATCAATTCCTGGTCATTTTTATTGATAACATTTTAGTGCATTCAAAGTCAAGGGAGGAGCATGATTTCCATCTTCGTGTTGTTCTTCAAACGTTGCAAGACAAGAAACTTTATGCAATGTTTTCTAAGTGTTAGTTTTAGCTAGCAGAAGTAGTATTCCTTGGACACGTGGTTTCTGTTGAGGGAATTTGGGTAGATCCTCATAAAGTTAAAGTTGTGTTAGAGTAGGAGATCCTAAACAATGTGTCGGAAGTTCGAAGTTTCTTGGGTCTCGCAGGTTATTATCAAAGGTTTGTAAAAAAACGTTTCGATTATATCTCTGCCTTTAACCAAATTGTTAAGAAAAGATGTGCATTTTGAGTGGACTCCTGATTGTCAAAAGAGTTTTGAAGCATTGAAGAAAGTTTTGACAGAAGCACCGGTGTTGCTGTGACCGGAATCGAACAAGGATTTCATTATTTTTAGTGACGCTTTCCATAATGGTTTGGGATGTGTTTTAATGCAAGATGGAAAGGTAGTTGCTTATGCTTCAAGACAGCTTAATCCTCATGAAAAAAATTATTCGACGCATGACCTTGAGTTAGCAGTTGTGGTATTTGCATTGAAAATTTGACGCCACTATTTATATGGTGAGTGTTGCTACATTTTTACTGATCACAAAAGGTTGAAGTATTTGTTAACGTAAAAGGAGTTAAATTTTAGGTAAATAAGATGGATGGAGTTACTTAAGGATTATGAAGCCATTATAGATTATTATCCCAGAAAAGCCAAAGTAGTAGCTAACGCTCTTAGTCATAAGACTTTTGTCGCCTTGCGTAGATTGGATGCCCAAATTGTGTTAACGGAAAATGGTGCATTGATGGCTGAGTTAAGGTTAAAACCATTGCTGTTAGAGAGGATTAAGGAGTTACAAAAGAAGGATCAGAAATGTTTAACTTGGTTTGGACAATTAGAAAAAGGTGAACTCAAGGAATTTGAGGTAAAATCGAATGGGTTTTTACACTTCAAAAATTGAGTTTGTGTTCCCAATGATGACGAGTTGAAAAGAGATATATTGTATCAAGAACATTGTAGTCCCTTAACTATGCACCTGTAATATCACAAATATTAGATCAGAGATTATATCGAAAAGATTTGAAAAATTAGGATGCATTTGAATAAGTGGTAAAAGATTAGAAAAATGATTGGACATAGTGTTTAGACTAAATTGTATCATTAGATAAGTTAAGAGGGAACTTTGGTCTTTTAAGAGGCAAAATGAATTTTAAAGTATATTAGGGATTTTAATAGGAAGAAAGAGGAATGTAAAACATTGTTTCCTATTCTTCTTCTTCTTCTTCACGTTGGTGTTCTATCTTCTCTAGCCTAAGGTAAAGTTTCTATTAGCTAGTGTTTCCTTTAATTTATGGTTTGTTTTTGTATCAATAAGTGGTATATATGCCTAAGAAAGGCTTAGATGGGATTAAAATAAGAAATAAAGGGAAATAATGGGGATTTTATAAAATGGGTTTTGAAATGATTTGTTAAAATAGGAGTGTTTGTTGATGTTTATTGGTAGATTTGACTGGTTAAAGAGCTAAATGAGAGATTAGAAACATTAGAAGAGTTTAAAAACAAGATAGAAATTTTGGGGTGATTCTTAGAATCAAATGATCTTGAGGGATACTAGATGTTTTAAGTATCTAAATGAGGGAAAGTTAGTATGTATAAGTAGTGAATAGTTTGGTAGCATTATGGGAGGTAATCCAAACGAAATTTAACCTTATTTGTGTAATAATTGGGCTAAAAATTGGAAAATCTGGGCACGAGTATCGATACTGATAGAACAGTACCGATACTATAGGCTAAAATAGGATGAATCAGTCGCATGGTATCGATACTGATTCAATCAGTATCGATACCGAAGGGGGAGTATCGATACCATTTTAAAACAAAATGCAAAAATGGTATTGATACCATGGGAAGGTATCGATACCCTAGCATGCTAGTATCGTTACCATAGTAAAGGTATCGATACTGAGGACCCAAAAATATTAGGAGAAGCTAAGATTTTTTTGGAAAAGTTAATAATAGATACTTTGATTAATGTTTAATTATGATTGTTAGAAATATACTAACAATTAATATTATACATGTATTAAATGAATACAGAATAGATCGAAATTAAGCTCCCAAGTCGAGTAAAACAAAAGGCAAAGGCCAGGTTCCGGAGTAATCATATCTACATTTCGGATATCTAAGCAAGCCAAGCCAGGTGAGTACATTTATTGTATGCAATCTATTTAAAGACAACATTCCATAAGTTTAATAAGAAAGTTTAAATTTTAAAGTATGTTTTACAGTAGTTACTAAGTTTTATTTAATGTATGAAAAGAATATTATAAATGTGTTCAGAGTATGAATTACTCTAGAACGAATGCATAAAAGAATAATGCATGTGGGTGCATTATTGGAATGAAAGGATGCCATAACTGAAATGTATATGGGTACATTGTCAGCATAAAAGAATAATGCATATGAGTGCATTATTGGCAAGAAATTATGCCATAGCTGGAATATATATGGGTACATTGTCAGCATAAAAGAATAATACATATGGGTGCATTATTGGTATGAAAGGATGCCATAACTGGAATGTATATGGGTACATTGTCAGCATAAAAGAATAATGCATATGGGTGCATTATTGGCATGAAAGGATGCCATAGCTGAAATGTATATGGGTACATTGTCAGTATAAAAGAATAATGCATATGGGTACTTTATTAGCATAAAAGTATATTCTATTTTAAATGCATAATGGTGCATTACAAATATGATTGGATGTTATAAATGAAAAGAAAGAAAAATAGTCAATGCTTATGATAATTGTGAATAAAATATCGTTTGATTGGAAAGGATTAGACAATCCTTAAAGAATATACCATTTGATGGGAATTAAATATTATGATTGTTGTGGAAAAGGTAATAATAGATAGTTTGATTAATGTTTAATTATGATTGTTAGGAAATATACTAACAATTGATATTATATATGTATTAAATGAATACGGAATAGATTGAAATCAAGCTCCCAAGTCGAGTAAAGCAAAAGGTCAGTTCCAGAGAAATCATCTCTACATTTCGGATATCTAAGCAAGGCAAGCCAGGTGAGTATATTTATTGTTTGCAATCTATTTAAAGACAACATGCCATAAGTTTAATAAGAATGTTAAAATTTCAAAGTATGTTTTACAGTAGTTACTAAGTTTTATTTAATGTATGGAAAGAATATTATAAATGTGTTCAGAGTATGAATTGCTCTAGAACGAATGCATAAAAGAATCATATATGTGGGTGCATTATTGGCATGAAAGTATGCCATAACTAAAATGTATATGGGTACATTGTCAGTATCAAAGAATAATGTATATGGGTGCATTATTAGCGTGAAAGGATGCCATAGCTGGAATGTATATGGGTACATTTTCAGCATAAAAGAATAATGCATATGGTGCATTATTGGCATGAAAGGACGCCATAGCTGGAATGTGTTTGGGTACATTGTCAGTATAAAAGAATAATGCATATGGGTGCATTATTGGCATGAAAGGATTTCATAGCTGAAATGTATATGGGTACATTGTCAGCATAAAATAATAATGCATATGGGTGCATTATTGGCATGAAAGGATGCCATAGCTGAAATGTATGGTTTCCTTATCAGCATAAAAGCATATTTTATTTGAAATGCATAATGGTGCATTACAAATATGATTGGATGTTATAAATGAAAAGAAAGAAAAATAGTCAATGCCTATGATAAATTGAATGGAATATCGTTTGATTGGCAAGGATTAGAGAATCCTTAAAGAATATACCATTTGATGGGAATTAAATATTATGAATTACTTATGTATACATAAAGGTTACTTTACAATACTATGACTCACTAAGTAATGACTTAATGTGTGCGTTTCCACACGTAGGTAACAACAGAGAATAATCAAGTAAGGAGTGCAACCGTAGCAGCAAATATCATCCACTAAGGTTGACTCACCAGTAACATTAGGACTTTAGCAATCATTTTGAAACATGTCTGGCATGTAATCAAATTTAACAAACATATTTTGTAATATGTTTTAATGAAAATGTATTTATTATGTTTATTTATGTGGAATTAAGTTTGCAACAAAATTTTTTAAAGGCTTTTCAAAATGAGTAAACAGTTTTTTTAAAAGTGATGTGACATTTGTATTCATATACGGAAACGTATACGGGATATGGATGTTACAACACCCAGGAGGAAACAAGATGTATCAAGGTTTAAAAGGGCGTTTTTGGTGGCCAGGCATGAAAATGGACATTACGGATTTTGTATCAAAGTTTCTTAATTGTCAACAAGTAAAAGTTGAACATCAAGTGCTTCGGGATTATTGCAACCGATCTCAATTCCTCAGTGGAAATGAGAAAGAATCACAATGGATTTCGTAACATGTTTACCTTTGTCGCCAAGCAAAAAGGATTCAATTTGGGTAATTGTGGATCTTCTTACAAATATTGTGCTTTTCATTCATGTGCGAACGGATTTCTCTACGAAAAAACGTGTTGAATTGTATATCAAAGAGATAGTGTGACTTCATGGTGTTCCAATCTCAATAGTTTCTGATAGAGATCCCATATTTCCCTCGAGATTTTGGAAGTCTTTGCAAGGAGATTTGGGTACTTGATTGAACTTTAGCATTGCTTTTCATCCTCAAATCGATGGTCACTATGAGCGAATAATTCAGATTCTGGAAGACATGTTGAGAGCGTGTGTGATCGATTTTGCTGGATCGTGGGAAAAATATTTGCCACTTGTGGAATTTACCTATAATAACAGCTATCAATCAAGCATCAGGATGGCACGTATGAAACATTGTGTGGAAGGAAGTGCATGACGCCACTTAATTGATATGAATTAAGGGATCAGGAAGTTCATGGACCAGACTTGATTAAAGTAGTTGAAGAAAATGTTCAGGTGATTCAGCACAATTTAAAAGTTGCATCAGACATACAAAAGTCATACACCGATTTGAAAAGAAAAGAAATTGAATTTCAAGTAGGTGATAAGGTATTCCTAAAAGTATCACCTTGGAAGAAAGTACTTCGCTTTGGGCGTAAAGGAAAACTGAGTCCTAGGTTTATTGGACCTTATGAAGTTCTGAAGAGAATTAGACCAGTGACATATCAGTTAGTGTTGCCACCAGAGATGGAAAAGATCCACAATGTTTTTCATATATCTATGCTTCGACGGTATCGATAAGATCCTGCACACATCATAACTCCAGATGAGATAGAAGTTCAATCTGACTTGACATATGAGGAAGAACCAGTTCATATCCTAGTGCTTGAAATCAAGCAGTTACAGAATAAGACGATTCCATTAGTTAGGGTTCATTGGAGAAACCATAAAGTATAAGAAGCTACGTGGGAGAGTGAAGAAGATTTGAGGAATAAATATCCCCACCTCTTTGTGCAATGAAAATTCAAGGACAAATTTTCTTAAGGGGGAGATCTGTAACATCCCAATCATTGGGTCAGTGACCAGAACGGCTTGATAACAAATATGGAATACTAGCAAAGGCATCATGGTATTTTGCATGGAAGGATATTTTATTTTCTTTCTTAATGGATAAGTACATGGTAGGAGAGAGAGAAGTCTGGAACATTTTCTTGTTTCTTCCTCGTGCCCGTCAGTTTACTTGTGCAAAGGTAAGATTCTAAAATTTGTTGGTTTCCTTCAATTTTTGGTTTGGTAATGAAATCTTGGGTGTTATATAAGCTTAAGGAAAGCTTGTATAAGATTAAAAAACAAGAGGAGTGTTTTAGAAAGGGATTTGTAAAATGAGTTTTGAAATGAATTGTTAATTTGGTGTAGTTTTTGGAGTTTTTTTGGATAGTTGACTTGTCAATGATCTAATTAAAGAGTTAGGAGGATTAGAAATGATTAAAAACATGTTTGAAATTTTGGTATGACTTTGAGATTCAAGTGTTTAAACAAAATTTTGGATAATTAAGAGTAGTAAATGGGGACAAGTAGGTTTGGATGTATAAGGGTGAGCTTAAAAGCTTAATGTGTGATAAAAATAAGAGATTTAGGAAGATTTTGGTTGATTTTTGAAGTAAAATTAGCAATTCTAGGCATGGAGTATCGGTACCGTTAGAATAGTATCGATACTTCAAGGCTTAATCTGTAGAATTCTAACAATGGTATTCATACTAGTTGAAGAGGGTATCGTTACTGAGTTGGTAGTATCGATACCATGGGTATAGTATCGATACCATTTTCAAGATAAATTTCCAGAACGTCAGAATGGTATCGGTACCGTAGGGAGGTATCGATACCCCTGAAGGGAAGTATCAGTATTGTAGTGGTAGTACCGATACTTCTAGGCATTAAATGAAAAAATTAAGTGCTTATTTGATCATAATTTATTATGATTGGATATAAGTGATTCGAAGTACAATATTGATTGTTGATTGTTTTGTGTAGTTGTTGAACATAGTCAACTTCCGGTCAACTCGACATTATAAGTACTGATCCAAAAGTGTTAAGGACTTCGTTTAGGACTTTAGTGAGGTAAAGGTGAGTGCAACTTCTCGGTTTTGTAATAGAATTGAGGAAGGCTTGCGATAAGCCAACCTCAGTGTTTTTGATCGAAAACCTTACAATTTCTTTTATGTTGTATTGCAATATTTTATTCAATTTATATTATATAAGCTATGTTTTATGATTATATGATTATGGAAATGTGTTCTTTGAACCAGTTTATCTGAAAATACTCTATGTGAAAGTAACTATGTGAATAAGAGATACTTTGAATAAGGATTGAAAATAATTATGGTTAATAGCCCAAGGTATATGTATGAGGATTAGAGGTATAGTTGCATGCCAAGAGTCGAGGGTTTTATGTGGTCCTTCGGGACAATTATGTGGCACTTCGGTGCAAACCTATGTAGCACTTCGGTGCAAACCTATGTGGTCCTTCAGGACAATTATGTGGCACTTCGGTCAAATTACGAGCTGTGGTTACAACATTAGAACACAACCTCAATGTACTCAAATACCTAGAGTTCTCAGTAGTATACATTGGGCATTTGGAACAAAGCTATACAAAAGGAATAATATACATAAATATACCTTTTTGATATGGAAAATAAATTGGAATTCTTTATAAAATGTTTAGATAAAAACCAAAAAATATTTTTTTATAAAGTTAGCACTCTTACTATTTACCTCACTAAGTCATCGAGTTAGCATGTGATTTCCTCACGCGTAGGTTGGAAGAAAGCTGAAGATTGATTTGTTGAGGATAATATACCCCGTGAAGATCAGATCAAGACAAATTAAATGTAGGTTTTTGTTAATTTTGTAACTGTTGGCATGTACCACACATTTAATTTGAAATGCTCTAATCTATTTTGTAAACTCATATATTTTGTATCTATGTAAATTATTAAAGCTTTAATGTAAGTATGAATGTGAAATGGTTATCTTATTTCAAATTAAGGATCTTTACCTAATTATTTTGATTAAAAAAGTAAATTGTCATTATTTGTTAATTATCTATGTTTTGAAAAGTCAATGTGACACCTCAGATTCGTATCTGGGTCGGGTATAGGTTAGGGGTGTTACACCTCATTCTCACAATACCTGTACAAAGAAGAAGAAGATGGAAGCTAAGATTGCTCAACTTGAGGAAAACATGATGAAATTGCAAAAAGAGCTTGAAGACAAAATCAGTCAGAATCATCAAAATACCTTGGATTCTATCTCTATAAACCAAGATTCATTGGTTAACCATATTTTTAAAAGGTTGTCTGGCTTGATCAATTGAATGCTCATAGGACAAGGGCACTAAAGGGGTGGTTGTACAACCTACTCCGCAGTTGGTTATTTCACCTGGAATTTTAACAGGACTTCAAGGGGACTCCTCTACTGTAAAAGCACAAGCTTTGTAACCAACCCTCAGAATAATCTGGATGATTATCGCATTCCATATTTTGATGAGGAGGACAACGCAAAGAATATGGAGGAGAAGATCAAACATTTGGAAGACCAAATAAAAATGGTTAAAGGAGAAGCGATTATTATGAAGTCGATGCTTTGGAATTAAATCTAGTCCCAGATTTGATTCTTCCTCCCAAGTTCAAAATTCTAGATTTCAAAAAGTTTGATGGGAACAATTGTCATTCAGCTCACCTTACCATGTTCTATCGCAAGATGATAGGATATGTTGGGAATTATCAGCTGAACCATTCATACATCAGGACATGGAAAGATCTTGCCAAGTCATTCTTGGAGCAATACAAGCATATAAATGACATGAGACTAGATCGTGTTATGCTGCAAAGTATAGAGAAAAGGCATACCGAGAGTTTCAGGCAATATGCACAGTGATGGAGGGATTTAGCCATGCAGGTTCATCTACCTTTGGATGAAAAGAAATAAGGAAGCTCTTCGTACACACTTTAAAGACCCATTTCTTCGGATATCTGGTTGCATTACATCCTAGAACTTTTCTGATTTGGTTGTGGTCTGAGAGATGGTGGAAATGACCATTAAGCAAGGAAATATAGAATGAGGTGAGTTAAGTAAAAGACCTCCCATGAAGAAGAGAGAATGGGAGATCAACAACATCAACACTTACAACATCGGTAAAAGTGTTACAATCTCTAAATCAAAACCAACTGTAGCTATACCGTTAGGTACTTCTAGACAAGATTTGAGGGAACCAAGGAGAAAAAGAGAAAAAAAGCATTTTGATCCTATTCTCATGACATATAAAGAGCTTTATCAACAGTTTTTCGACACACATATGGTGTCGACATGCCCTGTAGAACATCTAAAACCCCCATACCCCAGGTGGTATGATAAAAACACACATTGTGAGTATCACGATAGTGTCCCGGGACATGTTATTGAGAATTACCTCGCCTTTAAGAGAATTATTCAAAGAATGCACAACGGGAACTGGATTCACTTTAATAATTCAAAATCACCCAATGTTGTACAGAATCCTCTGCTTAATCACTAAGAAAATGGGGTTAACACAATCATCAAGAAAAAAGGCAAGAAGGTCAAGACTAGAGTTTCTGAAGTAAAGTCTCATCTGACTTGGGTATGGAGGCAAATAGTAAAGGAAATGTTTCTTGCACCGCATCCTAGCAAAGCAGAATATGAAGCTGGCAATCATTACTGTTATCACAATGAAGAAGGACATGATGTGCAAGAATGTTCGAAATTTAAAACTTTGATCCAGATAATGATGGATACAAAAGAGCTGGAATTCTACGAGGAAATAAAAGATACTCTAGAAGCAGATATTTGTGCAACTTGAGATTTATCTGTCAAGGGATATGGCGTGGGTCGCCCTTTGATAATCACCCCTAAGGCGAAGATGACGAATAAGGCACCGACAAAAGTGGTGATAATAGCACCAAGACCTTTCCCTTATGAAGATAGTAAACAAGTGCCTTGGAAATATGAATGCCAAATGAGCTCTTTGAAGAAAGATGTCAATGAAGTGGGGTATTCTAGTGGGAAGTGCTACCCCCAAAAGTATAACTTACCATACAGAACGCTTGAGCCATTCAAAAGGGATGAACCAGTAGTGAACGAGCCAATAAAAGAGAGGAAGTTGTGGAGTTCTTAAAGTTTCTAAAACAAAGTGAATATAATATTTTGGAACAGCTACATAGCCTGCCAGTATGCATTTCAATGTTGGCACTGCTGCTGAGTTCGAAGGCACACAGAGAGGCACTACTAAAGGTCTTAAATCAAACATTTGTGCTAAAAGACATACCAGTCAATAAGTTGGACCGACTGGTTAAAAACATCCAAGCTGATAATCTTATCTTATTTTCAGATGATGAGATTCCATCTGGAGAAAGATTATGAGCCAAAGCATTGCATATCACTACTCATTGTAAGAGGCATACTTTGCCAAGTATATTAATTGAAAATGGTTTTTCCCTTAATATAATGCATTTAGTTACTCTTAAAAGGATACCAATGGATACTTCTCACATGAGAACATGCCAAAGTATGGTTCGGGCATTTGATGGGACAAAAAAAGAGATGCTTGGCAAAATTGAACTACCACTAACTATTGGGCCTACCACTTACAACATAGAGTTCCTAGTGATGGACATTATGCCTTCATACAACTGCCTTTTAGGAAGGCCATGGATTCATCAAGTTAGGTCTGTACCATCAACACTCTACCAGAAGGTCAAGTTCGTTATTGGCGGGACTCTTATAATTATTAATGCTAAAGAAGACATAGTGGAAAGCGTGACCACTGATGCCCCTTACATTGATGTAGACGATAAAGCTCTGGAATGTTTATTTCGATCATTGGAGTTTGTCAATGCCACATTTATGACTAAAGGGTGCACCAAGATGGAAATCAAGCAAACTTTGAAGAGAGGTGTAAAGATAAGAAGAGGGTTCGGGAGCTCTCTACAAGGAAGAATCAACCCTATTTTTATTATTGTCAACTTGGATTAGTTTGGGCTTGGATATTAGCCAAATCATAAACAAAGAACGAAAAAATTCAGAGGTGCCAAGAAAGAAGGAATGCGAGATTAACTGGAGAAGAGATCCAATGGGAACCAATGGTTTTTTCTCCTCTTTATGACACATTCAGTTCTGGCGGTTATATATTTAAAGGAGAAGCAATGAGGCCTTAACTGATCGAGAGAAAGCTTTGAAAGATTTGAGTATCAATGCCATAACAACAGATGACGCTGAGGATATAGATAGATCTGGAATCTGTCCATTACCGTCGGGGTTCATGCTTAACAACTGAATTGCTAAAGAACTACATGTGGTTTTCAAATCTCTATCAGAGTAGTACTCAAACTTTCCCTGTTTGCCTATACCGGGGAAATACATGATCTTTTGTAAAGGGTTAATGAACTGTTTTTATTTATATTTTAGTAAAAGATGTAAGTTTCCATTCTGGAAAACATCTTTTCCTTTCACTTCTTTTTTCATATATGATAATACATTTTTTTCTATGTTCTATGTGGGATATTTTCCTCTCGCATATATATATATATATATATATTTTTTTTTCCTCTCTTTTACTTTTAGGTCTTTGGATGTTAATGATGTTGATAATGATGATTCTGACTCGGAGATCGGTTTTGAGCAGCTCAAGTGTCTTGGGGAAATCGATGAATGTGACAACAAAGAGGATTGCAACTTACCTTCCGAGTTAATAAGAATTGTGGAAAGAAAAGACATGCAAATATTACCTCATGAAGAGAAATTAAAGTTTTGAATTTGGGGAATGAATAAGAAAAGAATGAAGTTAAAATTGGCACAACACTTTCGTCTGAAGCAAGGCAAAGTTTGATAGACTTACTTCAAGAGTACAAAGATGTGTTTGCATGGTCGTACCAAGATATGCCAGGATTGGACACAGATATTGTGGTCCACAAAATACCAATCAAGCCAAAATACAAACCCGTACAGTAAAAATTATGGAGGATAAGATCTGAAATGCTTCTTAAGATAAAAGAAAAAGTCAAAAAGCAATTTGAAAACCATGGGGTACCAGTTTAAAACATGATGATGATTAGAAAATCAAGAATCAAGAATCAAAAAATCAAGATTGGCAAGTATCATGAGATGTCAGAGAAATCAAGACTGATAGAAAAAGACTGAGACTTCTCTCTAAGACAGAAAATCATAAAAATAACATATTTTGCATATACATTTTAGCATACATAAGTGTCGACAGTCATTTCTGTCTCGTTATTATTTATATTATTATTTATATATTATTATTGTATAAATATTATTAATAAATACTAAATTTTACTATAGTAGATATTTACAAATCAGGACCCGGAGGCCCGTTTACAAGTTCAACCCGAGTCAGGCCCAAAAATGATCCAGGCCCGAAAAACCCAGTAGGCCCAAATAACCTGAAGGCCCAACAAGACCAGATCCGGTCCAAAAAAAAATCGATTCTTCAGTAGCCAATAAGCTTAGCCGTTGGATTCCAGATCCAACGCCCAGAATGAATCCAACAGAAATCCTAGGGTTCACCAACCCTAGGGAGACTTTGGTGTTGCCTCCAACTGCTCCGCCGCCTATATCCAACTGCCCTGCAGTCTACATCTAACTGCTATGCCGTTATGTTCCCCAACTAAATTCTGCCACGCCACCGAAGGCTCCAGAAGACGCATAGAGGACTACACAACTCATCGAAGCTACAGTGAATCATAATCGTAGATCCGGTGACTAACCGAAGGGTTTAGTAGAATGGTGGCTCATTGATGCCTATAAAAAGCCTTGAAATCATGCAAAGAAAGGACAGAGAGCAAGGAGGAAACAACCAACAAAGAAAGCTACGAACAACCAGCAGTAGCTATTTAAAAGCAAGGAAATAAAAGGGAGAAGAAACATACCTTTATTGAAGCTCAAAAGTCGTCGGAAACCATTTTACCGAAGGTAAAATCTCAGATCTAGGCTGATTGAAAGACTTTTAGGAAAAAATGAGGGTGGTTTCGGGTTTAGGGTGTTTCGATCTACGATTTAGTGTATTTTTATTTTTTCCGGTCGTGAATAGTGATCGAAATAGTAACCAGCGGTGGTGAATAGTGACCGACGGTGGCCGTAATAGTGACCGACCGGTGGTCGAAGCTCCCTCCGGTGAGGGAATTTAGAGAGAAGATAGAGCTTCTCTCTCCTTAGATAGAGAAACAAAATAGAAAAATGAAGAAGAAAACTTGTACTGGACATTTAAGGACAATTTATACCCAAATCAAAACTATGTCGTTTTGGGGAATGAGTGTTTGTGTAATTTCATTATGAGAAAACCCTTTCTGTGGTCACTTAAATTTGTAATAGTTTCAAATTGGTCACTAAAATCATGTTTTTATGCCTTTTAATTTGGACTTCACATTTTGTTTTATTTATATTTTAGTCTCTGCTAGTATTTATATATATTTAGGAAAAATATTAGATTTAATCCCTTAGATTTTAATAATTTATAATTTAATTTGAATATTATTTAGGGATAAATTACACTGTTAATACCTATATTTTATTATATTTTGAATTAGGGTTATTAATTTATATATTTTTGTAAATTAATTTTATTTTTTAATTTCTTTTATTTTGGTTACTATTTTATTTTATTTTATATTTTATTATTGCTCCTTTATTTTTCAATATTTTTAATTTAGTATTTTAATTTTTATCCCCTATATTTTTAATAATTTTTATTTTAATTCCTTATAATTAATTATGATTAAATTACTATTAATACCTATATTAAATGTTTTGTTTATTGATTACAGATGTTAGGTGATAAAAATTATATTATATAAATATATTGATAATAAAATCAACATGGGAATAGTATGTTATTAAAGTTATTCAACTACTCTTGACTTTTTAAATTATTAGTCACTCATGTAGTAATGTATTCAAAGATGATTTTGTTTAAAATATATATATTTACTTTATTAGAATATATTTTATTATTAATCACGCACATGTAGTAATGTATTTAACATGGGAATATATTGGTAATTATTAGTCATGATTAATATATATATATATATATATATATATATATTTAATATATATTTTTAAAAAAATATATCTTATTAATATTTATTATCATATTTATTATATTTTTTATCAAATAAAAGGGTTGTCTTAAAGTAACTAGATATCATTTTATGATATTTTTAAATAAATAAATACCATATTTATAAAACACTACAAAATATAAATATTTACTTCAGTTTTATAAAAATCATTTTCTTTAGAATTATCTGATTGGATCTGAAATAATAAGATCATAAATTAAATTTATATTTGAATTCTTAAACTTTCACTAATAGAGACAATTTTATAATCAATGGGTATCAATTTTGGGCGTTGTGGGGTGCTAATCTTTCCCTAAATGTAACCAACCACGAATCCCTTTTTATTACTAAAAATAATGAATTTTTCGTTAAACGCATACCGATTTATCTTTTAACTGGTGTTTTCTTAAAAACTCTCTTAAAAGGTGATTTTGAGGCATTAGACCTACCTAACTCAAAAAGGTCGATGGCGACTCTAAAACATTTCCTTAAAAAACCATTTATTTCATTCACATATTTTTCCGCCAAGGAAATTCGTGCCCGGGCGAAAACCGGTTACGACAGCTTGGCAACTCCACTGGGGACTCTGGTCAAGCCTTAAATTGATTATATATTGTCTCTATAAGTTAGAAATTGAGAATTCAGATTTATTTAATTTACGATTCTTTTGATTTCTTTCAAGTCATTTTTTTATTTTTTATTTTATTTTTTATATCCTTATATACTAACATTTATTTTTGATTAATTTTCAGATATTAGGATTCATTTTTATTGGTTGTTTGTGAAAGGTTTGAGAATTTCTCGTCACATACAACATGTGCACTGCATAAACATAAGTTCTATGCTTGAGTTCTTTTCCCTTTTAAGTGAGAGTGAAAGCGACGTCTTCGTGAGAATTATTCTCCGTGCCAGACATAGAGAAATGTGTCCCCTCGAATTGAACTCGATCCACTTAAGTCTGTAATTGATTAGGATAGAGCCGAAACATTGCATATAATAAACCATAGAAATTCACCCAATCTAAGACAATATTGAAACTCTGTCCGTAGGTGTACATAAAGGAGAAATAAGCTCTAAATTTTCTTTTAATTTTTTTGAATAAATGCATGCAAACTAGAAATCATGCGGTTAGGTTAATTTTTCCAAACAAAACATGGAACTAGAAAGCATGAGGTTAGAATTTATATATAAATACCGTGATAAATAGAATCTTTATTTCCATTAATTAGTACTAATCATTTTATTATTTTTTTCTTATATATTTTGTAGATACATTTTATTGTGCTCTAATTTGTTTGTATTAATTTCTTTTGTTTGCATTGCATGATCATGACATGATTAGAAGGTATTGATTCAAGAGTGAACATCAAATTACAAAGTTTTCATATATGGACAAAAAGTTTTATGATCAAACAAAATATGACGCAGCTAAGGAATGACATCTTGAAGAAGCTCTAAAAAAATGGTATTTTGGTTGTTAAGAAGTTAGGAGTGAAATCTATCCCCTATATATAAAGTTTTGTTTTATGTACCGAAACTTTTGTGTTTAATGAAATATATTTTAAGATGATCACTCTTGATTAACACCTTTTTGCATACATGCATTTGCAATTTATTTGTGTTATATTTGAATTATTATATTTATTTATTTAGCATTTTTTTCATTCATTTTCAAAACTTAAAATTAACAAAAAAAAGGTTTTTTTCTTTTTTGAGGAATATTGGACACCTACAAGCATCCATATCATACTCGGAAAAAAGTAATGGATGGTAAGATAGATCAACTCGAAAGGACTCAGTTGGAAATGCAAGAAAGCTTCAAGAAAGTTCAGGAAGAAATGCATGAACAAATGATGAAAGCCCAAAATGATATGATGAAGAAATTTGAAAGTATGTTACAAGGAAGAAGTATGGATCGAGAAAATACTCCAGCTGTTGATACTACTGAAGAACCTTTGCACCCTCCGGGTTTTACACCACGAGCAGATCGTCAAAAGATAAAGTTATTGAGGAACCTTTGTATTCTCCAGGCTTTACACCACCTCATGTTAAGGCCCATCAAGGAATGGCTACTCAATCAGGAAGAGTAAACATAAACTTACCCAGTGCCTCTATAAACCAACAACAAACTGAAGATGTTCCTGATCTTGATGAAGAGCGTAAAAAAGAACAAACCAAACAAGATAATGAAAACTGGAAACAGTTAGCAGAGGGAATTAGGACTATGAATGAGGACCCTAGCATGTATAGAATTGAGGCTAAAGAATTGAGTTTGGTGTTACCGCCTAAGTTCAAGATTCCTGATTTTGAAAAATTCGATGGTACGAAATGTCCCTCTACTCATATCACAATGTTTTACAAAAAAATGACAGGTTATATAGGGGATGACAAACTGTTGATTCATTATTTCCAAGAAAGCTTAACAGGTTCGGCTATTCGATGGTATAACCAGTTAAGTAAAGCTCATATTAAATCTTGGAAAGATTTGGCAAAATCTTTTCTTGAACAATATAAGCATGTAAAAGATATAAGGCCCAATCTATTGGTGTTGCAGAGTATGGAAAAGAAATCCAATTAGAACTTTAGACATTATGCCCAGAGATGGAGGGACATAGTTGTACAAGTACATCCACCAATTGAAGAAGAAGAGAAAATTGTGCTCTTTGTGAATACTTTAAGAGCTCTTTTCTTTACTCACCTCATAGGGAATTCCTTCAAGAGCTTTGCTGACATATTCACAGCTGGTGAGATGATTGAAATGACAGTTAAGAGTGGGAAACTTGATAGTGGTGAATCTAGAAAGAAACCACTAATAAAAAAGAAAGAGATTGAGGTAAATAATGTGAGGAAATATGAATCCAATAACATCACGGTGTCTCGACCTCAGGATACAAGATCATCTATACAAATCCTTGTCAGGCAAGGGATAAAAGAGAGGCAAGAAAGAGAGAAGCCCCAGTTTGATCCAATTCCTTTGACCAACAAGGAATTGTTTCATATCTTGTATGATAAACATGTGGTATCACCTTATCATATATGACTTGTTCAACCTCCATACCCTAAATGATACGATGCTAGCTTGCAATGTGAATATCATGCAGGAGCTCATGGATACTCTATTGAAAACTGCATGTCATTTAAGAAACTTGTTCAAAGTCTTAGAAACAGGAATGTCATTAATTTTGGTGACAATGAGCAGCCTAATGTGGCCCAAAATCCATTGCCAAACCACGCAGGTATGGGAATCAATGTTGTCAGTGAAGAAAAAAGAAAGAAAATTATAATGGAAGTCAGTGAGGTGGAATCACCCATGTGTTGGGTGTGGAGTCAAATGATCAATGTTGGTCTGTTGATGCCTAGTTTTCCAGTTGAAAAATTCAATAATGAAAATACATGTCATTACCACCAATGTGAAGGACACGTTATACAACATTGTCCAGATTTAAGAGAATTGGTACAAAAGTTGATGGATGAAAAAGAAATGGAGTTCTTCAAGGAAGTACCAGAAGAAGAGGAAATAGATATTTGCGCCTCTGAGGGATCACCTAGAGGGATCTACAATTATTATTGTCCTCTAATTATTACACCAAGGATTCGCGTATTAGAGAAAATAACTCCAAAAGTGGTTATAATACCTCCATCTCCGTTCCTGTATAAAGATGACAAACAAGTGCCATGAAAATATGGTTGTAAGATGGATTATATAGTAAAAGAAAATGATGAAGTAGATGAGGTTGGACATTTTACTTGAAGCAGAAGATGTTATTCCAAAGAACCTGAGAAGTAATCTACTGTTGAAAAAGGGAAAAAGGTTGACCTGCAGTTGAGAGAATATGAACATGTCATCAACAAGCCAGTAACTAAGAATGAAGTTGTAGAATTTCTGAAATTTCTCAAACATAGTGAATACAATAATGTTAAACAATTGCATAAGATGCATGCTCGTATATCAGTCTTGGCACTTTTATTAAGCTCTGAGGCATATCAGAATGCCTTATTGAAAGTGTTAAATTAGACTTTTATACCAAAAGAATTGTCGGTAAATAAGCTGGATAGGTTAGTCGCAAACATACAGGCTGACAATTTCATTTCTTTTTCTGAAGATGAAATCCCCTCTGGATGAATGGTATTCCTAAAGCCATGCATATCATGATTAAGTGTAAAGGACATATTCTATCTCGAGTGTTGGTTAATAATGGCTTAGCTATAAATGTAATGACATTAATGACTTTGATGAAACTGCCAGTTGATAACACACTCATGAGAAATAGTCAGAGCATTGTTAGAGCTTTTGATGGAACCAAAAGAGAAGTGTTAGAAAAGATTGGCATTCCTTTAACTATCGGCCCAGCTACATATGAAGTGGAATTCCTTATGATGGATATTATACCCACTTACAATTGCTTACTGGGGAGGCCTTGGATTCACCAGGCAGGGGCAGTTCCATATACACTTCACCAAAAATTAAAATTTGTGATAAATGGGAGGCTGATATGTCGTAATGCTGAAGAAGATATCATTGCTTCTGTCTCTACCACTGCTCCATATATCGAATTGGATGAAAAATCTATTGAATGCTCTTTTAGATCATTGGAGTTTGTTAATGCCATATTCGTGGTCGAAGGCAAAAAGATGCCCAAGTCTAGAATTTCAAATTGTACTAAGATAGAGCTTAAATTAACCCTAGGGAAAGGAGAAAAAGATAGAAAAGGGTTAGGAAGTCACTTGTAGGGACCAATTAATCCAATTTTTCCATCATTAAGAAAGATCAATTCAGTTTGGGATATCAACCGACTATAACGGACAAACAGAGAATCATTAGAAAGAGCCAGGAAATGAGAAATGCAAAGTTAGCTGGAAAAGATCTCAGCTGGGAACCAATGACTTTTACTCTGTTGAGTAATACTTTTGTGTCTGGAGGACATATATTCTGAGAAGATAAGCAAAACGAAGGGCTAATAGTTGGGGATGCTTTGAAAGGGTTAAGAAGTATTAATGCCATATCAAATGATGAATCTGAAGAAAAGAGAGTTATGGGCATTTACCCCGCACCACTAGACTTTGAATTGAATAATTAGACTATGGAGGAATTACCTGCAGTTTTTAAGTCTTTTTCAAAGTAATACACTAGAACTTCCTCTATTGTTATACCCTGGGGCAATAGTTGATTTTGTGTAAAGGGTTAAACTATGTGTTTTTCTTTTTCAATAAAAGATGCATTCCAGTAATTTCACATGGCAAATATTTTCTATGCATTTTTATGATTATATGTATATATACTCTTGTTCATTTTCCTTTCAGGAACTCACATATCAATAACATGGATGTTGATGACACCGACATGGAATTTGTTTTTGAGCAGCCCATTTATCAAGGGGAAGTTGAGGGTTGTGATAATGATGAGAGATGTGACTTACCTTCCGAGCTGTTAAAAATGGTGGAAAAAGAGGATAAGAAAATTCTGCCTCATGAGGAACATACGGAAACCTTGAATTTGGGATCAGATGAGGATAATAAAAACGTGAAAATTGGCACTACTTATCTGATAAAGTACGACAGAGTTTGATTAATTTACTTCGGGAATACAATGATGTATTTGCTTGGTCATATGAAGACATGCCAGGTTTGGATATAGAAATGGTAGTACACAAGTTACCAATAAAGCCAGAATATAAGCCTGTTCAACAAAAGTAGAGAAGAATGAACCCGAAATGATGCTGAAAATAAAGGAAGAAGTAAATAAGAAATTCGATGTTGGGTCTCTTAAAGTGTCCAAGTACCCTAAGTGGGTGGAAAATATTGTCCCTGTACCAAAGAAAGATGGTAAAGTCCTTATGTGTATTGACTACCAAGATCTCAATAGAGCTAGTCCGAAGGATAATTTTCCTTTGCCACACATAGACATATTGGTGGATAACACTGCTAAAAATTCTTTGTTCTCATTCATGGATGGTTTCTCCGATTACAATCAAATTAAAATGTACCTTGACGATATGGAAAAAACAATATTTGTCACCATATGGGGAACATTTTGCTATAAAGTAATGCCATTTGGGCTGAAGAATGCAGGAGCAACATATCAAAGAGCTATGTAACATTATTTCACGACATGATGCATAAAGAAATAGAAGTTTATGTCGATGATATGATTGTCAAAGCCAAGTCAGAGGATGAACATATCAAGAATTTGAGAAAGCTTTTCCAAAGATTAAGGAAATGTCAGTTGAAGCTTAACCCAAATAAGTGTACATTTGGGGTGACATCTGGAAAGCTCTTGGGGTTTATCGTGAGCAAGAAAGGAATTGAAATAGATCAAGATAAAGTCAAAGCTATTCAAGATTTTCCACCCGCACAAACATAAAAAGAGGTTTGAGGATTCTTGGGAAGATTGAATTATATAGCTCGATTTATCTCACAGTTAACTGAGAAATGTGATCCTATTTTTTGTCTCCTTCGCAAGAATAATTCTGGGGCATGGAGTGAATATTGTCAGGAAGCTTTTGAAGCAGTTAAGAGATATTTTTCAAATACCCCAATCTTAGTACCACATATTCCATGTAAACCCTTAATTCTCTATTTACTAGTTTGGGAAAATTCAATGGGGTGTGTATTAGGACAACATGATCAAACTGAGAAAAAAGAGAGAGCAATTTACTATCTCAACAAGAAGTTCACTGATTGTGAAACCAGATACTCGCCAATTGAAAAATTGTGTTGTGCTTTAGTATGGGCCACTCGAAGGTTTAGATAGTACATGTTATATCACACCACATGGCTCATATCCAGATTTGATCCTTTAAAGTGTATGATGAATATACCTGCATTATCTAGAAGGTTAGCTTGTTGGCAGATCTTGTTGTCAGAATTTGATATACAGTATGTAAATCAAAAAGCAGTAAAAGGAAGTGTCATAGCTAAATTTATTGCAAGTAGAGCTTCTCAAGAATATGAGTCAATTAGTTTTGATTTCCTAGATGAAGATTTAATGGAAATCTCAGTGGAAGAATCAACTACATCCACTAATGAATATTGGAAGTTGAATTTTGATGGTGCTTCGAATGTTTTAGGGCATGAAATTGGGCTAATTTTGGTTTCACCAAATGGAGAACATTATCCTTTTACTAGCCGGCTCAATTTTGATTGCACGAACAATATGGATGAATATGAAGCATGTGTTCTGGGTCTTAAAGCTGCCATTGAACGGAAGATAAAAATGCTTAAGGTATATGGGGATTCATCCCTAGTAATTTACCAAATCAGGGGGAATGGGACACAAAATATCCTAAGCTTGTAGAATATCATAAATTGATTGTGGAACTTATCGAAGAATTTAAACAAGTAACATTCAATTACCTCCCTAGAGAAGATAACCAGATGGAAGATGCCTTGGCCACCTTGGTAGCCGCATTCAAGGTAGATGAGCATTCGAGTATGATGCCTATTGAAATGCAGGCTTATGAGTACCCATCCCATTGTTTTAACATTGAAGGAGAAGAAGACGAGAAACCCTGATACTCTGATATCTTACAATACATCAGATATTATAATTATCCTGAACAGGCAACTGATAATGATAAAAGAACTATCAGAAGAATGACATCAAAGTATGTACTCAATGGTGAAATACTATACAAAAAAAGCTTGGATCAAGTCTTATTGAGATGTGTGGACACCAAAGAGGCCAAAACAATTCTCGAAGAGGTGCATGAAGGAGTATGTGGTACCCATGCCAATGGGCATACAATGGCTAGACAAATTATGAGATTTGGGTACTATTGGTCAACTATGGAAACTGATTGTATCAATTATGCCCGAAAATGTCACAAGTGTCAAATTTATGGAGACATGATGCATACCCCTCCTCATCCATTGCACGTGATTACAGCTCCATGGTCATTTTCTATGTGGGGCATAGATGTTATTGGACAAATTTTCCCAAAAGCTTCAAATGGCCATCGCTTTATTTTGGTAGCAATAGACTATTTTACCAAATGGGTAGAAGCAATTTCTTATGCAAACATCACTCAGATTACATTCTGTAAATTCTTGAAAAATGAAATAATTTGTCGATATGGCCTACCAAAAAAGATTATTTCTGACAATGCTTTGAATTTAAACAACAAGATGATGAAATCAGTTTGTGAGAAATTCAAAATAAAGCATCATAATTCCATTACATATTGCCCAAAGATGAATGGAGCAGTTGAGGTAGCTAATAAGAATATCAAGAGGCTTATAGAGAAGATGACTGAAACTTATAAAGATTGGCATGAGAAATTACCATTTGCTTTGTTGGCTTATAGAACGTCAGTACGAACATCGACTGGGGCAACTCCATTTTTGTTAGCCTATGGAATGGAAGTTGTCCTACCTATTGAGGTAGAAATTCCTTCATTTCGAGTTTTATCAGAGGTAAAACTAAATGAAGCAGAATGGGTACAAGCCAGATATGACCAGTTAAATTTGATTGAAGAAAAAGACTAAAAGCTATTTGTCATTGTCAGATGTACCAAAAGCAGATGATACAAGCACATGATAAGAAAGTTCACCTCCGAGAATTTTACGAAGGAGATCTCGTACTTAGAAAGATCTTACCTATTCGAAAGGATTCCCGAGGAAAATGGATGTCAAATTGGGAAGGACCTTATATTGTAAAGAAAGCCTTTTCTGGAGGAGCTCTAGTTCTCACTGAGATGGATGGGCCAGAATTACCCCACTCAGTGAATTCCAATGCGGTTAAAAAGTATTTTGCCTAATTGAAAAAAGGAGGGTTCAAGATGAAAATCCGAAAAGGATATCTTGAAACCAAAGGAGGTCTCAAGTTGAAAACCCGTAAAGGGCGGCTTAAGTGTTATAATTCAAGATTCATGTTTGAAATCTTGGATTCTTTGTTAAGGATGCATAACATCTGGAGATTTGATAGTCAAGAAGAGATTTTACATCCTTAGGTATTATCACGATTCTCGAAATCCTTTTGACATAAGCTATACTTGAATCACTTTGCGGCATGCCAGCTCAGAAGTATTTGTGCTATTGATATGTGAAGATGCCTACTACTTTTTCTTGTACATTTTTCAATAAAAGTTTGCCATGTAATTATTTAAAAACTCTTTACATTTGTATAAATAAAAAGAGATTTTTCTTGTTAACTCTCATTTTTGCAACCATTTTTCTTTGAAAATTTAAAATATGTAGTTTAACTTGAAGTACATAAAATCATGGTGTATTATTGTACAAAAAGTTTTTTTAAAATACAGGTTTTCTGAAATTGATAATGATTTCAACTTTCAAGCTTGTATAATGACATTGATACATGGAAAATAAAATTTGAAGTACCTAGAAAGTTTCAATTGTATGAAGATGATCCAAAATATTTGTCACATATGGAATAGTTGATCATTGGTACTAGCGAGGTTCAAGAAGAAAGAAAAGACTATATCTGAGTAAAGATGAGATCAAGATATTTAGTTGAAGTAAATCGACCTTGTTTACTGTACCCAAAATGAAACGAGTCAGAAGATGGCCAATGAGAGAGGGTCCTTATTCGAAAAAGAAAATGCACTAAAATTGCATCATTGCATACATTTTAGGCATAAATAGGATCATGATATTCATAAATGCATCATTTGTTGATATTTTAGGAAGCATCATCCTTAGATAACCAAATGTCCTCATCACTAAGGAACCGTGTTATCTTAAATATCTTTAAAGATGGTTAGACGTCCTCATCATGAAGGAACAATGTCATCCACCGATCAGAACTCCTCATCACGAAGAAGCATTATCATCATTAGATAACCAGATATTCTCATCACGAAGGAACCATGTTATCTTAAATATCTTTAAAGATGGCCAGACGTCCTCATCATGAAGGAACAATGTCATCCACCGATCAGAACTTCTCATCACGAAGAAGTAACATCATCCTTAGATAACCAGATGTCCTCATCACGAAAGAATTGTGTTATCTCAAATATCTTTAAAGATGGCTAGACGTCCTCATCACGAAGGAACAATGTCATCCATTGATCAGAATTCCTCATTAGAAAGGAGCATCATCATTCTTAGATAGCCAGATGTCCTCATCATGAAGGAACCGAGTTATCTCAAATATCTTTGAAGATGGCTAGACGTCCTCATCACGAAGGAACAATGTCATACACTAGTTTGATTTCCCTTGAATAAAGCGGATCTCTCATCAAAGCATAAAATCAACTGGACGAAAATTCTTTGTCTTTTGTCTTTGCTCTATTCTTGTTAACACAAAAATGAACAAAGAGGGGCAGCTGTCGACAATCATTTTCATCCCATTATTATTTATATTATTATTTATATATTATTATTGTATAAATATTATTAATAAATACTAAATTTTAATGTAGTAGATATTTACAAATCAGGACCCAGAGGCCCATTTACAAGTTCAACCCGAGTCAGGCCCAAAAATGATCTAGGCCCAAATAACCCGAAGGCCCAACAAGAGCAGATTCGGTCCAAAAAACTCAATTCTTCAGCAGCCAACAAGCTCAGCCGTTAGATCTGGAGAGATCCAACGGCCCAGAATGAATCCAGCAAACCAGATCCAACGACCCAGAATGAATCCAGCAGAAATCCTAGGGTTCACCAACCATAGGGAGACTTTGGTGCTGCCTCCAACTGCTTCGCCGCCTATATCCAGCTGCCCCGCCGCCTACGTCCAACTGCTCCACCACTATGTTCCCCAACTAAATTCTGCCACGCCACCGAAGGCTCCAGAAGACGTAAAGAGGATCGCACAACTCATCGAAGCTACAGTGAGTCAACATCGTAGATCCGGTGACTCACCAAAGGGTTCAGTAAAATAGTGGCTCATCGAGGCCTATAAAAAGCCTTGAAATCCTGCAAAGAAATGACAGAGAGCAAGAAGGAAGCAACCAACAAAGAAAGCTATGAACAACCAGCAGTAGCCATTTAAATTAAGGAAACAAAAGGGAGAAGAAACATACCTTTTTCGAAGCTCAAAAATCGACAGAAACCATTTTACCGAAGGTAAAATCTTAGATCTAGGCTGATTGAAAGACTTTTAGGAAAAACAGAGGGTGATTTCGGGTTTAGGGTGTTTCGATCTACGATTTGGTGTATTTTTATTTTTTCCAGTCATGAATAGTGATCGGAATAGTAACCAGCAACGGTGAATAGTGACCGGCGGTGGCCGAAATAGTGATCGGTCGGTGGTTGGCCGGTGGTCGGAGCTCCCTCCGGTGAGGGAATTTAGAGATAAGGGAGAGCTTCTCTCTCCTTAGGGAGAGAAGCAAAATAGAAAAATGAAGAAGAATAACTTGAAATGGCCATTTAAGGCCTATTTATACCCAAATCAAAACTATGTCGTTTTGAGGAGGGAGTGTTTGTATAATTTTATTATGAGAAAACCCTTTCCGTAGTCCCTTAAATTTGTAATAGTTTCAAATTGGTCACTAAAATCATGTTTTTGTGCCTTTTAATTTGGACTTCGCATTTTGTTTTATTTATATTTTAGTCTCTGCTAGTATTTATATATATCTAGGGTAAATATTATATTTACTCCCTTAGATTTTAATAATTTATAATTTAATTCGAATATTATTTAGGGATAAATTACACTGTTAATACCTATATTTTATTAAATTTCGAATTAGGGCTATTAATTTATATATTTTTGTAAATTAATCTTATTTTTAAATTTCTTTTATTTTGGTCACTATTTTATTTTATATTTTATTATTTCTCCTTTATTTTTTAATATTTTTAATTTAGTATTTTAATTTTTATCCCCTATATTTTTAATAATTTTTATTTTAATTCCTTATAATTAATTATGATTAAATTACTATTAATACCTATATTAAATGTTTTGTTTATTGATTACAGATGTTAGGTGATAAAAATTATATTATATAAATATATTGATAATAAAATCAACATGGGAATACTATGTTATTAAAGCTATTTAATTACTCTTGACTTTTTAAATTATTAGTCACGCATGTAGTAATGTATTCAAAGATGATTTTGTTTAAAATATATATATTTACTTTATTAGAATATATTTTATTATTAGTCACACACATGTAGTAATGTATTCAACATGGGAATATATTGGTAATTATTAGTATGTTTAAAATATATATATATATTTACTTTATTTAAATTAATTTTTAGGAAAAATTATCATATTCTTATTTATTTATTTTTTATATCAAATAAAAGGGTTGTCTTAAAGTAACTAGATGTCATTTTCTGATATTTTAAATAAATAAATAAATACCATATTTATAAAACACTACAAAATATAAATATTTACTTCAGTTTTATAAAAATCATTTTCTTTAGAATTATCTGATTTGATCTGAAATAATAAGATCATAAATTAAATTTATATTTGAATTTTTAGACTTTCACTAATAGAGACAATTTTATAATCAATGGGTACTAATTTTGGGCATTGTGGGGGTGCTAATCCTTCCCCAAATGTAACCGACCACGAATCCCTTTTTATTACTAAAAAGAATGAATTTTTGGTTATACGCATACCAGTTTATCTTTTAACAGATGTTTTCTTAAAAACTCTCTTAAAAGGTGATTTTGAGGTATTCGACCTGCCTAACTCAAAAAGGTCGATGGCGACTCTAAAACATTTCCTTAAAAACCATTTATTTCATTCACATATTTTTCCGCCAAGGAAATTCGTACCAGGGAAAAAACCGGTTACGAAAATAAGGTCATCAAATCTATAACATTATACACATATGCATAATTTTACAGATTTTTGTCAGAGTCAATTTCAACTTTACAACGAATGATATTGAACTCGAAGAACAGTCAAGATTAAAAACAATACAACTTATCCAAGTTGGATTTCAACTTCACAATGAAGGATATTCGGCTCAGAAGAACATTTAATCCTAACTCAACTTTACAATGAAGGAGCCACCCACGATTTCAACTTCATAACGAAGGATATCGTGCCCAAGATATTCAAGATCGACTCAACTTCATGGCAAATGAGTCATCTACAACTCAACGTCGAAGAACTATTTCTCAACTAAGGTCGTCTAGTCAAATTTCAACTTCACGATGAAGGAAATTGGACTAGAAGAAGATCCAAGATCAACAACAGTTTATCTTAACCCAACGGCGAGGAATTACCGCCCAATTCATGCATTGAGCTAGATTTCAACTTCACAGCGAAGGATATCATGCTCAAAAATATACAAGATCGATTCAACTTCACGGCGAAGGGGTCAACCACGATTTAAACTTCACGACGAAGGATAAATAGGCAAAGAGGGGCAACTGTAGACACCTATTTTCGTCTGGGATAGTATATATTATACAGTATAAGTATACAATATATATATAGTATATATTATATTATATATTATATATTATATTATATGATATATATTATACATTACATATTATAGTATATTATATTATTATTATGGTATTATTTATTGTATATTATATAGTATTATATATTACATATTATATATTATAAGCATATATATTTATTATAGAATTATGTATTATAGTATATATATATATATACTTATTATATCATTATATTTATATTATATATATTTTTTTATTATGTTGGATTTATTTTTTAGGTCCAATAAAGAGAGTCTAACGGTCTAAGTCCAACAAGGGTATGAGAGCGCCCAACCGAGTAGACAGGCTTAACCCAACGAGCCAACTCGGTGAAAGCCCAACAGGTAGAAGCCCAAACCGTCTGACCCAACGAGCTAGGGTTTTATACTTTAGCAGGGACGTCGCATCAACCAAAGTCATTGGATCTGGCTCTTTGATCCAACGGCCCAAAATGTATAAGGTCATCATTTCAACGATGCGTGAAGGCCACGCGCCAGCAAGGTTACCAACTGGATGAAATCTTCGACACCCGAAACTAAAAAGTCGTAAAATCAGAGCAACAACTCACATGAACTCAGTTGATCGGATTTCCAGCGAAAGAATCAGAAAAAAAAATCTCATCCCTTTTGGGACTACAACAGCCAGATTCAAGGCTATAAAAAGCCTTCTGCGAAGTTAAGCAAAACACAAGAAAAATTCATCGAGCAATACAGAGAAACATAAGCAAGAGAAACCAAACCCAAAAAAATCAAAGCATCAAAAATTTCAAGCATCGAAGTAGTAAGAAACGAAGCATCAAGCCATAAAAAACCAAGCTTTAGCCTCGAGTTTTGCTAGGAGGAGAAAGAAATTACCAGAAAGTGAAAAGATGACGTCGAACGAAGGTAAGTACCGAAACTTTACATCGTTTGGGGGGTTTCAGGAAATTTGGGGCTCGGGTTCGGTGTCAGGGTGTTGAGAGGAGTGTTCGGGGGTAGTTTTAAGTTTTTTGGCCACCGATGGTGGTAGCCGGAGCGATAGTCCGGGCGGCAGTGTCTCGTCGGGGGGTGGCCGGTTCCTCGACTGGATAGGAGAGGTTGAGATAGTTTTGGGCATTTGCTGCTTTTGAGGAAGAGTGAAAAATGAGTGAAATAGGTGATTTTATGGGTATTTATAGGAAGGATCGAAGTGCAATTAACAAAATTTTAAATTATTTTTGCAGTCCCTATAATTCTGATGTGTAATGCATTTTGGTCACTCTTTGTAATTTTACCCATTAATTTTGAATTATTTCAATTTAATCTCTGTTTATATTTCTTATAGTTTGCAAAATTGCCCCTAACTTTTTATTTGTTTTATTGCAACTTTCATTTAGCATCAGTTTGACCCCTAATCTTTTAATTCTTTTCAATTTAATCATTCTTTAATAATTCTTTTTTATTTAATACTTTTTTTATTTAGATTTATTTAATTTTATTGTTTAACATTAATTTTAATTTTTTAGGTAAATTTTAAATTGGTCAAAGATAAGTAATTCAGATCGAATTTTTAAGTTTTAATTTCTATTGTAATTTTCTCAATTAAGCCAACCGGGAAATCAAATTGGTACCAAAAGGAAAGTATAAAGGTGATAATCCTTCATTGACTGTAATCGACTCCCGAATCCGATTAATTTCTGGTAAAACGTAGATCAGGTAAATGATAAGTTAAGGTGTCCGATCAACCTAATTTAAAATGATCGGTGGCGACTCCATCACACCAAATTAAGTCGAAATCCGATTCCGGAACCACCTGAAAGACGGTCACGACACATATGTCATGCTTTTGCATAATAAATGATGCAGTAGTATTGAGATTTCATAACAGAAATGATACAGTTGCCCTAGGGACGCTTTGACCATAGGAAAGATGGTTGTACAGATAATGTTAGGATTTAAGTTACGATGATCTTGACTCATCCCATCAGCATAATATGTATGATGTCTATTATATTTTGTTATTTCTTAAAAGTTACCCAATTCAAATATATTAATATTTTAAGATAATTAAGTATATTTTATAATAATATATTTATAATATTTTTTATATTTTAAGCGGTTAAAATAATATATTTTATAATAATTTACTATATTTTTAAAAATTAAAGAACATATTTTAACACCATAAAAACAAAAATCTCTACAACCTTAAATTTATTATATATAAAAGGATAATTTAATGATTTATATTAGATCAATGATTTTTCACCTTAAACCCGATTCCGTCCCGTCTTGAACTTATCTATTATTTAAACCGTCATATCCCACTGTGAACCTGAAATTAAAAAAAAATCCTATAAGGTTAGATTGAGATTCGTTGAATTCAAATATTTGACCATCCCTAACTTTAGAAAGAAAAAATTATATTGAGGTAATTTGTTTTTGACTCTTTTAGGAGGCATCTGGGCACAAGTGTATGTATTGAAAGAAGAAAAAAGTATTATATAGAGTGTAAAGAAAATTATTTTTTTAAATAAAATATTTGTTATTATACTTATTGAAAATTGCTTGAATAATAAAATAATTTTTGAAAGGCGTCTAGATTATCTGATCACTTCTGGAGTGTCACTCGTTATCTTGTTTTATAGTGCATACATGAAGCATGAAGAAAACATCAAACAATCTAGATAACTTTTAGAAATTATCCTATATCCTAGACGATTTTCAATAACTACTGCAACAATCACTCTATTTAAAAATAATAATTTTTCATGTACTATGATTTAATTTTTTCAACACATTATCTAAAAATTTTGTCGAAAAATATGTAACAATCTACATTAAACTTGTGTCAGTGTTTTTTCTTCCAAGAACTGTGGGCGATTCACAAAGCCGAACGGGCGAACACATATTGGATGGAGGTCCGTGCAACATGACCAGGGATTTAAATAGTGGTATGCTATCGTAGTAGCATCCGTTATATAGTAATAGTATTATCATTCGAATCTGTTATTGCATGATCGCAATCGATATCTACAATCATCATAATAACATTTGTTATAACTATTAGTAAGTATAATATGCAATGGAAAACATGATGATAACTGCAAATTAAATTCATAACCCCTTGACTTGTTAAAACAATCGGTAGGCAGATGATTATTACATTGATTTATTTAGAAAATCTGTTACAATACAAACATTTTGTTGTTGACGCTTTATGTAGTTCCAAAATCATGTGAACAATCCGGTTAACATACACGTGAGAGAGAGAGAAAAAGGACGGAGATGAAGTTCAAGAATATGATGCCCCGATACTCCTGTGCGAGCATCGACACTTAAAGAATGACATAAGAAACGAACCTGTAAACCAAGATGAATCCCACCATTACCAACACATTCGTCCACCTGCTTTCTTCCCCATACCCTTCTTCTCTAAGCACCACCTCTCCCGTCACCATGCACCCCCCCAACATGTACTCTACGCACTTCCCTGAGAACTCATTTATCAGAAACCCTTCGAATGGATACTTGAACAACGATATGTAATGCATGAAGATCCAATACTTTGGGATCCCATGTTTTGATATGAAGTATCCGGAGAATAGAAAGAACGATCCCATCACCCCCGATATCACCGAGTTTCCGATTATGAAATTAGGCACCAGGGCACTGAAACACACCACCACTGAGTTTGCAGTGTAGAGAATCAACCAAATCAACAGCAGAAAGTGGATGAACGCCGTGAAATTTGGGTTTAGTCCCACTAACCAGTACAATGGAGTTGAGAACAAAATGGCTAGGATGAGTAAAAAGGGTAGATGTACAAGCCCGTTGGCAATGGCATAGGATGAAACTCTATAGCTCCCTCATGAGGTTTCTTTCATCAGAATCTCCTTTTCTTGCAGAAATATCGGCAGTGCTTCCGTCGTGCATGACAGCAAAAACGTCAATATAAATGCAAACAAGCCCACTTTTTCCTCTGCTCCGGCGAGATCGTCTTTGGCATTGCGAAAGATTGAGCCTAAGACAAGCCTTGAACCAGCATCTGGATTGTCCTGCATGCAAACAGCTCCTTGGTTCTGAATATGTTTTTGGAGAACCTTTGTGCGAGAATCACGGTTTCCTTCAACCTCGAGTTGGCGAAATCTCGAGGAAATCAATCCCAACATTCACTGTTTCTTCATCGACGACCTTGGATTGTTGGAGAAGTTGTTGAAGTGTAAACTTACCACTCCGTACTGATGGGGCTGAAAAGACCTGTTCTTGAACTTGTACCGGTCCCTTTCGCTGTTGTTTGAATAGCTTCGATTAACTCGATCGCGAATTCGACGATATTGACGTGAAGACGAAGCTGCAACCCCATATCCTTGAAATCCGCACCGAGTTGATCCACCGTTCCCTGGTGCAAAACCGAGCCATTAGCCAGTAAAAGCATCGAATTGAATGACTTAACAATGCGAAAACCAGGCCGGTGAATGCTGAGAATTATCGTTCTTCCCCCGGTTTCAGCCATGACCTTGAGCATATCAATAATTTGAAGTGCTGGTGTGCTATCAAGACCAGAAGTTGGTTCATCAAGAATCAAAACTTTAGGGTCATGAATCACATCAACACCTATAGAAACCCGGCGTCTTTTTCCCCCGGATATCCCTCGAGCCCGATTGTCACCGACTCGAACCATGGCTACGTGCTCGAGTCCAAGTTCCTGGATCAAGGACTTGACCCTGACGCTCAGCTGAGCTGGAGGAAGCCTTAAACGTAACTTAGCACTAAATATGAGGGTTTCTTCAACTGTGAGGAGGGGGAAAAGAGTGTCATTTTGGGTGACGTAGCCAGAGATTTTCCTGAACTGAGTTCTATCAATGGCGGTTTTGTTGACGAAAATGGAACCAGTTTGTGGGGTGAGTTTCCCGGTTAGGATCTCCAATAGGGAAGATTTTCCAGCTCCACTTGGACCGACAATGGCGAGGATTTCCCATGGTTTTGCTTTGCAGTTTACATCCTTTAGGACATGCCGGATTCCTGGACATGCTAGTTGAAACTTGGTTGATGGCTGCTGCTGTTGTAGTAGTTGATGATCAACTACTTCTTGCTGGTTTTTGTTGAAGATTTTAAAAGGTTTTTCTCTCTTTTGTCTGTAGATCTTGTAGTTGATTCCAACTGCTTCAATCTCACAGCTCCGTTTCTTCATTGAAGAAAGTTCTCTGTTATTTTTTTATTTTTGGCTCCTCATTTAGTTTGCTACCATAGCTTCTGCCTCAACTTGTACCGAAAATAAGTAATAAAAAAGTTCAATTTTTTAATCCAAGGGTTTGGCTCAATCTGATTAACAAACAGTGAAACTAGAAACTGGATGTCTGGCAAGTCATTTTTTTCTCTTAATAAAAAAATATATAAATTATACATTCATCTAAGTATTTTATGAGTTAATGTATTTAATTTATCAAGATCGTTATAAAATATGTTATTTAACATATATTTTTTTATACTTATTTTTAAAAAATTTATTTAAAAAAAAACTTAAAAATATTATTATTTTAAAAATATTTTTTTTCTTCTAAAATTTTTATAAAAAAAGTCAAATCCTTAAAATCTCTATTTTCAATCTATTATTTTCACTGTCTATCACCAACGCATCAATCAACAACCATCAAACAATGCAAATGAATGTGGAGTTTGTGACGTCGTCAAAGGTAATGAATGGTTAGTGGTTAAGTGATGATAAATGAGTAGTCGGAGAAGACTAACGGAGGGAGTAAAGGAAAATTAGAATAAAAGGTTTTACTAATTTAAGCACATAAGTTAAGAAAAGATATATTATTTAAAAATATATATATTAAACTTTTTTTATAAAAGACTAATACAAATAACTGAAATTTAAAAAATATTTAATATCTATACATCAATCTCAACCGCTCTTACCCCGATAAATTTAATAATATTCTCAATGATAATTAATTAAAATACAATACAAATATATTTAAATTTATAATGACATAATATGAATCGAACAACTTCAGTAACAATAAAATTATTGTTTTTTTTTATTTTAAATTCTAGTATTATATATAATTAATTTAGATCTTAAAAATCATATTAAAGTTGTGAAATATATTTAAAACATGAGAATAAAATTTTAAATAAATATAAACTTTATTTGTTAAGTCGTTAATAATCCTTGAGTGTAAGGTCTAAAGCATCATGTCATGCATGTGTGGGGCCATGCAAACATTGACCCCATGCGATAACACTTCAATCATTGGGCAAAATCGATAACAAACGGTTCCCTTCAATTATCTAACATGTAGTCTTAATATTTAATCGGTTGATAAATTGTTAATTTTAATTTTTTTTATATTTTATTAAATTAAGAGCTTTAGACTTATTAATAATATTTCTTTTTTTTTTCTAGAATCGTCATTCTCTTCCCTTCTAAATATGATTATGATTAGATTTAAAATTTTATAAAATAAAATCTAGTTTTTTCTAGAAAAAAAATTTGATAAAATAATCGCATGATTGTTTTTCGTGGTTGAGAGCAACTGAAAATATATAATTTTGCACGTTGCTGGGCTCTAAATTCGTGGTGAGTTTTTACATGGACCGACCATTAAATTTGTTAATACTTAATAATAATTGCAGCACCCGGGAAGTATGAGGACCCACTTTTCTCCACCAACCAGCTATCAACACCTGCTGTTACTCTTTGCTTTCTTCAACAGGGTTTGGCTCGTGAACTGTCGTTTGGCCACCCACAAATATAATGGGTCTCCCAACTAACAAAATAAAAAATCCTTGACACAAAACTATAATCTCTTTATAATTATTAATGTGTTTATAAGAATATATTGTAATTATATAATCACTCGTATAATTGTATCAAGTGAAAGTACTTGTTATGTCCCTATATTATACTTTTGGTGAGAAGTATGCAATATAGCATGAATTTAGAGCGAGAGTTATAGGTCGAAAATGTATAATGCAACTAATTCTACGAATTTCCAAGGAGATGTTTCTGATGATAGAACCATTGTTATCAACGAAGTTTAATTTCCGTTGGTAGTTTGTGGCTTATTTGATTCTTTTCCCGTATCATAATTACTATTGGAAGGTAAAATTTCAATGAATTAAATGTAATTTATTGTGGTATTGGCTGAAGCCAATATTGAATTAGATTGATAGTAGAAAGCTTAGTACATTTCTATAATGATATTAATTTGAAATTTTCTTTCTTTTTGTTAATTTTTCTTGTTAATGTCTAGGGATGAGTATGGTTGTGTCAAGCTAGGTTTTAGTTTAACGGAATTCAACTTGAATATTACACCACTATTCGTTATTCAATTCAATCTGGGTTCAAAGAGGTTTCACCCAATCCGAAATTTGATTAAATTTTTAGAGTAAAATATATACTTGACCCGATACAATTATATATACACATAATTTTTATTTGATAAAATATGGACCTATTTGAAAAAAAAATATAAAGGGAGGAATATTAACACAATTATTTATAAATATTTAAGAATTAATTATATATTAATTCAGATAAGGTTAAACAGATCAAATCGAAACTCATGACATAGAGATCAAATATACATCCCTATTTATGTCAGTTATGTGACTCGGACATCCTTGAACTTCAAATTTTCAATCTTGCTCCAGTTGATAACATTGTAAAAATAATATACGAATGATAACATTACACTAAATTCTCCTTCTTTGGCAAGCGGTATTTTAAGTATGTCTTTCGCAATGTATAACAAGATTCGTTTAAGGATTTCCCTAGTAGCCCGTTAAACAAGCAAATTACTATATCCAAACTATTCATATAGTTTTATGTATATTCTCCATTAACTGTGTGCTTAACTAATTGAAATTAATCCAAGTATTTGATATTCTTAAGGAAAGGCCAATTTGTTAATACACTACCAAAGATCAACATGTTTACGTGCTCCTTTTCTTTTTCTTCTTTGGATTAGTCTAAGATGTTTTAAAAATTTTCAACAATTTAATAATGAAAGCTCAAACACCTTAATAATCTCTAGTGCTCGAATTTGTAACCTCTACGGATAATAACCATTCTTATAACCACTAAAGTAATTTGGTTCGTGCGTTTATCGCGTGTTCTTAACTAGGACTATTACAAGCATTTCACATTTTACGCATCTCAGAAAAGAGGAAAATGCATCTTCAATTAATAAACAAGAGAAAATAAAAATATCCCTAAATTATTATACGTTCGCTTAGCATTCTGAATTGTTTATAGTATCTTTGCGGGTTATGTGTCGCGAAAATAACGTCCCAGTTCGATCGTTATGTCATGCGACATTTGAAAGTGATATTTCCCAATAAGTCAATTTTCATTGAGATAAGTCAATTTTGATTTCAATGAATTTTGTCTAGATTATCAAGTGAACGTCCATTATAGATCGATGTAGAGAACGTGAAGAATATAAGTATATAATATCACATATATTCTAAAATTTGATATAGATACTAAAATTCGATGTGTCCCAAAACTTCTCTCAATCCGTACAAAGTTATCTCTATAACATTGTAGACATTCATTTTCATCCAGGACATTAAGAGCTTTTTTATATAATATATAATATTGTAGACATCCGTTTTTATCCGGATCTATAAATTTTTTTATTATATTATTATTTATTATTATTTGTCTTTTTTATTTTTTTAGGTCAAGCACCATTAAAGCCAAAGCATGATTTTCAGAACCGGATCGGTTAGCGAACCGGTCATGCTATCGGTTCACTGGTTCAACCGGTCGAACTGGTCCGACCGGTCGGAAGAACCGGACGACGTCATAATTATTTAAAAAATTAAATAAAAATACAAAAATATTTAATAAAAAATAATTTTGTATATCACAAGTTATATTCAAAGCAAGTCATAACATATATGAGTTAAAAACCATAAAATCAAGTGAAACAAAATGATTCAAATTAACTACAACATAATATTTAAGATAAAACATATTAAATAATAAATATAATTATATAACTATAATTAAAAAATAAATTTAGGGCTAAAAAAATCATAACAAAATGATATTTTAGTTTAATTTTTTTTAAAAATAATCTCACATGGCTAAGAAACATAGAAAAACATCCCAAAAGTCTAAAAAGTAAAAATATGAGAACAAAACAATCTACATGGCTAAGAAACATAGAAGAGCATCCCAACTAACTTCTATAAATAATAGAGGTAATTTGACATTCAAAATTATGGAGCTTTTTGGTGAGCATAGAGTGAACTATTCTTTCACTTCAATCAAGCTCGAATTTTAGGCTTCAATCGAGCTTCTAATTTTTTTTTTAGTTCAAGCCTTTTCGAGTTCAAGTTTCAATATTATATTTCGAGTTCGAGTTGAACTTGATAATTTTTAGTTCGTGAGTTTGAGTTCGACTTGGCTCGTTTAAAAAACGACGTCGTTTGGTTTATTTTTTTAAAAAAAAAACAAAATTGGCGGTTTTTTTTTTCTGATTTTTTCCGATTTTCAGCCAGTTTGGTTCGAAAGGTTCAACGATTCTGACCGATTCACTAATAGTGATTCAACCGGTTTAATTTAAACCGGACTATACAACGATTCTCGATTGAACCGATTAAACCGACCGATCCGATTTTCAAAACAATGAGCCAAAGTAAAAAAAAAAATCAACCCACTACCTCATTTCCACGTTTCTCACAAACTCTACCCGACAACCACCACTACCCCACTAACTAAAAAACAAAATCCCATTTTCTTTTTTGCTTTTTAAGGGGACCACGGGTGAGGAAAAGGGGGGCACCATTTCTGTTTTTAATGAGGGATGCATGCACTGCTCCCTTGGCTGCTACACGTTCTCCACTTCCAATCAGCGCTTTTAAAGCCTAAACGCCCCAAGTTGGCTGGAGGTCTGTTAGTTTCACGGTGGGTGTGATGAATCGTTACTCTCCAAGGTCACCTGAGCAGGTCCCGAATTTCCCGGATGAGCGTTATGTCATTTGGCTGGGCGTGGGAGTTAAGCGTACGCACCATTTCGATATTGTCCGAATTGACTTCCACTTGTCGAAAATTCTTCTTCCAAGCTAACTCCAAACCATCTAACACCGCCCAAGCTTCGGCCTGAAAGACTGTACAAACCCCAATGTTTCGACAGTAGCCAAAGTTCCAGCTTCCACCGTTATTCCGGAAGACACCGCCACTTGCAGCCTCCGAGGTTAGAGTTAATGGCACCGTCTGTATTCAACATTATGCAGGGCGCTGCCAGTTCCTGTGCCTTCTGTTGGTAGTTAAATCCTTCATGGGGAAAATATATTGACTTTGTTTGATCCAACCAGCCCAAGCTTTGGTCGAGTTGATGGCTTCCACAGTAGCTTGAATATGGTCATTGAAGACAAACTCGTTTCTGATCTTCCATAATTTCCAAATGAGCACACCGAATAAATGTCTCCAATTGTACTCCACAGTGTCCAAACCTGCAGAATTAGCTAAGTTAGTACGAATCCAATCAAGTAAAGAGGCAGAAACAAAGGCAGCATGGCGACTCTACGACTCACACCACCACTCTTTCAATTTCCATTTTAACTTAAAAATCAATTTGATTTTGGTTTTGAGTTTTTGAATTCGTTTCTTTTCCATTGGTGTATAGAGATGATCGATGGTGGTGGTCGAGTGAGGATACCTGGAGCCCCGAAGAAGCTGCGAACTCAGCAACGATGATGACGCCAGAGGATAGCCGACGGTTGCAGCGTGAACTAATGGCAGCTGCAGCTGCGTAACGGATGCTGGAGGCTGCAAAAAGCGTTCCTGCTTCTGGTTCCCCTTTGAAAAGCGACAGTGGCAGAGGTTTAGAAAATAAAATAATGCTGGCAAGAATCCCGATTAACTTGGGAAGTTTGTTGAGCATTTGATTTTTGACTTGAAGAATTCGGAGAGAGATGGAAGAAGCTGCACGACACGTTTTTTGCAGAAGGAAAAGAAAAAAGCGAAGCATTCGATGATACAAGGCTGGAGCAAGGGTTTTTGTGTTTTAAAAAGAAGGGTAAACCAAAACAGAAGTCCTTATATTTTCTTTTCGAAAATGGACAAAAGTTTTGCGTCCTTTGCATTTTTTCTTCATTTTGATTTATTATTTTATTTTATTTTTTTCATTTTGTACGCTTTTTATTTATTTAATTTTTTCTAACATTTTCGATTTTTTTAGAAGGATTCCAACCAATCAAAGGCAAGCAATTCGAATCGGGTATTTAAATTTTAATTTTAATTTTTGCGATTAAGACAAACGACAAATTAATTGGTATCGAAAGGGCAGTACAAGGGTGTTAATCATTCATTGACTGTAATCGACTCCCGAATCCGATCAACCCATTTGTTTAAAGATAAATGATTGGTGGCGACTCTAATCCATTTTACTAAGTCGAAGTCCAATTTTGGGCCCAACCAAAAGACGGCCGCGACAAATATATTATAAAATAATTTCAAATATAGTTTTTTGAAAGTATATAGTATATGTTTTGAAAACGTATTTTTGAAAACATATAATATATCGTTTTGAAAACATTTTTTGGAAAATGTATAATATATAATTTTTAAAAAATAGTTTTGGAATCTTATAATATATAATTTTTGAATTTTTTTTTGAAAACGTATAATATATAGATTTTTAGAAAACATATTTTTGAAAACGTATATTATATAGTTGAGGAAAACAAAGTTTTTAAACGTATATTATATAGTTTTGAAAAACACTTTTTGAAAATATATATATTATGGTTTTGGAAAGCAATTATTAAAAACATATATATTATATAGTTTCTAAAATAATTTTTGAAATCATATGTAATATATAGTTTTAAAAATGATTTTTTTGGAAACCTATATAATATATAATATTTTGAAGGCATATTATTTTTAGTTTTAATTATATATTAATATTATTTTTTTATTAAGTTTATTTATTTATTTACTTCGTTTTTATTTTTCAGGTCCAAGAGTCCATTCGGGTCCAATGAAGCCCTTTTCAATTTGGTCCTTAACTTTAAATTTGTTGCATTTAAACCCTTTTAAATTAAAGTTTTCTTTTACTTTATATTTTCTTAATTTAATTTTGTTTTACTTTAATAATTAAAATTGATTTGATTTATAATTTAGGTCAATTTCAAATCCTTCAATGGTAAGAAGTTCGGATCAAACTTTTAAATTTTAATTTTAATTTTAATTTTCACAATTAAGACAACCGGAAAATTAAATTGATGCCGAAAGGGGTGCTAATCTTTCCTTGACTGTAATCGACTCCCGAATCCGACATATTTATGGTAAAACGCAGATAAGGTAAGGTGGTAAATTAAGGTGTTCGGTCAACCTAAATTTTTTCTAAAAAATAATAAATGATCGATGGCGGCTCTAGCATGTTTTATTTAAGTCGAAGCCCGATTCTAGGCCCTCCCGAAAGACGGTTACGACAAACATAAACCACAAAAGTTGCAGAGATCCCAAAAAAAGATTATATCTCTCCAAAATAATTCTCTTTCACATTAGGTTAAGACATTATCTCTATTTATAAAGTCAAATACTTGGTCACCAAGAATTCTTTTGAAGAAAACTTGAAGTATCAAATTGTTAAATACTAAATTCTCAAATGTCAAAATGTAGAATTTATCCTCTAGATATAGATATTTAATGATTGAGTTAATTAATTACAATACCATCCTAAGACTTGAAAACTTGGCCATCATTCATTCTTCAGTTAATGTTACGTGTGTGGTATACCCCACCACTCCTTTCTGTCATTAGCGATGCCACCGGTGACTGATTTCATCCATTATCTTCCTTCTTCTCCGCCAAATCCTTGCCTATACTGAATTTAAGAATTTTTCTAATAATCTTCAATGTAACAGTTGAGTGGACAATGGTTTTCGTCTGAGTGACGTGTATATATATATATATATATTATTATATATATATAAATAATAAATATTATTATATTTATATTATTATTCTTAATATTTACAATTTTACAGGACCCAAATGAAATACAACCCGAAGGCCCAAATTACAAAATTAAATCCCAAAGCCCGATTACAACCCAAGGTTATGTTACAAACAACTCGGATCCAATCCGAGCAACCCAACAGGCTCGGTGAAGAACCAGACTTGGACCCAAACAGCCCAAGAAGCAAGCCCACGTTCAGCTAGGGTTTCCACGCAAGGTTCCAGCGCTGCACGAGTCCTAGTCGTCCAATCCAGAAGCCAATCCAACGGCCCACAGACAATCAGCAGAAACCCTAGGGTACTCATTGTAACCATAGGGCTATTCCGGCGTCGCCGTAGAGATGATGATGCCCCGCCGACGAAATCACCAATCAGCAGTAGCCACGTCTTCACCGGATCTGAAAGATCTGGGTGCATTTAATGCACCCAGCCTCTCCACTGCACAGCTCACCTCCCCTAGGGTGAGTCACTACCGTAGCTCCGGTGACTCACCATCATTTAACTGGTCCGAAATGGGACTCAAAGAACCCTCTAAATAGGGCAAACCTACGAAGAGAAGAACAACAAACAAAAACAAGAGCAAGAATACCCAATACACAACAACCAAGTCAACAAAATAGAGAAATGAGAGAAGAGAGTCTTACCCTCGAAGTTTCAGCCGTTAGAGAACCCAAGCATTGTCGGAGAAGACAACTTCGAAGGTATAAAATTTTAGATGTACTGTGATTTAGGGTTTGTTAGGAGAAACAATCACTGGATTTGACTTTAGGATGACTCAGGCTTCATTTTGGTAGGATTGGGTAAAATCCGACCACCGTGGGTGGTGGCTGACGGTGGCTATCGGCGACGGTGCATGGTGGCCGGCCGGGGACGAATTCCATCCTGTGAGAGAATTCTAGAGAGATGTTAGATCTTCTCTCTCTAAAGAGAGAGAATGAGAGAAGAGAAATGAGAAGAGGGGGGTGAATTGGCAATTAAAATTTTGGTGGAAGGTTTTGCAGAAAATTGAAAGAAATTGCACAGCGATTTAGAGTGGTTCGACTTTCTCAACCAAAGTCTACGTCCACTACCTTAGCTATCCACACTAAGGATTTTCCACAAATTCACTAATTTGTCTTTCTTTTAAGGACAAAGAGTAACCTTACAAACCCTCCATAATTATACCCCAAATTCTTGAGAACACTCTCTCCCAAAGAGAACAATACAAATTTGCAAACTTACAAGGAAATCCTCACAAGGTAGATTGTTTGTACAATTCTAGAACAAAGAAAAGAACACTCAAGAATGAATACAATTAAGCACAATAAGTGTTCTTGAAAGCAAAATGAATATTGAATGAAAAATAGGCTTGAAATGCTCAAACATGAGGTTTGATGCTTTCTCTTTGATTCTCTCTTGATTCTAGTTGCTTGATGTTTCTTGTTCTTGATCAATGGCTTCTAAGCTTGCTTAAATACACCTTGAATCACTTTTGAACATTGGGGATCATTAATGAAGATAATATATCCGTTTTAGTGTGAAATCAATTAATAAAACAGCTTGGAGCGTGGGGGAATCGGTACCCCATAGGGGGAATCGGTTCCCTAAGTGTAAAATTCAAATATTTCGACCGTTGAACAGTGAGGAGAATCGGCACCCCTTGGGGGGAATCGGTTCCCTCCGAGCATACTGGAATTCTCAGAGCCAAACCATTCAGGGGGAATCGATACCCCCTTTGGGGGAATCAGTTCCCTCTGAGCAATATGGAATTTTTGGCTTTGAAACGGTTCGAAATACTTTGTAAAATTATTTTGAAATTGTTTTAAGATTAAAACTTAATTTTACACTTGAGTAAGGATTAAAAATGACTTTTGAAAGATTTAGAGTAATGTTTTGATATTCGAATAATTATATCGAATATACTTAGAAAATATTTTTGGAAAATCTTAAAATTCATTTAACTTAATTTGTTATATCGAAATATCAAAATGTTTTCAACAATCTCCCCTTTTTTGATATAACAAAACATTTTAGTAATTTTAAGATTTTGAAATCAAGTTTTGAAATTACTCCCCCTTACTTTAACACTTCTCCCATTTAAAACATTTAACACTTCTCCCCCCTTTTTATTAAATCAAAAAGATATTTAAACAAGGTTTTCAAATCATTTAGCCAATTTGATTATATATAGTTTAAGCTGCTAAGATCACAATCAAGAGAAACGTTAGCCATTAGTTTCATAATCAATACTCATAAACAATGTGACATGGCAAAATTGGTCATATATCTAACATGATGTAAATGATGCAATAAATTTAACTAAAGCAAATATATAAATTCAAACATCCAAACAAATCCAAAGTCTAACAATCCACAAAATCTTTTAGTTCAAAGTTATAAAGCTAAACACAAAATCAAACATCCGGATCGAGAGGAGGAAAACGAGCTCTCATAGTGGCCATCTCATGTGAGACTGCATCAATACGTTCATTCATCGAAGCGTTGTTTGTGCGCATCTCTCGGAGGATTTCTAATTATTGAGCTCCCATTGTGGATAAATGAGACTCTATAGAAGTAAAGAGCGAATCCATGGTAGCATATCGAAAATCGAATGTCTCCATAAAAGATTGAAAATATGGAGGCATTTGATGTGTTTGATGTGCTTGCTCCTTGGGCTGCTCCTCGGGATGTCCAGGCTCATCTTCGGCTTCATCGATGTCTCGCATTAATTTTTGAAGCTCGGGATCGTCGTCAGGTTCTGGTTGAGCTCGTGAAGAACTAGCTCCCGGAGTATTTTCAGAAGATCGAACCCATTCACCGGTTTTCTTATCCTTTATCCATCCCGCTCTCGTTAAGGAAAGAAGATTAATTTGTTTATTTAGAGGAAAGGAGGCATCTAGACTTACTCTAAGCCCGGCTTTAGAAAATAGATTACTCAAAATGCAACCGTAAACTAGAGATGAACAAAGTTTCTTGTTAGGAACAAGATTTACGGTTTCAATAGTTTCAGCAAAAATGATCTGAGGTAGGTTTATTTTAATACTGTTTTCGAAACAATGTAACCACCAAAGATCCAAGGCTCTAAGAGTAGAATAACGACCTCCGGATGGTCGAAACCACCAAAGATCATTAGGTGAAGAAAATGTTCATGAAGGTCTAAGACACTCGCACTATCCCTTCTTTTATAACGAGAACCTAAAATTTGTTTTTCATTTGAAATACCATCGTTATCTAATCCTAATGCCTTAGCTATGTAAGCCGAGTTAATATGTAAGAATTGTCCTATGAGGTAGGAACGAACTTCTATGGTCTCAGTTTGAGCTTGGTTTTTGACACAAACGACATTAGAATAAAAGATGTGAACAAGTTGATGATAAACTATAGGTTCAAGGTCATAAAATTTATCAAATTTTCACTCTTGTAAAAGAGGAAGATATTTAAAATTAATATCTAACATAGCTTGACGAGAAGGGATACGTTCTTCTCTAATTTTTTAAGAGTCAAAATATTGATAATACCAAAAATGATGATTTCTAGGACCAGGATGATTGAAGCATGAATTTTGGATAGTTAGATTGGGATCAACTGGATTAGGATTAGGAATTGGAATTTGAGGAATGTGAGGTGGATTTGGTTAACGGTGTGAGCGACTAGATGATGACCTAGCACGTTTAGGATTGAACATGTTTTTAGGAAATCAGAATAGAATGGATAACCTGCAATTTAGAAAACACATGTATTCAATTCAATCAATCCCAAAACTCAATTGAGTCCTCAATATTTCAAGGTTCTCTAAATCAATCCTAATGGGCAAAGCTTTTGAAAACTATTGAAAAATAAGATTTTGAAAAACAATATATGTATAGTTTTCATAACAACATAATTCAATTAAAACATAATAATTTGAAAAACATTTTTTTTATTTCGAAAATTTCTAAATTTTTGGAAAAATTCTTGTGTTTTTGATGAAATTAGTTGTAATATCTAGTTTCTAATCACTAAACAATCAATGCCCGATCACTATTTTTATCTAGAACTAATTAAAGCTAGTTCTATGTTCAAAATCAATGAAATATAGAGTTTAGAAAAATTTACCTTGAAAGATGAGATTGAGTGGATTTTGATGTTGTTTGCACGATTTTAATGATGCTAGCAGGTTTAGAAGATGATATTTGAAGTGAATTTTGATTAAAACGTTGATTTGAGGCAAAATGGAGATTTGAGAGAGTAGAGGGGAAGAACGGCGGCAATGAGAGAAAGAAGAGGGTTTTAGGATTTTTGGTTGTTCTGCCCGTGTTAAATTCTAGAACCCCAAGGGGGTATCGATTCCCCTAAGGGGAATCGGTTCCCCTTCAAAGGGGGAATCGGTTCCCTCATGAGGGTATCGATTCCCTCTGCACCAAAATGCTAAAATCTGAATTTAAACACACAAAATGCTAAATTAACTTTCTCTAGTGGTATTGGCAACTCATATATTGAAAATTAATTATGTTCAAACAATCAAATTAATCTTTAAACGATATTTGAACATAAAATTAATTTTTCATCAAGAATCATAAACTCCCCCTAACTAATAGCAATGAATGCAATAAAAAATTACTATTCTAAGCATTTTTCATTTAGTCTTAAAGGTGCTAAAAATTATTTTAAACACTAAGTGAAGATAGGTTGGTCAAACCTAATTCTCTCCTAAGTGTCCAAAATCTTTCCTTGTCTAAAGGTTTTGTAAAGATATCCACTAATTGGTGCAAAGTATTAACAAATTCTAGAACTACATCTTCCTTAGTGACATGGTCTCTAATGAAGTGATGTCTTATTTCAATGTGCTTAGTTCTAGAGTGTTGGATGGGATTTTTAGTGATACAAATAGCACTAGTATTGTCACACTTGATAGGAATGGTACCTACTTCAATTCCATAATCAAAAAGTTGTTGTTTCATCCATAAAACTTGTGCACAACAACTACCAGCTGAAATGTATTCGACTTCAGTGGTAGATAATGTAACACAATTTTGTTTCTTTGAAAACCAAGAAATCAGTATATTTCCAAGAAATTGGCAAGTACCGGAGGTGCTTTTCCTATCTAATTTGCATCCTCCATAATCCGCATCAGAAAAGGCATGCAAGCTAAAGCTAGAGTCTCTAGGATACCAAAGTCCTCAACTAGGATTGTCCTTAAGGTATCTAAAGATTCTCTTAACAGCTAGTAAATGTGATTCCTTAGGACATGATTGAAATCTAGCACATAAGCAAACACTAAACATAATGTCCGATCTACTTGCAGTTAGATAAAGCAAAGAGCCAATCATTGACCTATATAATTTAACATCTACACATTTACCTCCTTCATCTAAGTCAAGCTTTGTTGAAGAGCTCATTGGAGTGTCATGAGGTTTTCTATTTTCTAGTCCAAACTTCTTGAGCATATCTTTGACGTACTTAGCTTGATTGATGAAGATGCCATCTTTTCTTTGCTTGATTTGGAGTCCCAAGAAAAATGAGAGCTCCCCCATCATGCTCATCTCAAACTCACTTTGCATTAGCTTAGAAAATTCTTGGCAAAGAATATCATTAGTAGAACAAAATATTATATCATCAACATGAATTTGAACTACTAATAAATCTTTACCTTTATGCTTTAAAAACAATGTAGTGTCAACCTTCCTTTTTGAAAAACCTTTTTCAATTAAAAAGTTTGACAATCTTTCATACCAAGCTCTTGGAGCTTCTTTTAAACCATAAAGTGTTTTTGTCAATTTAAGAACATGATCCAAAAATTTTGAATCTTCAAAACCTGGAGGTTGTTCCACATACACTTCTTCTTTTATAAAACCATTTAAAAATGCACTTTTAACATCCATTTGATATAATTTAAATTCATGAAAACATGCAAATGCTAATAACATTCTAATTGCTTCCATCCTAGCTACGGGAGCGTATGTTTCATCATAGTCTATGCCCTCTTATTGAGTATACCCTTGAGCAACAAGTCTAGCCTTGTTTCTCACTATATTACCACTCTCATCAAGCTTATTCCTAAATACCCATCTAGTACCTACAGTAGATTTATTACTAGGCCTTTCAACTAATGTCCGTACTTTACTTCTCTCAAATTGATTTAATTCTTCTTGCATAACCATAATCCAATGTTCATCATTTAATGCTTCTTTAATATTCTTAGGCTCTATGCATGAAATAAATGCAACATAATTACAAATATTTCTAAGAGAAGATTGAGTTGTTACCCCTTTGGATGGATCACCTATAATCTCACCACCCTTGACATAGTTGTACTCTCTTGGATAAGATACTTCCCTTCCTTCAATGGTTGGATTCTCAAGAGGATCATGAGTTTCCTCATTTTTCGTTTCTTCCTTTGATGATGGTTCTCCAACTTCATGTCTAACATCATTTGTATTTATAATACCTACATCATCATTCACACAAGAATCCTTCCTTGGAAGGGGATTATCATAAAAAACAACATGTATAGACTCTTCTACAACTAAAGTTCTTTTATTAAATACTCGATAAGCTTTAGAATTTAAGGAGTAACCCAGAAAAATTCCTTCATCACTTTTAGCATCAAATTTGCCAAGGTTTTTTTTAACCGTTGTTTAAAACAAAACATTTACATCCAAAAGGATGAAAATAACTAATGTTAGGCTTTTATTTTTGAAAATTTCATATGGAGTTTTCTTTAAAATTGGTCTAATCATTACTCGATTAACAACATAACAAGCAGTATTTGAGGCTTCCGCCCAAAAATATTTTGGCAAATTATTTTCACAAAGCATGGTTCTAGCCATTTCTTCTAAAGTTCGATTTTTCCTCTCAACAACTCCATTTTGTTGAGGGGTTCTAGGTGCTGAAAAATTATGACTAATACCATTAGAATTACAAAATTCAATAAATCCAAGATTTTCAAATTCAGTGCCATGATCACTCCTAACACTAGTTATAGAGTAACCCTTTTCATTTTGGATTATTTTTGAAAATGTGATGAACTGTTCTAATGCTTCATCTTTAGTACTTAAAAATAGAACCCAAGTATATCTAGAATAGTCATCTACCAAGACAAATGCATATTGTTTTCCACCCAAGCTAGTAGTCCTAGTTGGCCCAAAAAGATCTACATGGATAAATTGTAATACTCTACTAGTTGATACGTCATTAATGGATTTAAACGAAACACGCTTTTGTTTTCCTTTAGCACAAGCATCACAGATTTTATCATTATCAAATTTAAGCTTAGGCAACCCTCGAACTAAATCACCTTGAATTAGCTGTTGCAAAACACTCATACTAGCATGTTCTAGTCTCCTATGCCATAACCAACTATCATGTTCATCTTTAGCAACTAGGCATAAATTAGTCATATCAAAAGAATCTAAATGAACCATGTAAATGTTCCCTATTCTATGACCAATAAGCATAATCCGATTAGATGCAATGTCAATGACTTTACAACCATTAATTTCAATTAAGATATTGAATCCTTTATCGCATAATTGACTAATACTCAATAGATTATGCTTTAATCCATTCACATATAAAACATTCTTAATTTGTATGGAAGAGGTATTACCTATTGTACCAATACCTTCAATGTGACCTTTTGAATTGTCTCCACAAGTCACTTCTCCTCCATTTTTGGCGTTAAGCTCAATGAACCGGCTTTTGTCTCCGGTCATGTGTCTTGAGCATCCACTATCAAGGTACCATGAATTTGAATTTGTTTCCCGTGCCTTGTAGCAATGCTCCTTTCCCTACAAACATAGATTAATTTTTGATTTTTGGTACCCAAATTCTTTTGGGTCCATATTCATTAGTTTCCAAAATCCTAGTCCCCTTAGGTATCCATTTGTGTAGGATATTTTTATCTTTAGTAGTAATGAGTTCTTTAGGAACCCACATACTTCTAACGATTTTTCCATTAGAGATTCTTTGGGGACCTCTATGATTGTAGTTTCTAAAACTTTTTCTAACAAAGTTGGATTTTGAATTTCCACCTTTTTCAAAATGTTTTGTTCCAACTTTATCAAAAGAAGTTTTAAGATCATCAATTTTCTTTTGATGATCATCATTGATCTTTGAAAGTAAATTTTGCAAATCTAAATTTTTCTTTTCAAGCTCTTCTAGTTTGATTTGCAAATCTTTGATTTTACTTTCAAGATCGTTGTTGGTTTTGGATATGAGTTTGTTTTCATTTTTCAATTTTGAAACATCATTTTTATATTTTAAAAATAATTTCTCATAATCCGAAGCCAACCCATTATATTCCTCTAATAACTCATCATAGGATAAATCATCAAAATCGGATGAGTTAGAGGTTACCTTAGAATCTTCCCCAAATGCCATCAAGCACAAGTTAGCTACTTCTTGTTCCTCTTCATCGGAACTTTCTTCATCGCTCCATGTAGCCACATGAGCCTTGTGCTTATTCTTTGATTGACCCTTTTTTTTCAATTGTGGGCAATAATATTTAACATGCCCTGGTTTTTTGTATTCGTATCAAATGATTGGGTCCTTCTCTTTTGGTTCAATTTTGAGGCCTTCATTTCATTTGAATTTTCTTCCTCGATAAGGTCTCATCATTTTTCTGAACCGTTTGGCAAACAATGCCATTTCCTCGTCATCGTCATCGTTATTCGAATCACTCTCATCTTTTGTGGATTTGAGAGCAACTCCAATGTTTTTGTTCTTCTCCTTCTCCTTTGGTGTCTCGTCAATTTTGTCGAGGTCCACCTCATCTTCGAGCATCATTTCATGAGTGAGGAGTGACCCAATTAGCTCTTCAAGAGTTAAGGACGTTAAGTCCTTAGACTCGATGATTGCCGTCTTCTTTGATTGCCACGATTTTGGGAGGGAGTAGACTAACTTCCTCACAAGCTTTTCATTTGAAATGATCTCTCCATATGATTTGAGACCATTGACAATCGTTGAAAATCTATCCGTCATAGCTTTGATATCTTCATTTGGTTTCATCCTGAAATTTTCATAGCTATGCGTTAGAATACTAATTTTAGATTTCTTTACCTCATCGGTACCTTCATGAGTGACTTGAAGTTTGTCCCATATTTCTTTGGCGGTTGTACACGATGAAACTCTTCCGTATTCATCTGGTCCAAGAGCACAAAAAATGATATGGATGGCTTTGGAGTTGAGCTGGAACATTCTTGTCTCTCCTTCACTCCATAACCTTGGATGAGTGAGAGGTTTGATGTATCCTTCTTCTACAGCATTCCATGCTCCCATGTCACTTGCTTGAATGAAGTACATCATTCTATTCTTCCAATAAGCATAGTTAGCTCCATTGAAGAAAGGAGGCTTGTTGACGGGCATCGAATCGAGACCGGAGTCGAAGTTTGAAGCGGAGGCCATTGATGACTTTGATAATTGATATAACTCTTCCCGAATCGACTCAAGAGGTGATTAAACCTTCAAATGAGTTAGGCTCTGATGCCAATTGTTGAGTTAATCGATTGACGGATTTGGCCAAGAGGGGGGTGAATTGGCAATTAAAAATTTGGTGGAAGCTTTTGCAGAAAATTGAAAGTAATTGTACAGCGATTTAGAGTGGTTCGACTTTCTCAATCAAAGTCTACGTCCACTACCTTAGCTATCCACACTAAGGATTTTCCAACAAATTCACTAATTTGTTCTTTCTTTTGAGGCCAAAGAGATAACCTTACAACACCCTCAAGAATATACCCCAATTCTTGAGAACACTCTTTCCCAAAGAGAAGATTACAAATTTGCAAACTTACAAGGAAAACCTCACAAGGTAAGATGTTTGCACAATTCTAGAACAAGAAAAGAACACTCAAAGATAATTACAAATGAGCACAAATGGTGTTCTTGAAAGCAAAATGAACATTGAAAGGAAAATTGGCTTGATTTGCACAAACTTGGTGTTTGATGCTTTCTCTCTTGTTTTTCTATATTTTTCTTGTTGATCAAGGGCTTCAGAACTTGTTTAAATACACCTTGAATCACTTCTGAACATTGGGGATAATTAATTAAGATAATATATCCGTTTAAGTGTGAAAACATTTAATAAAAATGCTTGGAGCGTGGGGGGAATCGGTTCCCCCTCATAGGGAATCGGTTCCCTAAGTGTAAAATTCAAATATTTCGACCGTTGAACAGGGGGAATCGGTACCCCCTATGGGGGAATCGGTTCCCTCCGAGCATTCTGGAAATCTCGGAGCCAAACCATTCAGGGGGAATCGGTACCCCTTGGGGGGATCGGTTCCCTCTGAGCAATCTGGAATTTTTGACTTTGAAATGGTTCGAAATACTTTGAAAGATTATTTTGAAATTGTTTTAAGATTAAAACTTAATTTTACACTTAAGTAAGGATTAAAAATGATTTTTGAAATATTTGGAGTAATGTTTTGATATTCGAATAATTATATCGAATATACTTAGAAAATCATTTTGGAAAATCTTAAAATTCATTTAACTTAATTTGTTATATCGAAATATCAAAATGTTTTCAACAGTTGGGAAGACCCTGGATTCATCAGGCAGGTGTAGTTTCATCTACGTTACACCAAAAGATAAAATTTGTAATAGATTGTAGACTGATATGTCTTAATACTGAAGAAGACATTATTGTTTCGGTCTCTACCACTGCTCCATACGTCGAATTGTATGAAGAAGCTATTGAATGGTCTTTCAGATCCTTGGAGTTTGTTAACGCAACATTTGTAGCTGAGGGGAAAAGGATGCCTAAACCCAAAATTTTTAATTGCACAAAAATGGGACTCAGGATGACCCTAGGGAAAGGGGGAAAAACAGGAAAAGGATTAGGAAGCTATTTACAAGGACCAGTGAATCCAGTCTTTCCTATCTCTAAGAAATATCGATTTGGTTTGGGATATTAGCCAACAATAAAAGAGAGACAAAGGAACATTAGAAAGAATCAAGAATTGAGAAAGGCAAAGTTAGCTAGAAAAGATCTCACATGGGAATCAATAACCTTTCCACCATTAAATGATACTTTTGTGTTTGGAGGACATACTTTTCAAGAAGATCAGCGAAGCAAAAAGCTGGTTGTTGAAGATACTTTGAAAGAAATGAGTATCAATGTCATATCACATGATGAATCTGCAACAAAAGAAGTTATGGGCATTTACCCCACATCATCATATTTTGAGTTAAATAATTCGACTGCAAAAGAATTACCTATAATTTTCAATCATTTTTCAGAGTAATACACCAACACTTTGATTATTGCCTATACCCTGGGGCAATAGCTTGATTTTGTGTAAAGGGTTAAACTATGTGTTTTTTCTTTTTCAATAAAAGATACATTAGTTCTAAATGGCAATCATTTTTAAATGCATTTTCATAATTATATGTATATACTCTTGTTTATTTTTATTTTAGGAACTTATATATCAATGACGTATATGCTAATGATGTTGGCCCGAAAATTGATTTTGAGCAGCCTATGTGTCCTGAGGAAGTCGAAAGTTATGGTGAAGGATGAGATTTACCCTCTAAACTGTTAAAAATGGTGGAAAAAGAGGATAAGAAATTCTACCTCATAAGGAACTTATTGTGATATTCAAATTTAGGATCCAATATGGAAAAGAATGAGGTAAAAGTTGGTACCACTTTATCTGATAAAGGGCGACAAGATTTAATTGAATTACTGCAAGAGTACAAGCATGTATTTCTTGGTCATATATAGACATGCTAGGATTGGATACAAAATTGGTAGTACATAAGTTACCAATAAGATCAGAATGTAAACTTGTGCAACAATAGCTGAGAAGAATGAAACCTGAAATTCTACTCAAGATCAAAGAAGAAGTAAAAAAGCAATTTGATGCTGGATTTCTTAAGGTAGCCAAGTACCCTGAATGGGTTGAAAATATTATTCTTGTAACAAAGAAAGATGGTAAAGTCCAAATGTGTGTTGATTATCGAGATCTTAATAGAGCCAGTTCAAAGGATAATTTTCCTTTTCCACACATAGACACATTAGTGGACAATACTGCTAAGAATTCTTTATTCTCATTTATGGATGGTTTCTCTGGCTATAATCAAATCAGAATGTACCCTGAGGATATAGAGAAAACAACGTTTGTCACCTTATGGGGAATATTTTGTTATAAAGTGATGCCATTTGGACTTAAGAATGCATGAGCAACTTATCAAAGGGCTATGGTAACCTTATTTCACGACATGATGCATAAAGAAATAGAAGTTTATGTCGATTATATGATTGTCAAGGCCAAGTCTGAAGAAGAGCATGTTGAGAATTTGAGAAAGCTTTTCCAGAGATTAAAGAGATGTCAGTTAAAGCTCAACCCAAATAAGTGTACATTTGGGGTAACCTCTGGTAAACTCTTGGGATTTGTGGTAAGCCAAAAAGGAATTGAAATAGACCTAGATAAAGTCAGAGGTATTCAAGATTTGCCACCCCCGCAAACACAAAAGGAAATTTTAGGAATTTTAGGAAGGCTTAATTATATAGCTCGATTCATTTCACAGCTAACTGAGAAATGTGATCCTATTTTCCGCCTCCTTAGAAAGAATGATTCTGGATGGAATGAAGAATGTCAAGAAACCTTTGAAACAATTAAGAAATATCTATCGAGTACTCCAATATTGGTACCACCTATTCCAGACAAACCTTTAATTCTTTATTTGTCGGTCTGGGAAAATTCAATGGGATGTGTATTAGGAAAGCATGATCAAACTAAGAAGAAAGAAAGAAAGAGCTTTTTAATATCTTAGTAAGAAATTCACTGAATGTGAAACCAGGTACTCTTAAATTGAGAAATTGTGTTGTGTATTGGAATGGACCACTCGAAGGCTCAGACAGTATATGTTGTATCACACTACATGGCTCATATCTAGATTTGATCCTTTGAAATATCTAATGATCGTTCCTGCATTATCTGGAAGTTAGCTCATTGGTAAATATTATTGTCAGTATTTGACATCCAATATGTCAGTCGAAAAGCAGCAAAATGAAGTGCAATAACTGAATTTATTGCAAGTAGAACTTCTCAAGAATATGAACCAATAGATTTTGATTTTCTTGATGAAGATTTGATGGCGATTTTAATAGGAAAAGCAAGTGTGTCCAATGATGAATATTAGAATTTGACTTTTGATGGTGCTTCAAATGCTTTGGGACACGAAATTGGGGCAATATTAGTTTCGCCAGATGGAGAGCATTTTCCGTTTACTAGCCGACTTAATTTTGATTGTACAAACAATATGGTTGAGTATGAGGCATGTATTTTGGGTCTTAGAGCTGCTATTGAACGTAAAGTAAAAATGCTTAAGGTTTATGGGGATTTAGCTCTAGTAATTTACCAAATCAGATGAGAATGGGAGACAAAAGATTTCAAGCTTGTGAAATATAAGAAATTGGTTCTGAAACTCATCAAAGAATTTGAAGAAGTGACTTTTGATTACATCCCCAGAGAAGAAGATCAAATGGCAGATGCCTTGGCAACTTTGGCAGCCGCTTTTAAAGTAAATGAACATGCAAGTATGATGTCTATTTAAATACAAGCTTATGAATATCCAGCTCATTGTCTTAACATTGAAGAAAAAGAAGAAGAGAAACCTTGGTATTATGATATTTTTCAATATATCAAATATCAAAGTTATCTTGAACAAGCAACTAAAAATGATAAGAGAACTATCCGAAGAATGTCATCCGGGTATGTACTCGATGGAGAATTCTTGTACAAAAAGAGCCTAGATCAAGTCTTGTTGAGATGTGTGGATATCAAAGAAGCTAAATCAATTCTTGAAGAAGTACATGAAGGAATATGTGGTACTCATGCTAGTGGACATACAATGGTTAGACAAATTATGAGATTTGGATACTACTGGTCAACTATGGAAACAAACTATATTAATTATGTCTGAAAGTGTCACAAGTGTCAAATCTATGGAGACATGAAGCATACTCCTCCTCATCCATTGCATGTAATTACAGCTCCTTGGTCATTCTCTATGTGATTTTACCAAATGGGTAGAAGCAGCTTCTTATGCAAATATTACTCAGTCCATAGTCTGTAAATATTTGAAAAAAAGATCATTTGTCGATATGGTTTGCCAAAAAGAATTATTACAGACAATACTTTGAATCTAAACAACAAAATGACGAAAGCAGTCTGTGAACAATTCCATATAAAGCATCATAATTCCACCACCTATCGCCCAAAGATGAATAGAGAGGTTGAGGCAGCTAATAAGAATATCAAGAGGCTTATAGAGAAGATGACTGAAACTTATAGGGACTGGCATGAGAAACTACAATTTGCTTTGTTAGCCTATCGAACTTCAATAAGAACATTGACTGGGGCAACTCCATTTTCATTAACTTATGGGATGGAAGTAGTCCTACCAATTGAGGTAGAAATTCCTTCATTACGGGTTCTATAAGAAGTAAAGCTAGATGAGGTAGACTAGGTACAAACTAGATATGACCAATTAAATTTGATCGAAGAAAAAAGAATGAAAGCAATTTTTCATGTTCAGATGTACCAAAAGAGGATGATACAAGCACATGATAAGAAAGTTCGCCTCTGAGAATTTTACGAAGGAGATCTTGTGCTCAGAAGGATTTTACCTTTTCAAAAAGATCACCAAGGAAAGTGGATGCCAAATTGGGAAGGACCTTATATGGTAAAAAAGATTTTTTCTGGAGGAGCTTTAGTCTATACTGAAATGGATGGACATGAATTACCTTTCCAGTAAATTCAGATACAGTTAAAAGATATTTTGCAAAAAGAGAAAAAGGATTTGAGGAACCCCATACTTTCATTATAATTTCGAGATCCTTTTGACAAAAGCTACACTCAGGTCACTTTGCGGCGTGTCAATTCAAAAGCATTTATGCTATTGGTGTTTGAAGACACCTACTTTGTCTTTTACAAATAAAAGTTTTCCATATAAATTCTTTGCATAAATAAAAATATTTTCCTTTTTGCAAAATATCTTGATTTGAATATTCAAAACATATAGTTTAATTTGAAGTACATAAAATCATGGTGTATTATTGTAAAAAAAGGTCTTTGAAAAATATTGATGTTATGAAGTTAACAATGTTTTAACATATGATGACATGATACATGAAACATTGAAATACATAGGAGGTTTCAGATACTTGATGATGATTTGAGATATTTATCATTTGGAATTTGAGAAGAACAAAGACAAGTTCAGGTTCAACCAAAAAGGATCAAGATGATTGGCCGAGATAAAATGATTATGATTGATGCATCTATGACGAGACTAAGTCAAGAATGGATAGCCAAAAAGGGGTCCTTGTTCGAAGAAAAAGATACCCTGAAATTTTGTCATTGCATACATTTTAGTCATAAATAAGGTCATGACATTCATAAATGCATGATAGCAAACACAATGTCACATTTGCAGGTTTTCCAAAAAGAAGTCGAAAGTCCAAATCTCGAGATTGGAATAGTCAACTCAAAATCCCTAAAAGAGGGATATCCAAAAGATTGCACGAGTATAGCACCCACGGAAGACTAGTGGGAATGATTTCTTTCCAAGTCAATCTGATCGCCACGAAAGAGTAGTGAAATCAAATCAACTTTGAATCTGATCTTCACGGAAGAGTAGTGAAACATATTCTTCTCAAGTTAATCAAGCCTTCAAAAAAAAAGTAGTGAAACAATGCAAATTAAGCCTTCACAAAAAGAGTAGTGAAGCAAGATCAGATCAAAAGTTCGATCTCCACGAAAAAGTAGTAGAACAAATTTTTAAATAAAAGGCCACTCGACGAAAACTGTTTGTCTTTTTATCTTTGCTTTATTCTTGTTTACACAACAATAAGCAAAGAGGGGCAACTGTCGATAATGGTTTTCGTCCGAGTGACGTTTATATATATATTATTATTATATATTTTTATATACATAATAAATATAATAAATATTATTATATTTATGTTATTATTATTATTCTTAATATTTACAATTTTACAGGACCCAAATGAAATATAACCCGAAGGCCCAAATTACAAAATTAAATCCCAAAGCCCGATTACAACCCAAGGTTATGTTACAAACAACTCGGATCTAATTCGAGCAGCCAACAGGCTCGTTGAAGAACCATACTTGGACCCGAATAGCCCAACCAGCCCAAGAAGCAAACCCACGTTTAGCTAGGGTTTCCACGCAAGGTTTTAGCGCCGCACGAGTCCTAGTCATCCGATCAAGAAGCCAATCCAACAGTCCACAGACAATCAGCAGAAACCCTAGGGTACTCATTGTAACCCTAGGGCTATTTCGGCACCGCTGTAGAGATGATGATGCCCCACCAACGAAATCACCAATCAGCAGTAGCCACGTCTTCACCGGATCTACAAGATATGGGTGCATTTAATGCGCCCAGCCTCTCCATCGCACAGCTCACCTCCCCTAGGGTGAGTCACCACCGTAGCTCCGGTGACTCACCGAGGTTCGTTCATTTAACCAGTCTGAAAAGGGACTTGAAGAACCCTATAAATAGGGCAAACCTGCGAAGAGAAGAACAACAAACAAAAACAAGAGCAAGAGTACCCAATACACAACAACCAAGTCAACAAAATAGAGAAATGAGAGAAGAGAGTCTTACCCTCAAAGTTTCAGCCGTCAGAGAACCCAAGTGTCACCGGAGAAGAGAACTTCAACGGTATAAATTTTTATATCAACTGTAATTTAGGTTTTGTTAGGAGAAACGATCGCCGGATTCGGCTTTAGGACGACTCAGGCTTCATTTTGGTAGGACTGGGTAAAATCCGACCACCGTGGGTAGTGGCCGGCCGTGGCTATCGATGACGGTGCATGGTGGATGGCCGGGGACGAATTCCCTCCGGTGAGGGAATTCTAGAGAGATGTGAGAGCTTCTCTCTCTAGAGAGAGAAGCAGAGAAGAGAAATGATAAACTTTGGGGGTTTTAGGCCTAATTTGGCCTATTTATATCCCTCCCCAAACGATGTCATTTCAGGGAGAGATCTGCGTGTAATTTGGGTTGTGGGGAAATTAGCCCGAGGTCCCTATAATTTTGTAACCTCGCAAATTAGTCATCAAAAACATGTTTCATACATTTTAATTTCGTTCTTTAATTTTATTTATTTATATTATGATCACTACCATATATATACATATTTAGGTTTAGTATTATATTTAGTCCTTAGTATATTTAATAACTTACACTTTGACCTTTTTAATAACTTAGGGTAAATTACATTATTAGTACACTAGAATTATGTTGATTAATTTTAATATTATATGTTCACATAATTAATTATTATTTTAAGACTAATTATAATATTAGTATAATTATATATATTATGACAATTTAATTTATATAGTTTTAATATTAAATATTATAGTGTTAATAGTATTTATATTAAGTGTTTAGTATTTATATTAAATTATTTTTAAATAAAAAAACAAATCTATCATTTACTGTAAATAAATTTAATTAATAAATACCAATACTAATTTTGGTCGTTGTGGGAATGCTAATTCTTTTTCATACGTAACCGACTCCCGAACTCATTTTTCTGGTAAAGCATATCCGAGTTGTATTATTTTAATATTATTCTTAGGAATTTTTATTAAAATAATATGACATTTTGGTGACCAATCTCACCATATAAAAGATTGGCGGCGACTCTACAATTTGGTGTTTTATCTGATTCATAGAAGATAAGCACTTACTTTTTCAAGACTAGTTACACCGTCTGGGGTGTACTATTTGCACTCTCTGTCGTCAGGGCAGAGAAACGTCTCGACAAGGTGAATTTATTAGAAATCCTGCTGCATCCAAGGTCAACAAGGTGTGATTTCTTCCCCTTTTTTCTCATTTATTTCATGCTATATTTGTAGAATTTTTGGATGAACATTTATTTCATGCTATATTTGTAGAATTTTTGGATGAAATGAAAGGTGTAGTTTACCTGCTTTTGTTTATTTCTTGCATAATCAAATTGATTCTTTTGGTTTCCTGCCTCCAAAAAAGAGATGGAATTATGTTATAGGATATTATATAGTTTTATTTTGCTTGTTATTGCCTATTGATATTATACCATTTTCTCTTAGTTCCTCAATTAATTCAGTATATGGCTATTAGTTTCATCATATCAAATCCAGCCTTTTGCTTCACTTAAATCAACCAAAAATGAAACGAAAAGATTATAATTAGCTATATTTGGACATCTGGGTATCCACATATACTGCATTGTTGAATATCTAAATTTGGGTGTCTCTTAGATTTATTTTATGAACTATAACAACTCTATACTAAAAGCTGAAATGCAGAATGTTTAAGCTTTTCTATAATTTGGTATAGTTCTGATAGCTTGTACTGCAAAATATAAAGTCTGGAAATGGAATTTTACAATATTCTTTTTCCCTGGTGTTTCTGAATTGGTAATTAGGCTTTTATATATATTCTTTATTTGCATATTAGGAGCCATAGTTATATCTAGGGGAAAAATTAAAAGGAATCATTGAACCTAACTTTTATTAGAAAATAGAATAGTAAGCACGACCCTACACACCCTTCTGCAGCTGGTTCAGTTTCTAGGAATATTTCATGTTTGTCAATGTCAAGTAACATTTCATTTGTTTTAATTGTTTCTTGTAGCTGCAAATGCCAAGCTCATCCGGGTGCATGTTGGTGCTGTCGTAACCGGTTTTCGTCCGGGCACGAATTTTTTACTCGGCGGAAAAAGTGATGTGAATAAATGTTTTTAAAATGATTTGGGAGTCGCCATCGACCTTTTGGGTCAGTTAGGTCGAATACCTAAAAATTATCTTTTAAAAGAACTTTTAAGAAAACATCGATTAAAAGATAAACTGATCTGCGTTTTAACCAAAAATTCGTTTTTTTTAATAATAAAAAGGGATTCGTGGTCGGTTACGTTTAGGGAAGGATTAGCACCCCTACAACGCCCAAAATTGGTACTTTTTAATTATAAATTGTCTCTATTATTAGAAATTTAAAAATTCAAAATATATTTAATTTATAATCCTATTATTTCAAAATTATAATTATGAAAAAAATATTAATTTATATATTTATAAATAAAATATTTATTTATTTAGAAATATCAGAAAATGACTTCTAGGTGCCTTAAGACAGCTCTTTTCTTCGATATAAAAAAATAAATAAATAATTAAAACAATTAATATATAATTTAAAAAATAGGATATTTATTTATTTAAAAATATCAGAAAATGGACATCCAGTTATTTTAAGATTGCCCTTTCTTAATATTGAAAAATAAATAAATATATATTAAAATATGATTATTAAAAGTAATTTATGAAATATAGGATTTTAACGAATAAACAAATATTATTTATTATATATATATATATATATTATTTATATAAATAATAAAAATAATAATAATAAATAATAATAATAAAATAATATTGAAAATAATGATTAAAATAAAAGGAATTAAACATATAGTATTAAAATATAAAATATTAAAAAAATAATCAAAAATGAAATTTTAATGATTAAAATGTAAAATTATAAAACTAGAGTACTAATTCGAAATATATAAAAGATGGGCATTAAAAGTGTAATTTAACCATAATTCATAATACGAGATTAAAATAATAATTACTAAACTATGAGGGACTAAATTTGATATTTACCCTAAATATATATATATGCTGATAAGGACTAAATTAAAATAAAATTAGAAGACTAAACTAAAATAATTAGAAATCAATTTCAGTGACTAAATTGTAATGATTACAAACTGGGATGACTGCGGAAAGGATTTTTCACGCGCGAAATTACAGATATACCCCTCCCAAAATGGCGTCGTTTGGGAAGGGATATAAATACCCTAAACGGCTGGCCCGAAGGGCCAGCATCCTCATTTTTTCTCTTCTCTTTCTCTCTCAAAAATGAGAGAGTTATAAAACTCTCTCGCTTCTCTCTAAAACAGAGAGAAGCGGCACCGGCCGATAGCCGTTCGCCGGTGTTGACCCCGCCACCGGCCACCGCATTCGGTGGCCGGAAAAATTTTTTTTTACACCAAACTATAGATCGGACCGTCCTATTGACGGTTACGGTGGCCGTTTCTCTTAAAAAAATAACCGATCGGAGCAAATCTACGAAAATACCTTCGGGTTTTGGTTGTTTCCGGCGACGGTTAGGACTCTCCGATGACAGAGTAAGTTTCTTTCCTCTCTTCTCTCTTTTTTTTTCTGGTTGCTGTGTTGTTGTTGACTGGGATCGTTGGTAGTTTTTTTTTATCTCGTTTCTGTTTTTATCATCCCCCCTTTTTTTGTTGTTTGCAGGGGAAACGAGGTTTTATAGCCTCGGTGAGGCTCTCGTCGGACCAGTCCAGAGGATGAAAGCCTTGGTGAGTCACCAAAGCTATGCTGGTGACTCACCGTAGAGGCGACGTGTGTGGCTGTCATCATGGCAGCAGAGCTTCTGGAGGCTTCAACGGCGAGGTGGCGTGGCACTGGAGGCAACGGCGGCTGGGACGTGTCCCTAGGGGTATGATACCCTAGGGTTTCCTTGTTGGGACCATCTGGGCCATTGGATCAAAACTAGATCCAACGACTGTGATGCTGGCGGCTGGGGCAAGAGATGATACAAACCCTAAATTGGGTTTAGGGTTTCCCGTAGGCTTCTAGATCTGGGCAGGTTACTGTTGGGCTTCAGATTTTGTAAAATGGGCCTGTAAAAATGTAATAATAATAAATTATTTATTTAATAATAATAATATAATATAATAACAATATTAAAACAAAATAATAATAATAACTAAAATAAATGAAATAAAAAAACTAGTGTCTTTAGCTGCCCCTCTTTGTTCATTCTTGTGTTAACGAGAATAGGGCAAAGACGAAAAGAAAATAAGTGTTTTTTTTTTCATTTGACTTCACTTGATTATGATGGAAATGTTGAACAAGTTCTTTTTCTTTGGGATTAGTTCTTCTCATTATGAACTTTTCCACTGGGGATGACAATTCATCTCCTTCTGTGAAGTAATCTAGCAAAAAAGTTGAACAAATTCTTCTCATTATGAACTTATTCTTCTTCAGATGAGTTCTTCTCATTATGAACTCCTTCTGGAAATGCTGATGATGATATGTCTCCTTCTGTAATAGAGTCATGCAAAAGGTCGAACAAGCTCTTCTTATTATGAACTTCTTCTTCCTTCTTCAGATGAGTTCTTCTCATTATGAACTTTCTTTAGAAAAGTTGATCCATCGAGTGATGAATTCAAACAAAAAGTTGAACAAATTCTTCTCATTATGAATTTCTTCTTCCTTCTTCAGATGAGTTCTTCTCATTATGAACTCTAACTGGCACTGCTGATTCACCGAATGATGAATTCAAGCGAAACGTTAAACAAATTCTTCTTATTATGAACTTCTTCTTACTTCTTCAGATGAATTCTTCTCATTATGAATTCTTCTGGAAATGCTGATGACCCGAAGGTTTGAAAACATCAAAAAGCTCCCAAAGGCTTTTTGGAAACATCATGCACTGTAGGACTTACAGATGACCCTAAGGCTTTGAAAACATCAAAAAGCTCCCGAAGGCTTTTTGGAAACATCATGCACTGTAGGACTTACAGATGTGGGAAATAGTTTACTAAGTAATAAGGAAATCGTTTTCTTACTTTTCAACAATTTCATTTTTAGAAAAGATTGAATGAGAAACTATGGAAATCGTTTTCTCATTATTTTTCAAAATAACATGTTGATTGGGTAACATGCCCCAATCTCAAGATAATGCTCATTCTTGTGGATTGCGTCCATATATTCTTCAGATGTTGGCGTGATTCCTGTATTCGAGGTTTTGAATTCTACCTTCTTCTTGTAAGGTATTGTTCATCATGAATCTTCTTTTTTCATATGAAGATCTGCAAAACCTTATGTTTGAATGCAATCATATGTATCAATGTAATGCATTGTCTATTGTGTAAATGATATTCTTATGAATGCATGAATATTGATGCAATCTTCATTTGACTTCAAAGTGGTGAACTAGGTCTTCCTTCACTTCATCATTTATTTACAGGGTCACCTCTGGATATCAGTGTAACAACTCATGTTATCAAGCTTGCATTTCTGCAGAATCATCCTACCAACTTGTATCTTTGTGCCTTCTTTGCTTCATTTAAGTCTCAGAATAAATGTTTTATTTGTGGAACTCTTGCCGTAGTCAGAACTATGACTTTGATGCCCCATTTTGTCTTTGGTAACATCATCTTTCTTTTTCTGGACTTGTGTAGAAATCCAATAAAGCTTTCATTTTTGAAAAGAGAATCTATCATCTTTAAAAAGATAATCTATCATCTTTGAAAAGAGTGTAGATGTAGATATGTCTGACTCAGCGGGGATTAATTAGGGGAGTAGATTCTTTTCTGAGTTGACTCTTGAAACACATCATAAGGAAGATTTATTCCAATTCCTTTCATGTCTCCACATATAATCAGATCTCGAATAAGGCAACTTGGACCATATCATGTCGAGATGTTTAACCACAACCTATCGTTCAACTAGTTTCTTGTGGTTAAAATTTTAGCTCTCCGTCTGCGGAAAGAAATCTTCATCATATCTCATCTTATAATCTTGAAGTTGAAGAAGACAAACTTCATCTTGGATCAAAAATGGAAACCATATGATCACAACATTGGTTTAACATCAGAATAACTGGTTCGTAAAACATTTGACAACATATTCTTCATCTCATGTGGTTTCAGCTCAGATTTTTGTAAAGCATTTGACAACACATTCATCCTTTTTTTATGGCTTCTGCCAAGATTTCTCAATCATTGAAGCTCTTTGCATGGTGTTCAAAATTTTTGTATGATGTCACAAGACCATTTGAGAGCAAAACTCAGTGGGGATTCAAGTGTGATGTTAGTATGACCAAAAAGTTGGTCAAATTCACAAAATGTGCTAGTGTCGAATTGAATAGGAGATACCAACTAATCATGTTTTCATCTCGGGCAAAGGCAAAATGTAATACTGATCACGTTTTCTTCTGTAATGAGCATTGTAGAAAGTAGAAACACTTCAGCTATAGGATCCATGTACAGAAAGATATCCGTAGAATTTTTGCTTATGGGGATGAAACGTACATGATAAAACCAAAATAGATGGAAACTCATTTCATCTTGGCTAGCAATGATGATCCCAATAACAACGGGAATAACAATAATATAAGTGAGAGTCGAGTCTCCCTTTTCAATGTCATCAAGTAAGTAAAAACTGATGTGAAAAACAACTTCATAATCTCAACATTATGGTTGAAACTAACTGCCAGGAATCTCAAAGAAATATTTCCAATCATCACCGAGACACAGAATGCAAAATTCAAAGCTGAGATCTTGAGGAACTGAACTCTGGATCGAGTAGTCTACCTGGGGACCATCTTTATTCATGCAACCGTGATGTAGTTTAACAAAGAACACGATGTCATGTGAAACACGGTTAAGAAGATTGGGTATTTGAAAACATACTTGCTAAGTAGATATTTGTTCAACAACATGATCATAATGTAACTGCCTGATGAACAAAGCAATTATGTATAGTCAACTTCACTGTTACTGTTTCACCATTTTCATTCTTCATATCTTTGTGTCTCATTAGAAATATTTTCTCAAATCAATGATCTTTAACACATGATGATATGGGTCTTCAGTATGACCCAACAATTGCTGATACGAACGTTCAAAATACATCAACAGTCCTGATTCTGATTGAAAGGGGCTTTCAGCATGCCCCAACATTTTGCTGATATAAATATTCAGAATACTTCAATATTCCTGATTCTGATTGAAAAAAAGGGTTTTCAGCATGCCCCAACATTCGCTTCTTGTTAATTTGAGCCTTCAAAATGCCCCACATGGATTTGTCTGAAAGAACCTTTAAAATGCTCCAACATTTGCTGATACAGATGTTGAAAGTGTGCTCAATATTATTTCTTGTTGAGATGAGCCTCCAAAAATGCCCAAATATTCATATTGTTGTGAACCTTCAAAATGCCCCAATATTCTATTTCTGGTTGAAATTGGCCCTCAAGATGTCCCTCTAGATCTGTCTGATTCACTCTCAATGTCTGTTTGACTGAAATGTCATGATCCTCACGAGGTTCAATTTTGACAATGAACTGTTGTAGGTACTTGTAGCTTTATTCGTGCCCCAAATCTGTTTATCTTGAATACTCTCATTCTGGTGTCACTAAACAGTAATATTGTCAAGTAACTGGAGAAATTCTCTTCATATTGTCACAAACTTAAGAAGTACTCAATCATTCTGACAGAAACGTCTGAGATATGTGTCTTCTGAATGAGGTGATCGTTTTCTATATTTGGAGGGATTTAGTCGGACATAGCAGTAAAAATAGCTTGGTAATCCGTTCCAGGCTGACATAGTGGCTTATCATCTTTCAATAAAGGCCATCTCTGAAATATACTTTTCGGTGGGAGAGAAACCAATTTATGCAAACAGTAATTTGATGCAATATCAAGACTACATATACAGTGGAATAGGCTCTTGAAAAATCCACACCCATGCAACATGTTGATTCTGATAACAACTCATCTGATTATGAAACGATCTTTCAGGATGATTTCACAGGTATTGATAGTTCTTCTGATACCGAGGAAATCCTGAATTCTGATTCTGATGAAGAGAATAAACTGTTACACTTGACAGATTTTATATGTGCTGATCAAATGGCTAAGGCTATTGACACACTTCTTATGGTAGAAGATAGGAAGCCATTATGCAATGATCCCAATTACAATCAAAGGCAAAACTTGGGCTACGATTTTTTAAAAGGAAGAAGTAGAGGAAGCTTGAAAAGAAGCTTCTTAATGAAGACGATCATGCAGTTCATCTTTCAATTCCAATGAATGGTTCTTGGGTTCCTACCGAACCAGATCAGATAACTCAAAGAACACTTCCAGAAAATGCTATTGGGCCTCCTTATTTCTACTATGAGAACGTGGTGCTTGCTCCAGTTGGTGTTTGGACCAAAATGTCACGGTACTTACACGATGTAGAGCCAGACTTTGTAGATTCAAAGTATTTTTGTACTACTATACGGAAAAGGGCTACATTCATAATCTGCCAATTGAGAATAGATTTCCTCTTATTCTACTTTCTCATTGCACCATACATGATGCTTTTCCATTGACAACAAACTGGTGACCTTCCTGTAAGGCTCTTAAAGCTTATGACGATGAGCCACCTTCGAGTGTCCAGAAGTATGTTCTTGATGAGTGCTGAAAATGGAATTTGGTATGCGTTGGAAGGAATAAAATTGTTCCACTTGAACCTGATGAGGTGGAAATGCTTCTAGGTTTCCCTAAAAACCATACACGAGGATCTGTATAGAGACATGTTCTCCGGTGATATCCATGTCCTGCCTTTTTTCTGGGATCAGTGATGCAAAGGTCGCCTTCTATTGTCTTGGCATACCTTTGAAAACAGATGTGCAAGAACTGAATGATGATCGGTTGGAGCAATTGATGAGTAGATTAGTCGAATTCGACCTTGTTGTTAGTGGCATCCAGCGTAACAACCTTACTGGAAGAAATAAACATCATCATGATGAACTAGAAGATTTTTGTTGGTGCATTTTCTTGCAATGACTGCTACGACAGCTGTTTCTTCTGCTACTCTAATATATCCCACTCTTTTCGAATCATGGAACGGTTTAGTTGACAGTAAAACTGGTCATCTTCAACTTTTGGAATCCTGTAACCAATGTTACCCTATATAAAAGGCCTATAAGGGTAGATTTTGTTCCAATGTCTTATTCTGTGCCATAAGTCCTCAAATTCAAATTCACCAATCTTCTGAAGAACATAATGGATATCATCTTGACAAAGAAAATGATCGGCATAGAAGAAGTAGCAATGATGTATCAAGACTTGAGCCAGCATCACGGTATAACCAGAGTGCAGGTAGTGACTTGTTCATGGCTCTATGATGTAATCTTCTAGAGAACATGAATTGATGGTTGGGGAAAATAATCTGTCTGGTGATGCTTATCGCCCTCAGCATGAGATAAACGATAATCTTTCTTGATGAGCTACTAATAATGTCATAGGAGAGTGTCACAAGTTCAATTCGCCAGACTTTCTGTCTTCTTGGACCACTTGCCTTCAAAAATGTGAAGTGCTTCATTATTCTGACCTCGTTCATTCTTTTTCTACAACAGAGGTAGAATAAGAAACAATTACTTCAAGGACCTTCCTCATTTGAGGCTGTCCTGTTTGAAAATGTTTTTTCTCCTTTCTTTATCGAAGAATGAAAGAATTTTGTAAAGTGTTACCTATCACAGGTTCACAAGATAATCAAATCATAAACAATGAATTTAATGAATATCAAATAAATAAACTACACTTTAAATCATTCAAAAATCATAGTCCTATGGCAAGTGTCAAAATTATTGACTGATTTGAGGTGTAGGTTGATTTTGGTAAAGTAGGTTCTTTCAAGTTGGTTCAGTATGTCGCTTCGGGCTTCCACTAACTTGAAGAAATGGTTGTTATGTTCATCTTGTAGAGATGCTTCTCGATTCCAGAATCTCAGGAACGTCTTTGAGATGTGTGGTGCTTTATTAAGAGCTTAAGATCGTCTTATGTCGTTGTTGCATCATTCAATATTCGAACCACCTTTTCAGGTTTTCAACTCGAATCCTCCTTTAGTTTCAAGATGTTATTTAAAAATTTACATCTTGAACCCCTCTTTTATCATTTTTCATATCATGCATTAAAGATTTTAAAAACCAATTTTTGCAAATAAAATCAATCTTGAGAGGCGGAATGAAATCTGAAGATATTCTCTTTCACTTAGAAATCCATGTATGATTAGAAGGGACTTTTCATGTACGTAACGTAGGCCATGGCTTATGGTTACGAAAGAAAGGGATAAAAAGGCCCAAATAAGTGTTTAAAGGTAATCAAACCAAGGATCAATTCATTCTGATGCCTTCACCTTGCCTTGCTTTACTTGGATCTGCTTTGTTGGGGATTTTTCCATCATCTGGATCCCTCTAGACTGCCAAATTTTGGATTCATTTCCATTTTCTCATATCTCTAGCATTTCTTGCTCTTCTTGTTTGTACTTGACCAACCTTGTAACTTGAGGCTCAATAAGTCACCCATCTTGATTTAATTTTTTTCCTTTTTTCCTTTTTGTTTTTTTATTTTTATTTCTTTCATTTTTTTCTTTTTTCCTCTTTTTTTCTTTTTTCCTTTCTTTGATGGATTTTTCTTTTTTCTTTCTTTGCTGGATGAGTATAATACTTCAATTGCTTTGAGCACCTCCTTTTCCTTTTGCATTTAGGAGATTTTCCATTATTCTTGATTGGATTGATCTTCAAGAACTCTGAATTTGACATACCTTGTAGTTCAAAACTTTCTTGACTTCATGGAAACTTGTCTTCGTAATAAAACTGTATTGACAATCTTTATTCTTGTGAGCCAATATCCTTTACCTTGCCCCCCAATGTAGAGGGTGATCCTTGGTTAGGGTTGAATTAGAAGAAAAATTATTCAGGCTCAAATGGGGACAAAAAAGGATATATATATATATATATATATATATATATATATATATATATATATATATATAAAAGGATAAATGAAATAATGTCGTTCATCATCTCATACACAGAAACCTTTGTAAAAAGAGGTATCCACAGGGGGATGAATATTCAAGATTAACTTTATTTACATGAAAAATTAATGCATGATATATTTATTTCAATCAATCACTTTTTCCTTCTTCTTTGAGTATGTCCCAATCACTCGAAATTATCTTCGATAAGTTGGTCCATGATGCCTCATCTCATCTCTTCTTGCAGGAAAATTCACGGATAACTGAAAGTTTGGTTCTTTTGAGGTCTTTTGGTTTATGATGGTTGTGTTTGGAAGGACAAATGTGTGACTTTTAAAATCATGTATATGGTGGAAGGGGTAATATCATAAACCAACCAACTCTATCCGAGAAGGTAAACATCTAGAGTTGGTGTCTCAAAAACAGGTAGAGACATTTCTTCAGAATCTCAGATAAATGTACGGTCAAAATTTGGTATTAGTAAGGATCAAATAATTGGCATTGGATGAAAGGTATAATTTTATCACTTTCCAGAGATCTTTAATTCTTGAAAAAGAATATTTAATCTACTTGATACTAAAAAAAATTCAAGATTAAAATTTAATTCCTTGCTCATAACCATAAAAGCAACACACATTTATTTATTGCACAAAAGCGGAGAAAAGAAACAAAAAACAAGTTCAAACAAGATGCTGAAAATAGAAAGTACTACAATGGTAGATAACACTTCCACTTGTTTATGCATCATTACTCCTCTAATGTTGGGTGTGTACTTAGCCCAGGATTTTTATCCTTATTTGCCCCCCATTTCTTGATCATTTCTTGTGTCAAGACTCCCTTGTCGACGAGCGTCTCTATTTCCTTTAACAGTGACCAACAATTCCCTGTTGAATGTCCAGATACCCCCAAGTGAAAATTACAGAAGCTATTTTGATCATAGCAATGGGAATAAGGCTTTGGTGACACCTTCACCAATCTTGGTGTAATATATTGACCTTTAACCAAATGAGGGTACAGGTCTGAGATAGATTCTTGAAACACCTTCAGAGTTTTTCTCGCTCGCGAGGCTATTACCTTCTTTGATCGTTCTGAATGACTGAATGCTCTCATGTTATCGAGGGGGTTCTGGGTGCTCATTTCAGCTATAATTGGGGTAGTGTTCACCAGACTCCTTAGATTGCCCATTGGGACCAAATCTTGAATCTGTCTTGAATTACCATGCTCTCTAATAGGTTCTTGATCATCAGACACTATCACATCGAACTCATCATTATCATTCAGAACCTTATTCACATCCTTCACAGCGGGATCTTTTAAGGGTTTCTCTCAATGGAGTACAACATTTATCAGGTCCATCAGTTTTGTCATTTGCTCTTTTGAATCATTATGGGATTTTTTTACTTGATCAATCATCTCTTGTTGAGTCTTGATAAGTTGTTCTTGTAGTTTCTCAATTCTACCAACCCTTGCTAAAATCTCATTCATGGTTCTTATCCTTGTTTAGGAAGACCAAGTTAGCTCCACTTTGATTTAATAAATTCTGTCATGGAATCCTCCACGAATTACTCTCATGTTTTCATGTTTAAATGTATGTAAAATAATTTAAAACCAAATGTAATTATGTAAAAATGAAAATATAAATACAAACGTAAAAAATGCAAATGTAAATATGTGAATGTAACAATAAAAATGCAAATTATGCAATACAAAAGAAAACATAAATGTATAAATGCAAAAATGAAAAATGCAAAGATGCAAAATGCAAATGTATGTATGAAAAGGTGTTACTCAAGAATGATCATCTTAGAACAGATTTCATTGAACAAAAAAGTTTCGGTACATCAAACAAAACTTTTACATGTATAGGACATCTTTCAGTCCTAACTTCTCTAAAGCCAAGTTAATTTTCATTCATGCTCAATAGTTTAATTATCAGTCTGCTTCAATTCCTCGTAAGATCAGGTTGGTCTATCAGCTTTTGGGTCATATTGCTTTTCTGGACTGCAACTTCTTCCATGACATTCTCTTTCATCTTCTGTATCAATTCTTGGAGTTGCTTATTTTCCCTTATAAGAGAACCTTTCTGTCCAAGAAGTTCTTGAACAAGATCTTCATATAAGTTGCAGTTCTTTTTCAGCTTGGTGACCCCTGTTATCCACTCTTCTGGGGTACTTCCTAGGCCAGCATTTTGAAAGGCTTGACTGATCTTCTGAAAATCTTCATGCATGGTTTTCATTTCTGTGCTCAATTTCTTGTTTTGGTCGTTCAAGTCCTTCAAATAACATGCTTGAGCTTCATAAAAACCTCCACTACTCTGAATGTCCCCACTGATACTCTTACTGTAGACTGCTTTTGGTATCAATCGGGTAGGATCTTTGTGTAATACTTTTGGTATTAATATAACCGGTTCTCTATGTACAGAACTTCCCTCGATCCTCGTAGTTTCTTCAGGATGTCTTTCCTTGGCCGCATCATATTTTGTTTGATCATAAAACTTTTTGTCCATTTACGATTTCTTTCCAATATGATGAACAGTCTTTCCAGTAAACACCTTTTGGTTATGCCATGATCATGTAATGCAAACAAAAGAAATCAATATGAACATATTAGAGCAATGTAACATGCATGAAACAATAAGAAAAAATAGAATAGTTAGTACCAACTAATGGAAAAAATCTATCTATCAAGGTATAAATATTAACCTCATGCTTTCTAGTTCCATGCTTTGTTTGGAAAATTTAACCTAACCGCATGATTTCTAGTTCGCATGCATTTATTCAGGAAAAAGAAAAGGAAATAAAATAAATTAAAAGCTAGAGCTTATTTCTCCTTTGTGTATACCTACTGACAAAATTTCGGCATGGTTTCAGATTGGGAGAGTTTATAGGGTTTATTATATGCAGGTTTTCAGTTCTAGGAATAAAGGTACTCAAACTGTCCTTGTTAATGCCCCCTTGGGCTGCCAACCTTCAATCCTAGTCCATTACAGACTTTAAGCGGAACGAGTTCAATTCGACGGGACACATTTCTTTATGCCTGACACGGAGAATAAATTCCCACGAAGACATAGAGCATATGAACCCCGAAAGCTACTTGCTAGGTCTGACACGGAGAATAAATTCTCACGAAGACGTCGCTTTCACTCCCACTTAAAAGGGATAAATCTCAGTTATAGAGATTATGTTTATGCAATGCAAGTGTTGTGTGCGAGGAGAAATATTCAAACCTCTAACAGATAAATAAAATAATTAATACCTTAATAAAATAAAAAAATATTAATAAAATAATATAAAAATAATAAGTAATAAAAAATTTGAAAGAAAATAATTAAAAATTAAATATATGAATTTTTAATTTCCAACTGATAGAGACAATTTACAATTGATTTTAAAGTTTGACGTTCCCCAGCGAAGTCGCCAAGTTGTCGTAACCGGTTTTCGTCCGGGCACGAATTTTTTACTCGGCGGAAAAAGTGATGTGAATAAATGTTTTTAAAATGATTTGGGAGTCGCCATCGACCTTTTGGGTCAGGTAGGTCGAATACCTAAAAATTATCTTTTAAAAGAACTTTTAAGAAAACATCGATTAAAAGATAAACTGATCTGCGTTTTAACCAAAAATTCGTTCTTTTTAATAATAAAAAGGGATTTGTGGTCGGTTACATTTAGGAAAGGATTGGCACCCCTACAATGCCCAAAATTGATACTTTTTAATTATAAATTGTCTCTATTATTAGAAATTTAAAAATTCAAAATATATTTAATTTATAATCCTATTATTTCAAAATTATAATTATGAAAAAAATATTAATTTATATATTTATAAATAAAATATTTATTTATTTAGAAATATCAGAAAAGGACTTCTAGGTGCCTTAAGACAGCTCTTTTCTTCGATATTAAAAAATAAATAAATAATTAAAACAATTAATATATAATTTAAAAAATAGGATATTTATTTATTTAAAAATATCAGAAAATGGACATCCAGTTGTTTTAATATTGCCCTTTCTTAATATTGAAAAATAAATAAATATATATTAAAATATGATTATTAAAAGTAATTTATGAAATATAGGATTTTAACGAATAAACAAATATTATTTATTATATATATATATTTATTTATATAAATAATAAAAATAATAATAAAATAATATTGAAAATAATGATTAAAATAAAAGGAATTAAAAATATTGTATTAAAATATAAAATATTAAAAAATAATAATCAAAAATGAAATTTTAATGATTAAAATGTAAAATTATAAAACTAGAGTACTAATTCGAAATATATAAAAGGTTGGCATTAAAAGTGTAATTTAACCATAATTCATAATGCGGGATTAAAATAATAATTACTAAACTATGAGGGACTAAATTTGATATTTACCCTAAATATATATATATATATATGCTGATAAGGACTAAATTAAAATAAAATAAAATTAGAAGACTAAACTAAAATAATCAGAAATCAATTTCAGTGACTAAATTGTAATGATTACAAACTGGGATGACTGCGAAAAGGATTTTTCACGCGTGAAATTACAGATATACCCCTCCCAAAACGGCGTCGTTTGAGAAGGGGTATAAATACCCTAAACGGCTGGCCCGAAGGGCCAGCATCCTCATTTCTTCTCTTCTCTTTCTCTCTCAAAAATGAGAGAGTTATAAAACTCTCTCGCTTCTCTCTAAAACATAGAGAAGCAGCACCGGCTGGCAGCCGTTCACCGGTGTTGACCCCGCCACCGGCCACCGCATTCGATGGCCGGAAAAAAAAATTTACACCAAAATATAGATCGGACCGTCCTATTGACGGTTCCGGTGGCCGTTTCTCTTTAAAAAAACCCGATCGGAGCAAATCTACGAAAATACCTTCGGGTTTTGGTTGTTTCCGGCGAAGGTTAGGACTCTCCGATGACAGAGTAAGTTTCTTTCCTCTATTCTCTCTTTTTTTTCTGGTTGTTGTGTTGTTGTTGACTGGGATCGTTGGTAGTTTTTTTTTTGTATCTCGTTTATGTTTTTTCTCCTCCCCCTTTTTTTGTTGTTTGCAGGGGAAACAAGGTTTTATAGCCTCGGTGAGGCTCTCGTCGGACCAGTCCAGAGGATGAAAGCCTTGGTGAGTCACCAAAACTATGCTGGTGACTCACCGTAGAGGCGACGTGTGTGGCTGTCATCGTGGCAGCAGAGCTTCTGGAGGCTTTAATGGCGAGGTGGCGTGGCACTGGAGGCAACGGCGGCTGGGACGTGCCCCTAGGGTTATGATACCCTAGGGTTTCCTTGTTGGGACCATCTGGGCCGTTGGATCAAAATTAGATCAAACGGCTGTGATGCTGGCGGCTGGGGCAAGAGATGATACAAATCCTAAATTGGGTTTAGGGTTTCCTATGGGCTTATGGATCTGGGTAGGTTACTGTTGGGCTTCAGATTTTGTAAAATGGGCCTGTAAAAATGTAATAATAATAAATTATTTATTTAATAATAATAATATAATATAATAACAATATTAAAACAAAATAATAATAATAACTAAAATAAATGAAATAAAAAAACTAGTGTCTTCAGGTGCCAGTCAATCAAGCTCTCTGCGTTGATTATGGACTCAAGTGCTGATCAATTTCATATTTGACCCGGCATTTGCATAATTTACTATAGGGCAATCATCTAATTCGCGGTTCATGGAATGGGTACGTCATCGCAATTCGTTAGTTTCACCGTTTAGGATTCGAGGATGTTTGGAATAGATTTTGAGATCATGATTCGTTAGGTGAATAATTTGGTGACGATTGATTCATTATATTGATTAGAAATAGAACTTTTTCCTTAATTAAAAGAAGTATTCTGCAACACTGCAATTTAAATTTATTTTTTCTTTCTTTTTTGCTTTTGCTGTGCCGAGTTTTTGGTATGTCAATTTAATCAATTCCAGGCGTTTCTTAACGATTTGATAAGAGAATGAACTTTTAAGTAGAACGAACGAATTCAAACGAGATTTGTGGGGTGATTCAGATATCAAGGTTATTGTCAGCTTGGGGGGTTATGGTGTAAAAGATACAGCTTTCTCATATGCCAGAGTCCTGGGTTGAAAACGTTTACTGGGCGATATGATCAATAAGCATTAGCATACTGTGTTTTATATTTGAAATATCATTGCATTTGAGCAATATTTTTAATTATAAAATCATATTTAATAATAAAAAATATAAACAGAAGGGACGAGAGTTAAAATCTATTTTTAAAAAGGGTTAACTCAATTTAGGTCCCTTATATTTCTAAAAATGTAAAAAAAAAAGAATAGTGGTGCATAATTGGTATGTATCATTAGTGGTGCATATCGATAAACAACATTCATTCTAGAATTTTCTTTGGCTAATAAGATGTATAATACACCTATTTATCTATAAACTATTTTACTATTAATAATTGATATAAACTAAATATCCTAATATCTATCATATCAAATTATTAATAATATAAATTAAATATAGAAACAAAATATTAATAGGTTGAAATTTTCGATATTTTTATTTTAACCTTTTAAGAAGATATATTCTCATTCTGTAAAATTTTATGCGACTGATGAAGATAAAATATACATTAACATATTTTTTGGGAACAACTATCTCTTTATATAACTAATTATTGAATCAATTTGTAAGTATTTATGATTTTTTTCTCAATAAATTATAAGTGCAACTTATTGTATCTACATTTTATTTCACTGACATTTTAATACCTAAAACACTTCTAACATAATATTTTTTTTATTAATCTATGGTGATTACAAGATAATATATGTTCTAAAGATTATCAACTATTTGACAATGAAAACTCGTACCCTTACAGTCTTTAGTGCTCGAACTTGAAACCTCTAGAGATAATAATCATCCATTTAACTATAGAGATAATAACCATCTATTTAACTATCGAGATAATTTGGTTCTCCCACTTGTAAACTTTTTCCTATAACAATTTTGAAAGGGTGAGGATGTGCAAATGGAATTTGAAGAATGTTGCAGATAGGAGTTGATCACACGTATGCAAGAGTCACATCCCAAATCAGCGATACTCATCTTAAAGTTAAATGATTCAGTTGGGTAGTGGTAGAAAAGAAAGGCATTACGCATGCATGACACTGTGGCCATGTTGTGTTTCCACCATCAATCCCTCATAGTTCACCTCTGTGTAACAAAAACAACGACACAGATGGGATCAAAATGTCGAACCTAGTTACTCATAAAGCAAAAAGAGAAACAAAGCAAAGCTACCATTTAAACGTTTTCCAGATGAATGCACCCTAAAAGTACAATTCTTGCAGACAAAGAAATTAAAGAATTCCAGATCAAACATTCAAAGCTTGACACGAAGAAAAGAATAAAGGAAGCTTTCACATTTCTCAAGCAAACAATAAAAAAATGGCAATGATGAACAAAAACAAAAATGTGTGTGGTCATTGGTTTCTCAAAGCTTTCGTGTTGGTCGCCCCGTATTCCACTGCCCATTATTTATTACATATGGGAGCTTGTAATTTGCCAGCTTTAGTAAATCGCAATCATGGCAGGCTTGAGATAAAGATGTTTGATTGCAGCACCTGCTACTGTGTTTTTTTTCCTTTTCTTCTTACATCAAATTTGTTTGTTTCTGTGTTTCTATGTTTCGTTCCGGATGATTCACTATGACTATGTAACTTTTGCTGGCTTTTTTGTTTGAATGATAAATAATTTCCTCGGATCAAGACAAAATAAATGAGTATCCAAATTTTATTCGAATAATATAAAAATTTATTATGAAGTAAATATATAATATCATATCTCGTTCGGTTCCCTGAGTTGTGTTTCATGAATTCATGTGTATTATTAATTGATTGGGTCATCTCCATCTCAACTATTTATAGAAAAATGATGTTTATTTATTTATTTTTGATTAGGTATTTAAGATAATGTTTATCTTTTTTGGTTAAGGCAAAGTTTTATTAAAATTCCATAAGTAGTAGTCTGACAATAACACTGAAGGTGGGAGCAGCTATTTTGACATAATTCAGCAGCCAAAAGATGATTTCCAGCTTGAAACTGGCCATTTTCTTAACCAGCTTTCTTAAAGTTTATGAGAAAAAAAATGAACGGGATTGGTTCAAGTAGTAAGTAATTTGATATCGTTTAAGTATGTTTCGAGTTCGAGGTTTTGTGTATGCAACAAATCCTTACTAGGAGACTCACTCACCAAAATTAGGTGTGTCACACAAATCGATATAAATTAATTTATGAGAAAAAAATAGGCAGGAAGTGTCTAATGATTTGAGTCATACTTCCACAATTTTCTTAACAAACTCTAAAGAAACAAAAGTGAAAGCAAAAGAGAGATAATTGTACTAACTGTTATCTTTCTCTTCTTTTTTGGCTTTTAGAAAACATGTACGTGTTGTTATTTAAAGGGCAATGCGATTGCCAATGTGCCCTAGTGAGCAGTCACCTTCGACCTTTGTGTAGGTCTCAATGATCACCCAACCCCAAATTCTACTACCCTTTCGTCTTTTAATTAAGGGTGCCACTCCTTGATATGCTACGTCAACCAACCCAACTTAAAAGAAAGAAAAAAACAAAAAGGTTGACTTCAAAACTCAAACTTTTGCATGCAATATATACAAGACACATGCATGTCCTCCACTCATTCAAAACTTCAATCTCAAACCATCTTCCTGACTCCTGCAAACATACACTGAGATATCAACTTGACCACTGTTTTTACAATCAAAAGTAAAGTTGCTTGATTTTTGATAAGGTTAGGTGGATAATGTATTCCCTAAACACATGTGTAGCATAAACATTATTATTCTTTGGTTTTGTTACACTCATGCCAAAATGTGCTCAGCATTATCACCACGCTTCATTCTCGTAGGAGGATACTAAAATATCTTCCAATCTATATTTTCAGAAGAAAATCTCGAATATCTAGGTCTTGAGAAATTACGATTCGTAAATGTGACTTTTGAATATCCACGTGACCTATCAGAATCAAATCTATCATCACTTATTGTATTCACTTAACCTGCAAGCAATAGTGGATCCAAAATTTAAAAAATGGAGTCTAAAATTTTAATAAAATTTTCTTAAAAATATTGAGTATGCAAATTTCTTTTCTTTTCTCCTCCCTTATCACATTAAACTGATTTTTAGAATTTTTCTAAAATAATAGGATGTACTTACTCCCCTAAGAGTTTAGTGCATTTGTCCTTGCCTACAAGCATACAGATAGTATCATTACCTTACGTTGACATGTGCATCTAGGAGTTCTTATATAACCTCTCGAGCAAGATCAAGAGACAGATGAGATCTCTATGAAATCACCTTGCCTATATTCTCTGTTTTATCCCTTCATGGAGACAACACACTTTAACATTGATTAACAATCAATCTCCTACTAGTTGTGGCTCTACGCCCAAACTATAAGGGATAAACCACCAACAATCACTATAATTTATTTGGACTCATCAACACATTTAGTTGATATTAAATTAAAATAAAATTTTGATGTGAAACTTGAATTCAAATACTAAATTTAAATGATAAAAAAATTCTATAAAATCTTTAGTCCTCTTAGATTTAGGAAATTAACTTGGGATTAGAAACATCATTATTATGAGATCTACCTGCAAAAATCTTAGAAAATTTGTTCTCTAGAGCCAAATAAATTTATCGTATTTAAAAAAAATAAGCGTACCTAACACAAAAACGAACTAAAAAGCAATGATAACACATATTGAAGGTCTTGACTCTATTCATTAAACAATAATAAGTTAAAGTAGTTATATTTAAATACTTGAAATAGCCAATATTTAACTAACGTGGGATTGCAAATAAGAAATATCACACATTGGTTGGATTTAATTTTTTTTTTCAAATATTAAAACATAACATTTTAACGTATTCTTATTGAGTGAATAAAATCAACGTTATCACACACATGGTATCGTCTGATTTGTGTTTATGTTAATTGTGTCTCTAACATATAAACGCTTATGTTTCTTTTTTAATTGAGTGATTTTATTTTATTTTTGATTTTTGATTGAGTGGTTTATTCAGAAAGGCGGTGGATATTGAGTTATTTGATGGTGTTCGGGTGGGATCCTCTAATCTTCATTTGTTGCATATCCAGTTTGCTGATGATCTTATAATCTTTTCTGATTATAACCTCAGTTCTCTGCGAAATGTAATAAGAATTCTGAAGGTTTTTGAAGTTGCCTCAATATCCGCAAGACAAAGCTTTATGGCATAAACGTTGAAGAGAATATTGTATTTGCCTGGGCAAGCATGATTAAATGCGAGTGGGATAAGTTCCCCACAACGTATTTAAGTCTCCCTCTTGGGCACTCTAGAAATTCACCGGAGTTATGGCAGCCGGTTGTGAAGAAGTTTCTGGCCCGTTTGGATTGCTGAAAAAGCCAACTACTCTCCTTCAGAGGCCGCCTGACCCTCGTAAAAGTTGTCTTTACTAATTTACATATCTATTATCGCTCTTTGTTTCAGATGCTAACATCGATAGCTCTCAAAATAAACCGTTTAATCTCTAAGTTTCTGTGGGATTCTGGCGATGGCAAAGGTATCCATTGGGTTAGTTAGGACACTATTTGCAAACTGAGACCTATTGGCGGTCTCGACATCCTGGATTTGAGGCTGAGGAATAGAGCTCTCCTAAATAAATGGCTATGGTGGTTTGGTCGGGAGCCTAATAGCCTCTGGAGGCAAGTGATGGTTGCCAAATAGGGTTTAGATATTTATGCTCTAATTTCGTCTGGTGTTCCCTCTAAGAATGTTTCTTGGGTGTAGAGGCATATTTCGGGCCTATTGGTTTCGGAGGCTGGCCTTTTTTGTAAGGATCTTAGATTCTCCTTGGGTGATGGCTACCGTATCAATTTTTGGGACGATTTCTAGATAGATGTTCCTTCTCTGAAGTCGACTTTCCCCCATATTTTTAGAGTCACTGTTAAAAAGGCTAGAAAAGTAGTCAAATTTGGTTATAAGGTTAATGGGTTGTAGGTGTGGAATATTGAGTTGAGGAGTGCTCTCTTTGATTGGGAAACACCATTATGGGAGATTTTATGAATACTCTTAATAGAGTAACTTGTAGTGATCTTGTTAGCGATGGTTTGAGATGGATTGGGTCTCCCTCGGTGCTTTACTCTCCGAGCCATTTTTTTCGAGCTGTTGTGCAAGGAGGAGCTGAGCACGATAGAATATGGAAATTCATTTGGTCTAAATTGGTTCCACTAAGAGTGGAGGCTTTCATTTGGAGAGTTATCCTGCAAAGGATCCCGTTGTTAGTCAAACTAGCCAAACGTGGAGTTGTCAGTTTGGACTCTTCAATTTGTGCGCTGTGTCGAAAAGCTCCCAAATCGTCCGACCATCTCTTTTGTCATTGTGATGTAGCGTGGCATTTCTGGAAAAAATTAGTGTCAGATTGTAACATGACTTTTGTGGTCCCATGTTCGTTTTGATCCTTCATCTACACTTGGATTGATGTCCCTCACTACAGCAAAACAGACTTTTTGCGGCATTTTTTTACCTTTAGCGGCATTTATAAGCGCCGCTAGAAACACATGCAGCGTTAAGACAAACTCCGCAAAAACCGCCGTTGAAAATAGCGCCGCTAAAGTTCGCGGCATTTTTTAACAAAAAACACCGCAATAAGTATTGATGTTTAGCGGCGTTTGTGTGACAAATGCCGTAATAGGTGTTGATATTTAGTGGCGTTTGTCAGAAAAATGCCGCAATAGGTGTTGATATTTAGCGGCGTTTTTTAGACAAACGTCGCAATAGGTTATGATGTTTAGCGACGTTTTTCTCTAAAACACCGCAGTAAATGTTGATGTTTTGCGGCGTTTTCCCATAAACACCGCAATAGGTGCTGATGTTTTGTGGCGTTTTCCCACAAACGTCGTAGTAGGTTTTGATGTTTTGCAGCGTTTTTCTCACAAACGCTGCAGTAGGTATTGATGTTTTACGGCGTTTTTGCTAAAAACGCCAGTAAAGGTCTGTATATAGTGGCGTTTATAGGATAAAAACGCCGCTAAATGTATAGTATATTACGACATTTTTTGTTACAAACGCCGCTAAATAACACAGAATTTAACAGTCTTTAAAATTATGCTTGATTGCCCCCAAAACTATTTTTTCAACCTGTTCCATTATCCAACAAACAAAATAATAATAACATCAAACTCTATATCCATAACAAACAACATCAAATCCAATATAATAAATAAAAGTTTTCATTAATGTAATATAAGTTCAGTTAAACAAGGTTCAGTAGAATGCTCATAACATAAATGAGACTACGATGGTGGATTATGAGGTTACGTTTTCTAATTCATCAGCATCATATCATTGAGTCGTTTTTCAAATTATTCACATCTCTGTTGATACGTTACTTCTCTATGTGCAGCCGTTGCTTCTTTCTTTGCTTCCGCTGCTGCTATGGCTGCTTCTGCTACTGCTCTCTCTGCTTTCCTTGCTCCATTTTCCGCTTTCAAGTTAGTCATTTGTTGATCCATCTCAGCCAACTTTTCTTTTAAACGACAAACTTCTTGGTGGGAAGATCGAGACTGTGATGACATGTACTGTGATAAACTGGATCCAAAATATTTGGTGGGAGTAACGAATGATCCTTGACAGCGCATCCGACCATATCTTTCAGGACCCAAAATGTCATTAATAGCTTGGTTTTCAATGTCATCATCATTAACAATACCTTGACTCGAAGCAGTAACATGATACTCCGCCTTGTTCTCCCTCAATTTTTCCTAATAAAGTGAATAATTAATTAAAATAAAAAAATGGCATGGTAAAAATATAAAAAAAAGTCAGGTAAATTTAAAACATATACCCAAAAAAACCTACCGTAATTTCTGCAGCGTCAGCAGTCATAGGAGTGACATCCTTCTTCGTATATATCATGCCGAAGAGTTGGATTCGACCAACTTTAGAACCGGATGTATTTTCCTACAATGTACCATAATATAATTACTATGAGTTAGTATGTACATGGAATACAAAAAACTATTTTAATAATCTATAATACCTCCTCATGAGCTATACAATCAAAACTCTTCGATCCAGCCATGTGCGTAAACTTTTGTTGTTGCCTGCTAGCAACACCAATATGCTCTCGGCCCTACAATGTCAAACAACCACTTTTAATGATGATTTACAATTCGTTACAATTATTTCTAAAAAATACATCATACATGTCTTTTTTGTGAACTCCAAAATCTAACTGCATCTTCCCATTGGTACCTGAGCATTCCTGGTGGGACTGTTTGCAACTTCTCTTCAAGGCTGAGATCATTCTTGAAGTATTTCTTCTTTAAGGAGATCTTGTGATCCCTCCATCTCTTCCCTAACGTTTGCTTAACATAATCGTTAGAGACCTCTAAAGGAAATTTCTCCTATACAGCAAATAAGTGTGCACCGTAAGTATAAATTAGTATTGAATTTCTATAGAGTATGTATTATAATGACATTATTACCTTAACAAAATCCAACACTTGATTTTTGTTTCTATTAGGCATTTCGCGCCATGACTCGTAATTGATCGGTAACAGATTCACATTACATCCAACTATGCCTAAGTAACCTGCTAGAAGACGTGATTCTTGGCCAATAGGTTGATCATCATCGTTTCTTGAAACTTTGACACGATGCCTAGGAGGAATTTGGTATAATTCCTTCAAAGTTGTATGTCCTCGAGTCTTGCGCGTTCCAACATTTTCAACTATATAAGAAATTATTAAATGCCAGATTTGAAAATGAACTAAGTAGTAAATAATGTTTCGAAGATTACTTTGAATTTCTACATCTTCTTCAACAGTTTCCGGAACTTCGGAAGACTCAGATGAATTCGATTCCTCGTTATTTCTTTCTTCATAGTCTTCAGAAGCTCGAACAACCCGTAAATCATTTATTTTTCTCCTCGGCATGATATCTATAATAAAAAAACATAAGTAATAAAAAATGAATTAATTAATGAATATATTGAAAGACAACATGTTAAAGGTTATAACATTATAAATAAATAAATGAAGATATAAAATCGTACAAAAGTCTTATATAATGTCAGTTGTCATAAATATCTTCATCAACGTCCTCCCGAACCCATTGAAATTATGTTGTATTACTGATAGTTTCATCTAAGTTTTGTGGTAGTAGAGGTAAACTTTCTGATCTTATTTCATTTTCATCTCTACTTCCATCCTCGATGTCTATCAAGTCTCTGGAGTATTTCGAAGCACAACATACCAACCGTCATCCATTGGATCGTGACAATAAAATACTTGTTTCACTTGAGAAGAAAATGCATATGGTTCATCCATCAAACGTTGACCCGTGTGAATTAATCGAGAGAAATTCACCATTGTAAACCCGAATTTATCTCTTTTTATACATCTGTTTACATCAACCCAGTCACACCGAAACATCACAACCTTTCATTTTCCATAATAATCTAACTCAATAATGTCCGTAAGATTTCCATAATAATCGACCTCTCCCTCCTGTGGATTATTGTCCCTTACAGTAGCAAAACTTGTAGTTGACGAAGTAACTACGACTCCACAATTTTGTGTCCTTCTTAATCTTTTACGAGATTTCGTGTGGAACCTAAACCCATTAATAAGGAATGCATTATATCTTTTAACTATTCTATTTAGACCTTGAGAAAGTCATTTAACTTCTTCACTAACTTTTCTCCCACTTCAAACCTATTACACATGAATGGTGAATTAATTTGCATTGACGTCGATATAAAAAGTAAGACGTATATAATTTATAAGTGTTCCGTAAGATTTAGTTGCTTACCGTCTGGCCTAACCATTCATGAAAAGTTTCTGTGAATAACTTATGTAGCTCTCGCTGATTTAATCTTCGGGAGCGTGCTCGAGATCTCAATACTTATTTAAACTCACTATAAAGAATATTATGTCGTTAAAAATTGACAAATATAAAAGATAAAGAGATTTCATTAGGATTGGGTCTGAAAGACTTACGTGCGAAAGGGATCTATTGAATCGTGATGGAAAAGAACATGTCGGTGTGCTTGTACCCAAGACGTGTCATCTAAGTGTGCAATTTCAACTTTCCCTAATGGTTGACCATAACTTCCAAAGAAATAATATTGAGGTAAGTCATCAGTACTTAACACATCATTTCGATTTGGTCTATTCCATCTTGTTTCAACATCTTCCAAATATCTAGAGCAAAATGTCATACATTCCTCTGCCAAATACCCTTCAGCAATTGATCCTTCCGGATAGCGCTTATTACGACAATAAGACTTCAACTTGCCCAAGAAACTATACACAAAACAACATACTACGTAAATACATTTGAGTGAGAGGTATAATCAGTAGTAATTTGAAACGTATAATTCAAATAACACCTCTCTATAGGGGACATCCATCGATAGAAAATTGGACCACCAACTCTTGCTTCGTGTGGAAGATGAATTAACAGATGCACCATAATTGTGAAGAATGAAGGTGGAAATATCTTCTTCAAGTTGCATAAAGTCAAGGCGACTCGATCTTGTAGTTTATCAAGTTCTTCAACCATTAGAACTTTCCCACATATGGCTTTCATTATATTAGAAAATTCAATGATACAAGATCACCTTACTCGACATGTAACCGCGAACAGCTACTGGCAGTAAATCTTGCATTAATATGTGATAATCATGTGACTTTAAACCATAAAGTCTTCGATCTTTAACACTGAAACATCGAGAAATGTTTGATGCATACTCATCTGGGACTTTTATATCCTTCAACACCGTGCAAAACACTTATTTTTCTTTCTTCGAAAGAGAAAAAATGGAAGGCGGCAAGAAATTTCTTCCATTTGGACATAATTTCAGATGAAGATCATGCCGAATTCCCATGTCCACTAAGTCAAGTCGAATCTTAAGATTATCTTTAGATTTTCTGCCATCATTCAGAATGGTCCCGATAATATTCTCACAAACATTCTTCTCAATATGCATTACATCAAAATTATGGCTCAAAATATGCTTTTTCCAATAAGGCAACTCGAAAAATATACTCCTCTTTTTCCACAAGTCTACCTCGTTTGGATCATCCTCTTCATCAGACTCATCATCAGTTTGTTCGTCAACTTCAACCTCTTCATTGACTTGCTTTGCCTTTTTCTTTGATAGTGCACTACTTGGTTGACTCATCTTTCCATAAGTAAAATTGATATTTTTCAACATTCTGAATATTTGAGAGGCGGTTGTTTGGTCAAGAGCATTTCGAAACTCTTCATCACCATCAAATATATTCTTTTGACTTCTAAATCTATGATTATCAGGTAACCACCGACGATGTCCCATATAAGATTACTTCTTTCCATTAACCAACCACTTCGAACATGTTTCTATAGCACAACAAGGACAAGCGTAACGACCTTTGGTACTCCAACCCGATAAATTTACATATGCAGGAAAATCATTAATTGTCCATAATAAAGTTGCGCGTAAATTAAAGTTCTCTTTCGTCAACACATCGTACGTTTTGACCCCTTCCCATAATTATTTCAACTCTGTAATTAGCGGCTGCATGTAAATATCAATATCATTTCTGGGGCCTTTCTCACCGGGGATTATCATGGATAAGATGAAAGATGATTGTTTCATCAAATCCAGGGAGGTAAATTGTATAGAACAAGTACAACATGCCAAGTACTATATGAAGTACTCATGATTTTGAATGGATTAAACCCATCAGTTGCAAGACCGAGCCTATCATTTCGAGGATCTCTCGCAAAACTTGGATACTTGTTGTCAAATGACTTTCAAGCTAAAGAATCCGCTGGATGCCGTAATAATCCATAATCGGTTCTGCCATCATGATGTCACCTCATAGAATCAGCAGTCTTGGAGGACATAAACAATCTTTTTAGCCTAGGTATGAGAGGGAAATATCGCAGAATCTTAATCGGTTTCTTTCTTGATCGTGCTTGAGCTTCATCCTCAGTAACATTTTCTGCCTCCCTAATCATCCATCGAGATTTTCACATACATGGCAAGAGTCCTGATTTTTTCGATCACCCCAATACAACATACAATCATTCGGACAACTGTGAATTTTTTCATATCCAAGACCCAAATATTTTATCATTTTCTTCATATCTTTGCATGATTGAGGGATTTTTGCAAAAGGAAACACTTCTCCTAGTAACTCCAAAAATTGCGTAAAGGAGTTACCAGTCCACCCTCCCAGGCATTTTAAGTGGAAAAGACGAATGCAGAAAGAAAGCTTTGAAAACTTTGATCCATCATAAAGTTGTTCATTCATTTCATTGAGCAACTTGTAAAACTTTTCCGCTTCTCCATTTGGCTCTTCAGCACTTCTAATTCTTTCCATCTCAATGAAATCATTAACATCATTCTGACAATAATTTTCTGTAACATACGGCTGATGAGTGTGCATATTAAATGCATCTCGTAACATCCCTTTCATGTTATCTTCTCTAAAAGTTGGATGGTGAGAAGGAGCAGGATAAGTTGAATAACTCGTGGAAGCTGATCTATCTGATACAAACTCTCCATGAAAGATCCCTTTTCTATACCCCCGAACAAATCCAAAAATAATTAGATGCTCGTACACAACTTCACGAATGTGCCAGTTAATGTTAACACAGTTCTTACAAGGGAAAAGAATCATATTCTCTTGGCTTGCATTCAGAAAAGCTAAATTTAGAAACTTTTTGACTTCATTTCGATATTCGACGCTTACCCTTGATAAATCCATCCAACTCTTATCCATTTCGTATTTTTGGAGTTTCAAATTCAAATGTTAATTGCTAATATTATAGATAAATTTAGAACCTAAACAGAAGCATTACATTGAATTCTATCACCGTCTCTCTTTGTGGATAATCTATAAATTCTAGAATAAATTCCAATTAGGTCTTAGATATAGCCTGACCCTAAACTGGGAGAATCACCCTTGACCTAAACATTTTTCGATCAAACCTTTCAACCCCGACAATTAGTCACCTTTCATTTTCCTAAACAATAGTTTTGACTTTCATGCTTTTATTAGAACTCTATACAATCATTTGTACTGTATGAACTAATCAATCTAAAAATGACTAAATCTTTATATTGATAATTAAAATATTCTTATCTTTAATTGTGGAGAGATTTAAATACAATAATAAAATAACCTAACAACAAGTTATGAAGATATAACATACATTTATCCATGCCATAGTGAGTTGGTTAATTAAGATCGATTCTAATCATCTAAGAGTCTTTTTGATTATTTGGACGTCTCAAACAATTATAATCAACCTATTAAAAAATTAGATAAGTATATATAAAATTTAGATCAAATCATGAATTAAATTTTATAATTTTATCATTCAAAGAAATGAGGTTCAAACAAACAAACCTGGGTAATGTTCACTAAAACTCTCTGAGAATCAACCTTTCAAGAAATAAATAGTAGACAAGTGCAAACAAAGGGTCCACAAATGTAGTATTCACTGATTTAGAGCTTTAAAAATCCTGAATTCACAAATACAAATGATTATCTAACATCAGTACAGGACTAACATTAACAAATTGAAAATAAAACAAAGTTCTAAAAGCAGACACATTCAAACAAGAAAAAGAATAAAGTCCAAATTCTCAAATGTTACTTCAAGATTTAGGTAACAAGCAAATAAGAGCTATGGATTTAGGCTAAGATCAAGTAACAGTATAAGAAGTTCTTCATCCAAATAAAATTATGTGGTTTGAAAATATTGTTACTTCAAGTAATATTACTTTCGTAATATTTTTTCTTTTTCTATTTTTGTTATGTAATTTCGAGTACGAAAACATATTACACCACTAACTTTTCTTTACTAATTACTCTATTTCGATATTCGACACTTACCCTTGAAAAATCTATCCAACTCTTATCCATTTCGTATTTCTGGAGTTATAGGTTCAAAATTTTAAATGGTAATATTATTTACAAACAAATACTTATAAAGCTAAGAGGAGGTTGGCTTCTACTTGGAGGAAGAAGACAAAGTCACAGTAAAGAATGAGCCAAACCTAAATTCTAAATATTTGACAATGGTCTACATTTAATCCATTAAAGGAGAGGAAATTTTGATTAATTGAATTGCCTTATTTGTCGATGATTGCTAGACTTTTAAATATATTTATGTAACAACTTATTTTTTAGATGTCAAATAGGGTTTTAAACAACTGTGGAGTCTCTAATGTGGACTAACAAAGGTTCAGTAGCCAATACGGAAATAATTTCTAGCATGTGCATGCGTATACATATTTCAATACATAAAAATATAAAACTAAAAGATGCTTCTTGCTTACAGTCAAATTAGGGAAAATGACAATTGGAACACTTGGAGCATCAATCACATGGTATATATAAATCTCACACTCTTTAAGCAAATCTTGTCTGCCTCCTTCATGATAAGGGATTCAGGACATTATTATATTAAACTCAACCATGCTAATGAAATAATAATGACAACATAAATAATTGAGGCTAATGATAATAAAACTAGCCCTCGTCTATGTAAGCAACTTTAAAACCATTCGTCTGTGAAGTGCAGTGAGATTAATAAAATATGAAATGATGGTATTTGGAGTGCAAGAAACAAATATTGAAAACAAAAAAAAAATAAGTAAAGATATAAATGGCTTTAGTGAAGTGCAGTGAGATTAATAAAATATGCATAAGCTGTAATTATCTTTTGCAAACCAACAAAAAGGAATCCTCATTTCAACCTCCAATTTATGTTGCATATATATAAATTTAATAAGTAAACAAGACAACCAATGCTCCAAAAAAAAGAATTTATTCATGGAAAAAATAAATTATACATAAATTATGCATCTTTTTCTTCCTTCCCTCGAATTTCTTAGCAAATCTTTTTTGGGTTATATTTCTTTTTGTTTTCCCAACAACCAAACATATTTCCAAATTCTCAGGAGTGAAGAAAATTCTATTTGGTGATCACAAGTTCAAGACTCGTTTCATATTTGGATTAAACGATATTTTTTTTATTTTTCCAAGTTTGCTCAGCATCCAAACATTAGGCAACATATTACATGTACTAAAAAATTGAACTTTAAACCAGAGAGGAATTAAGATCGTACCCAACACCAGAATTAAAAAAAATCGTAAATTTACTTTATAAAATTTAACCCAAACTAAAAGGACTTGCAGCATGTAATTTGGGATTTTGCCACTTGACCATCCGCTGTTTGGTGAAAGAAAAGTAAGATTTCAATCAGCTTAGGATTTTATTTAAGTACATAGAAAGAAGAGAAATAACATTGTTGGATCGGTAGAAACTCATAAGTTATTCTTCGGTCTCTCAATTGAGGAGCGGCTCGTCCAAGGAATGCAAAATAATCAGAGAACTAGGGTTTCTCTCGTGCTAGGATTTTATAGTTTTATGTTTAGGGGCAGTAGAAGATTCAGAGAACTAGTATAGGTGATGACGACTTTGAATGGCAACGAGCAGCATTTGTTTTCGATTGTAAATGTCTGGGAAATGGGAAAATAATATCGCAAGAGTTAATAGATCACTTTAGCGGCGTTTTTAAATTCAAACGCCATAAAATGCAGAGATTAATGAGACTACTGCGGCGTTTATTTAAAAAACGCCCTAAATTATGAACCTTTTCTTGCGTTTGTAAACACAAACGCCATTAAGGGGTATGGGACGACAATAATTGCGGCATTTGTTTATACAAACGCCACCATATGTTTAATATATTGCGGCATTTTTTTGAAAAACGACACTAAATTATGAGTTTGTACCGGCATTTGTCTAAAAACACCACAAATGTAATAATTTTGTTGCGTTTTGGCTATAAACGCCGCTATATGTACCTATTTAGCAGTATATATTTATAAAAACGCCGCGAAAAATGCCAATATAAAACTATTTTGCTGTATCGCCTACTGCGGCGTTTGGATTGTAAACGCCGCTATATATTTAGAATTTGTGGCATTTACTCTCCAAACCCCGCTTAAAATGTTGCTCAATAGAGGATCGATGGTGGTGAGTGGTGACGATTTGATGAAGACGCACTGTACATCGATAGAAAATTAGGGATAAAAAAAATTAGGGATCGACCAGAATTGGGGATATATGATATAACGATGGACAATGGTGGCGTTTATATTAAAACTCCACTAAGGGACCAAACTTCTGTGGTGTTTATTATAAAAAAAGCCCCTAAAGCACAAAAGTACTACGGCGTTTATTAAAGAAACACCACTAAATGATAAAACTATTGCGACATTTTTTATAAACGCCGCTAAAGAACATGGATATTACGGCGTTTTTTTACAAACACCGCTAAAGTAAATGGATATTACGACGTTTAATCACAAACGCCAGATAAGTACAAGGTTATTGCGGCGTTTTCTCATAAACGCCACTAAATTAAGAGTATTTTTGCGGCATTTAATCAAAAATTGTCGCTATAAACTAACCCTATTATGGCAGTTTTACTAAAAATGCCACTAAATATTATTCTATAGCGGCGTTTTTAAAAAAAACGCCGCCAAAGTTTCATTTTTGTGGCGTTTGGGTTGTAAACGCCGCAATATGTGTAAATTTTGTAGCTTTTTTCCCTAATTTTTTCCTTTAATAAAAATAGTCTCCTAAAAACATAATAATCCTAATATCCATAAACTAATCAAAACTGCATATTCAAAATCAAGAAAAAAATGAACATTTAAATAAAATCCAAAAATTAAAATAAAATAAAAATAGAGAGCAAATGTTTAATAAAAAGAGTCTCCTAAAAATATAATAATCCTAATCTACATAAACTAAATTTAATATCATGTAGTAGTTTTATGTAATTAACGACAATCATACATTTAATTAAGGCAGAAGTTTTGCATAAAAATACTTAACAACAAAATACATTAAAATTTATAAACATTAAAGTTATGCATAAACAATCTTCACCATATTGTTCACTACAATTTAGTCTCCATTGCTCCTTCGTGGGGAAAGGACGTAAAAAAGTTGTTTTCTTTGTTTCACGATGCATCGTTAAGTTTTCCCCCCGTGAAAACTCTATATGGAGAAACTCTTCATCCATTTCACCAAATAAATCCCCTACCTCCGGTTCACCAAGAAGATTGCTTGCGCACTTCACTTGAAACAAATAACGACCTTCCACCTACAGTAAGAAACTTGATTGGAGGTGGCTTTGGAACTGAATCAAACATTAAAAAAATTTAAATACAAGATAGAAATGTTTACTTGGAGTATCAGTAGAGCCAACATCGTCTTCATTGAGGATAGATATTTCTTTTGCAATTGAAGATTCTTTCAACGCCACTGAGTTACCAATTTCGGTTCTAAACATCGGGTATTTATCCACTCCTCTATCATCGTTCTCAATAAGCTTTGAACATCCTACATGCGTGCGATCTATGAAATTTTAGAGTAGAAAATAAAAATATAGTGGCATAAAATTTTAACGATTAATTATTACCTTCACTTAGGAGATCAACCATGGAAGGGTATTTTGCAATAGGAGGGCCTTTCGGGTCATCATCGACTATCGACGGCAAGTTCGGAGTGATAGCCTCCCAACGATAATTTGATCCATCGTCAGAGCAAAGACGCCACGTGGACATTTCGACTATATTTTCTCTTACTGAATGCAACACCTGCTCTTCGTATAGATATTCACGTTTTCAGGAACTATTATTTTCCTATTAGAAAACAATTATTTTTCTATTCGAAAGCAAAAAAAACACTTCTCCCAAGCAGTAAACCAGTAAAACAATATGTATAGATATTCTTTTCCTATTCGAAAGCTATTATTTTTCTCCATTACGTTAGCTTTCTGGGTTTTCCCCAACTTCTGAATACCAACAAAAAATAAATGAAAAAGTTCAGTAGTGAGAGAAGGGATCAAACCATGCAATCGTGAGATAATTGTTCGCTAGTGAGAGGGAAAATTTAGTCGCCGGGACATACAAAAGACGACGTCTGCTGGAATCGTGTGAGGGTCGTTGTTGTACCAGAGAAATCCCTTTTAGGGAAACAACATTGAAATGATTTTAGGGATTAGGCAGAAGAAAGGTGTGGAGCATATATTGACCCTTTTACGGTGTTTTTTAAACAAACACCATTATAGTACATGTTTTTGCGGCGATTTTATAAAAACGACACGATAAACAACATATTACGGCGTTTATGGGATAAACGCCGCTAAATTATTACTCTATTACGGCGTTTTTTTGCACAAACGCCACTATAAACAACCCTTTTGCGACGTTTGTTTGATAAACGCCGCTAAATTACTTCTCAATAGCGTCGTTTGTTGAACAAAGGACACTATAAACAACACTATTACGGCGCTTGTATAAAAACGCCGCTAAATTTACCACTCTATTGCGGCATTTGTTGAAAAAATGCCACTATAAACAACTCTATTGCGGCGTTTAAGCTACAAACGCCGGTAAATTACCACTCTATTGCGGTGTTTGTTTAAAAACGCCGCTAAAGTATCATTTTGTGGCGTTTGTATTGTAAACGCCGCGACATGCTTAAATTTTATGGCGTTTGCCCTTAAAACGCTACTAGAAACGCCGCTATAGAACACTTTTATTGTAGTGCTTCTAAATTCTAGGTGCAAACATATTTGGTCTGTTGCGTTCTTTGGGATTGTGTGGACTATTTGACTGGGGAGAAACGACTTACTTTTCAATAAGAATGAGTGTAGTGTGGAGAGTTTATATAATTGACGCCAGACAGAATAGTGATTATCCTGTAGGCTAGCTCCGACAGACGATTCACAAGAGAAAATTCGCCCAAAAACCAGAGAAAAAAAAGTCTCTAGGGTTTAATAAAATATTATAAAATCAATAATACCCAAAAAGCAGTCCACAAGCCGGACTGTTATAGCCAAAAATCGTCTTTATTAGAATTTTGCCAAAAATAGCAAAATCCCGAAAATCACTCTAAATTAAAATTCGAAATAAAATAAGCAATCTCCCAAAAATCCGGCCTAAATCGGATTTAAATTGACTTCCTAATTAACAATCGAAATATTACCATAAATAGTAAAAAATAACTAAATCTAGTGATTCGGAGGGGAAAACGGCAGAATTTGAGGTTGAAAAAAAGGCCACATGGAGCATAGCTCAATGTGGAGAGCGTGCGCGTCGAAAAGAGCTTTCCGGATTGGGGTCTTATGCGCGATTCTGACACCTGTAGCCAAAGTTATGGCCAAAGACTGAAACATACTCAAAACGACCCCAATGAGGAACATGTCACAATCATTCCCCCTTTGCGCTGATCTGCCAACTCATGGTATCTCAGCGCCATCAACGTGCAATCTGACAGCTCAGCATCATCTGTCTCGGATCTCCCTGCATCAGTCGCCCCGGGTTGGAAAGAACTCGTCCTCGAGTTCAGAGTAGTGTCATCAGGATCCACAAAACAATGACTCAGGTGCTTCACATTAAAGACATCAGAAGTCTTCAAGTGACTGGGAAGTCGCAACCTGTAAGCATTATCATTGATCTTCTGCACGACCTCACAAGGTCCAATCTTCTGATCCTTAAGCTTATTATACTCACCAACAGGAAAACGATCACGAGTTAATACAGCCCAAACAAAATCACCAACATCAAAAGTACCTGACGACGATGATTGTCGACCGAGTCTTGTACTTGGTATTGCTTTCATGAATGGTCTGTTTCACCTGCTCATGGATACCCGAAGATACTTTGCCATCTCATCTGCTTTAGGACTGAAACGTCCTATACGTGGAATAGGGGCTAAGTCCAACACCCCGGATGGGTTCTGACCAGACAATCTCAAATGGCTTAAACCTGTGGTTCTGTTTTTGATCTGTTGTAGGCAAATTCTGCCTGAGGCAGGCCAAATCCCACTGCTTCGGCTTCGTTCCTGCCAAACACCTTAAAAGGTTTCCCAAACTTCGGTTCACCACCTCAGTCTGGCCATCCGTCTGGGGGTGGTAGGCGCTACTGAAATTCAAATGTGTTTCCCAGTTTCCCCCACAGGCTCTTCCAGAAATGGCTGATGAACTTAGTATCACGATCTGAAGTGATGGATCGAGGAACACCATGTAAACGCACAATCTCCTTGAAATAGAGATGGGCAATCCGGTCAGCATCCATAGTCTTTCTGCAAGCTACAAAATGAGCCATCTTGGAAACCTGTCAACCACAACAAAGATAGAATCAGAGGCCCTTTGGGTGCGGGGTAGCCTAGTACAAAATCCATGCTGACATCGAACCAAGGAGCTTCAGGAACAGGTAAGGGAGTGTACAATCCCGCATTGGTGAGAACTCCCTTAGACCGCTGGCACACATAACAACGGTCCACATAATGGGCCACATCACTAGTCAACTTGGGCCAATAAAATTCAGAAGAGATAAGGGCCAATGTCTTATCTCGGCCAAAGTGTCCCTCATTATGGAGTTCACTTATAATTTGCTGCCTCAATGAACAATCTGGAATGCACAATTGTAATCCACGAAACAGATACCCCATTATGCAAAACAAAATCATGACGGTGACCCTCAGTTACCTCCTGAAATATCCTTCCAAAGGAAGGATCAGCTGCATACATATCTGAACGTCTCAAATCCTGCAACTTTAGTACTCATGGTGGTGAGAAGTAAGGTACGACGGCTTAGGGCATCTGCGATGCGGTTCAAACTCCCTGCTTGGTGCCTCAGCGTAAAAGTGAATTCTTGCAAGTATGCTACCCACTTGGCATGACGTCTACTCAGCTTGTGTTGGCCATTGATGTACTTCAAGGCCTCATGATCGGTAAACAGAATAAACTCCTTCTGTACTAGGTAGTGACGCCAATGCTTCAGGGACTGAACTATGGCATAGAACTCCAGATCATAAGTGGAATAATTTTTCTTTGATCCCGATAGCTTCTCACTGAAAAAAGCAACCGGACGACCTGCCTGACTCAGAACACCACCAATGCCAACGCCAGATGCATCACAATTTACCTCGAACACTTTGTCAAATCTGGAAGTGCCAAAACTGGAGCCTCGGTCATCTTCTGCTTGACCAGTGAAAACTGGCCTCTGCCTCCTCAGACCACTGGAAATCACGCCCCTTGAGGCACTCTGTGATAGGGGCGATCAGAGTACTGAAATTTCTAATGAATCGACGGTAAAAGACGCCAAGCCATGGAAACTTCGGATGTCATGTAAGGTTCTTGGTCTGGGCCACTCCAAGACTGCATCTCTTTTGATTGACAAACAGCACTCCGTTTCAGCATCTCAAAAACAGCAGGAGGTGATCGAGTGTGAAGTCCATGTCGGACTATAACGAGGATATCATCGAAGTAAACTACAACAAATTTCCCCATAAAGGCCGCAAGACCTGATGCATAAATCTCATGAATGTACTGGGCGCATTGGATAACCCAAAGGCATGACCATCCACTCATACAACCCTTGTGGCGTTTTAAATGCCGTCTTCCACTCATCTCCAGGTTGGTAACCGCTCTTAAGGTCAATTTTTGAGAAGATCTTAGAACCAGATAGCTGATCCAACATATCATCTAGACGGGGAATTGGAAACCGGTACTTCACTGTAATCTGTTGATCGCTCGGCTGTCAACACACATACGCCAAGAACCATCTTCTTTGGCACTAACAGAGCAGGGACTGCACATGGGCTCATACTCTCTCGGATATAGCCCCTCTCCAATAACTCTTCCACCTGTCGCTGCAACTCTTCGGCCTCCTTGGGACTGAGGCGATATGCTGGTCGATTTGGCAAACTTGACCCAGGAACAAGGTCAATTTGATGCTGAATATCCCTCATAGGTGGTAGTCCAGGAGGAAGATCCTCTGGCATCAAGTTAGAGAATTCTGCTAGCAGCCGCTGCACCTCTACTGGTAAATCTGTATCCACGTCTACTGCATTGTTCTCGCAAGGTAGCAAGGCATAGACCACGCCGCCATGCTCAATCTCATCTAAAAACCTGGACATAGAAAGCAGATTAGTATTATGGGTTACTGGGGTAGGAGTAAGTCCTTCCCGCCGGGGTGCCAACACAATCTTTTTCCCTTGATGCTAAGGGAATATGTATTCTTCCGTCCATCATGAATGACACTGCGATCATACTGCCAAGGTCGACCCAACAATATATGACACGCATCCATAGACACAACATCACACCAGGCATTATCAAAATATTTCTACCAATTGAAAAAGACACGAGCATCGCCTATCAACTGTTACCTCACTGTCTTTATTTAGCCATGACAACTTGTATGGCTTAGGATGACGGTCCGTCTTCAACTGCAATTTCTGGACAACCTCCTCGGACACTACATTCTCACAACTGCCGCTGTCAATGATCATTTTGCAGACTTTATCTGCAACTGTGCAAGTCGTGTGGAAAATATTGGTTCTCAACCAATCGTCCCCTGAATCGCCCTTGGGGGTAAGTAGACTCTTGCGAACGACCAGAGTCTCATGACCATCTCCATACAGCACATCATCGATCTCATCATCGTCATACACGGGTTCGCCAATCTCCTCAGTCTCGTCTTCCACGTTTTCCTCAATCAACAAATTTTTGCCCTTTTGACTAGCAGGCTTCCTGCAATCAGTCGCCCTATGCCCTTGTTCACCACAACGAAAACATCTAATAGTAGGGTTAGAATTACCCTGCGGTGGCTGCTGAGCAGGACGGGACTCTTGAGGGCGAACTGGTCGACTGTTGTGATCGCTCCTGATCACTGGTCTCCTGTTTTGCTGTTTTTCAACAGCAAGTGCACGCTGGTATGCTTCCGAAACACTCCACAATGAATGAAGGCTGAGGACATCTTGCAAGGGCTGGCGTAAACCCCCCAAATATCGCGCCACCATCTGCTCCTCCGTCTCAGATAAATCGTTCCGGGCGATCAATTGGTAAAACTCCTCCGTGTAATCATCGACTGATCGCGCGCCCTGCCTCAACGCATGAAGTCGCTGAAATAAGGTTTGCGTGTAGCCGAAGGGAAGGAAGTGGCCCTTCATCTTCTTTTTCATCTTCTCCCAATCAGTGATCTTGGCTTTGCCCTGTCTTTCTCGTGAACGTCGTAACTGTTCCCACCACGCAGATGCTCTGCCCTTGAGTTTGATGGCGATCAGTTTCACTTTCACACGATCGGGGACTTCCTTATATTCAAAAATACGCTCCACTTCATTAATCCAATCCACGAATCCCTCGGCCTGTAACGTACCAGAAAACTCAGGGAGATCGACCCGAAAACCGAGGTCTCCATGACGCTCCTCCCGACCACGGTGCTCCCGGAATCCTGCGCCCCGGAATCCTGCGCGATTGTGATATGGGTTTTCGAAAGTGGAATTGGTATCGTGATCAGAGGCCTCACGATCCTCGAAATCCTGCGCCGTCAGGCGCTGGGTTAATTCTGCGACTTGCCTCTGCAAATCCGCAATCATCACATCCTGAACGCTGCGATCACGGCGTTGGGCTTCCTCATTCGGAACCTGCTCACGACGACCACGACCACGACCTCCAGCCATTGAAACTGGTGAAATTTCCCAAGAAGATGTTGAAGCTCTGATACCAACTGACGCCAGACAGAATAGTGATTATCCTGTAGGCTAGCTCCGACAGACGATTCACAAGAGAAAATTCGCCCAAAAACCAGAGAAAAAAAAGTCTCTAGGGTTTAATAAAATATTATAAAATCAATAATACCCAAAAAGCAGTCCACAAGCCGGACTGTTATAGCCAAAAATCGTCTTTATTAGAATTTTGCCAAAAATAGCAAAATCCCGAAAATCACTCTAAATTAAAATTCGAAATAAAATAAGCAATCTCCCAAAAATCCGGCCTAAATCGGATTTAAATTGACTTCCTAATTAACAATCGAAATATTACCATAAATAGTAAAAAATAACTAAATCTAGTGATTCGGAGGGGAAAACGGCAGAATTTGAGGTTGAAAAAAAGGCCACATGGAGCATGGCTCAATGTGGAGAGCGTGCGCGTCGAAAAGAGCTTTCCGGATTGGGGTCTTATGCGCGATTCTGACACCTGTAGCCAAAGTTATGGCCAAAAGACTGAAACATACTCAAAACGACCCCAATGAGGAACATGTCACAATCAATTCCCGCCTTTGCGCTGATCTGCCAACTCATGGTATCTCAGCGCCATCAACGTGCAATCTGACAGCTCAGCATCATCTGTCTCGGATCTCCCTGCATCAATAATCTTGTTTTATCTAGGATTGAGTTTTGGTGCAAGTGTAACTGGCAAAAAATTTATCTCTCGATTCTCAATTTCTTCATTTGTCCGGCAGTAGGAGCCATGAATCTTTATATTGGATAAATGATCTCGTGACTTTACCATTCATTAGTGTATGTATAGTTCTTTTCGTCTACGATTCAATGAAATTCGATTGTTGTTGTTGTTGTCCTAGTCTCGTGTGAGTTTGTCGAGGTAATGGTCACTCTAGTTTCGTTGGTTGATCTCTTATTTTGGTTGGCTGTTGATGGTGGCTGCTTTTTCATAATTTTCCTTCTGTTTTGGTTGTATTTTTTCTTGAACCGAGGTATGTAAGTTTTATCTAGGTGGTATTGAATGCATCAACTTTTTGGTTCAGATCAGTTGCTTGGGCTGGCTTGTGTCCCTAAAGTGGCCTAATGTCTTAGTTTATTTCAGTCATTGTATTTAATTGGTTGGTTTCAACTTGTGTTTTAATTTGTATTCGACTGTAATTGTGTAGTCCCAATAAGGTCGGGGTCAATATTACGTGTTTTTTTACACATGAAGACATATTTGTTTTCCTCCAAATAGGTTCTAGGGAGGTTTTTTAATGAGGCCCTCCAGTGTGTCCAATTTTTTTTATGTTTCTCTTATTTTAAAGTATATGTAACCACCCCTTCAAAAAAAATATTTCGTTGATTGATCTACTTTTATTTTAGATTCTCAAACTGATTTTCTCATCTTGGTATGTTGTGTTTTTATTTTTGTAGGGTTTTATGCTTAGATCGGTGAGCTACTTGGGGTGGAGATCAAAGAGAGCTTACCTATTCAGCCAGAATCAAGCTTTTGACAAAACTTTAAAGACTCAATTTTTTTTCGAATCACCACAAAATAATTTCGATAAAGTCAGTTGTCAATGTATTATCATATTCTATTGTTATATTAGTGTAGACGGTATTTATATTTTACTGTCTACAGTGACATTTATTTGAATCTTTTATCTTTTGAGTTGTTGAATTATATTTTTTGATTATTTAATTATCATATTTTATAATATAAATGAATTATATTAAAAAATACACCATAAAATAATAATCTATAATATTCCAGAGATCGAAACAACTTGTAGATGAAGCACAATATGTGATAAACTACTACTCCATACAATAAATATTCTAATATTCAAATACCAACTACGGAAATTCCAATTGTTTTCCTTAAAAAAACCAGTAATCCTACAATGTTGTCCATTTCTTTCGGACTCCATCCCATAACATATATTATTTATTTTCCTTTTTTTCCTTTACAACCGCCTTTTTATCGATTCAACTGCTCCTGAATCATCGTCATCTATTTCCAGCTTTATAAATATTCAGGAAACATGGCCTCTAAAAGGTAAAGAAAACTAGCCATAGCTACCAACAATCCCCAAATTAGTATTTCTGCTTAATCTTCGTATAGATTAATTACTGTTAACAGCCACGGAAATGGAAGACGGCTGCCTGATCGTCAACCAGCTCCCTCCAGGCTTCCGGTTTTGCCCTACCGACGAAGAACTTGTTCTTCACTTTCTCTACCCCAAGTCCTCGCTATTGCCTTGCTATCCCAACATCATTCCCGAGCTTGATCTTCATCTGCTTCACCCCTGGGAATTAGATGGTCAGCTTTTCTCTCGTTCTCGTATTGTTATTATGGTTGTTTTATGGTTAACGTTTTTTCTCAGTGATGAAATGGGTTTGTTGGTTGAATAGGGAAGGCGTTGTTGAGTGGAAAACGGTACTTCTTCTTCAGCCAAACGATGGAGAATCTAGTCCTGGAAAAAGGGTATTGGAAAAAACTGGATTTTGAGCAGCCAATCTTCAGTTCTGGTTCAGGGAAGAAGGTTGGGGTAAAGAAACCCCATGGATTCTTCATGGGTGAAGCTCCGTTTGGCATTAAAACAAATTGGCTGATGCAAGAATACCATCTTACATCACACTACTATAAAACACAAGGAAACAAGAAAGTGGTAAGTAAACTGTCTTATCTAATAAGTTTGATTATTTAGGAAATTATGTTGTGTTTGTTAATATGTAGGATTGTAGTAAATGGGTTCTGTGTAAAGTTGAAGAGAATAAGGGCAACGCTCAGAGCTTCAGCTACAGTGATGAAGATGGAAGTGATCTGTCATGCCTTGATGAAATGTTCTTGTCATTGGATGATGATGATGATCTTGATGATATATCTTCCTCTCAACTGATCTTTTGAATACAATTAGCTAGTTTTATAACTAGTTTTTCTGTTTTCATATTGTATATATTACTAAAACTAAATGCTTTGTAAAATCATTTATTTAATATATTAATCAGTAAAGTTAAGAAATTATGTAATATGCATATCTATACATAGTTTCGTTCGCTCCATAGACATCTTTCTTTCTCCCCTTGCAACAGAAATAGCCTTCCAAGGCCCCCAAGAGACCAAGTTCCAAAGGCAGAAATCTCCATTGACAATATGGATAACCTAATAGGATGGTCGACCCAAGATTTTATATTAGAGGTATGAATTTATAAAATTTTAGGAGATCAACATGGATAATTAATAGAATATATAAAATATGACTATCTCATCTATTCTCCTTAGTCCATCCCCGTGCATATAGTCAAGGAGTTGGATTTACAACAGGTGATTGTGGATGTGGTTCTAGTGGTGCAGGCGTGCGGCTACTGCAACGTCCCTTTGAAGATGAACATCCAGTAGTAACTCTCTTAAATGACTGCCTCTTGATGGTTCAGGAAGGTTGAGTTGAACTGGTTAAACACATTTTACGTGAAGGAAACATCTATTTAAAGATAACTCTTAATCATTTAATAATAAATGTTTATATCTCGAGCATTTCTCGTGCTTGAACCCAAAATCACAGATTTTAACCTATTTATTTATTGATCCTTATTTTCACCCACACTTATATCAGTTTGTTGGAGTCAAGATCGACCAACTATTCCAACCAGTTTGGTTAGTATTATATTAGGATCGTAGCACAGTTTAATAACAACATCATAACGCTTTTTAATATTATTATAATCACATTCACAATTTAAAAGTATAATAATTTGATTATTAAAAACAAATCAAACCATAACGTTCGGAAAATCTACAACTACGATCTCGCAGTTGCATCACCGCGATTATAACTTATTATTATAACAGACTAGTCGGAACCGAATTTGTCTATAGGGTATATGTTTTGGGTTTATCTTAATATTGGCACATGTCCATGAGCCATTATGAGAATTACAATTTATACCTATTCTTAGCCCAACATATTTACCTAATTCATGGGGATAAAGAAATCTATAACTTTTCCTTGATGTTCATGTTTGAACATCACATATGCAATGGGATATGAGGGTTTAATGACAAATTATTGAGAACCTTTGAATATATATATTATACTAATAAAAAAAATATCGATTCACATTTGTTCATAGTTCAAAGTCAAACAATCAGTCCCTTCCCTTTAGAAATAAAAAATTAATTATAAAATTTAATAATAATTTCTCCAACAAAATAATGTGAATTAGAGGGTGTGTGTTAAAAACTATCAAAACCAAAAGATTTAGTATCAAATTATCATCTTTTAATATATTTAACAATTTAATTTATTCATTTAAAAAAAACACTTTAATTTATTAAACAACATCTAAATTTTATGTATTTTAATTAGACGTAGTGTAATCTTTTTAACTTTTAGAAAATCTTTCATGCACGTGGATCAAACAAAATTTATGCTAGCATGATGTCTTCAAAATCCATGCTAGGCATATGTTTTGAGAACATTAACTACACAGGAAATTAAGTTGAATTTCTGACCATTGAAAGGCTTAAAATTTTAACTAATTTTGCACCAAATGTGACTTGTGGACCGTAGAAGATAGACATTGTACCAAATAGGACGGACAACCACCAAAATCATCCTAGTTTCCCTCCTCAACCTTGTTCCTCCTTTGCAATTAACAAACAAGAAAATTTAGGACTACACAATAATAATAGTATCTATGATATTGTGTCATTTATTTTTGTTTTTGTTAATCTGCTAAAACAAGGAAATTAAAGTTCCGACATGAACATGAACAAGAAAAATGAATGGTGTATGAGAGTTTAGTGTTGTAAAAAGTGTAGGGGGATCGGCCGGAGTAAAAGTGCAAATGGTAGTGGTAGATTAGGTTATATATATATATATATGAATTGAAGGAGAAGGTGTTTTAGAAGGCGAAACATAAATATATAACAATGGAAACGGTGGGGAACAAATCAGATGATACGGTGGTTTGCTATGCACCCACCATGATAACTACAAATGGTGTATGGCAAGGCGATAACCCTTTGGATTATTCGCTTCCTCTCTTCATCTTGCAGATGACCCTTGTCGTTGTCAGCACTCGCTTCTTTGATTACATCCTCAAACCACTACGCCAACCACGAGTGGTTTCTGAGATTCTCGTGAGTTAATAATTTACTCTAATTATGCATTTGTTATCATGATTGCAGACTGTGTTGATTAATGGTTGTTTTGCTATCTGAACAGGGAGGAGCGTTGTTAGGTCCAACGGCGCTAGGACGAAGCGAAAACTTTGCCAATACAATGTTTCCATTGAGGAGTGTTATGGTGCTTGAAACAATGGCGAATATCGGTCTTCTTTACTACCTCTTCCTCGTCGGTGTCGAGATGGACCTTTCGGTGATTCGTCAAACGGGGAAGAAAGCTCTTGCCATTGCGGTCGCAGGCATGATCATGCCGTTCATAATCGGCATCGGTTTCTCTTTCGTTCTCCATAGCTCGGACCCCGAACCCCTTGCTCATGTCACCTACGTTCTGTTCTTAGGAGTTGCTCTCTCGGTCACGGCATTCCCAGTGCTTGCTCGAATCCTAGCGGAGCTGAAGCTAATTAACTCGGAATTGGGCAGATTGGCCTTGTCTTCAGCTCTTATCAACGACATGTGCGCATGGATTCTTTTAGCTGTAGCCATTGCCTTGGCGGAGAACGATCCATCCTCCTTGGCTTCCCTTTGGGTGCTTCTTTCGAGTGCAGCTTTTGTAGTAATTTGTATTCTTTTCGTCAGGCCTGCAATTTCATGGATGATTCGGAGAACCCCAGAAGGAGAATCATTCAGTGATTTATACATATGTTTCATTCTTACAGGGGTTATGATCTCAGCGTTCATTACAGATGCCATTGGGACACATTCAGTTTTCGGAGCGTTTGTGTTCGGTCTCATCATCCCCAACGGACCACTTGGAGTTACTCTGATAGAAAAGCTAGAGGATTTTGTGTCGGGACTTTTACTGCCGCTCTTCTTCGCCATTAGCGGCCTGAAGACCGATGTGACGTCGATCAGAGAAGGACAGACATGGGGGATTATGTTTGTTGTAATCATCCTTTCGTGTGCCGGTAAGATAGGAGGAACTATGCTTGTCACAACGTTTTACAATATCCCACATAGTGAAGGGTTTATACTTGGTTTACTAATGAACACCAAAGGCCTCATTGAAATGATTGTACTCAACGTTGGCAAAGATCAGCAGGTCTTAGACGATGAGGCGTTTGCAATCATGGTGATTGTAGCTCTGATTATGACCGCCATCATCTCTCCCATTGTAGCCGTGATTTATCGGCAGACGAGGAGGTTTGCACCGTACAAACGTCGGACGATTCAAATATCAAAACCTGAAGGTGAGCTACGAGTGCTGACCTGCGTCCACACCCCTCGTCATGTCCCAACAATAATCAACTTACTTGAAGCCTCTCATCCCGCGAAAAAGTCTCCTTTATGTGTTTACGTCCTCCATCTTGTCGAACTCACTGGTCGTGCATCGGCAATGCTCATTGTCCATAACACTCGTCAATCCGGCCGACCGGCTTTAAACCGAACTCAAGCTCAATCCGATCACATAATCCACGCTTTCGAAAACTTCGAGCAGAATTTGAGTTTCATCTCTGTTCAGCCTCTCACAGCCATTTCCCCTTACTCCTCCATGCATGAAGACATTTGTGGGCTGGCCGAGGACAAACGTGTTGCACTTATAATCATCCCTTTCCACAAGCAACAAACGGTTGATGGAGGGATGGAAGTAACGAACCCGGCATTCCGAACGGTTAACCAGAACTTACTGGCGAATGCACCTTGCTCCGTCGGGATTTTAGTCGATAGAGGCCTGAGCACGATAGCCCGTGTGACGGAGAACGAAGTGGCGCACCATGTGGTGGTGCTGTTCTTTGGTGGTCCAGATGATCGAGAAGCACTTGCATATGGATTGAGGATGTGTGAAAATCCAGGCGTTAGAGTCACCGTGCTGCGATTTATCGCCGGTGAGGAATCACTTAGCGCTACAATGCAGCCGCCGCCTCTAACCACCGATCAAATTGATCCACCTATGCTAACGATAGAAACTGATACCGCTGATGAAAAGCAGCTCGACGACGACTACGTAAATGATTTCAGGATGAAAAATGCAAACAATGAGATGGTTGTATACACTGAACAAGTAGTCAACAATGGGGAGCAAACGGTTTCCGTCATAAGGTCATTAGACATCCACCATGACTTATTCATTGTTGGAAGAGGGCAAGGAATGACATCACCGATCACGGCCGGACTTACCGACTGGAGCGAGTGTCCGGAGCTCGGTGTAATCGGGGATATTCTAGCCTCATCAGATTTTGCTACGACCATATCGGTGCTGGTGATCCAACAGTATGTTGGGGTAGTTCCCCAAGAATCCGTACCATCACCAGATAGCCCAGATGGTCAACCGGATGACGAGACTTCCAACCGGCAGACACCTACGGCACCGTCGACACCACCGAGTGGACCGCATGCGTCTTGAGTTTGTAGGAAATTAGCGACAACATTAGTGGTGGCATTGTAACATGCATAGAACATTGATCTGACTATAATTAAGAAAACATACTCAAACCAAAACATGAGATTGAGATGTGATTACGGTGTTTGATTTTTGTTTCACTTTCTTTCCACCATTATTAGAATTCTGGTTAGAGGAGAAATGTCTATGAACCAATTCCTCATTAGTCATGACTTTTTTTCCTGCAAACAAGCCATAAATTTTTTTTTAATCCGAGACAAACCCCTAAAATTATGAATATTCTTCCACACAGAATTGGTGTGAATAAACGGTTGCCCATAACGAAGAGAATAGGCCGACTTTAAATCATTCGAACAATGCCACCCAGTGTGTCTTGTGCATGAGCAGACGTCGGCCCCTTAATAGCAGCAATCTGAAGCAGTATCTCGCGAGGATGGAAATGCTCAAAGCGATGCCAATACCGATCTCCCGTAGGATCGACCATGTCAGCGATGGACACATGACCAATGTGAGAGATAGCAATTGGATTAACGTACTGGCTTAAAGGACCAAACTCACCAATCCAAGAATCATACCAAAAAGCAATTTCACGGCTAGAGCCAATATTCCAAATTATATTGTTACGCACATCATTCCAAATTACACTCAAACCTGTCTAAAGGCGGGAGCAATTTGAGTTCTTTAGATTTAATGGGACACTCTCTGTGCACTTATACTTGGATCGAATAAATCTAACCCAAAGGTCATTTTTGCGGGTGAGCAAATTGAAGGGAAGCTTCATTTTGTGGAACCATTTTACGGAATCTTAGGCCCCCCTCATGAATCGATCTACAAACATCATCCCAATTCACCAAGTGAGTGCCACTATTAACCGTAGAAGAACCCCAGATAAAGTTACGAATTAGACGTTCCACTTTCAAACAAGTGCTCTTAGGAAAAACAGTAGTCTGCATTTTATAGGTAGGAATTGCACTAAGAATAGCTTTAGCAAGGGTAATACGACCCGCCAAAGAGTAGGCATCACGCCTTCCACCCACTAAGCCTCCGCTGAATAACCTGCCCCAAATAGTTGTACGAGGTTGAAGTAACACGGTGATGTAAAAGAGGAACCCCAAGGTACTTGCCAAGATATTTAACTTCAGTGAAACCAAAACCTTTGCTAATATTGATGTCAGACTATCAAAGCTTCTTCAAAGATAGAGAAGTTGGCATTCCTGTTGTTTCCCGATCTAGGAGAGACACTAAATGCTACACTTGAATCAATAAGTAATTTGCACAATATAAAGAAAGAAATGATTAAATGGAAAGAAGAATTATGAAAGAAATGAATTAATAAGAAATGAAATGGAAAGAAATGTTATCAAAGGTAGGCTGCGGAAGTGTTGTAGAAGTATCCTTCAAGAGATGATGAATTCGGCCCCCAAATGATGTTGTTGGACGTATGCCTTGTTGATGAATGAAGGATAATTCAATGATGAAGAAATGTGAATGAAATGGTGATGATATAGGCGTAAAGGTGATGGAGTATGGTGATGGTTAGATAGTATCTTAATTAAGCTAAAGAGGAAACAAAACTATAAGAAGTTTAACCCCGTTCTTTATAAACTAAAATAAGGGATGGTATGAAAGGACTTGAACCCACTAGTTATGGAAACTAGGAACTCAAAGTATCAATGGAAGGGATTGACGCCACAAACTTTAGAAGCTTGATTAATCGATATAGTTCTAAAAAGAAATTCAAAAGAGAATAATATCATAAGATTTATATTATCCAAAAGGTTGTGTTACAAATGAAATGCAAAAGTCTATTTATAGTTTTCAAAGGGTTTAGGCCGAATAGATACATGATGGTTCGGCTATGGATGAAACCCCTTTGAAAATACGTGATTTTTAATGATAATACATGATTTTAATGAAGATACATGCTCTTGGCCGAATAGTAAGGTGTTGGTTCGGCCTAAGGATGTTTTGAATGCATTTGGAAGTTATTTCGGAGCCAAAATGAAGAGAAAGGAGTCTTTGGCCGAATAAGAAGCATCCCTTGGTGTTTTGGCGCCTATTTGATGTCACATGGAGTGCACATGCTTGAATGATGCACATGGCAGCCTACATGAATGCACATGGCTCTTCTTACAATGCTTTGGTGAGGTTGCAACCATAGGATGATGTCTTGAAGTCCATGGGAAGCCTAGTGATGAACTAGCTTCAAGGTAAGCTAGGTGAGTGTCTTGGTAGCTAACTACGTGAGCTATAGCTTGATGAACTCAAGCTAGTTAGCTTTGGTCTTCTCAGCTCCTCAACTACTCTCCCAACTACTTCCAACTACCTTTAGTCCATTTTTCAGTAATTTGGTCCAAAGCTCTCCTCCAGCTAAGTTCAGCTACATGCTAGCTCCTCTAGCTAAGTTGAAGCTCCTTAAGTGATGATATGAGTTGCCATAACGTTCATGAGCTAGTGTGAGTTGCTATGCTTGTCCTTTTAGCTGGCCAAGCTACCATAATATGCCTTGTTTTGTGTTTCACCTATAGGAATCAACAAACAAATAAAGTAAGCAATGTGTGAGCTCATTTAAGGTAAAATGCATGTTGTCGTGAGGTGTTTGAGTGATATGAGCTATTAATGATCGTTTAGAAGCTAAGATAACATGTATATAAGCTAGATAGAAGGAATAGGACGTTCATGATCTTTAAGAAAACATGTATAAGCTAGAAAAGAGATGCATACATGCAAATGAGCTAAAGAAACATGGATTTAAGGCTAGTGAGCTAATGTAAACATAATATGAGCTACAATAACATGACATGAGCTAATAAATGAATGAATACATGCTGCCATGATATGTAAGTGATATGAAAACTTAATAAACGAATCTAAAACATATGTAAAACATAATATAAAGCTAAGTAAAGATGTGGAAACATATATTATGCATGAAAATCATATAGTATGCAAGTGAATGATAACATATGATTATTCAAGCATAGTTTAATATGCAAATGTATGCTCATAATAATATATAGTGCATAAATGAGTAAATATAATAAAAAGTAAGGAACAACTCCCTTAGATTGATCTTGATGGATTTCAATGATGTGAGTATGTCATGTAGGAAGTTGGTGCTAGACAGGATCACATCATCCCCTTTTCTTTTAAGCGATTTGTCCTCAAATCGAAAGGTGACTACTCCTTAGTTTCTTTCCATCCAATAGATGCAACAGGGATCTTTATGAAAATATTCTTTTCATAAGTTATGTCTTTTGAATAAGTTCTTTGAATGTACATGACCTGAAAAGAAAGATAACTCTCATAAGTAAAAACACGATTGAATACAAATAATTGAAAATTATACTTCCTGTTTGTGTTTGATGGATGGTTAAAAATCATGTCTGTTGAAGACATGTTGCTTTGAATGATCATGTCCCTTGGCATCCTAAAAGACATGTCCATTGGATCATGAAAATTCACAATTTTATGCTATTGAAGGGTCACGTCCATTAAGCCTTTATGAGTCATGTCTTTTGGCTCTTTCCCTTGAAAATTCTGTCATTTGAATCGTCCTACAAATCAAAGAAAATTCTACAGTTCATGGTTAAAATAATCATCCTCGATCTTTTGTCTCGTCAATAGGCATTCTAGAATGACCTTGCCATCACAAATTGATAAGATAATACCATATACATGAATCGAATTACTGCAAAATAAATCAAAATTAGTAAATGAAAAACTATCAAACCAGGGTGGATGTTTAATGGGAGTTGGTTGCTTGATGATGGTAAACTCCATTGGTTGTTGAATTCCCTTCAATAGTTGTAATGAACTTGGAGCTGCAATGATCATAACTTCTGGCACTTCAAGTGACACATCTTTTTGAACTTCAAGTGGCATAAATGTTGGAACGTCAAAGGACATATCTTGTGGATCACCAAAGGTCACACCTATTGGTTCTTCAAAAGATATGTTTCTTGAATCATCAACTCGAAGTGATATGTCTCTTGGATTATCCTGCAAAACAATAGGAAGAATAGATGAAAGAGTAAGGTTAGTTAAAATATGTTCTTCATTTTCCTCTTTATCTCCAAATTCATCATTTTCAACTCTCTCATTTTCAAGTCCAATGTCTTCTACATCCACTCTCTTTTGTTCAACTTGAAAAAGCTCTTCTTTATTTGAATTTTCCTCCAAACATTCAAGCTTTTCTTCATTTGAATTTTCCTCCAAATGTTCTTCTTCAGTTGCATTATCTTTAAGTTACTTTTTCATTTCTTCAAAACTCCTTTTCAAATGCGTTTGATCTTCATTCACTCGGCTAGGAGATAAATGGAGTCAAGATGAGTTTCTTACCATTATGGGTGATAGAATATCTGTTTGTAAACCCATGATGGATGGCTCGTCTGTCGAATTGCCAAGGTCAACCGAAAAGAAGATGGCTTGAATTTATGGAAGCAACATCACACAAGACTTCATCTTCATATCTCCCAATTGAAAATGGCACAAGTACTTGCTCTATGACTTCTAACTCTTCATCTTCATTTAATCCTTGCAAAACATATGGGCTGGGATGTTTGAACGTTGTAAGTCCCAACTTTTTGATCATATATGTGCTTGCAATATTTGTACAACTTTCTCCGTCAATAGCTACAAGACACACTTTACCATTTACATGGCAACGAGTATGAAATGTGTTTGTTTGTTGTTGTTCGTCCTCTAATGTTTAGAAAGATGGAAGATTACAAGACATTGTTAGTAGAAAATAAAGAAAAATTAAAACCTTAACAGCGCACTCACAAAGCCTCATTTTGTCACTCCAAAAAAAATTCAGATTTCACTCCACTCGCGCTCGTATTTTCACTCGGGATATGTTTCTTGGCTTTTTTCTGACCCCCTTCTGTTCTCACCCTCTATGTTGCCTCTTTCCTCTCAATTCTCTCTTGTGGGTCCTTTAGAGAACTAACTCAATATTTGAGCAAGTTTCTTTATTTGTTGCGTCGGCTATAGAAATGGTTAGGGTACAAGATATGGTAAAGGTAGAATATAATGGTTAAAAGAGATAAGGTAATAAATAAGAAAGGATAAAAGAAAAATAAATGAAATAAAGAGAAAATGAAGATAACTTACAACTCAAGTTTCAACACTTATTATCTTCCTTCACAAGAAACAACAAGGATACCTCCTTCAAGTTTAATGTTGGGTAGATTGTAATGGGCTTCTCTTTGAGCGTATTTTGCAACTTTGCTTCACTTTTCTTTTGCTTTGACTTTTCTTCTTTTCTTTTCTTTCTTTTTGTACTCCAAATTTGATGTAGGAGTCTTTTTCTTTTCTTTTTTGTTTGTTTCTTCTTTCTTTTTTTTTTGTTGCAACACTTGATTGTCAATCAACTTAGCTCTAAATACCGCTTGATGTAAGGTTATCCAAGCTTCTTCAAAGATGGAGAAGTTGGCAGCCCTGTTGTTTCTCGATCTAGGAGAGACACCAAATGCTACACTTGAATCAATAAGTAATCTGCACAATATAAAGAAAGAAATGATTAAATGGAAAGAAGAATTATGAAAGAAATGAATTAATAAGAAATGAAATGGAAAGAAATGTTATCAAAGGTAGGCTGCGGAAGTGTTGTAGAAGTATCCTTCAAGAGATGATGAATTCGGCCTCCAAATGATGTTGCTGGACGTATGCCTTGTTGATGAATGAAGGATAATTCAATGATGAAGAAATGTGAATGAAATGGTGATGATATAGGCGTGAAGGTGATGGAGTATGGTGATGGTTAGATAGTATCTTAATTAAGCTAAAGAGGAAACAAAACTATAAGAAGTTTAACCCCGTTCTTTATAAACTAAAATAAGGGATGGTATGAAAGGACTTGAACCCACTAGTTATGGAAACTAGGAACTCAAAGTTTCAATGGAAGGGATTGACGCCACAAACTTTAGAAGCTTGATTAATCGATATAGTTCTAAAAAGAAATTCAAAAGAGAATAATATCATAAGATTTATATTATCCAAAAGGTTGTGTTACAAATGAAATGCAAAAGTCTATTTATAGTTTTCAAAGGGTTTAGGCTGAATACATACATGATGGTTTAGCTATGGATGAAACCCCTTTGAAAATACATGACTTTTTAATGAAAATACATGATTTTAATGAAGATACATGCTCTTGGTCGAATAGTAAGGTGTTGGTTCGGCCTAAGGATGTTTTGAATGCATTTGGAAGTTATTTCGGAGCCAAAATGAAGAGAAAGGAGTCTTTGGCCGAATAAGAAGCATCCCTTGGTGTTTTGGCGCCTATTTGATGTCACATGGAGTGCACATGCTTGAATGATGCACATTGCAGCCTACATGAATGCACATGGCTCTTCTTACAATGCTTTGGTGAGGTTGCAACCATAGGATGATGTCTTGAAGTCCATGGGAAGCCTAGTGATGAACTAGCTTCAAGGTAAGCTAGGTGAGTGTCTTGGTAGCTAACTACGTGAGCTATATCTTGATGAACTCAAGCTAGTTAGCTTTGGTCTTCTCAGCTCCTCAACTACTCTCCCAACTACTTCCAACTACCTTTAGTCCATTTTTCAGTAATTTGGTCCAAAGCTCTCCTCCAGCTAAGTTCAGCTACATGCTAGCTCCTCTAGCTAAGTTGAAGCTCCTTAAGTGATGATATGAGTTGCCATAACGTTCATGAGCTAGTGTGAATTGCTATGCTTGTCCTTTTAGCTGGCCAAGCTACCATAATATGCCTTGTTTTGTGTTTCACCTATAGGAATCAACAAACAAATAAAGTAAGCAATGTGTGAGCTCATTTAAGGTAAAATGCATGTTGTCGTGAGGTGTTTGAGTGATATGAGCTATTAATGATCGTTTAGAAGCTAAGATAACATGTATATAAGATAGATAGAAGGAATAGGACGTTCATGATCTTTAAGAAAACATGTATGAGCTAGAAAAGAGATGCATACATGCAAATGAGCTAAAGAAACATGGATTTAAGGCTAGTGAGCTAATGTAAACATAATATGAGCTACAATAACATGACATGAGCTAATAAATGAATGAATACATGCTGCCATGATATGTAAGTGATATGAAAACTTAATAAACGAATCTAAAACATATGTAAAACATAATATAAAGCTAAGTAAAGATGTGGAAACATATATTATGCATGAAAATCATATAGTATGCAAGTGAATGATAACATATGATTATTCAAGCATAGTTTAATATGCAAATGTATGCTCATAATAATATATAGTGCATAAATGAGTAAATATAATAAAAAGTAAGGAATAACTCCCTTAGATTGATTTTGATGGATTTTCAATTATGTGAGTATGTCTTGTAGGAAGTTGGTGCTAGACATGATCACATCAAATATTGTGACGCAAACAGGAGGAGACATTCCTAGAGAAGAAAATTGCAGTCTTGATGATGCTAATTTTGAGCCTAGAAATCCAACAAGATTCATCTAACACCGACCGAGTAGCACCCAACTGATCAATAGAAGCCTCAGCAAAAACAAACATGTAATCAACAAAAAAATAAGTGAGAAATTGCGGGACCTCTAGAGGAAATTTTAAACGGTTTTCACACACCTCGATTGATTGAATTTTGAATGGACTAAATAAAAATTTAAGGAAATAATAGATCACTTTGACGGATTCCTCTCGATAAGAACTAAAAAATTCTGACATGCACCCATTCCATAAAACCTGAGTAGAGACGCATTGGATTATGAAAAATTTTGGTTTAAAGGATTAACTTGACAAAACTATAAAATTGACAATAACAAAGGAAATTTGATTCCTTTGCTAATTTTGATAATCCCCAGAACCACCATGATCCGAATCGCCAAAAACCCAAAACCTCTAGCAACTCTGACTCACCAATTCCTCCAACGCTTCAACGTCAGCGGAACAGCCAAAGGCAAATCCAAGCTCAAAGATGGTCAACCTTTAAAACGCTCCAAAATCTCCACTAAAAAGGGCAAAGGCGGCGCTCCTCTACGAACAATGCCTCAATGCACCCACTCCGGTCTGTCATCTCACACCGAAAGAGCGTGCCCGGGAAGCCGAAAAGGAAAAAAATGAGATTAATAAGCAAAGAACGGCAACGGGAAATGGAGATTTTGAAGAAAGGAGGAAGAAAGGCGATGGGAGTCCCTGACGAGCCTATGATTATGGGAACTCCGGGGCTGGATTTGATTACATTGGGCCTTGTCGATGCTGATAAGATACCCAAATATGAGCTGACGGTGGAGGATGGTCGGAGATTGGCCAAGGAGTATAGTCGGGTTTTGATGAGGAAGCGTAGGGCTAGGCAGGCTGCTGAGACTAATTTGTTGAGAATGAAAAAGGAGGCAATTGAAGAGTTGCCGGAGAAACTTAAGGAGGCGGCAATGATACCGGATTTGACCCCGTTTCCGGGATATCGACTTGTGGCATCTTTAACTCCGCCTATTGAAGGGTATATTGAGAAGGTTAAGGAAGCGACTAAGAAAAGTAAGCCAAGCAAAAGCTCGGGTGAAGGCGAGATGGAAGGCATGGTTTTTTCCCTTTATTATTACAGTTTTTACTGTTTATTTCAATTAGAACTCAGAAGCCAAAGATGAGTAAGTTTTGTTGGCTTGATTATATCAGTTATGCATCACTTTAATCATACTTAACGTTGAGAGCTTTTTTGATGGCACTACCATTCACTATCGTTGGACTTGAAATTGATTTATTGAAGGTAGAACCTTAAGATAGAATTTGATTGAGTGTTTTACTTGCTAGTTGCTACCATTCTGCGAAAGAGAGAGCCTGCATGTGTAGCATTCCTAGTCTTTTTATATGCTATCTGCGACTGATTTGTATAAAAAGGTATTCCATTATTTAAGAGCACGTGATAGCTTTGTTTGAAACAAACGTTGTTGTTTAAAAATGCATGATGGCATTTTACTTGAAAAATTACATTGTTGGATAACTAATTCTCCTATTGCCAAATACAACAATATCTGTGATCAAGGTATGCTGTGCAAAAAAGTGTTTCCTGCTCTGACTGGGTTAGGATGAGGGCTTCGGGCTTCCTGTCTATGGTCTTTAAAGTTTTTCATTTGGCATGTTAAATTTTTTGTAGTATTGCCATCTTGTTGTTCATCATGACTTCCATTTGTGATTTATTTTGAAAGTAACATTTTGTGCTTGCATGTGTGTGTTTCGACATCTACTTTTATCTGATAGTAAAAATTTGTTCAATATATTTGTAATTAATAATCTAGATACCGTACTTATTTCTTACTCATAATAGTGTTTATGAGCAGAATATATTTTGGTCTAGCAAATATGTTTGTGATGTCTAGGTATCTCGAAAGTATATTTTCAACATCAATTGCTAGGAACCCGAATGCGTCTTTGCTATTCTTGTGTCTCTACAATTTGGGATTTGATGGTTTTATATAATGAACTCGCTTGTTTTAATGAATATCTTTCTCACACAAAATCTTTTGTGGCTGCTGTAGGCACAGGGAGAATATTCGCTTATGAAACCGATGATGAACTACAACTACATTGTAGTGTGTTTTCTCTGATGGCAAAGGGTCTCAAACGTCCTATTTTTCTGGTTTTAAATTACAGCTCAGGAAAAGCCTAAATCTAGCTCTTCAATAGCACCAGAGTCGAGACGATCCTCGAGAGATAAAAGACCATCCACTCGGTACAAATGAATACGTTATGTTCACTGATGAGAGAGAGTCTCAAAGCTATAAAGAAACAATTAGTGATAATCATAAAAAAGAGTGGAGAAGAGTCATGCAAGAAGAGATGCAATCCTTGCATGAGAATCATACTTATGAACTTGTGAATCTACCAAAAGGGAAAAGAGCCTTGAAGAATAAGTGAATGTATCGGATCAAAACCGAAGATAGCAGCTCAAAGCTTCGCTATAAAGCCCGGTTGGTCGTCAAATGATTCGGACAAGAAAAAAGTATAGACTTTGAAGAAATATTCTCTCCCGTGGTAAAGATGTCATACATCCAAATGGACATTGGCTTAGCAGCCATGCAAGATTTGGAGATTGAACAGCTCGATGTCAAGACAATGTTCCTTCATGGCGATCTAGAGAAAGAAATCTACATGGAGCAGCCTGAGAGATTCAAAGTTTCAAGTAAAGAAAATCTAGTGTGACGTCTGACTAAGAGTCTATACGGGCTTAAGCAAACTCTAAGGCAATGGTATAAAAAGTTTGACTCTTTCATGGCAGAACATGATTTCAAAAAGACGGAAAGCGATCATTGTGCCTTCAGAAAAAAGGTATGTAAGTGGTGGTTTTCTTATACTTCTGCTCTATGTTGACGATGTATTAGTTATTGGACAAGATCTCATAAAGATAATTGCTTTCAAGGAAGAACTAAGCAAGAGTTTCGCCATGAAAGATTTGGAATCGGCTAAACAAATCCTTGGGATGCGAATAACTCGTGTTAGATCAAAGAGACTGTTATGACTATCATAAGAGAGATACATTGAGAAAGTGTTGGTAAGATTCAATATGTACAAACAAAAGTGTTGAGTTAATTGATCGATGGAATCGGCCAAGAAGGGGTGAATTTGCAATTAAAAATTTGGTGGAAGTTTTTGCAGAAAATTGAAAGTAATTTGCACAGTGATTTAGAGTGGTTCGACTTTCTCAACCAAAGTCTATGTCCACTACTTTAACTATCCACAGTAAGAATTTTCCAACAAATTCACTAATTTGTTCTTTCTTTTGAGGCCAAAGAGATAACCTTACAACTCCCAAAAGAATATACACCAATTCTTGAGAACATTATTTCTTAAAGAGAAGATTACAAATTCACAAACTTAATGAAAAACCTCACAAGGCAAATGTGTTTGCACAATTCTAGAACAAAGAAAAAACACTAAAAAATAATACAATTGAGCACAATAAGTGTTCTTGAAAGCAAAAATGAATATTGAATAAAATAGGCTTGAAAATGCTAAAATTTGAAGTTTGATGCTTTCTCTTTGATTCTCTCTTGATTCTTGTTGTTGGTTGTTTCTTGTTATTGATCAATGACTTCTATGCTTGTTTAAATATTCCTTTAATTGATTTTGAACGTTGAGGATGATTAGCGGAGTCAATAGAGTCGTTTAAGTGTGAAAACAATTAATAAAATAGGTGAGAGCGTATGGTGCATCGATGCATAGGGCTAGTGCATCGGTACACTATGTGTAAAATTTAAATATTTCGACCGTTAGAAGACTTAGTGCATCGGTACATTGAGGGTGCATCGATGTATAAAATACATTCGGTGTTTTAAAATAGATTGAGTACATCGATGCATAGCTTGTGCATCAGTGCATTAAATGCATTCGATGTTTCTATTTGTTCAAGGGTGCATCGATGCATGGAGAGTGCATCGGTACACTAAATGCATTCGAAATTCAATTTAATTGAGAGTGCATCGATGCATGGACTAGTGCATCGGTACATCTCTTTGAAAATTGAATTATTGGTTCGTTTTTTGTTCGAAATACTTTGTGAAAATTATTTCAAAAACATTTTAAGATTAAAACACAACTTTACACTTTAGTAAGGATTGAAATTGAACTTTGAAAGACTTGGAGTAATATTTTGATATTCGAATAAATATATCGAATATATTTTAGAAAATCTTTTGTAAAATCTTAAAATTCATTTAACTTAATTTGTTATATCGAAACATCAAAATGTTTTCAACAATCTTCCCCTTTTTGATAAAACAAAACATTTAAGTAATTTTAAGATTTTTGAAATAAAGTTCAAAACTTTTGAAATTACTCCCACTTACTTTACCACTTCTCCCCCTTAACACTTAACACTTTTCCCCCTTTTTGTTAAATAAAAAAGACTCTAAAACGTTTTTAAACAAGATATTGAAAAATTAGCCAATTGATTTTTAGAAATTTAAAGCTTAAGCTGCTAAGATCACAATCAAGAGAAAGGTTAGCCGTTAGTTCCATCAATATTCATAATAAAAAATGTGAAATGGTAAGAATTGGTCATATGCTAAATGATGCAATAACTAAAAAAATTCAAACACACCAAATATGCATTAAGTTCAAATATCCAAGCATCCAAAACATATATCCAAACAAATAATCATCCAAAATAAAAATAATCCAAGAACAGCAAAATGTTTATCAATCCAAGTTTTAAAACCAAGAAAGCATGACAAGCAAGGATCTACTCCATCGGAGGGTCGAGAGGAGGAGGATAATGTGCTCGCACTTCAAGAGTGAGAGCATCTATACGTTCACGCATCTCCCGTTGAAACTTATTTATCTGAGATTCCATTGATGCAAACCTCAGATCAAACGACTCTAAGAAAGATCGAAAATATGGTGGCGTTTGATTTCTTGTTGTGTCGGATCTTGATGCTGCTCTGGCTCGTCGTCGGGTACGTGATCGTAAATATCTTGCATTAGTTGTTGAAGCTCGGGCTCGTGAAGAACTGACTCCCAAAGTTTGCTTATTGGGTCGAAAGTCCCATTGACCAACTTCCTCATCCTGTTTCCAATCAGCTTTCTTCAAGGAAGTGAGATTGATTTGGTTCTGGAGAGGGATGAGATTGTCAAGAGAAACTCTAAGACCGAGTTTGATAAAAAGATTACTAAGTAGACATCCATAAACTAAAGTTTCGACATATTTAGAGGGGACAACATTTATCGTATCTACTAGTTCACTAAAAATGATTTGTGGCAAATTTATCTTTCTATTATGTTGGATACAATGCATCCACCATAAATCCCTAACACGAAGAGTGGAGTACCTACCTCCGGATGGTCTAAACCACCAAGAGATCATTAAATGCAGAAAACGATCGTGATGTGTACGTAAGGTACTAACACTAGCATTAGGAAGATAGAGATATGCCACAATCTCTTTCTCATTATATAAACCATTGTCATCTAGCTCAAACTGTTTAGCTATCATTTCAGAATCAATATGAATATATTTTTCTAAAAGGTAGGATATGATTCCTATAGTCTCAATTTGACGCTCGTTTTGGATACATATCACATTAGAGTAGAAAATAAGGACCAACTGATGATAGACAATTGGTTTAAGGTGAAACAGTTTATCAAACTTCCAGGATTTGAGAGTCGATAGGTATTCAAAGTTGATATCTACCATGGCTTGAACAGAGGGAATACGTTCTTCCCGGATTTTGTATGCTCGGAAAGAATCCATGTATCTATGGTATAGTTCTTCTCTATGACGACCAGGCATATTAAAAAAGGAGTTTAGAATGGTCATATTGGGATCGTTTGGATTTGGAGGTTGAGGAGGAATAGGATTAGGAGGTCGATTAGAACGACTCGAATATGACCTAGGGTTGGACATGGTTTAAGGAATGGAATGAGATAGGTAACCTGCAAATTGAAAAACATGTATGCAATATAATCAATCCCAAAACTCAATTGAGTCCGCAATAATTCAAGGTTCTCTAAACCGAATCCTAATGGGCAAGATTTTGAAAAACTATTTGAAAAATCATAATACGTATAGTTTTCATGAAAACAACACAATTAAATAAAAAATCAATAATTTTCGAAACTAATTTTTTTAAATTTCGAAATTCAAGGAAGATTTTGAAAATTGTTTGTTTTTGACGAAATTGATTGTGAAATATAGTTTAGAATCATAATTTCATCAATGTCCGATATAATGTTCATCCAAGAACTAATCTAAACTAGTTCTAAAATCAAAATTTGATAAAATAGGGATTTTTAGAAAAATACCTTGAAAAATTCGGATTTGTGAGAATGAGATGTTGTTTTGCACGATTTAACGATGTTAGCAGGATTTGGAGATGTAATGCTCGAAGATTCGGACTTGAAAACATTGATTTTGGGCAAATAGAGAGTATATGGTGAGAGAGGGACGAACGGTGGTTTGAGATGTGTTTTAGGGGTTTGAGAAAAATAAAGGAAAACAAGCATTTTATCCCAAAACCCGACGGATGCATCGATGCATGGCTCTGTGCATCAATGCACATTCGAGGCGTGCATCGGTGCATCTTCATGATGTATCGATGCATATTCATAGGGATGCATCGATGCACCTTCATAGTGTATCGATGCATTATGCACAAAAATGTCAAAAATCCGTTTTAAACACTTAAAATGCTAAATAATTTAGCTCTAGTGGTATTAGCAACTCATATATTGAAAATTAATCATGTTCAATCAATCAATTTTATCCTTAAACTACATTTGAACATATAATTAATTTTCACCAAAGATCATATACTCCCCCTAACTAATAGCAAAAAATGCAATCAAAATTATTATTATTATAATCATTTTTCATTTATTCTTAAAAGTGCTAAAATTAATTTAAACACTAAGTGAAGATAGGTCAGTTAAACCTAATTATCTCCTAAGTGTTCAAAATCTTTCTTTGTCTAAAGATTTTGTAAAGGTCTCTGCTAATTGGTGCAAAGTATCAACAAATTCTAGAACTACATCTTCCTTAGCGACATGGTCTCTAATGAAGTGATGTCTAATTTCAATATGCTTAGTTCTAGAGTGTTGGATGTGATTTTTAGTAAGACAAATATCACTAGTATTGTCACATTTGATAGGAATGGTATCTACTTCAATTCCATAATAAAAAAGTTGTTGTTTCATCTGTAAAACTTGTGCACAACAATTATCAGCTGAAACGTATTCCGCTTCAGTGGTAGATAATGCAACACAATTTTGTTTCTTTGAAAAACAAGAAATCATCATATTTCCAAGGAATTGGCAAGTACCGGAGGTGTTTTTCCTATCTAATTTGCATCCTCCATAATCCGCATCAGAGAAGGCATCAAGCTAAAGCTAGAGTCTCTAGGATACCAAAGTCCTAAACTAGGAGTGTCCTTAAGGTATCTAAAGATTCTCTTAACAGCTAGTAAATGTGATTCCTTAGGACATGATTGAAATCTAGCACATAAGCAAACACTAAACATAATGTTCGATCTACATGCGGTTAAATAAAGCAAAGAGCCAATCATTGACCTATATAATTTAACATCCACACATTTATTTCCTTCATCTTTGTCATGCTTTGTAGATAAGCTCATTGGAGTGTCATGAGGTTTCCTATTTCCCAGTCCAAACTTCTTGAGCATATCCTTGACGTATTTATCTTGATTGATGAAGATAACATCTTTTCTTTACTTGATTTGGAGTCCCAAGAAAAATGAGAGCTCCCCTATCATGCTCATCTCGAATTCACTTTGCATTAGCTTAGAAAATTCTTGGCAAATAACATCATTAGTAGAACCAAATATTATATCATCAACATAAATTTAAACTACTAATAAATCTTTACCTTTATGCTTTAAAAACAATGTAGTGTCAACCTTTCCTTTTGAAAAACCTTTTTCAATTAAAAAATTTGACAATCTTTCATATCAAGCTCTACGAGCTTGTTTTAAACCATAAAACGCTTTTGTCAATTTAAGAACATGATTTGGAAATTTTGAATTTTCAAAGCCAGGAGGTTGTTCCACATACACTTCTTCTTTTATAAAACCATTTAAAATACACTTTTAACATCCATTTGATATAATTTAAATTCATTGAAACATGCAAATGCTAATAACATTCTAATTGCTTCCATCCTAACTACGGGAGCGTATGTTTCATCATAGTCTATGACTTTTTCTTGAGTATACCCTTGAGCAACAAGTCTAGTCTTGTTTCTCACTATATTACCAATTTCATCAAGCTTGTTTCTAAATACCCATCTAGTACCTATAGTGAACTTCTTACTAGGTCTTTTAACTAATGTTCATATTTTACTTCTCTCAAATTGATTTAATTCTTCTTGCATAGCTATAATCCAATGTTCATCATTTAATGCTTCTTTAATATTCTTAGGCTCTAAGAATGAGATAAATGCAATATAATTACAAATATTTCTAAGAGAAGATGAAGTTGTTACCCCTTTGGATGGATCATCTATTATTTCACCATCCTTGACATAGTTGAATTCCCTTGGGTAAGAGACTTCCCTTTCTTCAATGGTTGGATTCTCGAGAGGATCTTGAGTTTCCTCGTATTTCGTTTCTTCCTTTGATGATGGTTTTCCAACGTCATGTCCAACTTCATTTGTATTTATAATACCTACACCATCATTCACACAAGAATCCTTCCTCAGAAGGGGATTATCATCGAAAACAACATGTATAGACTCTTCTACAACTAAAGTTCTTTTATTAAATACTCGATAAGCTTTAGAATTTAAGGAATAACCCATAAAAATTCATTCATCACTTTTAGCATCAAATTTGCCAAGATTGTCTTTACCGTTGTTTAAAACAAAACATTTACATCCAAAAGGATGAAAATAGCTAATGTTAGGCTTTTTATTTTAAAAAAGTTCATATGGAGTTTTCTTCAAAATAGGCCTAATCATTACTCGATTAATAACATAACAAGCAGTATTTGTGGCTTTCGCCCAAAAATATTTTGGCAAATTGTTTTCACAAAGCATAGTTCTAGCCATTTCTTCTAAAGTTCGATTTTTCCTTTCAACAACTCCATTTTGTTGAGGGGTTCTAGGTGCTGAAAAATTATGGCTAATACCGTTAGAATTACAAAATTCAGTAAATCCAAGATTTTCAAATTCAGTTTCATGATCACTCCTAACACTATTTATAGAGTAACCCTTTTCTTTTTGGATTTCTTTTGAAAACGCGATGAATTTTTCTAATGCTTCATCTTTAGTACTTAAGAATAGAACCCAAGTATATCTAGAATAGTCATCTACCAATACAAATGCATATTGTTTTCCACCCAAGCTAGTAGTTCTAGATGGCCCAAAAAGATCTAAATGGATCAATTGTAATACTCTATTAGTGGATACGTCGTTAATGGATTTAAAAGAAACTCGCTTTTGTTTTCCTTTAGGACAAGCATCATAGATTTTATCATTATCAAATTTTAGTTTAGGCAACCCTCGAACTAAATCTTCTTAAATTAACCATTGCAAAACACTCATACTAGCATGTCCTAGTCTCCTATGTCATAACCAACTATCATGCTCATCCTTAGCAACTAGGCATAAATTAGTCATATCTATAGAATCTAAATGCACCATGTAAATGTTTCTTATTCTATGACCAACAAGCATAATCATATTAGATGCAATGTCAATGACTTTACAGCCATTAATATCAAACATGACATTGAATCTCTTATCGCACAATTGACTAATACTCAATAGATTATGCTTTAATCCATTCACATATAAAACATTCTTAATTTGTATGGAAGAGGTATTACCTATAATGCTTATACCTTTAATGTGACCTTTTGAGTTATCACCAAAAGTCACCTCTCCTCCATTTTTGGCGTTGAGCTCTATGAACTGGCTTTTGTCACCGGTCATGTGTCTTTATCAAGGTACCATGAGTTTGAATTTGTTTCATGTACCTTGTAGCAATGCTCCTTTTCCTACAAACATAGATTAATTTTTTATTTTTGGTACCCAAATTCTTTTGGGTCTATATTCATTAGTTTCCAAAATCCTAGTCCCCTTAGGTATCTATTTGTGTAGGATATCCTTATCTTTAGTAGTAATGAGTTCTTTAGAAACCCATATACTTCTAATGATTTTTCCATTAGAGGTTCTTTGGGGACCTCTATGATTGTAGTCTTTAAAACTTTTTCTAACAAAGTTGGATTTTAAATTTTCTCCATTTTTAAAACGTTTTGTTCAAACTTTATCAAAAAGAAGCTTTAAGATCATCAATTTTCTTTTGATGATCATCATTGACCTTTGAAAGTAAATTTTGCAAATCAAAATTTTTATTTTCAAACTCTTATAGTTTGATTTGTAAATTTTTTATTTTACTTTCAAGATCATTGTTGGTATTGGATATGAGATTATTTTCATTTTTCAATTTCGAAATATCATTTTATATTTTAAAAATAATTTCTCATAATCCGAAGTCAACCCATTATATTCCTCTAATAGCTCATCAAACGAATAATCTTCAAAATTAAATGAGCTAAAGGTTACCTGAGAATCTTCCCCGAATGCCATCAAGCACAAGTTTGCTACTTCTTGTTCCTCTTCATCGGAACCTTCTTCATCGCTCCATATAGCCACATGAGCCTTATGCTTCTTCTTGGATTGACCCCTTTTCTTTAATTGAGGGCAATCATTTTTTACATGCCCTGGCTTTTTGCATTCATAGCAAATGATCGGGTCCTTCTCCTTTGGTTCAATTTTGAGGCTTTCATTTCTTTTGAATTTTCTTCCTCGGTTGGGCCTCATTAATTTTTTGAACCGTTTGACAAATAATGTCATTTCCTCGTCATCGTCATCTTCACCTGAATCACTCTCATCTTTTGTGGATTTGAAAGCAACTCCAATATTCTTCTTCTTCTCATTCTCCTTTGGTATCTCATCAGTCTTATCGAGGTCTACCTCATCTTGAAGCATCATTTCATGTGTGAGGAGTGAACCGATTAGTTCTTCAAGGGTTAAGGACTTTAAGTTCTTAGCCTCGATGATAGCCGTCTTCTTTGATTGCCATGATTTTGGAAGTGAGTAAACCAACTTCCTCACAAGTTTTTCATTTGGAATGATCTTTCCATATGATTTGAGACCATTGACAATCGTGAAAAATCTACCCGTCATAGCTTTGATGTCTTCATCCGGTTTCATCCTGAAATTTTCATAGCTATGAGTCAGAAGACTAATTTTAGATTATTTACCTCGTCGGTGCCTTCATGAGTGACTTGTAGTTTGTCCCATATTTCCTTGGCGGTTATACAAGATGAAACTCTCTTGTATTCATCATGTCCAAGAGCATAAAAGATAATATGGATGGCTTTGGAGTTGAGCTTGAATATTCTTGTTTCTCCTTCACTCCACAATCTTGGATGATTGGAAGGTTTGAAGTATCCGTCTTCTATAATATTCCATGCTCCCATGTCACTTGCTTGAATGAAATACATCATTTTATTCTTCCAATAAGCATAATTGGCTCTATTGAAGAAATGAGGCTTGTTAACGGGCAATGAATCAAGACCGAAGTCAGAGTTTGAAGTGGAAGCCATTGATGACTTGATATCGATGTAACTCTTCCCGGATCTATTCAAGAGGCGATTAAACCTTCAAATGAGTCAAGCTTTGATACCAATTGTTGAGTTAATCGATCAATGGAATCGACCAAGAGGGAGGTGAATTGACAATTAAAAATTTGGTGGAAGCTTTTGCAAAAAATTGAAAGTAATTTGCACAGCGATTTAGAGTGGTTCGACTTTCTCAACCAAAGTCTATGTCCACTACCTTAGCTATCCACACTAAGGATTTTCTAACAAATTCACTAATTTATTCTTTCTTTTGAGGCCAACTTACAACTCCCTCAAGAATATACCCCAATTCTTGAGAACACTCTTTCTCAAAGAGAAGATTACAAATCCGCAAACTTAATGAAAAACCTCACAGAAAATGTGTTTACACAATTCTAGAACAAAGAAAGAACACTAAAAAATAATACAATTGAGCACAATAAGTGTTCTTAAAAGAAAAATGAATATTGAATGAAATAGGCTTGAAAATGCTCAAACTTGAGGTTTGATGCTTTCTCTTTGATTCTATCTTAATTCTTGGTGATTGTTGTTTCTTGTTATTGATCAATGGCTTCTAAGCTTGTTTAAATACTCCTTCAATTGATTCTAAATGTTAGAGATGATTAGTGGAGTCAATAGAGCCATTTAAGTGTGAAAACAATTAATAAAACAGGTAGGAGCGTATGGTGCATCGATGCATAGGGCTAGTGCATCGGTACACTATGTATAAAATTCAAATATTTCGACCGTTAGAAGACTTAGTGCATCGGTACATTGAGGGTGTATCGATGCATAAAATACATTCGGTGTTTTAAAATAGCTTGAGTGCATCGATGCATAGCTTGTGCATCGGTGCATTAAATGCATTCGATGTTTCTATTTGTTCAAGGGTGCATCGATGCATAGAGAGTGCATTGGTACACTAAATGCATTCGAAATTCAATTTAATTGAGAGTGCATCGATGCATGGACTAGTGCATCGGTACATCTCTTTGAAAATTGAATTTTTGGCTCATTTTTTGTTCGAAATACTTTGTGAAAATTGTTTCAAAAACATTTTTAATATTAAAACACAACTTTACACTTTAGTAAGGATTGAAATTGAACTTTGAAAGACTTGGAGTAATATTTTGATATTCGAATAAATATATCGAACATACTTTAGAAAATCTTTTGTAAAATCTTAAAATTCATTTAACTTAATTTGTTATATCGAAACATCAAAATGTTTTCAACAAAAAGTTAGTTAACACACCACTTGTTGGACACTTCAAGCTGAGTTCGAAGTAGAGTCTCACAAGTGAGAACGAAATGGAGGAAATGAAGAAAATTCTATAATCATCTATAGTAGGCAGTCTCATGTATGCAATGATATGCACAAGACCATATATCGCCTATGCAATTAGAGTCGTGAGTCGCTTCTTGGTCAACCCAGGGAATGAACATTGGGTTACAGCCAAATGGATCCTCTGATATCTATGTGGAACCTCCAAAATGTGTTTATGATTTGGAAAAGGAAAACATGTGTTGGAATGAAATACATATGCAAACTGGCCAGTGATATTGATTCAAGAAAATCAACATCGAGATATCTAACTACTTTTGCAGGGGGTTGTCTCATGGCAATCAAAGTTGCAAAAGTGTGTTGCATTGTCCACTACTGAGGTAGAGTACATCGCAGCTACTGAAGCTTGCAAAGAAATGTTGTGGATGAAGAATTTATTGCTGGAGTTGGGAATAGATCAAAAAATGTATATCTTAAAGTGCGACAATCAGAGTGCAATTTATATGGCAAAGAATTTAACATTTCATTCCCGCACAAAGCACGTAGACACTAGATATCGTTGAATTTGAGAAGTTCTCCGAAGAAAAGCAAATACATCTTGACAAGGTTCACACAGATAAGAACTAGTCAGATATGATGACCAAAGTAATACCGACAAAGAAGTTCGAAGATTGCTGTCAAGGTGCCGGCTTGCTACTACCTCCAAATTAAGTCGAGAGGGGGAGATTTGTTGGATCCCTCCTTAATTGGAGAGGTTCTAAAATATTCTAGAGCTTTATGGAGAAGTGTAGAATTTTCTAGAACATTTTGGAGAATTCTAAAGAAGTGTAGAACTCTGTTGAAACATTTTAATATTTCGATATAACAAATTAAGTTAAATGGATTTTAAGATTTTCCAAATGATTTTCTAAGTATATTCGATATAACTATTCGAATATCAAAACATTACTCCAAATATTTCAAAAATCATTTTTGATCCTTACTTAAGTGTAAAATTAAGTTTTAATCATAAAACAATTTCAAAATATTTTATAAAGTATTTCGAACCAATTCAAAGCCAAAAATTCCAGATTACTCAGAGGGAACCGATTCCCCCCCATAGGAGGAACCGATTCCCCCCTGAATGGTTTGGCTCCGAGATTTCCAGAATGCTCGGAGGGAACCGATTCCCCCCCAAGGGGGTACCGATTCCCCCTTGTTCAACGGTCGAAATATTTGAATTTTACACTTAGGGAACCGATTCCCTATGAGAGGGAACCGATTCCCCCCACTGTCCAAGCTGTTTTATTAAATGTTTTCACACTAAAACGGCTATAATATCTTCTCTAATTATCCCCAACGTTCAGAAGTGATCCAAGGTGTATTTAAGCAAGCTTAGAAGCCATTGATCAAAAATAAGAAACATCAAGCAACTAGAATCAAGAGAGAATCAAAGAGAAAGCATCAAACCTCAAGTTTGAGCATTTCAAGCCCATTTCATTCAATATTCATTTTGCTTTCAAGAACACTTTTTGTGCTCAATTGTATTCATCTTTGAGTGTTCTTTTCTTTGTTCTAGAATTGTGCAAACATCTTACCTTGTGAGGTTTTCTTGTAAGTTTGCAAATTTGTAATCTTCTCTTTGAGAAAAGTGTTCTCAAGAGTTGGGGTATACTCTTGAGGAAATTGTAAGGTTATCTCTTTGGCCTCAAAAGAAAGAACAAATTAGTGAATTTGTTGGAAAATCCTTAGTGTGGATAGCTAAGGTAGTGGACGTAGACTTTGTTTGAGAAAGTCGAACCACTGTAAATCGCTGTGCAATTGCTTTCAATTTTCTGCAAAAGCTTCCACAAAATTTTTATTGCCAATTCACCCCCCTCTTGGCCAATTTCGTCATTCGATTAACTCAACAATTGGCATCAGAGCCTAACTCATTTGAAGGTTTAATCGCCTCTTGAGTCGATCCGGGAAGAGTTACATCGATTACAAAGTCATCAATGGCCTCCACTTCAAACTTCGACTCCGGTCTTGATTCGATGCCCGTCAACAAGCCTCCTTTCTTCAATGGAGCTAACTATGCCTATTGGAAGAATATATGATGTACTTCATTCAAGCAAGTGACATGGGAGCATGGAATGCTGTAGAAGAAGGATACATCAAACCTCTCACTCATCCAAGGTTGTGGAGTGAAGGAGAGACAAGAATGTTCCAGCTCAACTCCAAAGCCATCCATATTATTTTTTGTGCTCTTGGACCAGATGAATACGGAAGAGTTTCATCGTGTACAACCGCCAAAGAAATATGGGACAAACTTCAAGTCACACATGAAGGTACAGATGAGGTAAAGAAATCAAAAATTAGTATTCTAACGCATAGCTATGAAAATTTCAGGATGAAACCAAATGAAGACATCAAAGCTATGACGGATAGATTTTCAACGATTGTCAATGGTCTCAAATCATATGGAGATCATCTCAAATGAAAAGCTTGTGAGGAAGTTAGTCTACTCCCTCCCAAAATCATGGCAATCAAAGAAGACGGCAATCATCGAGTCTAAGGACCTATCGTCTTTAACTCTTGAAGAACTTATCGGTTCACTCCTCACTCATGAGATGATGCTTGAAGATGAGGTGGACCTTGATAAAGTTGAAGAGACACCAAAGGAGAAGGAAAGAAGAAAAACATTGGAGTTGCTCTCAAATCCACAAAAGATGAGATGATTCTAATGATGATGATGACGAGGAAATGGCATTGTTTGCCAAACGGTTCAGAAAAATGATGACCTTACCAAGGAAGAAAATTCAAACGAAACGAAGGCCTCAAAAATGAATCAAAAGAGAAGGACCCAATCATTTGCTATGAATGCAAAAAGCCGGGGCATGTCAAATATGATTGCCCACAATTGAAGAAAAAGGTCAATCAAAGAATAAGCACAAGGCTCATGTGGCTACATGGAGCGATGAAGAGGTTCCGATGAAGAGGAACAAGAAGTAGCAAACTTGTGCTTGATGGCATTCGGGGAAGATTCTAAGGTAACCTCTAACTCATCTGATTTTGATGATTTATCTTATGATGAGCTATTAGAGGAATATAATGGGTTGGCTTCGGATTATGAGAAATTATTTTTAAAATATAAAAATGATGTTCAAAATGAAAAATGAAATAAACTCATATCCAAAACCAACAATGATCTGAAAGTAAAAGTAAAGATTTGCAAATCAAACTAGAAGAGTTTGAAAAGAAAATTTAGATTTGCAAAATTTACTTTCAAAGGTCAATGATGATCATCAAAAGAAAATTGATGATCTTAAAATCTCTTTTGAAAAAGTTGGAACAAAACGGGAAAGGAGCATTGCTACAAGGCACGGGAAACAAATTCAAACTCATGGTACCTTGATAGTGGATGCTCAAGACATATGACCGGAGACAAAAGCCGGTTCATTGAGCTTAACGCCAAAAATGGAGGAGAAGTGACTTTTGGAGACAATTCAAAAGGTCACATTGAAGGTATTGGTACAATAGGTAATACCTCTTCCATACAAATTAAAAATGTTTTATATGTGAATGGATTAAAGCATAATCTATTGAGTATTAGTCAATTATGCGATAAAGGATTCAATGTCTTATTTGAAATTAATGGTTGTAAAGTCATTGACATTGCATCTAATCGGATTATGCTTGTTGGTCATAGAATAGGAAACATTTACATGGTGCATTTAGATTCTATTGATATGACTAATTTATGCCTAGTTGCTAAGGATGAGCATGATAGTTGGTTATGGCATAGGAGACTAGGTCATGCTAGTATGAGTGTTTGCAACGGCTAATTCAAGGTGATTTAGTTCGAGGGTTGCCTAAGCTTAAATTTGATAATGATAAAATCTGTGATGCTTGTGCTAAAGGAAAACAAAAACGAGTTTCTTTTAAATCTATTAATGATGTATCAACTAGTAGAGTATTACAATTGATCCATTTAGATCTTTTTGGGCCAACTAGAACTACTAGCTTGGGAGGAAACAATATGCATTTGTCTTGGTAGATGACTATTCTAGATACACTTGGGTTCTATTCTTAAGTACTAAAGATGAAGCATTAGAAAATTTCATCACATTTTCAAAATAATCCAAAATGAAAAAGGTTACTCTATCACTAGTGTTAGAAGTGATCATGGAACTGAATTTGAAAATCTTGGATTTATTGAGTCTTGTAATTCTAATGGTATTAGCCACAATTTTTCAGCACCTAGAACCCCTCAACAAAATGGAGTTGTTGAGAGGAAAATCGAACTTTAGAAGAAATGGCTAGAACCATGCTTTGTGAAAATAATTTGCCAAAATATTTTTGGGCGGAAGCCACAAATACCTTGTTATGTTATAAATCGAGTAATGATTAGGCCAATTTTAAAGAAAACTCCATATGAAATTCTCAAAAATAAAAAGCCTAACATTAGCTATTTTCATCCTTTGGATGTAAATGTTTTGTTTTAAACAACGGTAAAGAAAATCTTGGTAAATTTGATGCTAAAAGTGATGAAGGAATTTTTCTGGGTTATTCCTTAAACTCTAAAGCTTATCGTGTATTTAATAAAAGAACTTTAGTTGTAGAAGAGTCTATACATGTTGTTTTCGATGATAATCCCCTTCCGAGGAAGGATTCTTCTGTTAATGATGATGTAGGTATTGTACAAGCAAATGACGTTAGATATGACGTTGGAGAATCATCATCAAAGGAAGAAACAAAAGATGAGGAAACTCATGATCCCCTCGAAGGGAAGTATCTTTTCCAAGAGAGTACAACTATGTCAAGATGGTGAAATTATAGGTGATCCATCAAAAGGGGTAACTACTCTTCTTCTCTAGAAATATCTGTAATTATGTTGCATTTATTTCATGCATAGAGCCTAAAACATCAAAGAAGCATTAAAAGATGAACCATTGGATTATGGCTATGCAAGAAGAATTAAATCAATTTGAGAGAAGTAAAGTATGGACATTAGTTGAAAGGCCTAGTGATAAATCTACTGTAGGTACTAGATGGGTTTTTAGAAATAAACTTGATGAAAGTGGTAATATAGTGAGGAACAAGGCTAGACTTGTTGCTCAAGGCTATACTCAAGAAGAAGGCATAGACTATGATGAAACATACGCTCCCGTAGCTAGGATGGAAGCAATTAGAATGTTATTAGCATTTGCATGTTTCAATGAATTTAAATTATATCAAATGGATGTTAAAAGTGCATTTTTAAATGGTTTTATAAAAGAAGAAGTGTACGTGGAACAACCTCCAGTTTTGAAGATTCAAATTTTCCGGATCATGTTTTAAAATTGACAAAAGCTCTTTATGGTTTAAAACAAGCTCCTAGAGCTTGGTATGAAAGATTGTCAAATTTTTTAATTGAAAAAGATTTTTTAAAAGGAAAGGTTGACACTACATTGTTTTTAAAAAGAAAAGGTAAAGATTTATTAGTAGTTCAAATTATGTTGATGATATAATATTTGGTTCTACTAATGATGTTCTTTGCCAAGAATTTTCTAAGCTAATGCAAAGTGAGTTTGAGATGAGCATGATGGGGGAGCTCTCATTTTTCTTGGGACTCCAAATCAAGCAAAAAGATGGCATCTTCATTAATCAAGCTAAGTACGTCAAAGATATGCTCAAGAAGTTTGGACTGGAAAATGGGAAACCTCATAACACTCCAATGACTCTTCAACAAAGCTTGACTTAGATGAAGGAGGTAAATGTGTAGATGTTAAATTATATAGGTCAATGATTGGCTCTTTGCTTTATCTAACTGCAAGTAGACCGGACATTATGTTTAGTGTTTGCTTATGTGCTAGATTTCAATCATGTCCTAAGGAATCACATTTACTAGCTGTTAAGAGAATCTTTAGATACCTTAAGGACACTCCTAGTTTAGGACTTTGGTATCCTAGAGACTCTAGTTTTAGCTTGCATGCTTTTTCTGATGCGGATTATGGAGGATGCAAATTAGATAGGAAAGCACCTCCGTACTTGCCAATTCCTTGGAAATATGCTGATTTCTTGGTTTTCAAAGAAACAAAATTGTGTTGCATTATCTACCACTGAAGCGGAATACATTTCAGCCGGTAGTTGCTGTGCACAAGTTTTATGGATGAAACAACAACTTTTTGATTATGGAATTGAAGTAGGTACTATTCCTATCAAGTGTGACAATACTAGTGCTATTTGTCTCACTAAAATCCCATCCAACACTCTAGAACTAAGCACATTGAAATAAGACATCACTTCATTAGAGACCATGTCACTAAGGAAGATGTAGTTCTAGAATTTGTTGATACTTTGCACCAATTAGCGGATATCTTTACAAAACCCTTAGACAAGGAAAGATTTTGACACTTAGGAGAGAATTAGGTTTGACCAATCTATCTCACTTAGTGTTTAAAATAATTTTAGCACTTTTAATAAATCTTGAAAAATGCTTATATTTTTTGATTGCATTCTTGCTATTAGTTAGGGGGAGTTTGTGATTCTTAATGAAAATTAATTTTATGTTCAAAAATCAATTAAAGATTAATTTAATTATTTGAACATAATTAAAGTTTGATATATGAGTTGCCAATACCACTAGAAAAGATTATTTAGCATTTTGTGCTTAAAAATTCGGATTTAGCATTTTTGTGCAGAGGGAATCGATCCCCCCCTGAGGGAACCGATTCCCCCTTTGAAGGGGAACCGATTCCCCCCACAGGGGAATCGATACCCCCCTGGGGTTCTGCTAAAATCGGGCAGAATAACCTAAACTCTCCAAAAAGCCTCTTCCTCTCTCTCTCTCCGCCGTTCTCACTCTCTAAACCCCTCAAATCTCCATTTTTGCCTCAAATCAACGATAATAATCGGATTTTGCTTCATAAATCATCTTCCAAACCTGTTGGAATCATTAAAATCGTGCAAACAACATCTAAATCCCCTCAATCTTCATATTTCAAGGTAAATTTTTCTAAACTCTTTATTTCATTATTTTTGAACATAGGATTAGTTTCAATTAGTTCTAGGTTGAAATAGTGATCGGGCATTGGGTTATTAGTGATTAGAAACTAGATGTTACAACTAATTTCATCAAAAACACAAGAATTTTTCAAATTTTTTAAAATTTTCGAAATAAAAAAAAAAATGTTATTTTTCAAATTATTGTGTTTTGATCAAATTATATTGTTATTATAAAAAAAAACTATACATATTGTTTCTCATTTTTCAAAAACTTTGCCATTAGGATTGTTTTAGAGAATCTTGAAATATTGAGGACTCATTTGAGTTTTGGGATTAATTGAATTGCATACACTTGTTTTAAAATTGCAGGTTATTATATCTATTCCGATTTTCTTCACCATGTCAAATCCTAAACGTCCTAGGTCTTCATCTAGTCGTTCTAGTCGTCAACCAAATCCACCTCAAAATCCTCCTTCTATTCCAATTTCTAATCCCAATCCCACTGATCCTAACTTGACTATCCAAAATTCGTGTTTCAATCATCCTGGGTCTAGAAATCACCGATATTGGTATTATCAGTATTTCGATTCTTACAAAATCCGGGAAGAACGTATTCCTTCTCGTCAAGCTATGTTAGCTATCAATTTTAAATATCTTCCCATTTTACAAGAATGGAAATTTGATAAACTATTTGATCTTGAACCCATCGTTTACCATCAACTTGTTCGTATATTCTACTCTAATGCCGTATGTGTTAAAAACCAAGCTGAAACCGAAACCATAGGAATTCGTTCCTACCTTCTAGGACAATTCTTATATATTGACCCGGCATATAGCCAATACTTTTGGATTAGATAATGATGGTATTTCGAATGAAAACAAATCTTAGGTTCTCGTTATAAAGAAGGGATAGTGCGAGTGTCTTAGACCTACATGAGCGTTTTCTTCATCTAATGATTTCTTGGTGGTTTCGACCATCCGGAGGTCGTTATTCTACTCTTAGAGCTTTGGATCTTTGGTGGTTACATTGTTTTGAAAACCGTATTAAAATTAACCTACCTCAGATTATTTTTGCTGAAATTGTTGAAACCGTAAATCTTGTTCCTAACAAGAAACACTGTTCATCTCTAGTTTACGGTTGCTTTTTGAGTAATCTGTTTTCCAAAGCTGGGCTTAGAGTCGGTCTAGATGCCGTTTTTCCTCTTAAGAAACAAATAAATCTTCTTTCCTTAACGAGAGCGGGATGGGTAAAGGACAAAGAAACCGGTGAATGGGTTCGTTCTTCTACTCCGGGAGCTAGTTCTTCACAAGCTCCACCCGAAGCTGACGAAGATCCCGAGTTTGAACAATTAATGAGGGATATTGATGAAGTTGAAGAAGAACCTGATCAGCCCGAAGAGCAGCCCGAGGAGCAAGCACAACAAACGCATCAAATGCCTCCATATTTTCAATCCTTTATGGAGACATTCGATTACCGATACGCTACCATGGACTCGCGTTTTTCCTCTATAGAGTCTCATTTATCCACAATGGGAGCTCAACAATTAGAGATTCTTCGGGAGATGCGTGCAAACAATGAATCAACCAACGCTCGTATCAATGAACTCACACACGAGATGGCCGCTATGCGAGCCCGTTTTCCTCCTACCGATCCGGATGCTTGATTTTATGTTTAGCTTTAAAACCTTGAACAAAATGAATATTGTTTCAACATTTTGATATGTTTGATTTTGTGGATTGTTGGATTTTGGATATATGAATGGTGTGAACTTATATGTTTGGTTTGTTTTATTCATTTTTGCATCATTTACATTATCATTAGCAATATGACCAATTTTGCCATATCACATTATTTATGAATATTGATTTATGAAACTAATGGCTAACCTCTCTTTTGATTATGATCTTAGCAGCTTAAGCTTATAATTAATAAATCAATTGTCTAAATGATTTACAAAACCTTGTTTTACAATGACTTTTTGATTTAACAAAAAGGGGGAGAAGAATTAAGTGTTAAAGTAAGGGGGAGTAATTTCTAATAATTTCTAATTTCAAAACTTGATTTCAAAAATCTTAAAATTACTAAAATGTTTTGTTATATCAAAAAGGGGGAGATTGTTGAAACATTTTAATATTTCGATATAACAAATTAAGTTAAATGGATTTTAAGATTTTCCAAATGATTTTCTAAGTATATTCGATATAACTATTCGAATATCAAAACATTACTCCAAATATTTCAAAAATCATTTTTGATCCTTACTTAAGTGTAAAATTAAGTTTTAATCATAAAACAATTTCAAAATATTTTATAAAGTATTTCGAACCAATTCAAAGCCAAAAATTCCAGATTACTCAGAGGGAACCGATTCCCCCCATAGGAGGAACCGATTCCCCCCTGAATGGTTTGGCTCCGAGATTTCCAGAATGCTCGGAGGGAACCGATTCCCCCCCAAGGGGTACCGATTCCCCCCTGTTCAACGGTCGAAATATTTGAATTTTACACTTAGGGAACCGATTCCCTATGAGAGGGAACCGATTCCCCCCACTGTCCAAGCTGTTTTATTAAATGTTTTCACACTAAAACGGCTATAATATCTTCTCTAATTATCCCCAACGTTCAGAAGTGATCCAAGGTGTATTTAAGCAAGCTTAGAAGCCATTGATCAAAAATAAGAAACATCAAGCAACTAGAATCAAGAGAGAATCAAAGAGAAAGCATCAAACCTCAAGTTTGAGCATTTCAAGCCCATTTTCATTCAATATTCATTTTGCTTTCAAGAACACTTTTTGTGCTCAATTGTATTCATCTTTGAGTGTTCTTTTCTTTGTTCTAGAATTGTGCAAACATCTTACCTTGTGAGGTTTTCTTGTAAGTTTGCAAATTTGTAATCTTCTCTTTGAGAAAAGAGTGTTCTCAAGAGTTGGGGTATACTCTTGAGGAAATTGTAAGGTTATCTCTTTGGCCTCAAAAGAAAGAACAAATTAGTGAATTTGTTGGAAAATCCTTAGTGTGGATAGCTAAGGTAGTGGACGTAGACTTTGTTTGAGAAAGTCGAACCACTGTAAATCGCTGTGCAATTGCTTTCAATTTTCTGCAAAAGCTTCCACAAAATTTTTATTGCCAATTCACCCCCCTCTTGGCCAATTTCGTCATTCGATTAACTCAACAAACTCTCTAGAAGCTTGTGGAAGAGTGTGGAATCCTCTGGAATATTCTAGAGATGTGTGGAACCTTATAGAAGTGTATGAAAGAATATGGAAGGTAGTGGAAGAGTGTAGAGCTTCTTAGAGTGTGTGGAGCATTCTAGATAATTAATCTCTACCCTTGGATGTAAGTAATCTCCATCATTCATTATGGAGGTGGAGTAGTATAAATAGGGGTGAGAGACTTTATTCCTAACTATCAAAAAATCCAAAAATACTAAGAGATTCCACTTCTTAGAGTGAGAAACTAGAGAGTTAGAGAGCCTCTTTGAAAGAGAAGAGAGATAGATTGGGAAATCTTTATCTTTAAGCTTGAGTGAGCCACCAAGTGTGAGTCAAATTTTGTGAACACATCCTTGTAATCCTACTATTGTTTTGTATAGTGGAAGAATCTCCAAATTGGAGAATTATACATTTGTGCTCTTTTTACTATCCTTAATCTCTAAGTGACTATCTTAACTTCACAAAGTGGGAAAAATCGTGATTCCCAACACTTTTAATCCAGAACTTAGACGATATCAAGTTTTATAACCTTTCTGTGTTGGTTAGATTGCTTTTAGATTGAGTTTCAAGAATGACTTTCTTCAGTTAGTAAACCTAACTAACTGAAGAATACTTTCTTCAGTTATAAATCAGTTAGTAAACTTCTAAGAGATAAGTTGTTAACCTAGCTATGATTGCCATAAATATTGCATTTGTTTTACATTCTCGAATGTATCGTTTTAGAATACTTACTCAAACTCTATTGTTTCCAATACTCTGATCACTCCCTCTCTCATTCCAAGTCCAACTTCTGGATAAGTTTCTCTCATTTTCTTTGCATATTTTTAGCAATCTTCAAGTCTAAGGGTTGTTGCAATGCCACTTTTATAGTTCTTTTCATTTGTTTTCAATACTCTAATCACACTCTCTCTCTCTGGCAAATAAGTGTATACCTCCCACCAAAAGGGGGCAACCAAAATAAAATGCAGAAGAACGAACTAGCAACTGGAGCATACTGGGGCGAATTTCACCTGGGTTCTGTATGTGCTACTTTGTGTTTTGATTATGATTGGTCTGACAGTAATCGTTATTAGATTTCTCGACCATAACTGAAATGACGATGATTCTATGGATGTAATACTGAAATGACTAGGCTTTTATTGATGTAATGTTCATTTCGCAACTATTTTCAGGAGGCCTCTATGGATGTACTCTCTATTTTAATGAATGACTTTCCCATATGTAACTTGGTTTTTGTGTTTGGAAAAGATCTAGAAAATCCATTATATTTGCAAATTCTGATATTGTTTTCACTGATGTTATATCTGGAATTATGGATTTGGTTACATTGATATTATCATTAATCTTGTCATAGCTTTCGTTTGTTGTTATTGCTGGTGCTATCATACTTTGCATGTTTGATGTTTAAGATTATAAGAAAAAAATATTGGTTTCTTTCTGATGCTACTTTGAGGATTAGTCATTCACCACTAGTTTAGTTTGGAAATATTGCCGGAATAATTAGCTGTGAAAAGTGCTACTTAACATTGGATGACAGATATTGCCCATAACTTCGAGTCTTTTGCATGTTTACAACACTTTGTGGGCACTTTTAACAAGTTTCTCCAAGTTCAAAAGAGAAACCTTAGTATTTTTAATCTAACAATATGTAACTTATGATTGTACTTGATGTTTAGGGTAGCATGATCTATGGAATTCCTATATATTCCAACTGATAAGATATTATTGAAAGAAAATTCTCATACCATTGATGGTTGCTTAGGTATTATAACTTGTTTAAGTTCGTAGGCTTTCTGGATAGCTTTCATGCTTTCACTCACACAGAACCAGTTTCATTCCATTTTATCGTAGCATTTATTTTTACTACTGACATTTGGTATCATACTGGAAATTGACATTCCGCCTGTGATCCTTATTAACATAAGATGCCACCAACTGTTAAATCAAATATTAACATGAACTTACACTACTAAGATCTGTGCTGATGATACACATGTAGTGTGAATTTATGTCTAAGACATTGATGCTAAATATACTTAAGTAACTTTTGACATTACAGATCTTATTAACTAGCTTTAGGGCATTTGACCATGCGTTGGGTTCTTTGATTGATTTGCCAAGAGTGGACTAGATCTCAATTGATCGAGGGAACTCCTTGGACAATATGATGAATAGTGTAATGGATAGTTGTTTCAATCGGTCATTCTCTACTTTTTCATGTATAATTTTAGAAAAATGGAATGAAACAGAATCTGGAGAGTAACACGACTTATTATACTTTCTTTTCATCAGTGGGAGTTAGAATTGATTCCTGTTTATCTACTTTAATCCTTGTTGGAGGAAGAAACTTCTAAACTTGGTTACAAAATATAATTTGTACACTGCAGGGGTTTAAATATTTTATGTTAAAAGCAGTTTCAGGTATTTGGTTTACATGGTCCTAATGAACCAACATTGAATTTTGAAACAACATCAACAACCAATTTCCATTTCCATAACAATTAATTGAAAGTCATCGGAATGATAAACCAAATTATCATAACCTATTAACAACCAATTACCATTTCCCTAGCATTCGACTCTATTGTGCAAGTGATAGTAAATGGCCATTGATCACCCTGAAAAGCTCCAAAGGTTGTTTAACAATTCTTCCATTCCTCTCCTGCCAGACCCCATGGCTAAGGGCACATTCCAAGCAAGCAAGCTTTAGAGTAATTGCTTCCAGAGTTTTTCCTTTAGAACTGCCATGCTACTGCATCCTGCCATCTTTCAGTCCGAGGATAAATTTCACATGCGTGGCGTGCAGAACCATATCTCAAACCTATGAATAGATCCCTGGTTTCTTCTTCAGTGCTGCATGGGGGCATTCTGTGGTTACTAGGCAGGCCCATGTTATCGAGTAAAGCAAGCCAAGCAATAAAAGTGTTTTCACCAAACTAACCTATGCCAAGTCCTTTTCTCATGTTTGAGTTGAATTTTCCAAACCCAAGCAACTTTAAAAACAGACACAGGCACTTCCAAGCAATAAAATGTTGCTTTCACAATGGCGTTCTGCTTGTATGAGAGATCTGAACATTTGAAAGCAAAGACAGATATTCTCAATTAAGAAGCTGAACTCGGTTCAGCAAGTTTCTGTTTCACAGGTCTTGCTTGCATTTTACTTGTCAGGGTAAATTTCAACGTCAATGGAAAAATAAGTTGACGGTAATTGATATTCACAGGCCACAACACTTGGTTTATGGAAGTTTGTTTATGCTGCAACAGCACTACAAAAATGGATTACAAAATCGATAATTTGATTTGATTGGAAGGGTGGTGATTGAAATCCTGAGGCGAAAATTTTATGGTGCTTCAGCAACTCATCACAACCAAAACCATATTTGTCCCACTTGAAGTTTGAGCACCATATAGGAACTGTGCATCAGAGCCAGAGGTTTTGAAGTTAAATTAAAATCATCTTTTCAGATTCTTATTTGAACCAGGATAAAATATAGTCTCTTCAATTGGATGGGTGAAATAATTATCAGAAGAACAATCTTTAGACTCTCAACTTTCAGTTGGAGATCGATTGATAAAATATATAAATGTAGTCAAAAGTTTAAGAGTTGCGATATCTAGTACTATGAGAGCAGAATTTATGGTTATTTAATTTTTGAGATGGTAGCAAAAAATCAAAAGCAAAAAAATTAAAAGCTTGGTGTTTTCTTTTTCCTGGTACAAAATGAGGAGGGAACCACTCAAATGAAATTACCACAAGACAAGTCCGACTATCCCACATCGCACTGAGAAAGCAGGTTAACAGCTTTTCCTCGTGTTTATAAAGCAACTGATAGCCGGGGTTAGACTTATGGAGTCGTGTGGTGAGCACAAAGCGAATTATTCTTTCGCCGTTTACTAAAAAATACTGTGTGCTCTCCACTTTAAGCGTCGTACACTTATTTTTGGAAGGATATTCCTTGTTGAATACCCCCATACCAATCCAAGTATGAATGATTATGTATTTCCTTTTATACCCTATACAGTAGTAACGGTGGGAGTTTTAGAATCTCGCCATTTTTTCCCAGTGTACTGATTGGTACTCTTTCACTTTGGTATGACGGCGAGCGTTATCTATCATATTCTTAGGATGGGCAAATGGAGAATGCTTTCACTGGTCCTTTCAAATTCAATTTGATTAAATTGTCAGGGACGGACAGGCAGTTGTAGTTAAAATCAAATTATAAAATAGATGTAACAAGCTTCAAACGATTATCTAAAAAATTTTCACCATGTAATTTGTTGTTTATGTACTAAAGAGAAAAAAGAAGCAAAGAGGATCTGAATTTTAGAGAGCAAGTGGACTGAAATTGTCAATGACCCGATCATGGACTTGCAGGGAGAGTTTAGTTTTGAGGGGTGAAAGTGTTATGTCGCACATCTGTTAAATTGAGTAATCCAGCGTTGTTTTCAGCAGCTTTGGTGGTGTAATCAATTGCTCTTTAGTCATTGGGTAAATATGGTTGAGACCATTCTGCAAGTTTTCATGGTTTCTTCGCCTTCTGGTATTCGATTTGGAGAGCTTTGGATGATTTTTGGGGTAAGATTGGGGGAAACGAATGCAGACAAGATATTGTTCTATAGCATGGAAACGGTATTGATTTCATGTTGTTGGGGTAAGCTTTGCAATTATTAATTCTTAGATGCACATGCAAAATAAGGAGCCATGCATCATATTAATGTCCACAACACTTGGTTTATGGAAGTTGTGTTTCTGCTGCAACCAAAATGGTTTACAAAATCAATAATTTGGTCTGATTGGAAGGGTGGTGATCGAAATCCTGAGGCCAAAATCTTTTGGTGCTTCAATAACTCATCAAAACCAAAACCATATTTGTCCCACTTGAAATTTGAGCACCATATAGAAACTGTGCATCACAGCCAGAGGATTTTAAGTTAAGTTAAAATATCCATATTTGAACTATATCTTAGCATCACTAGTTTGCTGGAGAAACTGAGTCTCAACTTGTCATTCCAGGTTAGCTGATTTGCTCATATTTGTCAAAAATAAAATAAAAAAAACTCGGATACTCTGGCAACAACTCCAAGCCCACACCAGGAAGACATCAAAGAGGGGAGTTGAGCAATGCTTATAAAGAAAAAGTATGGGCAAACTTTGCAACATACTTACCTGGACGGGGTTGATGGGTGATCAGTAAGATCCATGGCCTAGGTTGGTGGCTTTCATTGCACTCAGAAGGTGCACCTGCCTAACGTCTCCCCGAGTGGGAGAGCCTACGTCATTATTTGTTTACAAGTTAATGTTTCTGTTATTTAATCAACTCTTCCTCTCACTTGTTTTGGCATTGTATGTTAAATCTGATAAACCTATTACGAAGTTATTTTGTTTCGATCAAGCTATTGCATCAACTTTAGTTTTCCTTATTATTGCCTGAACCAGATGGAATTCGATTACCATTTGTCATTCTATTTAGGGACACCTCCAGTTTTAAATTTGATTACCAGAGCAGTTTTAAATCTGCTAATTCTCACTCTAGCTTCCTGAGTAGTATTTTTTTTTTTTCAATTTCAAAAGAAACCACCGAATAATCTCTAAATTGGAGAACGATTATAAAATATATAAATGTAGTAAAAAAATTAATAGTTGATATATCTAGTATCATGAGAGCAGAATTTATGCTTATTAAATCTTGGAGATGGTAGCAAAAAATAAAAAAGCTTGGTGTTTTCTTTTTCCTGGTACAAAATTAAAAGGAAGGAACGATTCAAATGAAATTACCGCAAGTCAAGTTCCACTATCCCACATCGCACTGAGCAGGTTAACAGCTTTTCCTCATGTTTATAAACTAACAAATAGCACCCTTCCAATCTCACGGAGCCGTGTGTTAAGCATAGAACTAACTATTCTTTTGCCTTTTATTAAAGAATATCATGAGCTCTCTACATCAAGCGGCATATGCCTATTTTTGGAAGGGTATTCCTCGTTGAATACCCCCTACCAATTATAGTTTTAAGATATTTAATAATTTCCTTATTTATACGATTATGATATGCTAAGACAGTGGGTGTTTGTCTGTAATATTCTCATGTTTTCCAATTGTAGCGATCGGTGTTGCTTTACTTACGTAGAAAGTTGATGTTTCTATAGGATGGGGCCGGCAGAATGTTATCATCGTTTTGGGGAGCTTTGGAGGGGTAAGTTTGAGGAAAAGTAATGCAGTCATGGTATTATTCTACGGTATCAATTTCATTTTATTGTGCGTAAGCTTTGCAATTATTAATTCTTAGATGCACATTGTCATAACCGGTTTTTGTCCGGGTACGAAATTTTATTTGGCAAGAAAAATAATATGGATAAATAGTTTTTTATTGAAATGTTTTGGGAGTCGCCATCGACCTTTTGGGTCAGATAGGTCGAATACCTAAAAATCATATTTTAAAAAAGTTTTTAAGAAAACATCAGTTAAAAGATAAACTGGTATGCGTTTAACCAAAAAATCATTATTTTTAATAATAAAAAGGGGTTCATTGTCGATTATGTTTGGAGAATGATTAACACCTCACAACGCCCAAAATTAGTACCCGTCGATTATAAAATTATCTCTATTAATGAAAATTTAAGAATTCAAATATGAATTTAATTTATGATCCTATTATTCCAGATTCAATTGCATAATTATATTTAATAGAAAATTCTAATAATTTAATATTAAAATAATTTAATATAACCAAAACTAAAATAAATATATTTTTTAGGTCTTTATAAACAAGATATTTATTTATTTTAAAATACTAGAATATAATCTCTAGTTACTTTAAGACAACCCTTTCTTAATATTTAAAAATAAATAAATATTATTATTTAATTAATTTATAAAATCAATCAAATTAATTAACATAAAACATTAAAAAAATTAATAATTTAATGAGTACATTATCACACAATTTATGTAGAAACTACAAAAATCAAAGTTTAGGAATTACAAAAGTTATAATTTTGGAATTGAATTTAAAAATATAATTTCTTAAAAGTAATAATTTACTAACCACATACAAATTAATTATTAGTTTTATTAAAACTATGACAAATAAATCAAAGGTTTTGGTTCCTAGTAATAATGTAGATGTACGTAATGGGGACATTTAGTTAGTCAAAAGTAATAATTTACCAAGACACCTTTTATTTATTAATTAATTTTTTTAGGTTAGGTAATGACCGATTATGCTAAGCAAATTCAAATTCAAAATTATATTATATTATTCTTACCCACTATATCCACTAAATAAGACTTTAAGCATGTTGTCTTTTATTATTATTATTTTAATTATTTATTATTTGTAATTTATTATTAATATATATTATTAGAATACATATGTGACTAAAATAAAAAAATAATAACTAAAGTACTAAATTTAAAAATATTTAAACATAAAAGGTAATAATAGAAATAAAATAAAATATAAATGCTAAATTAAAATAAACAGAAACATGCTTTTAAGGATTAAATTGTAAAATATCAAATTTAATAGAAATAACTTAAAATATTATATAATATAAGTAATAACAATGTAATTTAACTATAAATATTAATACGGGATTAAAATAAAAATTACTAAAATATAAGGGACTAAATAATATATTTACCCTAAATATTTAATAAATATGGCAGGGACTATAACATAATAAAATAAAATAAGAAGATAAAATTAAAAGACTTCGAAAATCAATTTAGTGACCAAATTGCAAAAGGATATAAATTTGAAGGGATCACGGATGTGATTTTGCCATGTGGGAAATTACAGAAACATCCCTTATAAATACCCCAGAAATCGACCTTTAGGCCATTTTTCACTTTGCTTCTCTCTTTTTAGAGAGAGAAGCTCTTAACTCTCTCTAGAACTCCCTCACTGGAGGGAATTCCGACCACCGTCGCCGCCGTTCTCCGGCGTCAATCACCACCGCCGGTCACCACACACGGTGGTCGAAAAACGTGAAAACTACCTTAAATCGTAGATCACACAACCCTAAAGCCAAATCTAGCTTCTGTTTCTTTTAAAAAATCATAAACTTTCCTAGATCTAAATTTATACCTTCGGCGATTCAAGTCTCCGATGAGGCGTAGAGACTCCAACCACTGTGGATAAGTATTCTCGATCTCTTTTCTTCTTTTGCTTTAATGTTTGGCTGCTATGGTTTTTTTCTGGTGCTTGCTTGCTCTCCTCCTCCTCTTTTTCTCTGTAGGGGATGGCCTTTTTATAGGCTTCATCGACGTTGCTTTCAAAACGGTCACAAAGGTGGCCCTCGGTGAGTCACCGAAGCTATGGTGGTGACTCGCCATAGGGTAACAACATGTGCGGCTGGCCTAGCATCATCTAGAGCCTTTGAAGTCGTGGCAGCAGCTTACTAGGGAACATAACGGCGGAGCAGTTCGGAGTGATTAAAGGCGGCGCCGGAATAGACCCTAGGGTTCACCAACCCTAGGGTTTCTGCTGGATTTTCTTTGGACTGTTGGATCTCTTTAAATCCATTGGCTGGGATTGCTGACGGCTGAGATGATGTAAAAAACCCTAGATTGGTGTTTGGTCGGGTCTGGATCTGGGCTTCCGGGTTTTGGATCTGGGCCTCCGGGTTCTAGTTCTGGGCCTATAAAATTAATTGTAATTTTTATTATTTTTTATAATAATAATAAATGGGACAAAAACTTAGTGTTTATACCTTCCCCTCTTTGCTCATTCTTGTGTTAACAAGAATAGAGCAAAGACGAAAAAAAACAATAAGTTTTTGTCCAATTGACTTTTCTTAATTAAGACGTAAATGTTGAACAAATTCTTCTTATTATGAACTTCTTCTTCTTTAGGACTAGTTCTTCTCATTATGAACTCTTCCACTGGGAATGATAATCCATTTTGTTCTGTGATGAAATCTAGCAAAAGGTTAAACAAGTTCTTCTCATTATGAATTTCTTCTTCCTCTTCAGATGATTTCTTCTCATTATGAACTCCTTCTAGAAATACTGACCCTCAAAAGAGGTGTCATTGATTCAACTTCATATATGATGAATTAAAGCAACGTTGAACAAGTTCTTCTTATTATGAATTTCTTCTTCCTCTTCAGATGAGTTCTTCTCATTATGAACTCCTTCTGGAAATGTTGACCCTCAAAATATGGGTTGTTAATTTGGCTTCATATGTAACGAATTAAGGCAAGGTTGAACAAGTTCTTCTCATTATGAACTTCTTCTCCTTCTTAAGATGAGTTCTTCTCATTATGAACACTTCTGGAAATGTTAATGTTGATCTATCTACTTCTGTGATAGAGTCATACAAAGGTTGAACAAGCTCTTCTGATTATGAACTTCTTCTTCCTCTTCAGATAAGTTCTTCTTGTTATGAACTTTTTCTGGAAAAGTTGATGCTGATCTATCTCCTTCTGTGATAGAGTCATGCAAAAGGTTGAACAAGTTCTTCTCATTATGAACTTCTTCTTCCTTTTCAGATAAGTTCTTCTTATTATGAACTTTCTCTAGAAAAGTTGATGTTGATCTATCTCATTCTGTGATAGAGTCATGTAAAAGGTTGAACAAGTTCTTCTCATTATGAACTTGTTTTTCCTCTTCAGATGAGTTCTTCTCATTATGAACTCTACCTGGCAATGTTGATCCATCGATTGATAAATTTGAGCAAAAGGTTGAACAAGTTCTTCTCATTATGAACTTCTTCTTCCTTCTTCAGATGAGTTCTTCTCATTGTGAACTCTACCTGGAAATGTTGATCTATTGAATGATGGATTCGAATCTTTGCTAAAATCTTTGAAATTCCTGTCGAATATTCAACATGGATAAAATGAATGAAAATGCTTCTATTTTGCAAATGTCTAAATATGATGCATGAATGTTAAGTTCATCTTTATTTGATTTCAAAGTGGTGAACTCGATCTTTCTTCACTTGTGTAGAAATCCAATAAATCTTTCTTCTTTGAAAAGAGAATCTATCATCTTTGAAGAGAGAATCTATCATCTTTGAAGTGATATAAATATGCCAAACTTAGTAAATAAGAGAGCAGTATCTATTCTGATTTGACTCTTGAAACACATCATAAGGAGGATTCATCCTAATTCCATTCATGTCTCCACATCTAATTGGATCTCGAACAAAGCCATTCAGACCATATCATGTCGAGATGCTTAACAACAATATGCTATTCAATCTTAGTTAGCTCCACTAGTTTTTTTTGGGTTAAAATTTCAGCTCCCCTTCTGTGGAAAGAAATCTTCATCATATTTCACTTCAAAGCTTAGTCTTGAAAAAGACAAACTTCATTTTAGATTAATAAATGAAAACACCATATGATCGCAACATTGGTTTAGCACCATAATTGCTAGTTCAGCACCATAATTATTGGTTCTTAAAACATTTGACAACACATTCATTCTTTCATGTGGCTTCTGCCCAGAATTTCTTTTCTGCTTTTCTGTTTTACTTGCTTCCAAATGACTCTATGATGGTAATAACTTGTTTGCTTTTCAACAATGATTGCAAATGTTGATAAGACTTACTTTAGATTCCATGCACTTAAAAGTATTAACATAAAGTGATATCCAGAAATCTTTTGTTTATTTCAAGATTATGTTAATCCATTTACAAGGTGTTTATATGAATGAATAAATTGAATTTTAAAAAGAATACTTGGAATAAATAATAAATATATAGAAATGTATTCAAAGTCGTGGAAAACATAGGAATTATAAAAATTCAAACGACTCAACAAATTATTAGCATAAGTATTTCTAAACTATCAAATTGATATAATTTAGAGCACTGAGGTAAGCTTATGTCTGGAAGATCTCAAACGTTGCCAGAATGCTTGTAGATGTAAAGTTTCTCCCAAAATATCAAACTCTTAAGAGGGTTTAATTGCCATATACCTAATATCAACATGTATTTGAGCCGCCCTTTTAGGTTTTCAACTCAAATCCTTCATTTGGTTGCAAGACGCCCTTTGCGGGTTTTCATCTTGACCCTCATTTTCTATTATTATTATTTTTCATTTTTTTTCATTTTTTTCATTTCATTTTTCTTTCTTTTTCATTTTTTTCTTCAAGCATAATATTTCTTGACAGAATCTGAGTTTATTGGGTTTCTTAGAACTTTTTCATTCATTTCTGCCAAGATCAACGCTCCTCCGGAAAAGGCCTTTTTTACAACATATGGCCCTTCCCAATTAGGCATCCATTTCCCACAGAAATCTTTATGTATAGGCAAGATATTTTTCAGCACTAGATCACCCTCTTGGAATTCTCTTGGATGTACTTTTTTGTCATGAGATTTAATCATCCGTTTCTGATACATCTGCCCATGACAAATAGCTTTCAATCTCTTGTCATCAATAAGGTTCAACTGATCAAATCGAGCTTGGATCCATTCAGATTCATCTAATTTTACCTCTCTTAAGATTCGAAGTGATGGGATCTCAACTTCAATCGGTAAGACAGCTTCCATTCCATAGACTAAAGAAAAAGGCGTTGTCCAAGTAGATGTTCGCACAGTAGTTCAATATGCATATAAGGGAAAAGATAACTTCTCGTGCCAATCTTTGTAAGTTTTAGTAGTCTTTGTAATGATTCTCTTGATGTTCTTATTTGCTTCTTCAACTGCCCTATTCATCTTTGGGCTATATGTCACTGAGTTTGCATGCTTGATCTTAAACTGTGCACAAAGTTTAGTCATCATTTTGTTGTTCAAGTTCAGAGCATTGTCTGTAATGATTCTCTTTGGTAACCCATACCGGCAGATTATTTCTTTCTTTATAAATTTACAAACTGTAGACCTCTTAATATTGGCATATGAAGCAACTTCAACCCACTTGGTAAAATAGTTAATTCCCACCAGGATGAAACAATGTCCATTTGATGCTTTTGGTGTGATTACCCCAATAACGTCTATTCCCCACATAGAAAATGGCCAAGGTGCTATCATCACATGTAAAGGCGATGGAGGTACATGAATTTTATTTGTATATATCTGGCATTTATGACATCTTCTTGCATAATCAATGCAATATGTATGCATGGTAGCCCAATAATACCCATATCTCATTATTTTTCTAGCCATGGAAAGACCATTTGCATGTGTTCCACATATCCCACTGTGTACTTCCTCAATGATACTTCTGGCTTCGCTAGCATTTACATATCTCAATAGCATTTGATCATTGCTTCTTCTATACAAAGTTTCACCATCAAGAAAGTATCCATCAGCCATTCTTCTCAATGTTCTTTTATCAATCTCAGATGCATTTTGTGGATTGCTTTGATACTTGATATATTGGAAGATATCATAATATCATGGCTTGCCATCTGCCTCTTCTTCCACACTGTAGCAATGTGCAAGAATTTCATATAATTGCATTTTGATTGTCATCATATCAACTTTCTTATTTGCTTGAAACATAGCAGCTAATGTAGCCAAATCATCTTCCATTTGATTATCCTCTCGAGGGAGATAATTGAATGCGATTTCAAATTATTTCACTAATTCGAGGGTAAAATTTTGGTATTCTAGTAATTTGGGATCTTTTTTTTCCCATTCTCTTCGTAGTTGATACACTACTAACGATGAATCTCCGTATATCTTGAGAAATTTAATTTTCCTTTCTATGCCTGCCTTCTATCCCATGACAAAAGCTTCATATTCCGCCATGTTATTAGTGTAAAAGAACTCCAGTCTGCTTGTGAAAGGATAATAAATATTTTCTGGAGAAATCAACACTGCCCCAATTCCTCTTCCCAAGGCGTTGGATGCTCCATCAAAATAAAGCTTCCAGGATTCATCATTTTTTATGACTTTTTCATTCATGGATATACACAACAAATCTTCATCTGGAAAGTTAAAACTCAGAGACTGATACTCGACTGGCCAAAAAATCAGCTATGACACTTCTTTTTATTACTTTTTGGTTGACATATACAATATCAAACTCGGATAATAACATCTGCCATCTAGCCATTTTGCCTGTCAAAACTGGTGATTCCATTAAGAACTTTAACGGATCAAGTCTAGATATCAGCCAAGTGGTATGATATAACATGTATTGTCTGAGTCTTCGAGTAGCCCACACCAAAGCACAACATAATTTTTGTATTGGTGGGTATCGAATTTCACAATCAATAAATTTCTTACTCAAATAATAAATGGCTTTCTTTTCTTCCAGATTCATCATGTTGTCCCAGTACGCATCCCATCGAATTTTCAAAGACTGTCAAGTAAAGAATTAACGGTCTATCAGGCACTGGTGATACTAAAATGGGGGAATTGGATAAATATTTCTTAATAATATCCAAAGTTTCTTGACATTCATCATTCCAGACTTCAGGATTGTTCTTTCGAAGTAACTTGAACACTGGATCACATTTGTCAGTTAATTGAGAAATGAATCGAGATATATAATTTAATCTTCCCAAAAATCCTCGAACTTCTTTTTTTTGTGTTAGGTGGTGGAAGATCTTGAATTGCTTTTACTTTATCTGGATCAATCTCAATTCCTTTTTGACTAACTACAAATCCCAAAAGCTTCCTTGATGTTACCTCAAAAGTGCATTTAGCGGGGTTAAGCTTTAATTGATACTTTCTCAATCTCTGGAAAAGCTTTCTCATATTTTGAATATGTTCTTCTTTGGTTCGAGACTTGGCAATCATGTCATCCACATATACTTCAATCTCTGTGTGCATCATGTCATGAAACAGAGTTACCATTTCTCTTTGATACGTTGCCCCTGCATTTTTCAATCCAAATGGCATTACTTTGTAGCAGAATGTGCCTCACATGGTTATAAATGTTGTTTTTTCCATGTCCTCATGGTTCATTTTTATCTGATTATACCCTGAAAAGCCATCCATGAATGAAAACCATGCATGTCTTGCAATATTGTCTACCAACGTTTCTATGTGAGGTAATGGAAAGCTATCTTTCGGACTAGCTTTGTTAAGATCTATGTAATCTACACACATTCGAACTTTCCCATTCTCCTTTGGTACTGGAACTATGATGGCTACCCATTCTGGATATTTGGCTGCCTGTAGGAAACCTACATTAATCTGCTTCATCACTTCCTCTTGAATCTGCAACAACATTTCTGGCCTCATTCGTCTGAGCTTTTGTTGAACAGGTTTATATTCTGGACTAATCGAAAGTTTATGGACCACTATATCTGTACTCAAACCAGGCATATCATGATAAGACCAGGCGAAGATATCTTTGAACTCTTGGAGGAGATCTATCAATTCTCATTTTATTTGGGCTGACAAAGTAGTACCAATTTTCACTTCTTTCATTTCTTCATCGGTTCCCAGATTTACAGTCTTAATCTTTTCTTTGTGAGGTAAAAGTTGTTTATCTTTTTTTTCTACCAGTCTTATCAATTCGGTAGGAACATCACATTCTTTTTCATCCTCACACTCATTGATTTCCTCCAAACATATGGGCCGCTCTAAATTTATCTCATGATTAAATTTAGGAATAATCATGCTATTAACATTGTGACACCTGTAAATTTAAATCGAACATATTTCCGAAAGGATATAGTAAATTTATGAAATAAATATAAAGAATAATGAATGTAAAAATGTAAGGTATAAAGAATGATTGCCATTTGATAATTTTAAGAAAGCTTCTTATATTTGATATTAAGTGAACTTAACATAATTGCCCTTACAAGATAACAAAAACCTTTTATATTCTTGGGCTAAAGCATAAAGATTAGTTATGAGTATTACTCTGAGTTAATACTAAAAGCTACAGGGAGATCTTCAGTAGTCCAATTGTTGAGTGTTTCTCCAGAAAGACAAGGGCGAATCCCCGCCAAGAATTTTCTAGTCTTGTAGTCATTTGTGATCATGTTGATAAATAATCATCCCATATCTTCCTCAACCATGTTTTGATCTTTTGTCAACTTTTCTTCTTTAAGAGCATCAACAAGCTATTGTTCTACATTAACCATTCCTCCGATGTGGACTTCAGATGAGGGAAAGACATGCGTTCCCAAGGAATTTATTCTCCCTTCAATCTTGCCTTTCTATTTTCACCTCTTCTTTTCATTTCTTTGTTCCTTTGCTGAAAATTAGGCTTAAATCCAAGCCCAAAACGATCTTTCTTCATCTTCATATTCACAGGAACTAAACTTCCATGAAGATTCTTTCCCAAACCTTTCTCGGTTTTAGCTTTGATGCCTAAGGTCTGTCGTACAGTCATTTTAGTGCAATCAGACAATCTGGGATATGGAATTTTGCTTCCCTCAGCAATAAAGGTTGCATTGACAAATTCCTAAGCTCTAAAAGAGCACTCGAGAGCATCATCATTGGTCTCAATATACAGAGCATCACTTGTTATAGAAGCAACGATTTCTTCTTCAGCTCCTACACATATCAGTTGACCATCAACAAAGAACTTCAATTTCTGATGCAACGAAGAAGGAACAACTCCTGCAGAATGAATCCACGGCCTCCCCAACAAACAATTATATGTAGGGTGGATATTCATTACCACAAAGTCAATATTGTATACTACTGGTCCGAGCAATAATGGTATTTCCATTTTTCCTAGCACCTCCTTTTGAGTGTCATCAAAAGCTCGCACTACATTCTGATAACTCTTTATGTGCGATTTATCTACCAGCATCCTTTGAAGTGTGACCAGAGGCATCAAGTTAAGAGCAGATCCATTGTCAATTAATACTCCTGGCAAAACATGGCCATGACAATGTGTGTTAATATTCAAAGCTTTCACTGATCTCATTCCACCTTCAGGTATTTCATCATCAGTGAACGTTATGTAATTATCAGCGGCTATGTGCCCCACAATCCTATCAAGCTTGTTGAGAGATATATCTTCTGGGATAAATGTCTGATTGAGCATTTTCATCAAGGCATTTCTGTGTACTTCTGAATTCATCAACAAATCAAGAATTGAAATTCGCGCTTGTTGTTTATGTAGATGTTCAACCACACTATATTCGCTATGTTTTAGAAATTTCAAGAATTCTTATGCTTGTTTTTCTGTTACGGGCTCATTGACTGTTGGCGGGGGATTCATCATCAAATACCTTTTGGGGTATCATTGTAGCTTTTCCCTTTGCTTTTTCCTATTCTGATGCATTTGATGTCTCGGGATAGTAACACCTCCCACTTCTTGTAAAGAATCCGACTTCACTTACTGACTCAGATGTCGAATCCACACTCTATATTTTCTTTTCTGTTTTTTCCAGAGAAACATATCCTCCTACCATTGAAACATTAGTAGTATAATTCCAAGGTACCCTACGGGTATCCTTATATGGAAATGGTAAAGGAGTTGTGATAACCAATTTCGACTTTGTTGGTGCAGGATTCACTGTAGATGATTTCACAGTGATAATCATGGGATCACTTGTTCTCTGCTTAGGTTTAGAATCTTCTGATGCGCAAACATCATCTTCTCTTTTTCCTAGTTCTTCTTCAAAGAACTCTATCTCTTTGTCATTCATCAATTTTTACACCAAATCCCTAAATTCAGGGCATAGTTAAATTCCATATCCCTTTTCTTGATGATATTCACAATAATTCTCGCCTTCATTATGCTTTGGTTTGAATTGTTGCTGACTCATACCAAATAAGGAGAGTTGTTGAAATATCCAACCAAAGGGAGATTTAATTTTAGAGACATCATTTTTTGTTTTCCTTCTATTCCCTTCCTGGATTGCGTTCACATTTTTATCTCCATGATTTGGCAGCGGATGATTTGATGTAGTTGGTGAATTGAATTCTAGTTTTCCAGTATTAATCAGATTTTGGACCACCCTTTTGAATGCCAAACAATTTTCAATAGAGTGACCCGTAATTACGTCATGATAAACATAGTGTGCTTTCACACCGTACCATGGAGGGAATGGTGGTTGCATGGGAATCAAATGATAAGGATGGATGACATCTGCCTTTAATAGTGAATCATAGATCTCTGTATAGGGTACTGGTAAGGGTGTAAAGGAAAGCCTTTCATTTTCCCTGCTAGATCCTCTGGATTTTGTTCGATTAATGTTTGTTCCTTCTTTCTTAACCCTTGGTTGGGTTATCGTAACACTTCTCAAAGTATCCTTGTTGTAAGAATTCGCATTGTTAACTTCGTTCTCCTTTTTTCGGTACATGGGTCTTTTGGAACTAGACCCCTCATTTGATACAATTTTGCCACTTTTCATGACATTTTCAATGAGTTCTCCAGAAATGACCAGATCTGCAAAATTTCTGGTTGTGTTCCCCATTAGATGGCTTAAATATGGAGCCTTCAAATTGTGGACAAACATTATTATGGCCTCTTTTTCTGATAGAGGTGGTTGAACTTGCGCTGTTGTGTCACGCCATCTCTGAGCGTACTGTATGAATGTTTCACTATTCTTTTTCTCCAGGTTTTGGAGAGTCCATCTATCAGAGACCATATCTATAACGTGGCGGTACTACTCTAGAAATGTTTTTGCCAGATCCTTTCAGGATCTAATGTTGGCTTTGGTCAGTTGAGTATACCACTTTAAGGCTGGTCCTGCCAAGCTATCTTGAAAGCAATGAGTTAACAATTTCTCGTCTTTCACATGGCCTGCCATTCTGCGACAAAACATGGTATTGTGGGACGAAGGGCATGTAGTGTCGTCATATATTTCAAATTCCGGAATTTTGAACTTGATGTGGAGGATTAGGTCAATTCATTAGCGTTAAACCCATAGAATGATTCAGTTACTTATACGGATTTTATTCTTTCTTCTAAGCTCTTGATATGTCTGGTCAATTCTTTATTTGCTTTTTCTTTCTCATTCAGCTCATTCAAATCTGGAATTAGATGTTCAGCATTAAAATCTCATATCTTCATATCTGATATAAGCTGATTTTTGCTTAAAGATGCATGATTCACTTGTTGATTTTCATTGGGTTTGGTCTCTTGAAGTGCCGATGTGCGAGCATGGATTTGTACAGGTTTGATACCAGAGTGATAAACCGGTTCCGGCGGGAAACCTAAAGGATACATAGGTTCCTGCTTAAAAGATACAGGATTTTAATGAATTTTTCCAATGGTAGCCTGCTTTTTGAGCATATCTTCTATTTTCTGCATCATACTGTCTTGTGAGTTTGCTATACTGGCTTCAATTTTCTCTAACTTCATTCTCATCTCTGCTTGTTCTTTATTATGTTGTTCTTCGAAATGTTGTATTTTATCCTCCATGATTTTCTTAGTAGCTTGTCTAGTACCTGAGTGATGTTGAATTTCTCGTTTGGCCAAGATAACTACTGTAGACACCCATTTTTTTGATTGGGATTAAAATATATATTATATTTATTATTATATACTATAGTATGATTATTATTATTATTATTATTATTATTATTATTTTACAATATTTACAGGCCCAATTACAAATACCAAGAGGCCCAACACCAGTGACCCAACAAGCAAACCCAAGCATCCCAAATGACAACCCAGTAGCTTTAGGGTTTTTGAAACCCTAATCTCTAAACCAAAGCCGCCGCCAGCTTCCCCAGCCACGCCAGATCCTTCACCGAGCCAACAACTGCCGTACACCAGCTCATCTCGAGCCAACAGTCGTCGCATGCCACCAGTTGTAAGCTGAAGGCATCGTAGAGATATCAAGCTGAGATATCTCGAGCTGTCACCATCGATAAACCTACACAAATCTACCAAGTCAACGACAACCCATGTCAAAGCAACACCTAATCCCAACTAAACACATCAAAATCTCACCAAACGCATAGAAAATAAGCATGCAATGACAAGAGGATTCGGTATTGAGAAGAGAAATAAAAAAGGAGGAAAAAATATGAACAGAGGGAGGAGGAGAATACCAAAAGGAAATTTCTTGTAATTGGGGTATGAGAAAACTCAACAACAAATATCTGTAAACGGGGAAATATTCCTTATTTGATTCGAAAGAAATAGAAACGAGATTTTCCTAACATCCAAGTACATTCATCTCAAGGTTTTTTTCTTTATTCTTACTTACAGTAGCTTTTCGTTATTTTATTTTTTTTTCGTTTTTAAGGCAATGTGCAGAAACAACAAAACATGGATCGAAAGCACATCATTTTTTTTATTTCTAATTCCCTAAGCGAAAAACCAGAGAAACAAAACTATACAAAATCAAGAAAATAAGAAAGCAAAAGATTGAACTTTTTTAGATTTTTTTGTTTTGAAATAGTAAAAAAGAAAAGAGAGAAAGTAGGGTCTGTTTACCTAAGTCGTTAGACTTTTCTTGGAGAGGTCATCGTCGCCGAAGGCGAGGTGTAGGGGTTGGGTTTCTGTCCGGTCGAATAGAGAAGAAGAATGAGGCATCTAGGCTCTTTAGGGTGGTTTATGATCCTCATCGATTGATTTGGAGGACGATTGGAGGTTGATTTGGTCACCGACATACGATGACCTGTGAAGACTAAGGCTTTTTGAAGTCTCGGCTATGGCGAGAATTTAACAAGTCCTAGGTGTGTATAAAGAATCTGGGTTGCTTTAGTTTTTGTTTTAAGATTTGTAGAATATGGAGGGAGGTGCTTCGTTCTATTATTGGATATTGGTTTTTGTTTGTGTTGAAAACTCTTTGTTATATGGTGGGCCATGAGCTGTCTACTTTTTGGTTTGTAGTTACGTGGTAGGTGAGAATAGTTTCATGTTTAGCTGAAATGATGTTTATTTTTTAGGTTAAGTTTCATTTAAGATTTTAGTTAATTTGGACAAAACACATCGTTTAATCAGGGGATCTAGGGTAATTCATTCACGGAGAATGGTTTTATTTCTGAAGTAGCCATGCCTGTTTTAGGTTTAGTGCACTCTAGTCCTTAAATTCATGTTTCCTGAACCTTTTAATTTTACCTTCATATTCTATGTGCATTTTAACTTGGTCCCTAAATCCAACGTTTTTATGTTTCTAATTTTGTATCTCTATTTTACATTTTATTTCAGTCCCTATAACTTAGTTATAGTATTTATTCCTATTTATATTTTGGACTTCTAATTGCATATTATTCGATTGTAATCCTTGATATTTATTATTGTGTAAAATTGTGTATTTTATGTTTTAAGTCACATGTTCTGCATTCATTCTAGTCATCATCTTTAATATCTATAGGGTTTGAGTTAATTTCATTTGGGGCCCTTTGTATTTTACAATATCCTATTTTAGTCCTTAAATCGGATTTGCTCATATTATATTTTGAGTTTTGAATTATTTTGTGTTTATGTTTTGGTTTTGGTCTCATACTATTGTTCGTATTTTACTCATATATTTTGGTTTAATATATGTTTTATGTTTTTTATTCCTATTTTATTTTATTTTATTTAGACCTATGTTCGTAATTTAATAATCATTAATGTTTCGATTTCTAAACTTGTTTAACTTTTTTTTTAATCCTTTAATTATTGTTTGGAAAATAAACGTTTTGTTTGTTTAGTTCATTTCAATGTTATTATTCTGATTCAAATGTGTTATTAATACATATTGTTTACTTATTTCTTAATTGTATATTATTAAAAAACATATTATTATGTTATTCTATATTTATGTATATTTATGAGTTAGTCTTTTAAATGTTTGTTATTTTATTTTAGTCTTATTTTAATTATTTTATTATTTTCGATTTTGGTTATCATATTTGTAATTATTCCAATTTAGTCATTGATTTAGTATGTTATATATTTTTTTAATATTTTGATTTTGGTTATAATATTTATAATTCTTTATTTTAGTCTTTACTGGATGTTTTACTTAATTACTATTTAATCCTTTTATTTTTGAATTCATCCTATTTTAATCACTGATTTCATGTTTTTCCTTAAATTTCGAAAATTGGCTATGCAATCTGTAAATATGTTATTTTAGCCTCTAGTTAGTATTTATGTTTAATTATAATTCATGTTTCTTGTTTTTTTTTTATTTTAGTATTTATTTATTCTGTTAATAATAATGAAACTTGACCAAACATATATGGGATTATGATTTCTAGCCGTAATAGCACCGACACAACAAATTTTAATGTGTAATGCTTTAGGTAAATAAATATTTTAAGAACAAATCAAATGCACACCATAATTATTCCAACTTTTTTTGTTAGTAACAAAACATGAATATGAGGAAGGTTATACTTTCACGTGAAGTACAAAGCACACAGTATAGAAACTGATTAAATAAAGGGTCCTGTTTTATTTATTAAGTCCTTTAATTTATTTTTTTTCTTTTTTAATTCTTTAAGTTATATTTTTTATTTTGGATCTTTAAACTCTTGTAAATAATATTTTAGTCATTTGAGTTTTTGTTTACTTTATTTAGGTCCTTTGAGTTTCTGTTTTTGTTATTTTTGTCCTTTAAGTTTTTGAAATTACTGTTTAAAATTTAAAAGTTTTTGTTTTTGCCATTTTAGTCTTTTAAATTTCATCTTGTGATATTTGGTCTTCAAAATTTATATTTTTACTATTTTAGTCTTTTAAATTTCTGTTTGTGTCATTTTAGTCCTTTAATTTTTTTAATTTTTTTATTTTGATTCTTAAGGTTTTTTTATTATTTTAGTCTTTATAAATTTAAATATTTATTGTTTTCTATTTTTATTTTGATTTGTAATATTTATTTGTTTTATTTCAGTTCTTTGAATTTCTTATTTAAGTTATTAATTTGAAGCAAATTAATTAAATTTCAGTAAATGGATCATAATTTAATTTTATATTTAATTCATGTTTTTCACCATTTACGACAACGTGTAAGCGAAACAGTACCAATTTTGGGCGCTGCCTTCCCCAAACGTAACCGACTCCCGAACCCGTTTTAAACGAATCTTTGGTAAACGCATACCAACTTTTGTCTTAAAAAATGATTTTTCTTAAAATTGTTTTTAAAAGACATTTTTAGGTATTCGACCTACCTAACCCAAATGTTGATGGCGACTCTTTTTAATTCTTTTCAATTTATTTCAAATTACTCCAAAATCACCCATTTTCCAAAATAAAAAGTCGTAACTTGTTTTTAAAACAATTAAACGATTGTCCCCGCCGAAAAACGGTTACGACAGCTTGGCGACTCTGCTGGGGACATTTTTTAGAGAGTCAGTTTGTAAGTCGCTTACACATTATCGTTTGGTAGAAATTATGAGTTCGAGTCTTTAGTTAACTTATGATCCTTTTATTGAAGTTTTTAATTGCTTCATTTTATTATTGTCTTACTAACATTTTTATTTTTGTTTTCAGATTTGTCAAAAGTTTTGTCGAATGGTGTCATTTTCCTTTTGAGTCAAAGGGTTGAATGTTTCTCCTCACACACGTCACGAGCATTTGTAAAACATAAGATCTATACCCGAGCTTCGAACCTTTCTAAGTGGGGGCGAAAGCGACGCCTTCGTGAGAATTTATTCTCCGTGCAGGCCTAGCAAGTAGCCTTCGGGATTCATATACCTTATGTTTTCATGAGAATTTATTCTCCGCATAGACATAAGGGAATGTATCCTCTCGAATTGAACTCGATCCGTTTAAGCCTATAATGGGTGAGGATTGCGGGTTTGGCAGCCCAAGGGGCACTAACATCAAGGACAATTCGAGTACCTTTTCTCTTATAGAGCTGAAACCATGCATATAATGAACCGTAGAATGGTCACTCTAGGTATAACTATACTGAACCTCTGTCTGTTAGTAGAAACTCAAAATTAAGTGTACATATAGGAGGAGTGTTTCTAAACCCTTTTGCTTTAAATTCGTAGAATATATTTTTCTTTTCGAATAAATGCATGTGAAATAGAGATCATGTGGTTAGGTTTGTTTTTCAAAAAAATATGCGAATTAAATATCATGCGGTTAGGATTTTTTGTAAATGACAAAGCATGGGGGTAGATTTCATGTTGGGTAGGATCTATTAAAGCATGATTGGGTAGTCAGCATGTGAGGGTAGGTTTTATTATTTTGTTTATATTATGTGTACTAACCTATTTTGGTTTTATGGATTTATTACATTTGCATCTTCATGTCATCCAAAGGTGTTAATTCGCAAGTGATTGACTAATAAGAAGGTTGGTCATAATGATACAAGAAATTCTTAACCATGTAATCAAAATCGGGAGATCCAAAAATGTTCAAATGATCCATGAAGAAGGTCATCCGATGAATGAACAAATCTAAAGATGATTGAAGACTTCCTTTAAAGGTGAAAAGGTTGAGATGCTCCCTCAGGAGACAGATACAGTCATACCAAGGACGAGAAGACCCTTCACAAAGACATAAAGACTACTTCGCATTGGAAGTAAAAATGGAAATTTCAAGATTCAATTTAAAGACATCAGACATCGTCAAATGTGATAAAGTACACCGAAAACTTTGGATGCAATGTTAGATTCCATGAAGAGTACGACTCAAGGAAATGAAAAGTTGCAATTGTATTTTGACTATATGGTGTAATGAATTCTTGTCGTCTAAATGAAGGTTGTTCTATAAGTGGTCACTTTCGGAGTTAACACCTCGTGCATTTGCATTTGTATTCTTATTTTTGCATTGGCTTATTTATTTTGATATTGTTTCTTTTTGTTATTTTATTATCCTATTTGTACTACCTTGTTTTTTATGTGGTTTTTTTCTTTGTCTGCATTGCATGATCATGACATAATCAAAAGGTGTCGATTTGTGAGTGGTCAGCATAGTAGAAGGCTTTCATGATGGACAAGGGGTTTCGTGATCAAGCAAGCTATAATACAGCTGAGAAGTGACATCCTAAGAAAGCGTCAAGAATAGTGGAGAGATTTGCGCCCAAAGATCATATGGTTGAGGAAGAGCGAAAGGAGATAAGAGAGATAAAAGAGCATATGTCCAGGATTATGGATAGGATATATGTTTTGTCCAAAGGAAGTGGGACTTCTACATCAGAAAAGAATGAGCTCAACGAAAGCAACCTTGAGGTGTCAAATACACAAGGAACTACTTTAAAACTTGCTGATTATAGCCAGTATGAGAAGCTACGCTCAGTCACCATTCGTATCAACAAGTTGTCTAGAGACCCCAAGGAAATGGTGACAATTGTAGAAGTCCAGAAGGATGAAAAGAAACCATGCAATCAAAACTCGAGGGCATTTGAGAGTATACTTACATCGTCAGGAGAAATAAACCTGAAGACTACAGTTCCATCTAAGCCTAGAGGTGGCTCTCATTTTGATTCTATCCCTATATCATATAAGGAGTTGTATGATAAGCTTTTAGAAGCCCGAGAGGTGTCCTCGCAGTATGTGAAGCCTTTACAACCTCCATATCCGGAGTGGTACGATGCCAATGCCAACTGTGAATATCACGCAGGAGCTCAAGGACATTATATCGAGACTTGTGTTACCTTTAAGCGTCGAATTAATTACTTACTAGAGCATGAAGTATTGGAATTTGAGAATGAGGGTCAACCAGGTTCAATAGTCAAACATCTGGTCGAGGCGAAACTAAGTGAGTCCAAAGACAAAAGTATCAGTAAGGGTATCCAAAATGAAAAGCGTCTATTGAAATATGAAGCTCAAATACTTCAATTGCAAAATGAAAAGGACATTCTAAATAGAGAATTGGAAGCCATGCAAGATGGTTTTCAAAGAATCAATCAAACCTTTCAAAGTGTTGGGTTAGGCAATACTCCAGAAGAGTGGGCAAAAGAAGCCTCTAAATTGAAGAGTGGTATCGAACAATGGAAAAGAAATTGTAAAATGTATAAAGAACGAGCTAAAAGGTGCTATCATGATCTGCAGATTGCAGAAAATGAACGTAAAACAGCCTTACAAGAGTTAGGGATATGAAAAACAAAGAACAAAATGTTGAGAACAACCCTTACTGACGCAGAAGCCTCATTTCAAAACCACAATCATAAGAAAGATATTGAACTTGAAACAAGTAGAGCCAACAATAAAATAATGACATAGTTGGTACATGATTATAGAAATCTTGCACGAGAACTTCATGGCCGTATCGAGTCTCTTACTAGAGAGAATGGTCAATATTGCTTACAACTTCAAAGGTTGAAATGTAAAGTGGAGAAAAAAGACAATGCTATGAATGAGGCGGTTACTTAAGCAAGCAAAGTGGCTCATAAGTTGGTCGAGTTAGCTGTCTTTGCAAGAGATTTAAAGCAGATTGATGGCTCATCACCGGATCATGCTTAGAAGATAAACTGGCTTCTGAAGGAGATAGAAAAGCTAGGAGTGAAAGCTGTCCATTATCTGTAAAGTTTGTTTGATGTATAGAGACCTTTGTGTTCAATGAAAGTTGTTTTAAGATGGTCACTCTGGAATGACACCTTTTGCATTCTCATTTGGCATCTGCATTTACATTTTGCATAACATTCATTTAACCATTTTTAAATGCATAATTCATAAAAAAAAACATAGAGTTAATTCATAGAGGATTCTATAAAGTGGTCCTACCACGTGACACTACATAAAATCAAGAAGCTGAAATCAGTACAGTTGGAGCATGTTTAGTTGATTATAAGACTGAACCTTCCAGAATGATCTGAGAAAAAAAGTCCCCATATCCCGAGGGATACGATATTGATATTGTGCACAGTTACCACATAAGAAGCTCATGACATTCCTCCGAGAATTGTGAGGCACTGAAGCGCAAGATCCAGAACCTGATTGATTCAGGGGCATGGATAATTAGAAAATAATGGGGGCATTACATCTACCATTGCATTGAGAGCATTGTTTTGTTTGAAATCATTTTTGTTCTACCTTTTATACTTGATTAATCTTTTAAGTAATTAAACTTATGCTACCTTCTAAGGTTGAATAATTGATCAAATTTTAATCTTTAGTTCTGCGAATATCGAATGAATTAAGGATTCTTTTAATTCTTCAAGAATTATAAATTTTTGAAATATGGCAAGATCAAACATTTCTTATCCTGTCCCAAAAAAAAGTCCCTCGATTTTTACATAGAATAATTCATGGAGATACCAAGAGTCATACTGATACCTTTGAGTTAATAAAGTCACACCATCATCTTTTTAGACGCAAAACAACATTTTTCTACCAATAAAACATGCAGGCATTGAGTTCAAGATGTTCACTAGAGCATGAACCTTTCTACCAGAAGACACAATTTGGGGCATTTCGTATCAATTTTCTGAAGTTGAGCCTAAACAATTAAGACATATTGGGAGCAAGAAGTAGAAAGGAGAATTAATTCGAAATAACTCTATCATGCATTAATTACATTTTTTCATGTGAATAAAATTAATTCTGAAAATCTATCCCCCTGGGGATATCTCTTCGGTAAGGAATTTTGTGTATGAGATGATGAACGGCTTTGTTTCATGTATCCATATATGCATATATATATCCTTTTTTGTCCTCTTTTGAGCCTATAGCATTTTTCTTCTGACTCAACCCTAACTAAGGATCACCCCCACACTGGGGGGCAAGGCGGAGATCTGCTCACATGAGTGTAGACATCAATCTAGAGGAGATACCAAAAGGTGAACCAAATGTTAAGTACGAAGATCCAATCAGAGCAAAAAGAGGGAAAAAATAAAAAAAATTAAAGCAAGGATAATAAAGAAAAATATAAAGAAAAAAAAACAAAGAAAAAAATAAAGAAAAAGGGACGAGAATAAACTCAAATGGCGTATCAAACTTCAAACTATGAGATTGATCAAGCACAATCATTCTAGAAGAACATGGAGTATTCAGAAAGCATCAAGAGAGGGACACATACGAACAGATTCAAATTGAGCAAGACATGATTGAAGCCATCGGAATGAATTGATCCTTGGTTCAATACCCTGAAACACTTGTTTGGGCCTACTTATCCTTTTCTTTCATAACCATAAACCATGGCCTACATTATGTATCTTTAAAAGTCCCTTCTAATCATACATGGATTTCTAGACAGAAGAGGCTATCTTCAGATTTCATCCTGCCCATCAGGATTAATCTTTATTTGCAAAAAGTTTTCTAAAATCTTTAATGCATGATAGGAAAAATGACAAAGGGGGGTTAAAGATGTAAATTTTGAATGACGTTTTGAAACCAAAGGAGTATTTGAGTTGAAAACATGAAAAAGGTGGCTCGAATGTAAAAATTGTGTAGTTGAGACGATCGCACAAATTCCTTGATAAGGCATTGCACAATGCGTGACCATGAGAGCTGGGAGACGGCGAACACTTCCAGTAGATGAGCATACAAGCTACCCCATCAAATCAGTGAACATCAAAGAAATAAGAAGGCCAAACCATTTACCAAACACAATAACCTGAGTTTCATTTTACCACTTCCTTACCTAACCATTTCCCAGAGATAGCTTTGATTTTGACACATGTCAAAAAGTTATAATTTATTGAAGGATTAACAGTGTAATTAATTCTTTGATATCCAATGAACTCTAGTTTCATGATTTGTCTCAATTATGAAACCTAGAATGGGACAATATTTTCTCAAAATCTTTGATTAAACATTTTTCAAAACTCTTCTAATTGATATTTTCAGATGGTGAAAATAAAAGAAGAAGAAAAACACTTTTCAAACAAGACAATCTCTTTAGAGTGGATCTTGGTATTAGACATGTGACTCTCAGACACAAAGCTCATACTTAGAATCAGTGCTGAAGCAATAGAGGGCATCTTTGAAGATTCAACATCACATGTTGGGGTATCTTTGGAGATTCAACATCAAATGTTGGGGTATCTTTGGAGATTCAACATCAAATGTTGGGGCATCTTTGGAGATTCAACATCAAATGATGGGGCATCTTTGGAGATTCAACATCAAATGTTGGGGCATCTTTGGAGATTCAACATCAAAATGTTGGGGCATCTATGGAGATTCAATATCGAATATTAGGGCATTCAATATCCTGATGCAAACGATCATATCGTCTGAAGGCATTTCCTCCACCAATAGGAACAAGCAAATTATCAGTATCCTCTGATGTTGTTTTTCTTAAAAAAAACATTTTGTCTCCATTGAAACAAATTTTGTCTCTCTTGAGACGGTTTCCCTTGAAACAAATTTTGTCTCCCTTGAGACAATTTCACTTGAAACAAAAGATTTTATCTCGCTTGAGATAGTTTCACTCGAAACACAATATTTTTAGAAACTAAGCCTGATTTTCAGGGGTTTCTTGAAGAAAAGCTTGAGAAACCATCGTGATATGTAGGGGTTTCTTGATGAAAAGCTTGAGGGACTGTCGTGATATGTAGGGGTTCCTTGATGACAAATTTGATGACAAACTTGAAGGACCATCGTGATATATAGGGGTTCTTTGAGGACAAGCTTGAGAAACCATCGTGATATGTAGGGGTTTCTTGATGAAAAGCTTGAGGGACCATCGTGATATGTAGGGGTTCCTTGAAGACAAATTTGATGAACACTTGAGGGACCAACGTGATATGTAGGGGTTCCTTGGTGACAATTTAGAAACTGAGCTTGATTTTCAAGAGTTTCTTGATTTTTAAGTCCTTCGGGCCATCCATAAGACCTTCAGTGCAGGATGTTTTCAAATGAGATCTAAGAAACTGAGCCTTCGGGGGTTTCTTGATTTTTAAGTCCTTCAGGCCATCCGTAAGACCTTCAGTGCAGGATATTTTCAAATGAGATTTAAGAAACTGAGCCTTCGGGGGTTTCTTATTTTTTTAGTCTTTCGGGCCATCCATAAGACCTTCAGTGCATGATGTTTTCAAATGAGATCTAAGAAACTGAGCCTTCGGGGGTTTCTTGATTTTTAAGTCCTTCAGGCCATCTGTAAGACCTTCAGTGCATGATGTTTTCAAATGAGATTTAAGAAACTAAGCCTTCGGGGGTTTCTTGATTTTTAAGTCCTTCAGGCAACCATAAGACCTTCGGGCAAAATGCTTTCAACATTTCCATTGCTTGATTTACGACATTTCGAATCAGAGACGAACCTAAAAAAAAGAATGGACAAAAAATTGGTTGTCTTTTTCATCTTTGCCCTATTCTTGTTAATACAAGAATGTGCAAAGAAGGGCAGCTGTAGACACCCATTTTTTGATTGGGATTAAAATATATATTATATTTATTATTATATACTATAGTATGATGATTATTATTATTATTATTATTATTTTACAATATTTACAGGCCCAAATACAAATACCAAGAGGCCCAACACCAGTGACCCAACAAACAAACCCAAGCATCCCAAATGACAACCTAGTAGCTTTAGGGTTTTTGAAACCCTAATCTCTAAACCAAATCCGCCACCAGCTTCCCCAGCCACGCCAGATCCTTCACCAAGCCAACAGCTGCCGCACACTAGCTCATATCGAGCCAACAGCCGTCGCACGCCACCAGTTGTAAGCTAAAGCCATCGTAGAGATATCAAGCCGAGATATCCCGAGCTGTCACCATCGATACACCTACACAAATCTACCAAGTAAACAACAACCCATGTCAAAACAACACCTAATTCCAACTAAACACATCAAAATCTCACCAAATGCATAGAAAATAAGCATGCAATGACAAGAGGATTTGGTATTGAGAAGAGAAATAAAAAGGAGGAAAAAATACGAACAAGGGGAGGAGGAGAATACCAAAAGTAAATTTCTTGTAATTGGGGTATGAGAAAACTCAACAACAAATATCTGTAAACGGGGAAATATTCCTTATTCGATTCGAAAGAAATAGAAACGAGATTTTTCCTAACATCCAAGTACATTCATCTCAAGGTTTTTTTTTCTTTATTCTTACTTACAGTAGCTTTTCGTTATTTTATTTTTTTTCGTTTTTAAGGCAATGTGCAGAAACAACAAAACATGGATCGAAAGCACATCATTTTTTTTATTTCTAATTCCTTAAGCGAAAAACCAGAGAAACAAAGCTATACAAAATCAAGAAAATAAGAAAGCAAAAGATTGAACCTTTTTTAGATTTTTTTGTTTTGAAATAGTAAAAAAGAAAAGAGAGAAAGTAGGGTCTGTTTACCTAAGTCGTTAGACTTTTCTTGGAGAGGTCATTACCGCCGACGGCGAGGTGTAGGGGTTGGGTTTCTGTCTGGTCGAATAGAGAAGAAAAAGGAGGCGCCTAGGCTCTTTAGGGTGGTTTATGATCCTCATCGATTGATTTGGAGGACGATTGGAGGTTGATTTGGTCACCGACGTACGATGACCTGTGAAGACTAAGGCTTTTTGAAGTCTCGGCTATGGCGAGAATTTAACTAGTCCTAGGTGTGTATAAAGAATCTGGGTTGCTTTAGTTTTTGTTTTAAGATTTGTAGAATATGGAGGGAGGTGCTTCATTCTATTATTGGATATTGGATTTTGTTTGTGTTGAAAACTCTTTGTTATATGGTGGGCCATGAGCTGTCTACTTTTTGGTTTGTAGTTACGTGGTAGATGGGAATAGTTTCATGTTTAGGTGAAATGATGTTTAGTTTTTAGGTTAAGTTTCATTTAAGATTTTAGTTAATTTGGATAAAACACATCGTTTAATCAGGGGATCTAGGGTAATTCATTCACGGAGAATGGTTTTATTGCTGAAGTAGCCATGCCTGTTTTAGGTTTAGTGCACTCTAGTCCTTAAATTCATGTTTCCTGAACCTTTTAATTTTACCTTCATATTCTATGTGCATTTTAACTTGGTCCCTAAATCCAACGTTTTTATGTTTCTAATTTTGTATCTATATTTTACATTTTATTTCAGTCCCTATAACTTAGTTATAGTATTTATTCCTATTTATATTTTACACTTCTAATTGCATATTATTCGATTGTAATCCTTAATATTTATTATTGTGTAAAATTGTGTATTTTATGTTTTAAGTCACATGTTCTGCATTCATTCTAGTCATCATCTTTAATATCTATAGGGTTTGAGTTAATTTCATTTGGGGTCCTTTGTATTTTACAATATCCTATTTTAGTCCTTAAATCGGATTTACTCATATTATATTTTGAGTTTTGAATTATTTTGTGTTTATGTTTTGGTTTTGGTCTCATACTATTGTTCGTATTTTACTCATATATTTTGGTTTAATATATGTTTTATGTTTTTTATTCCTATTTTATTTTATTTTATTTAGACCTATGTTCGTAATTTAATAATCATTAATGTTTCGATTTCTAAACTTGTTTAACTTTTGTTTTAATCCTTTAATTATTGTTTGGAAAATAAATGTTTTGTTTGTTTAGTTCATTTCAATGTTATTATTCTGATTCAAATGTTTTATTAATACATAATGTTTACTTATTTCTTAATTGTATATTATTAAAAAACATATTATTATGTTATTCGATATTTATGTATATTTATGAGTTAGTCTTTTAAATGTTTGTTATTTTATTTTAGTCTTATTTTAATTATTTTATTATTTTCGATTTTGGTTATCATATTTGTAATTATTCCAATTTAGTCATTGATTTAGTATGTTATATATTTTTTTAATATTTTGATTTTGGTTATAATATTTATAATTGTTTATTTTAGTCTTTACTGGATGTTTTACTTAATTACTATTTAATCCTTTTATTTTTTAATTCATCCTATTTTAATCACTGATTTCATGATTTTACTTAAATTTTGAAAATTTGCTATGCAATCTGTAAATATGTTATTTTAGTCACTAGTTAGTATTTATGTTTAATTATAATTCATGTTTCTTGTTTTTTTTTATGTTAGTATTTGTTTATTCTGTTAATAATAATGAAACTTGACCAAACATATATGGGATTATGGTTTCTAGCTATAATAGCACCGACACAACATATTTTAATGTGTAATGCTTTAGGTAAATAAATATTTTAAGAACAAATCAAATGCACACCATAATTATTCCAACTTTTTTTGTTAGTAACAAAACATGAACAGGAGGAAGGTTATACTTTCACGTGAAGTACAAAGCACACAGTATATAAACTGATTAAATAAAGGGTCCTGTTTTATTTATTAAGTCCTTTAATTTATTTATTTTCTTTTTTAATTCTTTAAGTTCTATTTTTTATTTTGGATCTTTAAACTCTTGTAAATAATATTTTAGTCATTTGAGTTTTTGTTTATTTTATTTAGGTCCTTTGAGTTTCTGTTTTCGTTATTTTTGTCCTTTAAGTTTTTGAAATTACTGTTTAAAATTTAAAAGTTTTTGTTTTTGCCATTTTAGTCTTTTAAATTTCATCTTGTGATATTTGGTCTTCAAAATTTATATTTTTACTATTTTAGTCTTTTAAATTTCTGTTTGTGTCATTTTAGTCCTTTAATTTTTTAATTTTGTTATTTTGATTCTTAAGGTTTTTTTTATTATTTTAGTCTTTATAAATTTAAATATTTATTGTTTTCTATTTTTATTTTTATTTGTAATATTTATTTGTTTTATTTCAGTTCTTTGAATTTCTTATTTAAGTTATTAATTTGAAGCAAATTAATTAAATTTCAATAAATGGATCATAATTTAATTTTATATTTAATTCATGATTTTCACCATTTACGACAACGTGTAAGCGAAACAGTACCAATTTTGGGTGTTGTGGGGGTGCTAATCCTTCCCCACGCGTAACCGACTCCCGAACCCGTTTTAAAAGAATCTTTGGTAAACGCAGACCAGCTTTTGTCTTAAAAATGATTTTTCTTAAAATTATTTTTAAAAGACGTTTTTAGGTATTCGACCTACCTAACCCAAAGGTTGATGGCGACTATTTTTTAATTCTTTTCAATTTATTTTAAATTACTCCAAAATCACCCATTTTCCAAAATAAAAAGTCGTAACTTGTTTTTTAAAACAATTAAACGATTGTCCCCGTCGAAAAACGGTTACGACAACTGCGATTAAAAATCCTTTTGATATTATTTTTTGAATTTTATTTAATGAATGTTTATCTTAATGTAAAATAAAAATAAAAATTATTTATAAAGAAAATAATGCAATGAATAATGAATGTATGCAAAATGTATTGATCCCAAAAAGTTAACTGTCATAGAACAACTTCCATCAGCATACAAAAGTTTCTTTATAATAGTTCATAACTACAGATACGACATAGCTTTCCTATTAAACTCTATGATTTCCTTCATCAGCCATGACATCTTCTTTCCAAACTTAGAAACTGGATCAACGTGATGCTAAATAATCTTTGCTTCAGCAGCTAACTCCCCAACATATCTGGCAACTTCGCTCATTTGTACCATGGCCTTGAATACCATACTACTTCTTTTTTCACTTCTTTCTTCATAGAAATCAGTGATTCTACTCTAACTCAGTGATTCTGACTTGACAACTGTGCAGAGTTTTTTCAAAATCTCGGATTCATCTTCACAGTGAAGCGTTCTCCTCATAACTCTCTTTAAGATCACTAGGTCCTACATGAACCTTTTCTTGAAATAATGATTCTTTAAGTTGCAAGATGTAAGCATTAAACTCTGAGTTTTTGTTTCTACATTGATCCAAATCCTCTTCAAGTTTTGTTCGTGTTTCTTGTGTTCTTTGACTGAGTTTATGGATTTGCACATTCTTGTTTCTACATCTTTGCATCCAGTTGATGGCCACTTCTTGTTCTACTTCGAGTCTGGTATTGAATTTCTTTCTCTCAAAATCCCATTTTTCTTTTACAACATCAAACTCTTCAATCCTTTGGCCCCTGACTTCAAGTTCGGCAATCAGATTGTTCATTTCATATTCAAATCCCTTGAACATGGTGTTTTTCTCATCTTCAAATCTCTCAACTATGTCGTTCTTCATATCTTCTAACTCTTTGGCTCGATCTCATTTTTTTGCATTTCATTCATAATCTAGCAATTTTCGGCTTTGTGCTTTATAATTTGCTTCCTTTTGTCAACCTCAAGATCCTCTATTTTCTACTTTTCTTTCTCAAGGCTTTTGAGTAAACGGCTATTCTTTCCTTTTAAATCTTCAACTCGACATTTCTCAATGTTCAATTCTTTGGTCATCTGTGTTATTGCTCTGCTCGATCCTGATGCTCTTCGGGATTTTTACAGCTCTTGGTAATTCTTCTTTAACATTCTGAATTCACCATCAACTTTTTCTTTGTTTTCCCTCAGCATTGCACATTGTGCTGAATAAACGTCAACATCGACACCCATCATAACTTTATCTTGATGCATATGTTCTAACTCTTTCGACCAACCCTCTCTTTCTGCTTTAAACTCAGCTCTTAGGATTTCAATCTCTGATGGGAGTACCAGAACGCGATCTTCTATAGAGATATCCTCATTTTGATCTGGTAGATGAATATTTTCATTTTTCCTGATAGATCTTCATTCTTCATAATCAGGAGTTAACATTTCTTTTGCTACTTTGGCATGAATACAGAAAGTTATTTTCCAAGCTTTAACGACCTCCATGATGTTTCTTTTATAATTTTTGTTGTGAAATGCGAACTCGGATGAATGTAACCCAACAGTCACATGAACAAATTGACTACCCTCGTACTGCCTTATAACCAGAAGTGGTGCATATTCGATTCCTCCCCACAATCTGAGCATCATCATCCAGTTGTGGTCACCATATTTGTAAAAGAATTCCCTTTGAATTTGCCACGGGGAGCGTCAAACGATGTCGTCGTTTTGCAGATTTCGAAAAGAATTGATCCATATATCTTTTGTGACTTCTTTCAGCCATTCTTACTCTAGAAACTCTTTTAACAGTGAGTAGTCCATACTAAAGCGACGGTATGAAACCTTTTATGTCCTCCAAATAGCTACGGATCCATATATATAACAATGGGGCACATCCCAAAAATCGTCCACCTCTCAGCCTTCTACAAGCGCTTAACGATCGGAAAGTCTGCTAAAATTGCAGAAGCATGATTGACCCTTTTTGGTAGCTGCTCGAACAAATCTACTACTGCAACCTCAATGTATCCCAATGCTTTCGGGAAGATGACCATACCATATATACCCAGAGCAAAAAGATCAAATCGTACTTTATCATCTAGACGACTCTGAATAATTTCTTTGATGTTGGTTCAAGCAATGCCTTCGCCCTCGCCCTTTTGTTTCATACGGGCTACTACCCATTCTTCTCGTACTCCGACAATCTTTGCTAATTTAACTCGAAAAGGTTGAGTTTTAACTAACATTGAATAAATTCGATTCTCCAAAACCCCTTCTATATGTAGCAAAGTTGTGTACTCTTCAATAGTATGAACCAAGTCCTCCTTATTGAAAGTGAAGCAATTATACCCTGGATTCCAAAATTGAATTAGGGCTCGAAGCAAGTCATCATCAACTTCGACATAGAGAAAATATGGGATGTCCCCGTAAGACTGATAGAACTGCAGCTTTCTATTTGAATCCCAACTCTCCCAAATGCCTCGCAAATCTTGCATATCATTTCTTTTTAGCGAAACTGGAGCATAACTTGCCAACTCGGGTACATAATCATCCTGCAGACTGTCTCCCCCTTGTATCTATAAATCCTCAGCCCACTGTCTTACTCTTGAGTTTGTAACTATTTGATTTGAACACTTTTTATCCATAGATGAAGGTTTTCCAATGAGACGATTAACTCGAAGATGAATACCTTTAATCTTGTATGATGCTATGCAAACAGAAAAAATAAAAGAAAACATAAAAAGAAATGAATTAGTTCAAATAATGAAGAAGGAAAAAAATTAATTTAATAATATCTACGCAAATTTTTTTTATTTAAACATGCTTTCTACATAGCATACTTTAAATAATTTAAATTCACATGTAATTTATTTAGCAGAGAAATAAATAAAGGAAAAAATTAGAATTCATTTCTCCTTTGTGTACACCTATTTTGGACAAAATTTCGGCATGACTTTAGATCGGAAGAGTTTCTAGGGTTTACTATATGCAGAGTTTCAGTTCTAAGAGTAAAGGTACCCGAATTGTCCTTGTTAGTGCCCCCTTGGGCTGCTAACTCTCAATCCTAATCCATCACAGACTTAAGCGGATCGAGTTCAATTTGAGGGGACACATTTATCTATGACTGACATGGAGAATAAATTCTCACAAAGATATAGGGCATATGAACCCCGAAAGTTACTTGCTATGTCTAACACGGAGAATAAATTCTCACGAAGACGTCGCTTTCACTCCCACTTAAAAGGGACAAGCTTGATTGTAAAGCTTATATTATGCAATGCACGTATTGTGTGTGAGGAGAAATATTCAAACTTTTGACAAACAAATGAAAATGAAATTTAATATCTAGAAATGAAATAAAGACAATTAATAAAGAAGAATATAAAAAAAGTATGAAAATCATAAATAATAAAAATTTTGAAAGAAAATAATTATAAATTAAATAAATATGAATTTTTAATTTCTAATTGATAAAGACAATTTATAATTAATTTCAAAGCTTGACCAAGTCCCCAGCGGAGTCGCCAAACTGTCGTAACCGGTTTTTGCCCAGGTACGAAATTTTACTTGGCGGGAAAAATAATGTGGATAAATAGTTTTTTATTGAAATGTTTTGGGAGTCGCCATCCGCCTTTTGGGTCAGATATGTCGAATACCTAAAAATCATCTTTTAAAAGAGTTTTTAAGAAAACATCAGTTAAAAGATAAACTGGTCTGCGTTTAACCAAAAATTTATTATTTTTAATAATAAAAAGGGATTCATGGTCGGTTACGTTTGGGGAAGGATTAGCACTCCCACAACGCCTAAAATTGACACCCGTCGATTATAAAATTATCTCTATTAATGAAAATTTAATAATTCAAATATGAATTTAATTTATGATCCTATTATTCCAGATTCAATTGCATAATTGTATTTAATAGAAAATTCTAAGAATTTAATATTAAAATAATTTAATATAACCAAAACTAAAATAAATATATTTTTTAGGTCTTTATAAACAAGATATTTATTTATTTTAAAATACTAGAATAGGATCTCTAGTTACTTTTAGATAGTACTTTCGTAATATTTAAAATAAATAAATATTATTATTTAATTAATTTATAAAATCAGTCAAATTAATTAGCATAAAGCATTAAAAAAATTAATAATTTAATGAGTACATTATCACACAATTTATGTAGAAACTACAAAAATCAAAGTTTAAGAATTACAAAAGTTAGAATTTTGGAATTGAATTTAAAAAAATATAATTTCTTAAAAGTAATAATTTACTAACCACATACAAATTAATTATTAGTTTTATTAAAACTATGACAAATAAATCAAAGGTTTTCGTTCCTAGTAATAATGTAGATGTACGTAATGGGGACATTTAGTTAGTCAAAAGTGATAATTTACCAAGACACCTTTTATTTATTAATTAATTTTTTTAGGTTAGGTAATGACCGATTATGCTAAGCAAATTCAAATTCAAAATTATATTATATTATTCTTACCCACTATATCCACTAAATAAGACTTTAAGCATGTTGTCTTTTATTATTATTATTTTAATTATTTATTATTTGTAATTTATTATTAATATATATTATTATTAGAATACATATGTGACTAAAATAAAAAAATAATAACTAAAGTACTAAATTTAAAAATATTTAAACATAAAAGGTAATAATAGAAATAAAATAAAATATAAATGCTAAATTAAAATAAACAGAAACATGCTTTTAAGGATTAAATTGTAAAATATCAAATTTAATAGAAATAACTTAAAATATTATATAATATAAGTAATAACAATGTAATTTAACTATAAATATTAATACGGGATTAAAAATAAAAATTACTAAAATATAAGGGACTAAATAATATATTTACCCTAAATATTTAATAAATATGGCAGGGACTATAACATAATAAAATAAAATAAGAATATAAAATTAAAAGACTTTGAAAATCAATTTAGTGACCAAATTGCAAAAGGATATAAATTTGGAGGGATCACAGATGTGATTTTGCCATGTGGGAAATTACATAAACATCCCTCACCAAAACGACGCCGTTTTGGTGAGGGTATAAATACCCCAAAAACTGGCCTTTAGGCCATTTTTCACTTTGCTTCTCTCTTTTTAGAGAGAGAAGCTCTAAACTCTCTCTAGAACTCCCTCACCGGATGGAATTCCGACCACCGTCGTCGCCGTTCTCCGGCGTCGATCACCTCCGCCGGTCACCACACAAGGTGGCCGAAAAACGTGAAAACTACGTTAAATCGTAGATCACACAACCCTAAAGCCAAATCTAACTTCCGTTTCTTTTAAAAAAAATCATAAACTTTCCTAGATCTAAATTTATACCTTCGGCGATTCAAGTCTCCGATGAGGCGTAGAGACTCCAACCACTGTGGATAAGTATTCTCGATCTCTTTTCTTCTTTTGGTTTAATGTTTGGCTGCTATGGTTTTTTTCTGGTGCTTGCTTGCTCTCCTCCTCCTCTTTTTCTCTGCAGGGGATGGCCTTTTTATAGGCCTCATCGACGTTGCTTTCAAAACGGTCACAAAGGTGGCCCTCGGTGAGTCACCGAAGCTATGGTGGTGACTCGCCATAGGGCAACGACATGTGCGGCTGGCCTAGCATCTTCTAGAGCCTTTGGAGTCGTGGCAGCAGCTTACTAGGGAACATAACGGTGAAGCAGTTCGGAGTGGTTGAAGGCGGCGTCGGAATAGACCCTAGGGTTCACCAACCTTAGGGTTTCTGCTGGATATTCTTTGGACTATTGGATCTCTTTAAATCCAACGGTTGAGATTGTTGGCAGCTGAGATGATATAAAAAAACCCTAGATGGGTGTTGGGTCGGGTCTAGATCTGGGCTTCCGGGTTTTGGATCTGGGCCTCCGGGTTCTAGATCTGGGCCTCTGGTTCTAGATCTGGGCCTATAAAATTAATTGAAATTTTTATTATTTTCTATAATAATAATAATAAATGGGACAAAAACTTAGTGTTTACACCTACAGAATAAGGAGCCGTGCATCATATTAATGTCTATATATTTTCATTCTTGATTTGAATATATTCATTGTTTTCCCATATTTCTCTATCACGTGCAACAAGAATGGAGAAATACTTCTGGCACTTTTTAACCCACATCCTTGGAAGGTATGAAGATCAATCTTTGATATATGAGTGTAGGTCCTTAAACGACCCTGAAAGTTGTTTGGTGTATTTGTTTCAAACAAGGTTCATTTATGGTATCGTGCTCAGTAAGGTTTTCTTTTGGGTTTGTTGTGTAACATATCATATTTTTATATTGGTGTAAGCAGTGCGGATCCAGAAATATTTTTTATAGTGGGTATACATATGTTAACAACACAAGATTTTTGAATAAGATAAACACAAATAAAATTTCACGATAGACACCATACATAAAATAGATGACTAATCGAAGAAAATTCAGATTTCAAGATCAGCTTGTCCACACATGAAGTAGGAGCCATGTATCATATTAATGTCTATATATCTTCATTCTTGATTTTAACATAGTAATTGCTTTCCCATATTTTTCTATCATGCGACATAAGTAGTAGTTTGGCATGCATCACAAACTCCCCCATGGGAAGATAATCACAGCATAACATTCTAATCAAATTTAAGAACAAAAAGCATCAAATTTTAGGCTAAAGGTAAAGTGATGGTTTAGTATAGCGGGTGAGTTCTCAATGGGGCTACATGAACTCTTATTTAACCGTCTGAATTACGACTTTAGTATCTTTCTAAGCATTTGGTTTAGGTTTTTCTGCATCTTGCTGCAGTTTCCACTACTCTGGGGTCAGAGCTTTCTTTATGGATAGAGCATGGATTTGTTTCATCTCATCTTCGAGAGCTGCATTCACTATCCGGTGCCTTTCCAGGAGCCTCTTCCCTTGGAATTGTTCCGAAACAATCTCAATTGCAAAACTTGCACCGCACCTGATTCAATCAACCTCTTACTAAATGTTTGAATGTAAGGATGGATTATTGCAGAAATTTAAATAGAAAAATGTTCAGAATCAAGCTCACCCTCCTGATGTATCTATCACTTCCTGGAACACACCGAGTATAAAAGATCAGTTTTTATGTGAAAATAGCATTAGTTGTACATGTATCAAAATAGCAGAAAAGCAACAAGCAAAAGCACGTTCATGGGTTCATTTTAATTGTGGAAACATGATTAGGGATGAAAAAAAAGTAAAGCCCTTCACTTTACAAAGACATGATGTAAGTTAAAATCAAGAACCCAGTTTTAGGTTTCTAGAAATTTTCGAGTTTGATAGGAATAAACTAAGCACATAAACGTGGATGAAAGATAAGAAAAGTGGTGAAAGCTGAAATGAAGTTGGTTTACCAGATGAGAAGGCTTCAATTTTGAAGTTAAGGAAGATTCAACTTGTTCCTTTGTTACTCCCATCTTCTGTTTCCTGCTTTCGTTCTATCTCTTCTTTGTTTAATTTCTCCGATCGGGTTCAACCTGAAATAGGCCAAAAATGTTCCGAGATTCCTTTACCAGAATATAAATTTGACGAATCGATGCACAATAAAGATTCGAATTCTGGGGTGGAACCAAAAAAATAAATAAAAATTCGATTTTGGTGATGGAAAAAGAAGATACGATTCTGGTGGAGTAATCTTCATGAACAGTTGCTACTTCCTACATCTTCTATGGAGGCCTATCCAATACTAAAATCTAAAAGTCCATTATGAATTTAATTGATTTTTTTCCAGTTAAGTAGGACTCCCTCTATCCTATAAAAAGTGTCTTTCTTGTATAATTAAAATTATCTCACTTAAATTGTCCTATTAAAAAGATCAACAACTTTTATTAAACATATTTTCTTTTCTACCTTTTTTTCTAGTTTCCCAACAAAATAAAGTTTAACTTTCAAGGATAAAATTGTCATTTTATTTTTTATAACGCATTTCTTATACAATTTTTTTTCTTCCTAAAACCACGTGAAAAATTAACAATAGTTAATAAAAATGGGAAGAAGGGAATAATATTTTAGCGTAAGGTACATAAATGGTTAATTAATTATATAATATTATTTTATTGAGTCTTTCGACTATTAAAAGTTATAAAATGATCTTTAGTTGTACGGAGTTGTTTTGTTGAGTTTCATGACTATTAAAAGTTACAAAATGATCACTCGATTATTCATATGTTCTAAACTCATTTTTTCCATTAAGAAAATTGTGGAACTATATTTTGATATAACAATTTAAGGCAAAATGTTTTTTGGACTTGAATTCAAAGTTTCCAAAATTTCAAAAAATAATTCAAAGTCCATTTAACTTAGAATTGAGCACAAAATATTTTTATGGACAAGTAGTACCGATATTGTTCTTACAGTATCGATACCTCATGAACAATACCGATATTGTTCATATGGTATAGATACCAAGTTAAGAGAAGTATCGATACTCACTAGGTAGTATCGATACTACCAACATTGCTCAAATTCTAGAATGCAAAAATGGTATCGATACCCAAAGGGGTACTGATACTACTTTACATAGTAGTATCGATACCATAGGCATAATATCAATATTATCAGGCCCCAACGACTAGTTTATTTAAAAATAATAAAGGTAGTACCGATACTCCCTTTAGGAGTACTGATACTCCCTTTAGGAGTACCAATACCCTCTGTACTTGGTAGTTTTATTTTGCAGATATTTCATCCCCAAATGGTTAGAAATCATCCCTAATGGCTAGAAACGGCCACAACTTCATTCCAACATATAAATACAAGTTTAAGACACTTGAAGAAGGGTTAGAAAACCTATCCAATCAATTAAACACAAGAGAAGAATTTTCCATTCTTATTTTTCTACTCTCTTGTAAATATTGTGTTTTAGTGAGCTTCAATTTGTAAACACCTACCTTGTAAGGGTTTTCTTGTTTACACTATCTTTTCTTTTGTAAAAGGGGTTTGGTTCTAGTTTAGCCAAGTGAAAAACTAGAGAGTGTAAATGTTATCTCTTGATCCTTTAAAAAGGAATAACAAATTAGTGAATTTGTTAGAAAATCCTTAGTGATGAGCTAAGGTAGTGGAAATAGACTTGGTTGATATGTCGAACCACTATAAATCCTTCTACCAAATTCCTCTATCTTTTAATATCCTTACTCCTTAATCAAATTATTGTCAATTCACCCCCTTGCAACTCTTTCGCTTGTCAATTCAAGCTTCCGCAAATCCCAACAATTGGTATCAGAGCTTGACTCGTTAGAAGGCTTCACATCCTTGAGACGATCCTCGAAGAAGCTCTACTGATTCCCGACGTAATCGATAAAAAGATGGCTTCAACTTCTGGTGTTTATTACATGGAAGATTCTCAACTGGTCAACAAGCCACCATACTTCAATAGAGCAAATTATGCCTATTGAAAAAATAGGATGATGCTCTTCATTCAAGCCAACGATCTAGGAGCTTGGAACCCAATCATGAAGGGTTACTCCACTCCACCTGGTGAGATGGACGATTAGAGTGATGAAGAAAAGAAAAAGTTCCAGCTCAATGCTAAGGCTATACACATTCTCTTTTGTGCATTAGACCTGAATGAATATGGAAGAGTCTCCTCTTGTTCCAATGCTAAGTAGATATGAGATAAGCTCCAAGTCACTCATGAAGGAACTGATGAAGTGAGGGAAACCAAGATAAGTCTTCTCAAACATAGCTACGTGAATTTCAAGATGAAACCCGATGAAGATATCAAAACTATGATGGATAGATTTTCCATGATTGTCAACGGTCTAAAAGGATTTGGAGAAGTAATCCCTAATGAGAAGCTTGTAAGGAAGATGATCTACTCTCTTCCAAAATCTTGGCAATCGAAGAAGATGACGATTATCGAAGCTAAAGACCTAAAGTCTCTCACTCTCGATGAGCTGATTGGTTCTCTTCTCACTCATTAGTTGATGGTGAAGGAAGAGGAAGATGATGAAGAAAAGAATGACAAGAAGAAAGAGGTAGGCATTACCTTCAAGTCCACCAATGAGAGCTATTAAGATTCAAATGAAGAGGTGGATCAAGACAATGATGAAGAAGAAAAGATGGCAAAGCTCTTCAAAAAGTTCAAGAGATTCATGTCTTCCAAGGAAGTGAAGCATAAATCAAGCAAGAATAAGAGTCCCCCGGTGTGCTTCAATTGTTAAATAATGAGGCATGTCAATTATGAATGTTCTCTCCTAAAAAAGAAGGGATCAATTAAGAAAAAGGCATTTGTAGCAGCTTAGAGTGATGAAGATGACTCCAATGATGAAGATGAAGTATCCAACCTATGCCTCATGGCCATCGAAGAAGATTCAATGGTATCTTCTAACTCAAATGAATTAAATTCACATTCTTTTGATGAGTTACAAGATGCTTATAATGAGTTATATTTGGAATTTGAGACCATGAATTCCAAATATAAGAAATTAATTTCCAAACTTAAAGTTGAAAATGATTTGGTTTTGAAATAAAAAATTGATTTTGAAAAACAAAATGAAATTTTGAAAAATGATTTGCAACTTTCAAAAGTCAAAATCAATGATTTAGAAAAAGAAAATTTTGATTTAAATGTTAAGCTTGAGAGCTTAACAAAAGAAAAAGAATTAATTTCTAAAAACAGCTCATTATGTTTAAAAATGACAAAAATGCTCACATTGCCATTTTCATGGTCACTTGGAACATGCTTGTCCTATAAACAAAATAAAATATTTTAAAATTAGACAAGTATGGGTTCCTAAGAGAACAAGGGGCATTGAAACTAAACTCCAAGGATCCAAAGCAATTTGGATACCAAAATCCAAATAAATGTCTCTTGTAGGTGCGTGGGAGGAATGGTGATGAAAGTAATGATATTCAAATGCTCTAGCCACACTTGAAAAGGAATGGGTAACCTCTAAGCCTAAAGCTTTTATTTTAGTTATTTGGTTGCTCATTTTGTTTATGCATGCATGAGTTTTGATTTTAAATGATTATAAATTTTTTTAATCTCATGTATGTTGAAAAATGCTTTATGATGAACATTTTAAAGTTTTAATGATTTTTCATAATTTTTAATTCATCATAATGAATTTTGGTCAAAATTGATTTTCAATGCAAATGATATCTCTCTAACAATTGATATCAACTTTTCAAATGCTTTGATTTTACAAATTTAAATTTTTGACCTAAATTTAAATGTTTATGCATGTGTTTTAAATGCAAAAGATATCTCTCTAACAATTGATATCAAAATTTTCAAATGCATAACATTTTTGGAAAGTTTTATGCATATGCACTTAATTTCAACAATTGGTATTGTATAAAGTATTTTAGACTTGGATATATTGAATTTCATGTGCTACTAACATGTTTGTTATTCTTTGTTGAAATTCAATGTTATTTGAGTGTCAAGCTTTTAAAGTCAAATTTTTGTTCGGAATGCACTTTTTGAGGGGAGCTTTGATTTTTCAAATGTTTTTAATGTCAAGTTTATCACTTACTCTCCGATGTTATTTTAGAGCTTTAAAGTTGAATTATTTTTGATATAACAAAAAGGGGGAAAGTATGGGTTTGAAAAATTCAATTTCTTAATAAAAAAGGGGGAGCTGAACATTTTCATAAATCTTTCCAATAATTGGTATCTTTTTCATTAAAATATTTTATTAAGGGGGAGTTTTACCAAAAACAATTTTTCAAATGTTTTGTTATATCAAAAAGGGGAGATTGTTGAACTATGTTTTGATATAACAATTTAAGGCAAAATGTTTTTGGACTTGAATTGAATTTATTCAAAGTTTCCAAAATTTTAAAAAATAATTCAAAGTCCATTTAACTTGGAATTGAGCACAAAATATTTTTCTGGACAAGTAGTACCGATAATGTTCTTACAATATCGATACCTCATGAACAGTACCGATACTGTTCATATGGTACCGATACCAAGGTAAGGGAAGTATAGATACTCACTAGTAGTATCGATACTACCAACATTGCTCAAATTTCAGAATACAAAAATGGTACAGATACCCAAAGGGGTACCGATACTACTTTACATAGTAGTATTGATAACATAGGCATAGTATCGATACCATCAGGCCCTAACGGCTAGTAACAACTAGTTGATTTAAAAATAACAAAGGTAGTACCGATACTCCCTTTAGGAGTACCGATACCTATGTACTGAGCAGTTTTATTTTGCAAAGATTTCATCTCCAAATGGCTAGAAATCATCCCCAAAGGCTAGAAACGGACACAACTTCATTCCAACATATTAATACAAGTTCAAGACACTTGAAGAAGGGTTAGAACACCTATCCAAGCAATAAAACACAAGAGAAGAATTTTCCATTCTTATTTTTCTATTATCTTGTAAATATTGTGTTTTAGTGAGCTTCAATTTGTAAACACCTACCTTGTAAGGATTTTCTTGTTTACACTATCTTTCCTTTTGTAAAAGGGGTTTGGTTCTAGTTTCGCCAAGTGAAAAACTAGGGAGTGTAAAGGTTATCTCTTGATCCTTTAAAAAGAAAGAACAAATTAGTGAATTTGTTAGAAAATCCTTAGTTAGGAGCTAAGGTAGTGGAAGTAGACTTGGTTGATAAGTCGAACCACTATAAATCCTTGTGTAAAATTCCTCTATCTTTTAATCTCCTTACTCCCTAATCAAATTATTGCCAATTAACCCCCTTGTAACTCTATCGGTTGTCAATTCGAGCTTCCACAAATCCCAACAAAAATTGACGACCTTTTGAGCTGAACGTTAACATGTTGATTGGGATATGATTATATATGATCTCAGATTCGTTTGAAGTGTATTTTATGGACTGAGTCCCCGTTTACATATGACGTCGAGCCAATACTTAAAAGTAACGACGATGCTAATAGACATCATTAAAAATATAATTTTATCATATCTAATTCAGTATGTTAACATCCAGCTCAAACGACTATCAGGTTTTTAATAGAAAAGGACGAGATTGGTACATATAAATAGTCGGGTTACAATTTTATAAATTTTAATAGTTGAGAGACTCAACAAAGCAATATCCTATAATTAAGGGATTATTTTATAACTTTTAATAGTCAGGAGACTCAACAAAACAACGTCCTATAATCGAGGGACTTTAGCCTAATATTTATTTGATTTGGGTAATCATATTTCATTTTCAGCTGAATGGTTTCTTCCTTATATATTTCAATCTTTTTATTTGATATAATTCAATCTTTTTAATGTATAGGTTTAAATTAATAAAAAAACTAAAAATCCATTTAATAATATTTAATCAATAATAATTTATATGTTTGTAGAATACTTAAGACCTTGGATAGAGCCATGATTAAATATTAACAGAAACCGAAAATTACAATGACTTATTAAGTATTTAAATTCAAAATTCAAAAAATAATATTTAATTTATCTAATATTTAAACTTATAATGATCTGAATTGTTATTACACCAAAAATTAGAGAACATGATATATTTTTAGGGATGGTCAAAATACCCGAACTCGACGGGTCCTAACCCAACCATATAGAGATGTTTTTTTAAAACTTTGGGGTTCGAGACGAGACGAAACGGGTTATATAGTATATAACTTAGAAACAAGACCCGACCCTATAATTTTTCCTTTTATATATATATAATATTTAATATCTTAGGAATTTTCATTTTTATATTGTTAAAATATATTCTTGAATATATCAATTTAGAATACTTATTCAAACTCTATTGTTTCCAATAATCTGATCACACTCTCTCTCATCCCATGTCCAACTTCTGGATAAGTTTCTCTCATTCTCTTTGTATATTTTCAGCAATCTTCAAGTCTAAGGGTTGCGCTGCTATGCCACTTTTATGGTTCTCTTCATTTGTTTTCAATACTCTTATCACTCTATCTCTGTTAGATATGACATATAAGCTTATACCAACCACAAAAAAGGGAAAGGTAATCAAAGGAAGAAACAGAAGAAGAAACCAGCAGCTCGAGCCTACTGGGGCAAATTTCACTTGGGTTCTGTACGTGTTACTCTATCTTGTGATTCTTATTGATCTGACAGTACTGGTGATTAGATTTCTCAACCAGAATTGAAATGACTAGGCTTCTATGGATGTAATCTTCAATTGTGCAACTATTTTCAGGAGGCCTCTATGGATGTACTCTTCGTTGTGCAACTATTCTCTGTAGTTTTCATTTGTAGTTCAATGAAATGACTAGACTTTTTCTGTACTCTCCATTTGTAGTTCAATGAAATGATTAGACTTTTTCTGTACTCTCCATTTGTAGTTCAATGAAATATCACAATTTTTTTCTTTAAGCTTTACATCTAGATGCTCTGTTTCTGAACAAGATTTATGCTCTACGGTCCTTTTATTCCTATGATAATTGCAATCGATTTGGAAAAGCAAAGTTGATGATCAGGGAACTTTCAGACTTTCCTCTTTGGTGAGGAGTTGCTCTAAGCACTACGAACGGTAACATTTCATTAAGCTTGTAATGCACATTTGCATAGACGTAAATACCTCAGTCTCAGTGTACTAAGTTTCCCTTTGTTCAATTTATGAAACAAAGAGAAGTGCAATAAATGAATCTATCAATGTAAAGTTGGATCATTGCAGGAAACCAAAGAGAAGTTCATAATCCTTTAATGTAGTAAACAAAATGCCTCAATATATTTGTTTCCATGTATAGGTGTCTGATGCAAATAATAAAATTTACTAGTTACTGATTTTAACTGCTTTCGATATATTACTTTCTCCTGAGGCATTAGATTGCAACTGCTCTTATTTTTGTATATTTATGTTGGTATCTTTTGTATATTTACGAGCAGACAATAGCTCTCAAGATATTAGCTGGTAAGTTCAAAGTTTCTCTTGTAGATAAATAAACAATTGTTGATGAACATCTGAAAAGTTAACAAAATCACAGAGTACTTTCATATAATCTTTATGCTCGTGTTTCTCACTGGTATTTTGCATTCTGAGCCGAGTAAAACCCTCAACTTTTTCCTTCCGAGTTAACCGTGTTTATGATTACTTGTTAAATTTATCTGTGTAATAATTATGTTAATTGTTTCAGAGGTAAGATCTGGAACACCCATTTCCGTATGTTACTGTATACCAGTCCAGAATGTCACATGTTCTATTCAAAACAGCCCTTGTTTAAAATTCAGTAAAATTTTGTATCTTTTTAAAAGTCCTATAAACCATTATCAATATTTATAAAACATTTCATTTAGTAAGTAAATAAGATCAATTAATATCATACTAAATAACTAGCTATCATTCTAAATAACTTGCTATCATTCATAATCGATAATAATAAGTATCATCCATAAAAGGTAAGTTTAAGATATTCTAATTTCTAAGTATCAAAACCATATAATATACATGCCAGCTAGTATCATCAATATTCGAAAGATGTCATACTAATTCTGGTAAGTTGATTTGTTCCACAAAAAGTGATGCTGACTGGCCTCCTTACTCCCTACGCTTAGCTTTACTTACGCATGAAAATCATAACACGCTATGTATACACTTAGTGAGTCATTAAATATCACATGCATAAAATATTAAAAATATCATTTAAAAGCTTATATGTAGCTCAGGGATTCATCACAAAACAGTTTATACTAAATCAGAGTTTCATTGCAGATTCCCTTTCAAGTCAAATCAATCAGGCTATTTCATTGCCATATCCTTCAAATAAACATTTTTGTGCAATTCACGGCTCAGCCCAATGTAAATCAAAGAGAATGAAAGGCATACGAGTCAGACGAGCATATACATATAATGCACAAGTACTGTAAAATACATCATCAATGTGCCAATGATAAAGAATATATAGCACCATCATCACTCATGTGCAGGCACCATTTTAATATGTGTGCCATAAAATGTATTCCTAGTACTTTAACACCACCATCACACAGACGTCAGACACGTGCTAAGTACCTATTGGTAGCATCACCGTCACACAGAAGTTAGACACATGCAAAGTATCATATAATAGCACCACCGTCATACAAGTTACGTCAGACACGTGTTATAAGTATAATGTAGTTGCTAGTAGCACCACCGTCACATAAGTCACGTCAGACACGTGCTAAATATAATACTCCACCTCTATAGCATACCAATTATACCTATGACCCTCAATGCATTTACAATGGGCAATTCCATAAAATCATGTATCATGCACATTTAAAAGCCTTTCCAAAATCAACCAATTCAAGTATCACATCTCAGTAAGAAATACAAAGTGCAATTCATACCCGAAACCATTCGAAGAAACTATATATCAAAATAGAATAAAATAGAATAAACGATTTGAAAATCACTTTCTTTTAAAATCGTTCGAGGTTGACTCATCGCAAGTCTTCCTCTTATCATACTCATCATAGTTTAAGTAAAAAGGCACTCACCTGGTAATGCCTCACTAGTAATCTTACTTAGCGATTCAAGCTTCACTCCTGAACTTTTTCTTAAGCTTTAAGCTTGCTTTGATTTTGATTTTTATCCCAATCATGAACATCATATACAAATCACATATAAATTTCAAGGTACATGTTAGTATCTTACTAACATGAACATAGGCGCACATTAGCATAAAATTTTTCTAAAAATTCTTTCGATACTTAATCGATACTAAATCCATTTCATATAATTAATGTTGACCTTAACACTACAATATACAACTTCAATCCTCATAATACTCATATCAACCAATAACTCACATAATTATTTCAAAATCCACAATCTAACCATTCAAATGAATTCTTTAGAATTCATTCCAACATATCCAATTTATTCACAATGGTCCCTCACCATTTAACTTTAAATTCATGCATCTAATAACATAGTCAAGCCACCAGATATTTTATTCAAGCATAGTACCTCAACTTCAATCAATTTTCACTTCATTTCTATAATTTCCATAACTTGACAGCTTGAACTACCTTAAAGAATCATTAGTATGCATTAATCCACACGCTGGAATTTAATTCAGCTTGTTTCATTTGAAACTATATTTGAATATGAATCTAGCCATATAAGACACTTCTTCTAATTCAACTTGTAAAATTTATGGTGAATTTTCTAATCCAATTTCCGGAATATGTTTTGAGCATAAATTGTTGCCCTGTTTTCTGACCTATCATCGATCAAAAATTCATATCTTTCATTATACACATTGGAATTTATCCTTGTTTCTTTTAAACGAAACTAGACTGACATACAAACACAACGATATAAAAATCACTTCCTAATCATTTTTATATAATTTCTAGTGTTTTTTCAAACTTACTTTCAGGTTCAAGAATCTAAACAGTTTTCATTGTTTTGCATCCTTAATTTCTCCATAAAATCTTATAATTTACACATTGGTCCTTAATCTTTAAAAAAAACTTACAAATTGGTCCAAATAACTTTCTAAAGATTACATAATCATCCATTCATCATGTCTAACCTCAATTTCATGATAATTTCCATTTCAAACCCATATTTTCATCTTTTATAATATAATCCCTAAACCTTTATAAACTTCCAAATTGATCCAAACAACTTCTAATGCTACCATTTAATATTCCAAGATCACATTTAACCATAGAACATTAATTATTGCATTAAAATCACTTAAATCCCCAATTTTCCAAACTTTACAATATGGTCCCAAACTTTAACAAGCTTCCAAATTTGTCCAAAATCATATTTCAAAGCATGTAGAATCATTCATACATCATTTCTAACCCTTAGGAAATTTTCAATATTTTCCCCTTAATTTTTACTCATGGTCGAATCTTCTAGAGCATAGGTAATAAAATTTCACGTTGATTCAAGCATGATTTCAAGCTCCTAACATCAATTCCATGCTATTTTCATCAAATCCATATCAAAACAATTCAAACACCCAATTTATCTCAAAACCCTACTTGGCCAAATCCTTGATATTTCAATTAATTTTCATGCTTGGAAATGATTTAACAACATCCATAACATCATAATTCTTCATCAATTCATAAAACCCTAACAGGAACATAAACCCTAAGATTTGGGAACTTCATATTCAAGCAAGATTAGCATGCAAAATATGTACCAAAAGATATAGCTCATCGAATCAAACAATTTTCCTTTCATGTCTGAATCAAAATTCCTAAGAAATTGGCTAGAAAAATCAAAAATAAAAATTTTCTCTTACCTTGCTATGGAGTGCACGTTCAAGGATGAAGATGAAGCAATTCTACACATTTCTTCATCTATTCTTACTTTAATAAATGAATTAAAAATTCAATTATCATTTTACCCTTAAAATTCCATCATCTTTACCATTTTACCCTTGAATTTCATGATAATTACTAAATTACCATGCTTTCATCATCCCTTACATCATCAAAGAAAAAAATGAACTAACAATTTCTCATTTTCCAATTTTTTCCTTGCAATTTTTCAAAATTTACAATCTAGCCATTAAAATCCAATGATCCATATTTAACATGGAAAATCATATTAAATCCAATAATCTTTCAATTTAACACATGGAAATAATATTCTTAACCTTTCCTTATCATCCTTCAAAATATCTCAAAAATCTGACTCGATCCGATTATCCGAATTGTTCTCGAACTTTATCGCATTATAGCCTTTTATACAAAATCCGCATGAAAAATCTGATTACCATGGAAACGTAATTATTGGGGGTGAACTAGTCGTTTACGAGGCCATATTACATAGCTTTTTAAAATTACAACTTGGTCCCTAAACTTTTCCCAAGTTTGCATTTTGGCCACCAAACTTTCAAAAATTACATTTTGATCACTAACCTAATTTTTGGGGTATTACAAGATCTCTCTATTATTTATACCTAGTTATACAAAACAATTTTGTATAAAAAATGATTGTATTATAATCTAAGGAAATTAACTAAGGAAGAGAGAAATAATAAAAGAGGTGATGAAATAGAAATCTGATTATTGAATTTAGGAGTTTACAACAATATAAATAAACTAATTATAGTTATATAAATGAACTAAGTTGTTGACTTCTAATATGACTTTTTTTTTACTAAATATAAAATTATATCTAGAGATAGAGATTACAAAAACTTCTACGACTTATCATTTCTTATCTTAAAAGACTCCTAAACAAACAAGATTTTTGCACGGTTGATTTTAACACAAGATTTCTACACGGTTGATTTTAACACAAGATTTCTACACGGTTGATTCTAACATTCCACCTCAGGGTAGTGAATGAATATATGTCACCCCCACTTGTTTAGAATTTCTTGAAAAATCTTACTTGCCAGTACCTTCGTGAGCACATCCGTCAACTGTTCCTTGGTAAAGATGAATGGAGTACAAATCACACCACTGTTGTAATACCCCAAATTTTGGTTAAAATGTAAGTTTTGAAAGTTTGATAGCTAAAGTATAACTTTGTAAAAGAAGTTGAGAGGCTAAAATATAATTTTTGAAAAGTTATATATTTTAGCTTGTAAATGAATAGTTTGGCCTAAAACAATAAATTTAGTGGGAAATAGATTTTTTGGTACATGAATTGTGTTAAAAGCTATAAAGTTGTGAAGTTCGGTGTGGAATCAGATAATCGGATCGAACCAGAATTTCACAAAAATTTGAAGGGTGCTAGATAAAGGTTGGAAATATTATTTCCATAAATTACAACAATGGAATTTAACATGGATTCACGGAATTAAGACCGATTTTTTCCATGTTAAGTCATAATTGTGAAATCGATGACTAAATTGAAATTCTGAAAAGTGCCAAGGATAAAAGAGGGAAGTTAAATTTTGTTTGTTCATATTTGACTTTTTGAATATTGAATTGGAAGATATTATGGTGGCATGGTGGAAATTATTAAGAATTTTAAAGACAAAGTTGGAATTTCATATTAAATGAACTTTAAATTCATTTAAACAGTTATAAGACATGCGTGTTAGTGAAATGGTGTAGAAAATTAAAGAAAAATCATTAACTTCTTCTTCTCCAATGTGAATCACCATTTATAAGAGGTAAGAATTTTCAATTTAATTTTTAGTCTTATTCGATTGATTTTTGGGTTAAGCTATTAGATAGAGAATTAATCTACTTGAAATTCTTTATCATTTGGTATAATTATTTCATGGAAAATATGCTTGAATGATGAAGTTCATGATTAGAGTTTATGAAGGGTTTGTTGATTTTGAAGGTTTAATGAAGGTTATTATGTTTTTTATGTTAGGGATTAATTTTCAAGTATGTGTTATGATTAAAATCAAGTGTATAAGTATTTATAGCATTTGATTATATTAGGGTTTATTGAGGTTTGATGGATTTGGATTTAATTTGAGGTTTGATGGATTTGGATTTAATTTGATGTTGTGATGGTTGAAACAACATGAATTTAATGTTAGGAGGTTGAATTCATGCTTGAAATTAAATGGAAATAAACTCCTAAGGTACTAAGGGCATTAGGCCATAGGGAAGAAAATTAGGAAAAATGTTGTAAAATTTCCTATGGTCTAGAATTGATATTGAATTATTCTACATGCTTTGAAGATTTAATTGGATCAATTTGGAAGCTTGGAATAGAAAAAAAAAAGGCTATTTTGCAAGTTTTGAGAATTATGGGATATTGATGTATGAAAGTGTAAATTGGGGTATTCAATGTTGAATATTAATTGTGGAATGCTGAATTTTAAGTTAGAATATTGATTTAGACCCAAAGTTTAAATTTGATAGAGTTTTGTGGTGGAATTCGAATGGTCACTGAATTTAAGGACTTAAATGTAAGTTTGCAAATGTGAAGGTACTGGTTGAGTATGAAATTTCAGTACTGGAAATTGTTACTTGAATGTTGAATTTCAAATTTAAGTATGTGTTTGGGACCAAATTACAAGATTGAAAAGACTAGGGAAAAGTAAGGATGAAATTGCAAGTATTTAAAAGTTAAGGTATGAGATTGAGTATGTTATTAAAGTGCTGGAAACTTTAGTTATTAATGTGAAATGATCATAATGGTAAAGGGGCCATTATGAATTAAATGGAAAAGTTGATATGAATTCTAAAAAGAATTCATAATTAGTAACTTGAGTGTGAAGATGATAAAGTTGAAGGGTTGATGATGAAAATAAATACTTATGGAATTGAATGAGTATTTTAAGAAGTTTGAAATTATGATGGAAGGACAAATTAATTTTATATCGATATAATATCGATTTTTATTTAGACTTTTATATTATCAAGTTTGCATTATGTTAGTTCGATACTAACATATAGTTCGAATATTTTATGTTATTATATGATGTTGTCAGATTACGATAAATCTAGTGAATCGAACAATCCGAAAGGAAAGGATAAAGCACAAGAGTAAAGAAGTATGGTATAAAAGTTCGATAGTGAGGCAAAAGTGAGTGCAATTTATTTATTTATTTAATTATTTTGATTGAGAACGACTTGCAACAAGTCAACCTCATATTATTATTTTAAGGTAAGCTTTCAATTTTAATTATGAAATATTTCCATAATGTCTATATAAAGTTTTATGGATGGTTTAGGGTATGAACTGCCCAAGTTTACGTTCCTGCAACGATGAATCGAAAATGATTCTGATTTTTAAATGTTTATCATTAAATGATTATGATATGATCTAAAAGTCCATTGTATGTTGCATCGAGAGTCGTAAGTACATTGGCATGCCGTTAGGTTGAGTAAATTCAAGTCATGGTACATTCGTGTACATTATGTTATGCACCATTGGTGTATATGTTACGGTTTCCACTTGGAGTGTACTTTTATGATAAGTTATGACCGACACCATAATGTGCCTAGTGCGCACCTTATATTCTACTCACGTACCTTATATTATCTTAAATATGCATTGGGTTATAAATAAAATGAAATATGAATGTTATGAACATGTCATGTTGGCATGAAATATGTTATGTTTACTTATATGATATTATTTGTTGCAAATTTTATAAAATCATGAAAAAAGTTAGTTTCAGGTTATGATGCGAAAATGGACTTGAATAAGTCAGTTTGAAAATTTTAATATTTTATTTACATTTATTTCAATGCTTTATTATATTTATGATATTTTAGGTTTTATCTCACGTTTATCTCAGTGATTAAAGGAATCGTTGTTGTTCCTAGAGGTCACGGGTTCGAGCACCAACGACTGCAAGGGTGATTTAACGTTTATTGTCAAATGGTTGAGAATATTTAGAATAGATAATACTTTGTAATCACCTTTAGCTTAATAAAAAAAAGGTTTTATTTCACCTGAGTTTATTACTGCATCACTAAGTTATATTTAGTGCGTGATGGTTTTTATGCGTAAGGATAAGGTCGCGTAGCGAGGAGCCTCCTCAGTATCATTTTGGAAATCGTACTTACTATCTGTATCAGTAAGACATCTCTATTGTCACATTCAACTTTTAGTGGCATGTATATTTATACATGTTAGTTGTTTTACTAGTTTGCTATAAATGGTTTGTAATAGTAAATTAAGACAATTTAGTTTGGGTTTATATATTTATATTAGTATTATTGCATGCATGTTATATTAACGTTTTATGTTTAAAAAAATAGTTTTCAATTGAAACAATGTTTAGGCAGTTTCTATAGTTTTTGAAATAGCACTAAACTATTTAATTGCTACCTAAAATCAAATTTGTTTTTAATAATTAAATATTATTTTATGATTTTATGTAACAGATAAAATAGTTTTAAAGTTGTAATAGGAAGGTTTTATAATGAAATAAATTTTAAGGCATTTATGTTCAATCCATGTGTGTACAAAGTTAAGATAACATATTTAACTCGTATTTCGAGAAGTATAAGGGTTAGGGTGTTACAACTGTCCGATTTTTTCTTATTGTTTGATATTACTCACATCAAAACAAAAACTATTAATATTAGTTAAATGTTTTTTCAAAAGTAAGTCAAACGTTGGTCAACTGTATAAGGGGAGTTAAAGGGTGGTCTTGCGTGGTAGAATAGTTCCCAGGTAAATTGATCAACATTCCACATCAATATTTCATCATCCACGATAATGGTTGTTAACGTCAAGTAATCAATTTGTTATAAATCGGTAACACTAGTGATCAAACCATTAATTTTAAAATATCAATGGGGAAAAGACAAACATTGTAATCCCCTCAGACCGATAAGAGTAACCTGATCCGATCTGGAGTGTCACATTACGGCCACCAGAGCGACCCACTGTAAAAATAGCGGAAAATTTAATACTTTTTATCAAAACATGTAACTCATAAAATCATTTATCAGTATTTATAAATAAAACAAATTTCCAGACTCGTATATAAAACAAAATACAATTACATGCCCCCTAATCACATGTATCATTCTCTATAAGCAACACCGGAAGAACTCCCTTATTGATATCGATAGTTGTACTAGTACAATTCTTTTAACCTGTAATGGTGAGTAATAGAGTGAGATTCAGAAAGCTCAGTAATACAGAACTACCAGATGATGCTGAAGAACGTGCAGATACAGATAAACATATATTTCCTTATTGGTTCAGATATCTACAAATTTTTAGGCTGAGCGGGGATCCTACTAATATTTTAGGAGTAACGGACAATGAGCTTTCAGATCAGAGAAATACTTCGGATGACTAAGTTCAGGAGATTAGAATAGGTTATCTAGTGTGTTCTCATAAAACCAGTAAAAAGAGACAGAATCTTTTAAAACATAAATACATATACCCACATCCATCACGTACAAAATGTGTAGGTTCCCCAGAACCAAACAACCCTGTCATGTCCAGTAAGGTCCTGAGCACAAAGTCGAGGAACCTGCAAGTATTCTTCCTCCAACAATACCCCCCAATAAAACATGTTCCGTCCTTAAACGAATATATCAAAAATCTAAACATAATTCATGTCAAGTATCAGATCAGAATCTAGGTCAAGTATCAGATCAGAATCTAAGTCAAGTATCAGATCAGAATCCATTTCAGATATCTTATCAGAATCCATGTCAAGTATCAGATCAGAATTCATGTCAAGTATCAGATCAGAATTCAAATCAAAAATCATATAAAATATTCATGTGAGTAGGGAACACACCAGAATTTATAGATATTATTCAAAGATATTGGATAATCTTAACATGTAGAGGAACACGGATCTTCAGTATACCGATGGAATATCGAAATTCTGAATCACTATTGGAAGAGTTCAATAACTGACAAAATCATCAGTTATTCAGAATATGATTTGAGCTGATAAGGAAAAAATGAAGGTTCATGACATTTACAGTCTGTGTCGATCTATCAGATTATCGAAATAACCCAAGCTGAACAACTTCTAGAACTAATATATGTTGACCGGTCTATTCGTTATCCTTCCAGCTATTCACTCTTTAATACCAACAATTATTGTTCATAAATCATCTTTGAGTCATCGTTGAATGAATCTTCCAATGGTCTTTATTTCATTTCCTCACTTCAACGATATCAATAAATACTGACGTACTTGATTTTTAGTTCATAACCCACAGTAATGGTACACTATGCAAACTCATCAGAGTTTCCAGACATATCCAAATCACTTACTATATCCTCAGTTATTGAGGTTACTTAGTTCATTTAATAGAAAAGTCCAATCCAGTTACTTCGGAGTTTTCCAAAGTAATTCGTACGTTTCTGAATTTCTGATATATATTATACTCCTGTTTCGTTCAATTTGTTCTTCATGGTTGATTTCTCTAACGAATATCCCCTTCTTAATACAGAATGTGATCTAGAATTGAGTTGAGCTGAATACTTTCAAAATTATCATCGAACCAAACATGAGAAGTCGAACACGCATTCAAGTGACATCTATACATTCAAGTGACATCTATACCGTTCTGGTACTGATATAACACTAACATTGGTTGCTCGGCTTAATATGTGATCCAGAACTTTTAAAATCAGTATCACACCCATGTTTATTTGGATTCCTTAATTAATCCAAGACATCTACTTAGTCTAGGTACTAAGGTTATTTTGGTTATTTTCGTGCTCAATGTTTTTCAATTCATTTCAAATCTTGAGGATGTCCATTCATTCCTGGGCTTGGTGATATTCTTGAGTCATTTCTATTCCAAGGGTATTTTGGTCATTTCACATATTCAGTGTATTTCAATCATTTCCTTCCGTCCGATCTTACTATTAAATTTAATCTTATAATTTATTCCAGTCCTTTCGTACAGTTCTGACAAAAGAAAACCCACGATAAATTATTCTTCAGGTATTTACTCATAACTCGGATATTTTCGGGTCAAGTGCGTTCTCAGATTTTATAAACGAAATATCATTAATTTTTCAGTACAAAGACATGATCTTAACAATTAAATCCGTAATTTATCCAGTTAAGTACAAATCCTCAAAGTACTTTATTATTTCGGGTCAACTCGGACTATTTTTACCTTTCAAGGGCATTTTTTTAATTTCTTAACCAAATAGTTTCGGTATTAACTCTTTACAAAAATAACTATAATTTAAAGATCCTATGGTTAATTTCCTTTCAAAACATTCTCTAATCCTGAAATGATTCCTTAACAAACTTCTAGAATCTTGCCCAAACTCTCTTAGGGTTAAAAAAACGGTTATCCAAATTTTCTAAGCAAAACTAGCATTTCTTATGCACATAAGTAGTTTCACCAGATCAATAAGTCTTTTCAGAGTTATTAATCAACTTACAAACTTACAGGAACAATTCTTATCATTTTACAATATAGGGGTATTTTTGTAATTTTACTTAATCGAAATATTCTCATAATTTATCATCCAAGTACCTTTAATGAGATAAATTATAATCTATATATCCATGGTTGATTCCTTTATTACTTAATTCCAAAACTTGTAATTTAATTTCAACTGTCCTCCAATTCTTATAATAGTCATCTGAGCCATATTTAGTTACCAACTTTCTACCGCATTCGTATCGAGTGTAGAACTTCATTAATAATACATATGAGACCAAACATTTCCATTCATGCATTTACGAATACTTAAATTCCATTTGAATGCCCTCGATCTTGAAATCATCATCCAATAATTCCTCAGATGCATATCAACAGAAATTACATAAAAAAAAAAGGAGCTTAATTCTGGAAAACAGATCGAATTAGGTGATAAATCAGTCAAAAAAAGCTTACCGGGTTTGAGTTTGGTGAAACGGACCCCAAAAACAGATTCAGGATGTCAAAACATAAAATATGACTTTTCAAAAATTTTGACTCTTCGGTCAAAGTCAATGGGTTTGACTAGAAATTTCGAGATATTCAGGTCCGAATTTTGAAAAACGGACTGCGAAATCGGACTCGGAACGTCTAAAAACGTTAGGATAGGTATATCGGTCAAAGTCAAAGGTCGTACGCCCGGTCAACGTCGGTCAAAGTTCTGGTCAACAGTGGTCAACGGTCGACCATTTTACAAAAATATCACCCTAACATAAATTAATTACAAAATCAGTCCATCTTACCGGGTTCGAGTTTGGCAAAAGGACCCCAAAAACATATTCGGGACGTCAAAACATAAAATATGACTTTTCAAAAATTTTGACTCTTCAATCAAAGTCAAAGTCAATTGGTTTGACTGGCAATTTCGAGGCATTCAGGTCTGAATTTTGAAAAACGAACTGCGGAATCGGACTCAGAACGTCGAAAAATGTCATGATAGGTATACTGGTCAAAGTCAAAGGTCGTTCAACGCCCGGTCAACACCGGTCAAAGTTCTGGTCAACGGTGGTCAACAGTCAACCGTTTTACACAAATATCTCCCTAACATAAATTAATTACAAAATTAGCCACCTTCTACAAATATTTACAAAACTAACACCCGAATTTTACACAAATATCACCCTAACAGAAATTAATTACAAAACTAACACCCCCTACGTGCAGTGGCGGCGCGTGCGACGCGTGATCAGTTATACGGTGTCGAAAAATTCCCGGAGAAATTCCTAAGAATTATTTAAGGCATTTTGAGACACTTACTAAGTTCGGTTCACAATTTTGAACGACGGAGAGCTTAATTCCAAAACATCGAAAACTTTGACTATCTCACCCCTCCACACGCCAGTGACAAAGGAGAAACGGAGGACACTGGCGGACTCGGAACGATGCAAGGAACACGATGGTGCGGGAGGTGTCGAAAACGGATGACCGGATCGTCGTGAATTGACGAAAAACCAATGGAAATCGAGTTAGAACCGATGATACTTCCAACTGAAATTAACGACGAACGACGATGATTAATAACGAAAGGTTTGAGGGGTTTTATTCTTCAGTTGAAAATGAACATGATGGTGGTTTCGGTTCGTCGACGAGTAGATCGGAGTTGAAAAGAGGGTTGAAGGGGAGGGAAACTGAAAATATTTCTATAGAAATACACGGAAAATGGGGTTTTTATTTTCTCTTAAAGAAAAATGGGTAAACCATGAGTTTAGTCACTAAATTTTCAGCACTTTATAAAACAGTCTGCCAACTTTACGATTTTACAATTTAATCCTCAATTTCTTCCAAAATTCTAATTAAATTCACCACTTTATAATTTCTAAAATTTATCCCCTAAATTGGGGTGTTATAATTCTCCATCCTCAAAAGAATTTCGTCCTCGAAATTCATTCATGTCACATAATTACAGAAATGAAACTTCCATCAGTTCTTCTATATCTTCAAGTAGCTTTTATAGAAATACGGATCCTCCAGTAATCCTTAACCAGTTGAGTATACATTCTTGTCAGAACTCTCCGTCATTTCAATAAAAGAATCTGAATAAAAATTTTCTTGAGTAGTCAATTCAGCCTTGGTCATGAGAATAGGCTCTATAAAGTAGTAGCATATCCCAATTTCATTTCCAGAGTCGGGTCAGAATTTCTCAGATGAATAACTCTCAAATGGCTCGTGAGGTACTTTACAGCGTTTAGACAATATAGCCTTAACGGATAGAAACTTTGGTTTTCTCGTTACAGATAGGGACTCATCCCTGGAGTTCCGGCACAGAGAAGTACGATTGTAGTCTAGTGCATGTATTGATCATACATCTTTTGAAATTCGATCGGTCGGTCTATCTTGAAAATTTTGACTCAAACCAAAGCTCTAATAACACTAAATGTAACTCCCTCAGACTGATAAGAGTAACATGATCCGATCTAGAGTGTCACATTAGGGCCACCAGAGCGACCCACTGTAAAAATAGCGGAAAATTTAAAACTTTTTATCAAAACATGTAACTCATAAAATCATTTATCAGTATTTAGAAATAAAACAGATTTTCAGACTCGTATATAAAGCAAAATACAATTACATGCCCCTAATTACATGTATCATTCTCTGCAAGCAACGCCAGAAGAACTCCCTTATTGATATCGATAGCTACACTGGTACAATTCTTTTAACCTGCAATAGTGAGTAATAGAGTGAGCTTCGGAAAGCTCAGTAATATAGAAATACCAGATGATGCTGAAGAACGTGCAGATACAGATAAACATATATTTCCTTATTGGTTCAAATATCTATAGATTTTTAGGCTGACCGGGGATCATACTGATATTTCAGGAGTAACGGACAATGAGCTTTCAGATCAGAGAAATATTTCGGATGACTAAGTTCATAAGATCAAAATAGGTTATCTAGTGTGTTCCCGTAAAACCAGTAAAAAGATACAGATTCTTCTAAAACATATATACAAATACCCCCGTCTGTCACGTACAAAATGTGTAGGTTCCCCAGAACATAACAATCCCGTCACGTTTAGTAAGGCCCTGAGCACAAAGCCGAGGAACCTGCAAGTATTCTTCCTCCAACAATACCCCTCAATAAAATATGTTCCATCCGTAAATGGATATATCAAAATTTAAAACATAATTCATGTCAAGTATCATATCAAAATCTAGGTCAAGTATCAGATCAGAATCCAAGTCAAGTATCAGATCATAATCGAAGTCAAGTATCATATCAGAATCCATGTCAGATATCATATCAGAATCCATGTCAAATATCAGATCAAAATTCATGTCAAGTATCAGATCAGAATTCAAATCAAAATTCATATAAAATATTCATGTGAGTAGGGAACACACCAGAATTTACAGATATTATTCAAAGATATTGGATAATCTTAACAGGTAGAGGAACATGGATCTTCAGTATACCGATAGAATATCAGAATTCTGAATCACTATTGGAAGAGTTCAATAACTGACGGAATCATCAGTTATGCAGAATATGATTTGAGTTGATAAGGAAAAAATAAAGGTTCATGACATTTACAGTCTGTGTCGATCTATCAGATTATCGAAATAACCTAAGCTGAACAACTTCTAAAACTAATACATGTTAACCGGTCTATTCGTTGTCTTTCCAGGTATTCACTCTTTAATACCAACAATTATTGTTCATAAATCATCTTTGAGTCATCGCTGAATGAATCTTCCAATGGTCTTTATTTCATTTCCTCGCTTCAACAATATCAAGAAATGCTGACGTACTTGATTTTTGGTTTATAACCCACAATAATAGTACACTATGCAAACTCATCAGAGTTTCCAGAGATATCAAAATCACTTACTATATCCTCAGTCATTGAGGTTACTTAGTTTATTTAATAGTCAAGTCCAATCCAGTTACTTCGGAGTTTTCCAAAGTAATTCGTACGTTTCTGAATTTCGGATATATATTGTACTCATGTTCCGTTTAATTTGGTCTTCATGGTTGATTTGTCTAACGAATATCCCCTTCTTAGTACAGAATGCGATCTAGAATTGAGCTGAGCTGAATACTTCCAAAATTATCATCGTACCAAACATGAGAAGTTGAACACGCATTCAAGTGACATCTATGCCGTTCTGGTACTGAAATAACACTAGCATTGGTTGCTCAGCTTAATATGTGATCCATAACTTTTAAGATCAATACCACACCCATGTTTATTTTGATTCCTTAATTAATCCAAGACATCAACTTAGTTTATCTCATAAGGGTATTTTGGTCATTTTGGTGCTCAATGTTTTTCCATTCATTTCAAATATTGAAGATGTCCATTTATTCCTGGGCTTAGTAATATTCTTGAGACATTTCTACTCAAAGAGAATTTTGGTCATTTCACAGATTCAGTGTATTTCAATCATTTCCTTCCATCCGATCTTACTATTAAATTCAATCTTATAATTTATTTCAGTACATTTGAACAATTCTGACAAAAGAACACCCCCGATAAATTATTCTTCAGGTATTTACTCATAACTCGGATATTTTCGAGTCAAGTGTGTTCTCAGATTTTACAAACGGAATATCATGAATTTTTGTGTACAAAGACAAGACCATAACAATTAAATCCTTAATTTATCGAGTTAAGTACAAATCCTCAAAGTACTTTCTCATTTTGGGTCAACTCAGACTATTTTTACCTTTCAAGGGCATTTTCGTAATTTCTTAACCAAATAGTTTCAGTATTAACTCTTTACGAAAATAACTATAATTTAAAGATCCTATGGTTAATTTCCTTTCAGAATATTCTCTAATCTTAAAATGATTCTTTAACAGACTTCTAGAATCTTGCCCAAACCCTATTGGGGTTAAAAAACGGTTATCCAAATTTTCTAAGCAAAACTAGCATTTCTTATGCACATCAGTATTTTCACCATATCAATAAGTCTTTTCAGAGTTATTAATCAACTTACAGGAACAATTCTTATCATTTTACAATATAGGGGTATTTTTGTAATTTTACTTAATCGAAATATTCTCATATTTTATCATCCAAGTACCTTTAATGAGATAAATTATAATCTACATATCCACGGTTGATTCCTTTATCACTTAAATCCAAAACTTGTAATTTAATTCCAACTGTCCTCCAATTCTTATAATAGTCATCTGAGCCATATTCAGTTACCTACTTTCTACCGCATTCGTATCGAGTGTAGAACTTCATTAATTACACATAGGAGACCAAACATTTCTATTCATGCATTTACCAATACCAACATGTTCTATAAAGCATAAAGAAATAGTAATGTATTACCTCGATTTTTGTGCCATACTGATCAACCATTAAATTCCATTTGAACACCCTCGATCTTGAAATCAACTTCCAATAATTCCTCAGATGCATATCAACAGAAATTACATCAAAAAAGGAGCTTAAATTCCAAAAAATAGATCGAATCGGGTGATAAATTAGTCAAAAACAGCTTACCGGGTTCAAGTTTGGCGAAACAGACCCCAAAAATATATTCGGCACGTCAAAAACATAAAATATGACTTTTCAAAAATTTTGACTCTTCGATCAAAGTTAAAGTCAACGGGTTTGACTGGCAATTTTGAGGCCTTCGGGTCCGAATTTCGAAAAATGGACTGTGGAATCAGACTCAGAACGTCGAAAAACGTCAGGATAGGTATACCCAGTCAAAGTCAAAGGTCGGTCAACGCTGGTCAAAGTTCTGGTCAACGGTGGTCAACGGTTAACAGTCGACCGTTTTACACAAATATCATCCTAAAATAAATTAATTACAAAATTAGTCTCCTTCTACAAATATTTACAAAACTAACACCCGAATTGTATACAAATATCACCCTAACATAAATTAATTACAAAACTAAAACCCCCTACGTGCAGTGGTGGCGCGTGTGACACGTGAACAGTGTTACGGTGTCGGAAAATTCTCGGAAAAATTCCTAAGAATTATTTTAAGGCATTTTGAGATACTTACTGAGCTCGGTTCACAATTTTGAACGACGGAGAGCTCGATTCTGAAACATCAAAAACTTTGACTATCTCACCCCTCCACGCACCGGCGATGACGGAGAAACAGAGGACACAGGCGGACTCGGAACGATGCAAGGAACACGATGGTGTGGGAGGTGTCGAAAACGGATGACCGGATCATCGTGAATCGATGAAAAACCAATGAAAATCGAGTTAGAACCGACGATACTTCCAACTGAAATTAATCACGAACGACGATGATTAATAACGAATGGTTTGAGGGGTTTTATTCTTCAGTCGACAATGAACACGATGGTGGTTTCGGTTCGTCGATCAGAGGTCGAACGGCGAGTAGATCGGAGTTGAAAGAAGGGTTGAAGGGGGAGAGAAACTGAAAATATTTCTGTAGAAATACATAGGAAATGGGGTTTATATTTTCTCTCAAAGAAAAATGGGTAAACTATGAGTTTAGTCACTGAATTTCTAGCACTTTATAAAATGGTATGCCAACTTTACGAATTTATAATTAAATCCTCAATTTCTTCCAAAATTCCAATTAAATTCACCACTTTATAATTTCTAAAATTTAGCCCCTAAATTGGGGTGTTACAATTCTCCACTTCTTAAAAGAATTTCATCCTCGAAATTCATTCATGTCACAAAATTATAGAAATGAAACTTCCATCAATTCTTCTATATCTTCAAGTAGCTTTTATAGAAATATGGATCCTCCACTAATCCTTAACCAGTTGAGTATACATTCTTGTCAGAACTCTCCGTCATTTCAATAAAAGAATCCGAACGAAAATTTCCTTGAGTAATTAATTCAGTCTTGGTCATGAGAATAGGCTCCATAGAGCAGTAGTATATCCCAATTTCATTTCCAGAGTCGGGTCAAAATTTTTCAGATTAATAACTCTCACATGGCTCATGAGGTACTTTATAGCGTTTAGACAGATGTTACCGGTATTCCTTTTTGTACAAGTATAGCCTTAACGGATAGAAACTTTGGTTTACTAGTTATAGATAGGGACTCAGCCTTTGAGTTCCAGCTCAAAGAGGTACGATTGTAGTCTAGGGAATATACTGATCATACATCTTTTGAAATTCGACCGGCCAGTCTATCTTGAAAATTTTGACTCAAACCAAAGCTCTGATACCACTAAATATAACCCCCTCAGACCGATAAGAGTAACATGATCCGATCTGGAGTGTCACATTAGGGCCACCAGAGCGACCCACTGTAAAAATAGCAAAAAATTTAAAACTTTTTATCAAAACATGTAACTCATAAAATCATTTATTAGAAATAAAACAGATTTTCAAACTCGTATATAAAACAAAATACAATTGTATGCCCCCTAATCACATGTATCATTCTCTGCAAGCAACACCAGAAGAACTCCCTTATTGATATCGATAGCTACACTGGTATAATTCTTTTAACCTGCAATGGTGAGTAATAGAGTGAGCTTCGGAAAGCTCAGTAATACAAAACTACCAGATGATGCTGAAGAACGTGCAGATACATATAAACATATATTTCCTTATTGGTTTAGATATCTACAGATTTTTAGGCTGAGTGGGGATCCTACTGATATTTCAGGAGTAACGGACAATTAGCTTTCAGATCAGAGAAATATTTCGGATGACTAAGTTCAGGAGATCAGAATAGGTTATCTAGTGTGTTCCAGTAAAACCAGTAAAAAGATACAGATTCTTTTAAAACATATATACATATACCCCCACTCGTCACGTACAAAATGTGTAGGTTCCCTAGAACCATACAACCCCGTTACATCCAGTAAGGCCATGAGCACAAAGCCGAGGAACCTACAAGTATTATTCCTCCAACAATATTCCCCAATAAAACATGTTCCGTCCGTAAACGGATATATCAAAATTCAAAACATAATTCATGTCAAGTATCATATCAAAATCTAGGTCAAGTATCAGATCAGAATCCAAGTCAACTATCATATCAGAATCTAAGTCAAGTATCAGATCAGAATCCATGACATATATCAGATCAGAATCCATGTCAAGTATTAGATCAGAATTCATGTCAAGTATCAGATCAGAATTCAAATCAAAAATCAGATAAAATATTCATGTGAGTAGGGAACACACCAGAATTTACATATATTATTCAAAGATATTAGATAATCTTAACAGGTAAAGGAACACGGATCTTCGGTATACCGATAGAATATCAGAATTCAGAATCACTATTGGAAGAGTTCAATAACTAACGGAATCATCAGTTATTCAGAATATGATTTGAGTTGATAAGGAAAAAATGAAGGTTAATGACATTAACAGTCTGTGTCGATCTATCAGATTATCTAATTAATCCAAGCTGAACAACTTCTAGAACTAATACATGTTGACCGGTCTATTCGTTGTCCTTTCAGGTATTCACTCTTTAATACCAACAATTATTGTTCATAAACCATATTTGAGTCATCACTGAATGAATCTTCCAATGGTCTTTATTTCATTTCCTCACTTCAACGATATCAGGAAATACTGACGTACTTGATTTTTTGTTCATAACCCAGAGTAATGGTACACTATGCAAACTCATCAAAGTTTCCAGACATATCCAAATCACTTACTATATCCTCAGTCATTGAGGTTACTTAGTTCATTTAATAGTCAAGTCCAATCCAGTTACTTCGGAGTTTTCCAAAGTAATTCGTACGTTTCTGAATTTCAGATATATATTGTACTCCTGTTCCGTTCAATTTGGTCTTCATGGTTGATTTATCTAACGAATATCCCCTTCTTAGTACAGAATGCGATCTAGAATTGAGTTGAGCTGAATACTTCCAAAAATTTTATCTAACCAAATTGAGAAGTCGAACACGCATTCAAGTGACATTTATGCCATTCTGGTACTGATATAACACTAGCATTGGTTGCTCGGCTTAATATGTGATCCATAACTTTTAAGATCAGTACCACACCCATGTTTATTTGGATTCCTTAATTAATCCAAGACATCTACTTAGTCTAGGTACAAAGGGTATTTTGGTTATTTTGGTGCTCAATGTTTTTTAATTCATTTCAAATCTTGAGGATGTCCATTCATTCCTGGGCTTGGTGATATTCTTGAGTCATTTCTATTCCTGGGGTATTTTGGTCATTTCACAGATTCAGTGTATTTCAATCATTTCCTTCCGTTCGATCTTACTATTAAATTTAATCTTATAATTTATTTCAGTCCTTTCGTACAATTCTGACAAAAGAAAACCCACGATAAATTATTCTTCAAGTATTTACTCATAACTCGGATATTTTGGGTCAATTGCATCCTCAGATTTTATAAACAGAATATCATTAATTTTTATGTACAAAGACAGGATCTTAACAATTAAATCCGTAATTTATCCAATTAAGTACAAATCCTCAAAGTACTTTCTTATTATGGGTCAACTCGGACTATTTTTACCTTTCAAGGGCATTTTTGTAATTTCTTAACCAAATAGTTTCGGTATTAACTCTTTACAAAAATAACTATAATTTAAAGATCCTATGGTTAATTTCCTTTCAGAACATTCTCTAATCCTGAAATGACTCCTTAACAGACTTCTAGAATCTTGCCCAAACCCTCTTGGGGTTAAAAAAACGGTTATCCAAATTTTCTAAGCAAAACTAGCATTTCTTATGCACATCAGTAGTTTCACCAGATCAATAAGTCTTTTCAGAGTTATTAATCAACTTACAGGAACAATTCTTATCATTTTACAATATAGGGGTATTTTCGTAATTTTACTTAATCAAAATATTCTCATAATTTATCATCCAAGTACCTTTAATGAGATAAATTATAATCTACATATCCATGGTTGATTCCTTTATCACTTAATTCCAGAATTTGTTATTTAATTCCAACTGTCTTCCAATTCTTAAAATAGTCATCTGAGCCATATTCAGTTACCTACTTTCTACCGCATTCGTATCGAGTGTAGAACTTCATTAATTACACATAGGAGACCAAACATTTCTATTTATGCATTTATCAATACCAAAATGTTCTATAAAGCATAAAGAAATAGTCATGTATTACCTCGATTTCTGTGTCATATTGATCAACCATTAAATTCCATTTGAACGCCCTCGATCTTGAAATCAACTTCCAATAATTCCTTAGATGCATATCAACAGAAATTACATAAAAAACGGAGCTTAAATTTCGAAAAACAGATCGAATCGGGTGATAAATCAGTCAAAAACAGCTTACCGGGTTCGAGTTTGGCAAAACGGACCCCAAAAATATATTCGGGACGTCAAAACATAAAATATGACTTTTCGAAAATTTTGACTCTTTGATCAAAGTTAAAGTCAACGGGTTTGACTGGCAATTTCGACGCCTTCGGGTCCGAATTTTGAAAAACGGACTGCGGAATCGGACTCAGAACGTCGAAAAACGTCAGGATAGATATACCCGATCAAAGTCAAAGGTCGTTTAACGCCCGGTCAACGCCGGTCAAAGTTCTGGTCAATAGTGGTCAACGAATGCAGGTCAACTGTCAACAGTCGACCGTTTTACACAAATATCACCCTAACATAAATTAATTACAAAATTAGCCACCTTCTACAGATATTCACAAAACTAACACTCAAATTTTACACAAACATCACCATAACATAAATTAAATACAAAACTAACACCCCCTACGCGTAGTGGCGGCACGTGCGACGCTTGAACAATGATACGGTGTCGGAAAATTCCTAGGAATTATTTTAAGGCATTTTGAGACACTTACTAAGCTCGGTTCATAATTTTGAACGACAGCGAGCTCGATTCTGAAACATCAAAAACTTTGACTTTCTCACCCCTCTATGCGCTGGAGACGACGGAGAAATAGAGGACACCGGCGGACTCGGAACGATGCAAGGAACACAATGGTGCGGGAGGTGTCGAAAACGAATGACCGGATCATCGTGAATCGACAAAAAACCAACGGAAATCGAGTTAGAACCAACGATACTTCCAACTGAAATTAACGACGAACGACGATGATTCATAACGAAAGGTTTGAGGGGTTTTATTCTTCAGTTGAAAACGAACACGATGGTGGTTTCGGTTTGTCGATCGGAGGTCGGAAGGCGAGTAGATCAGAGTTGAAAGGAGAGGGAAACTGAAAATATTTCTTCAGAAATACACGTGAAATGGGGTTTATATTTTCTCTTAAAGAAAAATGGGTAAACCATGAGTTTAGTCATTGAATTTCCTATACTTTATAAAATGATCTACCAACTTTACAATTATACAATTTAATCCTCAATTTCTTCCAAAATTTCAATTAAATTCACCACTTTATAATTTCTAAAATTTAGCCCCTAAATTGGGGTGTTACAAACATAAATATGAGTAACCATTTATATAATTTATCCTTATTATTTTCTCTCTATTAAGAAAATAAATCAATTATTTTTTTAAATGATTCCTTATAAAATTATTTTATGTGATAAAAATTAAAATATGAAATTGTCTGTTTTTCTCACTAAAGTTTCAAAAGTAACCATTTGGTCACTAAAACATCAAATATGTCATTGAACAATGATTTTATATTTAATTTATCCCAAAAGCTTAGAAATTGTCTGTTTTTCTTACTAAAGTTTCAAAAGTAACCATTTGGTCACTAAAAACATCAAATATGAAATTGTCTATTTTTTTAATTTTTATATATATACTTTTTAAATTTTAAAAATAAAACTTAGAAATTAACTTTTTTAGACATGAAGCAATCAAATATTTCTAATGGTAAACAAAAATTTTGGAATAAATTAGATATAAAATCATTATTCAATGACCTATTTCATGTTTTAGTGACTAATTTGTTACTTTTGAAACTTTAATGGGAAAAAATGAAAATTTACTCAAATATTAGTGATCATTTGTATAGTATACTACTTTTAATTTTATAAATTTTCTATGCCACATTAGCAATCCATTAAAGGTCTAATGGTAGTTAACCACATCTTAATCAAATAAAAAGTGAAAGTGATCAAATCTTAATTAAATGAAAACGAAAGTGACTAAATATTATGTTTATTGAATTCAGTGAGAAAAAGCATAAAAAACTTAAACGAAAGTGATCAATCATGTAGTTTATCCTAAAATTAACCTACTAAATGATATTCCATAAACATTAAATAGATATTGTATCCATATTGGTCACATCAAAACAAAAACAATTAATATTATTACATTTATTAATTTATGTGAAGTTATTTAAAAACTATAACGATAATTAATTATTTATCAATTTAACTTAAATGATACGAGACACAGAATATGATATTATTAATTTTAAAATTAGATAACAGAATATGATATTATTAATTTTAAATTAGGGAACTCCATCAAATGATTTTAGTGGTAAAATAAAATATTGTTTATCAAATGATTTTAGGGGTAAAATAGAAAATTATTCTTTTTAGAGGTTTTAATTTCAAATAACTATATTCGTAAATTAAAATTTTAATGAAATATTAGTTTATAATTATTCTAGACTATTAAAAAAATTAAAACCACCCAGAGGAAGAAAAGTCAGCCTCACATACATTTTCTTTTATTTTTATAATTATTAAATTAGATTAGATATGTAATGTGAGCTCTCTTTCTACGTTTAATATTTAAATTATCAATTTTATTTTATTTTAGTACTAAAACTTTCATTTGTGTCAAAATCATAGTGGGAGCATCGTTTCATTGTCGATACCATACGTAGATTACATACCATCAATTAAATTATTTTATTAGAAATAACTGTATTATATTAGATTTCAAAATATACTTTAATACATATATTTATAAATAACTATAAAATATATTTTATTAAAGAAATATATTTATAATTAAATTATTTAAACCCACTAAATTTAGTATAAAATCTAGTAATAATTATAATTGAAATATAATAATTTTCAAGGAAAAACACACACCATCAATTTACAAATTTTAAGAGAGGAATTAAGAATTAAAGTCGTAATCGTATTTTTATTGTTAGATAAAATTATATGAATAATCGAAGTAAAATAATTTATAATATAGCTTTTGGTTCCTCAATCATCATTATTCTTTTATATAAAACAAAATCCCAATTTGAATACCTTAATAAATAAATAAAATAGACATTTAAATAGGACGAAAGATGGAAAACAAATACAAAAAAAAAAAGTGTTCGAATGATGTGTATTAAATATAAACAGATTTGATATTTGGTGAAAACCGGTGACTGAAAATGCTTCGAGATGTACTGTTTGGGAAACATCGCTGAATGCGTCCACCGTCAAGGTGATAAACACCGGCTTCACGACAAACATATGGACGTGAAGAAAAGTGGCCATCTCCATAATCATACACTTGTAAGAAGTAAATGCAATTCTTATGAAATTGATAGGGATTTTGCAGTGCAAGGCAAACCCGGGTCCCAAGAATAAGGATCCATTACCCAGATCAGTTAACCTTGTTAAATCCACTGTATCTTGAGTTGTTTGGATCTTGAAAATCTGGAATTTAGCAGTTAGATAATACATGAATATGCTTTCGACGTACTCGTACTCTTCTTCTTCTACTACTTCTACTTCCCAAGTGCTCATGATATCCCATATTTGAGTGACCATTAGTGGTTGACCATTTGATTCCACCAAACATGGCCATCGAGAGCAGTCCTTGTAATACAAAATCATCTGATCGCCATATTCATCATCAAATATGCCAGGGGTGGATCAGGTGTGGAACAGATCATCTTCAGGTTCACGCGGTGGCTTCCTATTGTTATGGAATGAGTTTGAAAAGGAGGTGGCACTACAGCAAAACTGTTCTTTAGCGGCATTTTTAGCGGCGTTTTGAGAGTAAACGCCACTAACTTTAAACATATAGCGGCGTTTACATTCCAAACGCCACAAAATGGTTATTTTGGCGGCATTTTTTTACAAATGCCGCCACAGGTCTATATATAGTGGCGTTTTTTCAATAAACGCCGCAACATATTAGTACTTTAGCGGCGTTTTTATACAAACGCCGCAATAGGGTTCACTTATAGTGGCGTTTTTAAATAAACGCCACAAAAATTATAACTTTAGCGGAGTTTTGGTAGCAAATGCCGCAAATGAATCGAACTTTAGTGGTGTTTTTACAAAAAACGCCGCAATAAAATTATATATGGTGGCGTTTTTCAGTAAACGCCGCAAATGTTTTTAACCTTAGTGGCGTTTTTAATTAAAAACGCTGCAATTGGTTACACATCAGTGGCGTTTGTATTGTTAAACGCCGCAAAGTTGTTTTAAATCTAGCCCTAGGCATTTTTCATCTTCTTTTTTTGTCTACTTTTCGGCGTTTACAACTTACCCAAAAAACTACAGCAGGCATCTCCTTCACTGCGCCCAGCCTTCTTCGCCTCCAACGTCGTCGCTTCCAACACCATTCCTGGTGTGTTCTTCTCCCTTCACATTTGGCATCTCCCTCTGGTAATATCCCATATTATCTTTCTAAGTTTCCCATTCTCTCTCTCTCTTTCTCTTGGCTTTGGAGCACCGCTAATTTTAAGCTCAGCCCTTGTTCTTCGATTGTACACAGTACATATGGGTAAGCTTCATTCTCCATTAATTCTTCGTTCTATTGTTAATGGTGGAAGGAATCAAGATATGGGTAAGCTTTATTTAAAAATTTAAGTGAAAAGAAATAATAAAAAAATTCTTTTGCTCTTTTGTACTGGTGAATGAGTGATAATGATGATGATGATGTTTTTCTCGTATTCCTATTGTTTTTTTGGCATATAGAAAGACGATTAATCCCTTTTTTTATCTCAATTCTCTTCTCTAACAGCTAGATCTGTATAATTTAATCCACAATGCTTCTCTGATTCCATGAAGGTAAGCTTTCTTACTGCCATTGTTTGGATTAATGAGGTGAACTTTTTCTAAGGAAAAAAGTATATTTTATTTAATGATTTTTTACTTCTCTTTTTTGTGTTGAATGATTGAGAAATTTGAGGATATAAGAGGAAGTTGATTTTATTTTCTTCTCCAGTTGTAAAAAGTCAACTGAATTCGTCTACAAAATTGACTCCAGAAGTTGTTTTTTTGTTATTTAACAATTTGATTACTTTAGGAAACTTGAGAACGTGGAAATTGCTTTAAATTTCATCTTCTGTTAATCAATTTTATGACAATGTAGCTATTTCCGTAATTAATTTCTATCTTTTTAGCTCCATTTTTTTATTTTATTTTTCTAATTTCGAGTTGTTTTTTCCCCCTTTCGTTTTTGTGTTTCTTGTGTGTAGAAGCGAGAATTCCTTAGTGAGGTGAAAATGTCGTCGAGAAGAGGATCAAAACCGAAAAAATTAGGTTCAAGCATAATTCTTCTGTTATTATTTTTTGACTTGCTTTGAGTATTTTGTTTATTTAATTGTTCAATGAAGGCTTTGATTGCTTTTGTGGATGTAGTCGGAGGGAAATTCGTCTAGGCGAGGAGATTGCTTGGTATGCGGATGGGGAGACTATTGTTAGAAATGAACATAATTCATCTAAAGCTAAGCATAAGTTTGAAAAGGGAACTTTCTGTTGGAATCCCCCCTGAATTGAACATTATGGAACCTTTACTAGATTTGTATGGAATGTAATTGTAGTCATACACAGTTCCTGTGTTTTACCTTTCCATGGTTTTTCTGATAAAATGTTGCTACGTTGTCCTCACTTGGTAATGTGAATATGATTTTCTGTTGTCCTTCTTTCCTTTTTGGTTGAGATGAAGAAGAGATGCTTTAGGTGTATTTTTTAGGGTGGGGAACCTCCCCCCCCAAAAAAAATAAACTTATGGTTTTCCACTTTCATTTTTGTTAGTGCATTGATTTCATTAACAGTTGCAGGGAAAAGAAGATGAAAGGGAAAGAAAACAACAAGAAGAAGAAATTGAATCAGAGAAAAGCATTTCAAAGAAAATTAAGGTACGAGAGTATCACTTTCCACTTTCTTGTGTGATATAGAGACCTTCAAAAAAGAAAAGAAGAAAAGTAGAACCACTTTTCCATTTTCACCTTTGCATTCCACTTTTCCATATTCTAAGGATTTTTTTTATTTAGAGCTCAAATGTTTCCATCATAGTTGCAAACTTTTCTGGCTTTCTTGTTTGTATCTTTTTCTGTGCTTTAGGATGCTGCTTTAGAACCAAAATGGAAGGCATTCCAGACAGTTATATTTCTCGAGCGGGTAAGATGCCAATCATAATACCTTTGACAAATGAAGGAAGGAAAACTTGAATGCTTTCATGATAGTGGATGCTGAAGTTTAATAATTGGTCTAATCTTGCAGAATCTATCTATTTTTATTTATTTTAATATTTATGTCCTTCACTTTCATCATTTTATTTATTTGATTTTTTTGGGCATATCCAGATTCTTCTTACGTCGAGAATGTTCTCAACTCATTATTTATTTTAATTGAATTGTTGGCATGGAGTACATCAGTTAAGATGATAAGGTGACATGCCCATTTTATCCTCCTCAGGATGATGGTCTCCATGATTCTGATAAAATTGCTGCTTTTGATTTTGATGGTTGTCTGGCTAACACGTCTGTTAAAAGGTAATTCGTTTGCAGTTTTTTTTGCATTTAGTTATGGTTGTTCTACATTCTTACATCCGACATTGCATAAATTTGGCATGTACTGGCATTGGATGAATAAAGTAAATGCTTGTTTTTCTATCAGTTGATTTCACATAGTTGTTAAATGAGATTCTTGAGTTCAACTACTTTTGTTCTATGACATTGCATGCTCATATTTTAACTTATTTTTGGTTCTGAACGATGTTAAACTTTTTGGTTCTATATAATCCAAGCTTGTCGCAACATTCTACTGCGGTGTTCTAGTTGTCTTTACCTTACCTGTTTATTCCTTGAAATTGTGTACTTGTATTTCTCTGTTTCTTCCTGAGGTGCTCTAGTGCTGCACAACTATGTGTTTTGGGACCGTTACTATGTTGTACTAATATTAGTGATGATTCTGGAAATGGTCTAGTGCTGCACAACATTCTATGTTGTATTTTAAAGATGGTATGAGTGATGCACAACTATGCAGGTCTCACAATCTTCTGTTCTTAACACAGGCTTTATACCGGAATCCATGCAAAGCCAAAACCAAAATTCAAATCAGGAGCTAATTGCGAGTCAACTACGGCGTTGAATGTGGAGCAGCGTAACACCTCGGTTCTGAATGTGGAGCAGCGTAACACCTCGGTTCTGAATGTTGAGCAGAAAAATGCAGCAAGTGGTGTCGGGTTATCGTTGAATGTTGGCCTACATGGGTAAACAATATTTTTTTTAATTGAAAGTGAAAGAACCTAGACTAAATTATAGAGAATAATGTCAAACTACAATACATTTAATTGTAATGTTTATAAATTTTAATTTATTTTGTTGTTAAGTATTTTTCTGCATAATGTGTCTTAATTAAAATTTATGGTTGTTGTTAATTAAATAAAGCTACATGATATTAAATTTAGGTGATGTATTACATAAATGAAATATGCAAAATCAATTAATCTAAGCTAAAAAAGGAAATTAGCGGCGTTTGTATCCAAAAAAACGCCGCTATATATCTGATCTTTTACGGTGTTGTTCAAAAAAACGCCGCTATAGATCTGACTTTTTGCGGCGTTTGTTCCAAAAACGCCGCTATAGACCTCAACTTTTTGCGGCGTTTGTTCTAAAAACGCCGCTATAAATCTCAACCTTTTGCGGCATTTATTCCAAAAACGCCGCTATAGATCTTGACCTATAGCGGCGTTTTTTGTTCTCAAACGCCGCTACTTTTAGCGGCGCTGGTATTGCCGGCGCTTCTTGCGGCGTTTTTCCTATCGCCGCAAGTACTTTTAGCGGCGCTTAAAAACGCCGCTATAGGACTAAAAAAACGCCGCTAAAGAACAATTTTGTTGTAGTGTGGATGATTATTATTATTACTATTATTTTCTTCTTGATACAATAAAGTCGAAACGCTGGCATATAGTTCTCCGTCAAAGAAGGTGATACTACCATATGAATATCCCTCAACTAATAGCCCTTCAACGATGGTCCACCCCTTGTCCCATGGCCTACACAGTGCCAACTTTCTATTGTTTGGATGGAGTGTTGCCGCCACGATGCATCGGAGGAAGATGGTTCGATTGAACCTATTATGTTAGCAGCAGGGCTCCGATCATAACGGATGGTAGTGAAACAATCATCAAAACATGATATCGTCAACAACGGAGGAAGCGGGATCCGAGCTCTAGTGATCGGATCAAACAGGAAAATTCGCATGTTACGAACACTTGTGCCCATGGCCACAAAAAGCCAACCTTTGGAGCACCCAAAAAACCAACCTCCTCGTACACATTCAGGGAGATTCAACTTACAAACTTTGCTATCGCACATATCAAAGAAGCTCAAATAATTGTCATCTGGTTCGTAAGGGAGTATCAACCATAATTGTTGTGAGGTTTGCTTTGTATTTCTTCTCCATCGCTTGCACACAAGGTTGAATAGGATGCGATCCGATAAATTCAAACGCTCAAAGATTAAACCCAATATATCATCAGTAAGTTGGTCCCAATGGCCCTGAACCATTATTTGGCGCCATGGCGATACCCTGGAGAAGGAAGAGCAACCGATCAACAGATTAAAACACACAGTTTTATACGCATAAAACATATATTTGATCATCCTCGTCGGATTAATTATCTGTTGAGTAAACTCTTCAATACAGAATATATAAAAAGAACAACGATAATTGATAATTGATAAAAGAATCAAAGTACAATCAAGATTTTAATTTCTAATTATAGATAAATTTTTAATATATATATATATTTATCAGATATAACTTAATTTAATTTGAAATAAATTTTTATATTTATCAGGTATAACTAAGCTGATTTGAAATAAATTTTTATATTTAAAAAATAGATAATTATTATAATTATCAAACTCTTCTAAAATATTTATATATTTATTTTCAAAGTATAATCAGGTCTTTAATTCTTAATTCTATATAAATGGCATTTGTTCAACAATAGAGTATCTCGTGTAATACTATTAAAAAATAAAATTAATAATAATATATATTATTTATTGTAGTTAATCATGTATATTCTTCAAAAAGAAATTATATAAATATAACATCAATAATATATAATTAACACTTGTGGTCTCTAATAATAAATTCGGTTAGAAATATGGATGGTAACTTACCGCAAACTAGACTCGTTTATGAGTAGGCTAAGTGATTTTTTAATAAAGAATCCACAGTTTTTGAATGCCTATTTTAAAAAGGTTCTAGAATAAACTATTTAAACGAAACTTTTAAATTTTAAATTAAATTTAAATTAAATGTTAATATTTTGTTTTTAAATAAAAAATAAACAATAAAATTTCATCATAAATGATTTAATTTTAATTATTTATATAATTTTATCTAACAATCAAAGTACGATTAGAACTTTTACTCTTTTTTCCTCGTTCTCTTAAAATTTATACACACTTGTGGTCTCTAATAATAAATTAGGATAGAATTATGGGTGGTAACGGTTTTGATTAGTCAAGTCGAAGTCTTAGAATTAAGAGAGTCATACTTTAAGGACATATGATGCAATCTTATTTAAATTATAAAATATATAGTACAAGCCAAGCAACATCGATAGTAAATGATAGGCCTGTAAATGAACTGAACGTTCAACGAACCGTTCATGAACCGTGCGGCGGGAAGTTCGTTTATGTGCGTTTATTTATTAAATGAACGAACATGAACAAGATTTTTTGTTCGTTTAATTAAATGAACAAACATGAACATAGGTCTCGTTCGTTCATTTACGTTCGTGAACGTTCGGTTATGTTCGTTTATGTTCGTTCGATTATGTTCGTTTATGTTCATTCATTTATGTTTAACACAATCTTCTTAAATCAATTTTGGTGACCAATGTGTAAGTATCTTAAAAATATTAATCTGATATTTTGATGACCAACTCCATAATTAACCCAATTTTATTTGGAGATTAAATCAAATATGTTAACCTGTGAGGCACCTCGCACTTATATTCATTTTCCCCTTTTTTTCCCAAACCTTATTGTTCACTGGAGAGTGGAGACGATCTCTGAAAGATTCAAAACAAGTTATATTATAGTGCAATATGAAGTTTTACATGTCTGTTTTCATCTCTTTCTCTGTTTTATTTGACTTAATAGTTGATATGTAAAGTTATTGTGGGTATCTTCACATCTAAAACTCAAGAAAACATAATACTTCTTTCTAGAAATAGATGGGAAGATAAAGGTAAAAATCGGAAGTATATGAGCATCAGTAAAAAGAAAAATATATAGAATTTGCCAGAAAACAAAAAAAGGTTTCTATGCAATTTCTGAAAAAGAGTGTAATAGCGGAAAATGATTGTTCATATGTAATCATGGAACACTAAGATAAATGTTATAGCATTAAATTAAAGTCGTGTGAATCATTTAATATCTTTAAAAGATAGATCGAAATATTTGATATCTTCAAACATTTCATCACTGCTAATAAGCTCTTACGCTATTTATCACTGTAGATTTGGTTGATTTGCATTGTCGACTATTTTTCATGAAAGAACAATGGAAGGTAGGGTCTCCAACGTTTATGTTCGTTTATGTTCGTGTTCATTTATGTTCGTGTTCGTTTATGTTCGTTTATTTATTAAATGAACGAACATGAACAAGTTATATTCCTTAATAAACGAACATGAACAAAAAAAAATTGTTCGTTTATGTTCGTGTTCGTTTATGTTCGTTTATTTTTTAAATGAACGAACATGAACATACCTTCGTTCGTGTACGTTCGGTTCGTTTACAGGCCTAGTAAATGAGAATTATTTTTGAATAGATATTGCTTTGTACTTATCCCAGATTATAAATTTCAAGTGGGGTCAAGTTATTTGAGTTTTTGTTTAAATTTAATTGTAAATTTTTGTAATATTATTGATATTATTTAATTCAAATTTAAACTTACAATATATATATATTTCTTCATATGTTATATATATATATATATATATATATATATATATATATATAATACATATATGAGATACTCGACCCAAACTTAAAAATAATCCACTAATTATTAAAAAAATTGAGTTATTCGATTTCTATTTATCACTCAACTCGAATTTAAAAAAAATTTCGAGTCGAATCAAATTTATAAAAATAAAATTTGATTTTTTTGAATCGAGTCGAATATAGTTTTGTTCACCCTTACGGTTGGATCAAATTCAGTGTCAAATTTGACTTGAAACCGACAGTATCTTCTACTTTTAAACCCTCATTTCTTCGAATTTTCACTTCCTTCTAAAATAAGAAATGATTTTGGTCCAGCGATTTGCTCTTAAATACGCCCAAATCTGCTTATTTTAAGATTTTATCAATCTAGTGTTACCACTTCACTGTTTTTGTTACTGAATTTGGTGAGGAAAATAACAGCAATTTTGTCATTAAAAAGAAAATTTGAAGACGAAATTGCTGCGAATAAATTGATTGATTGTCGAATAAGAAATTTACTTGTCCGTATATTTTAAACATCTTGTGTTATTGAGACTTAAGAAATTCAAAATAATTATTAAGTATTGAACTTAAGAATTAAGATGTTATGATGTTTATTGTGTGTGAATAAGTGAATATATATATAATAGAAGAGGTTAGAAGATGTTGAATGAAGTTATAAAGTATAAAATTTACTTTTTTTTATCAAATTAAGTTTTATTTTTAGATTCGGATATCTAGATATTCGCTCTGAAAATTCAGATATCCAATTTTTTAGTCAAATATGGATCATAATTTTAATGATATGAATTTTCGGATATTTGATTTTCAGATCAAATAATATCTCATATCTGAAAATGCACACTCCTACGGTGTAGTCTTTGCTTGAGAGTTGTTGCAAGGCTTTTATCATAAACCATTATTGCAGGGGCTGATGACTGGTTAATGTAAGCTCTACCAGTCATGCATCATAGGCTCATAACACATCTCTCCCACTGTAAATGAGATGCAAGAGCCAACACTCCCCATTGTTGAATGTTAAATTTTCATATTTGGTTTCAAATAATAAGACACGCATAGAATTGAAGCTTCATAAGAAAATGAAGTTCACCGACCGAGAATGACTCTCTTATTGCGTTAGTGGATATTAGGGATAGACTGAAAGGAGGGAGCGGGAGTATTTGGTTTCAAATTTTTAATGTATTTTTGTTGAAAATTTGTTCTTGCCCTGAAATTTTATAAGTTTACACCTAACATAGAATCCTATAACCTACTCGGCGGACATGAACCCTTGAGGTGTTGCTTAGCAGAATTTACAGAGAGCTGTCCCTTTATTATCCGCGTTTTCTATGCATCGAGCTTCGTTTCAACCTGAGCAGGTGGAGCCCTTGGATAATTTTCATCGAGGTTTGCCATTCTTTCTTGCAACTCCTTAAAAGCTAAGCACACAGTGCAACAAATAACCAGTCACCACTCACCAGCCCGTGCAAAAATGGTTTTTGATAAAGCCATGCAACAACTCTCAAGCAAAGAGATTGCATCAGTTAGATCACCACGTTAGCAGCGGCTGGTCAACGTGATTGTCTCGCCTCAACCAGTCTAGTAAAGGGATTGGGAGTCTTTAAAGAACGAAGTCAAACATCCGGTCAACGTGATTGTGTCACATGGCCAGACGCGACATCAATATTCTTATTACCTCCTGTAACGGTTGTTAACAAAAATTGACCGATTTATTATAAATTGATAACGTCATTGACCATTTATGTAGTTTACCCTACAATTATTTTCCAATCTTCACCCATTGGAAATTGGGAATAACCAAGGAAAGTTTAGAGGCAGCGTCGCAAGGTACTCAAGGCTCATGTATTTCATTTCTATATCCAAATCAAAGTTTTATAATCTGCTTACTACATTGGTAGAAATAGTATGAACCACTGTAAGAAATACTTCTAGAAAAATTGGTGTTCCATAAAATCTATTCATCTTTACATATTCAATCTATTAATGAAAAAAATAAAACTTATTTATTAAATCCTCAGTCTTTTCACAATTTGCATGGCTATATGGTAAAACTACAAGGATAAGAAATATTAAGAAAAATGAAAAAAAATCATTCTTTTTTAGGGCACAAGATACAAATATATAGCACAGGGAAGGGCTCTCATGGCTTTATTGATAGACTACAGAGCTCTCCTACCATCATTTCAAAAAATAAAAATTCAATTGATCAAATGAGGATTTTCAACATGCTATGTTACATTGAAATTAGGTTTCATGTGAACAACTGAAATCAAGGGTAAATAATTATATATATATTAAGTAAAAGATGAATATCAACAGCAAGCGCTTGCAGCAGAATCGGGTTGCGGCGGCTTCTGGCTTAACATGTTCTTTTTCACACCTTTGGAGCCCTCGGCTAAAAGGCTAGGTGTATCAACAATCTTCACAAAAGGTTTATCAGTTCATTCCTTTCCTATGAAAATTAATAATTTCAAAATATAATGGTTAATTTGAATACCTTTAGAACAAGCTCATCAAAGCACTGTTGTACGTTAGTGTGTGTTTTAGCACTGCATTCAATGAAAAGGCAGCCATATTCTCTTGCAAACTCCAGTCCCTCTTTCTTTGTCACAACCCTCTGACTTTCCTGAATTTCATACAAACAGCAGATGCATGATTGATTAGAAAAACCCTTGAAAGTTTTGTTTAGATGTCAAGGAATTTCTTACCTTGTCAAGTTTGTTCCCAACAAGCATCTTGATGCAGTCTTTATTTGTAGAGTAGAGTTCGAATTCCTTAGTCCAGACTTCTATAAGATTTGTAAATGTTTCCCTTCGTGTTACATCGTAAACTGTTACATTATGATTCTCCAACATGTTAAGAGCATAGAAGATGTTAAAGATCTCAACTCAAAAAGTGCAGTTTATGTTTGCATAAACATGGTTTTATCAGTTTAACAATTTCATGGTAGAGGCAAGACAGAGTTTACTTCCTTTCAAGGGTTTGACAAGAAAAGATCTACAAGGAATTAAAACGGGAAATTCCTCAAGAGAATATAGAATAAAGGGAACAATGCTTGATATTGTACAGTGCTACACATGTTAGAAAAAGAAGTTGAAATAAATACCCAAAACCACCCCTTGGGCGCCTCTGTAATAAGAACTTGTCAATGTTCTGAATCGTTCCTGCCCGGCTGCATAATCCACACATTCAACATATTCAAGTTAGATCAACTAAAGGAAAACTCACTCCCAAATTTAAAATATAAACTTAAACAAGTCTTTAATTGTGCAAAAACTAGTTTAGTAGATTATGTGATTAACATTTCCACAACCAATTCAGAACAACTTGTTGATATTGAAGTGCTCCATAAAGAAGAATCTAGAGAGAGAAATCATACATCTTGATGAAGTGAAAAGAGTAATTCTAGATCAATTTCTCAGATGAAGTAATAATCAAAAACCCACTTCAATGACATTAATACTAAAAATAAAATAAAATGGAAAAGAAAAGAAAAGAAAAGAAAAGAAAAGAGAAGAAAAAACAGATTATCGAGCTTTAAGTTTTACCTGTATCCCAAATTGCAAGCTTTAGCTTCTTACCTCCAGCAGTTACATGTTTCACCTTAAAATCAACACCTACATAACCAAACAAGTATTTTTGTTTGCATAAAGAGAGGCAAGCAGATTAATGATTCTGATAATCAGTTTAATAGGAAACGATATTTCACATTTGGTAGGCTCAATATTTCCTCTTACTGTTCATTCATCATATAAATTATATGCATTCTTGCTTTAAGATGAAAGAAAAGAAAAAATCATTCCTCTCGCTGTTCATTCATCATATTTCCTGTTCTAAATTATAAAACAATCTCCAGAAAGGCAAATGTAAGTAATTGATCATAAAACTATAGATAAAATATCCATGAAAATCACTTATTAAACGAAAAGTCTGTAATTAATTTGAAAATTTTCATGCATGACAAATAATAATATTATGAAAGAAGCCTAGATCAAAACAATACCATTAATAAATTATTTGAGGGGAAAAAATAAAATAAAAATTGTGGATGAGTACTGACCAATTGTGGGAGAGAGTTCATCAAAGGTACCGGCAGTAAAACTTAAAAGAAGACTACTCTTTCCAACACCTGAATCTCCTATCATCAACAATTTGAACAAAAAATCGAACTCCGTCTCCATTTTCTAATTATTTTACTTACAGTAATATCTTTAATTTAGTCCTTCAAAATTACGCCAATTTTTTAGGATAAAATCTCCCAAATCCGGCTCTCTGTTCTTTTATTTTTCACCTCATCCAAGAAATCTGAACCTGAAAAATAACATAGTATAAAATCATAAACATCGATTCGTAAAGCGAGATAAAAGATTGACGCTAAAATGATTCTAAAATTAAATTTCACAGGGAAAATGGAATTAATAAAAAAAATAACAATAAAGGATCTCGATCATGTGAAAGATTACCTTTCCTTAAAGAAAGAAGAATGAAATGAAATCGGAAAATGGAAATCGGGAGAATTGAGGAGCGTGGCTCTCGCCGAAACCTTATAAATATAATAAATAATTTCTATTTTTCCTAAATATGTATTCTAAGGCAAGTAGTCACCTCATTGGCAAATTCTCCTCTATATCTTTATATGTTTATGCAAATTCGTCGTCTAAAAATAAGTCCAAAGTTTCCGGAAACCTTATTTACTTTCTCGCGCTAACCCGTTTGATTCTCCTTAAAAAATGCACATAATCTCAACATTTAAAAGTTGAAAGAAAGGCCGAGACAAAACAAAACTATTTGTATGGTTTATTTAAGCTAAATGCATTTGGAAGAAGGAAGATAATGAAAAGTCCAATAAAAGCTTATTAAATAAGTATTGAGCTGAATGTACATTATGCAAGTGAAGTGAGTGTTGAAAGCATTATTTTGAAAACCGGACCGGACCGGCCGGTTCAACTGGGAACTGTTGTCTAGTCTGGTTCAATCTAGATCGATTAAACTACTACTAGTGAACCGGTCAGAACCGCTAAAACGTTCAAACCGGACCGGCTGAAAACCGAGAAAAATCGAAAAAACTCGCCAATTTTGTTTTTTTTTATAAAAAAAATTAAACCAAACGACATCGTTTGTTAAACGAGCCAAGTCGAACTCGAGTATTGCCGAGCTCGACTGATTCAAACTCACGAGCTAAAAATTATGAAGTTTAACTCGAACTCGAAATATAATATTGAAACTTGAATTCGAAAAGGCTTGAACTCAAAAAAAAATTAGAAGCTCGATTGAAGCCTAAAATTCGAGCTTGATTGAAGTGAAAGAATAGTTCACTCAATGCTTACTAAAAGGTTTCATGATTTTGAATGTCAAATTACCTCTATTATTTATAGAAGTTAGTTGGGATGATCTTCTATGTTTATTAGCCATGTGGGATTGTTTTTAAAAAAAAAATTAAATCAAACAATATCATTTTGTTATGATTTTTTTAGCCCCAAATTTATTTTTTAATTATAGTTATATAATTATATTTATTATTTAATATGTTTTAGCTTAAATATTATGTTGTAGTTAATTTGAATCATTTTATTTCACTTGATTTTATGGTTTTTAACTTATATATGTTGTGACTTGTTTTGAATATAAATTGTGATATAAAAAATTATTTTTTATTAAATATTTTTGGTATTTTTATTTAATTTTTTAAATAATTATGACGTCGTCTGGTTTTTTCGACCGGTTCGACCGGTTGAACCAGTGAACCGGTAGCATGACCGATTCACTAACCGGTCCGATTCTGAAAACCATGGTTGAAAGTGGATCTAATAACATTACCTGGAATTAGCTCAACGGAGAGGAAAAAGAAGCGGCGGAAACGTGAGAGGTAATGATAGTTGAAAAACGTGGAACCAAAACGGCGGTAGCCACCATGTTAGTAGCACTGCTTACCTTTTGGATCCTCATGACGTTCTTGGGACAGTGGGGTGCCTGGTTGTAGTCATTAGAGGCGCTGTTAATCTTCTTTCTTTTATATAATTCTTTTTAATAAAAACTAGTGTAGGTGTATATCTCTTCAAATATAATAAATACAATCATAATCACAATTTTCTTTAAAAATAATTAATAAATTTAATTATCATCTCTATTATTATGATTTCTGACTGTATTAATATCGTAGATTCATCGGATTCTAACTAAAATAATATGTTTTTAAATGGTAGTTAACATTATAGTGTATTTATTATATATTTAATAAGAAACATTTATGATCTTACTTGATTCAATGAGATTAGTTTCAGTTTAGATTGTTAAATAAATAAATAGAAGATGATATAAAAAAATACACTATTTAAAAATTTAACATAAGATTAATAAATTTATATATAATTATTTTATCATTTCACTAAAATAATTTTATATGTATACATATATTATATATAAAATACTTTTATTTATAAAAAAAAAGGAGAACTACTCATATTTAATAGATATGAGCTCATTAAATAGTCTCAATAGTTATAAAGAATATTATTATTCATAAAGATTTTTTATTTAAATAATTGTGTCTCTGTATATTTTATTAATAATTAGAAAATTTTAAATAAATATTATTTTATAATCGTTTTGTACTATTAAAGAAAAGATATAAATTCATCCGTTGTATGCTGTTGTTATCACCGTTTACTTGGAGGCTGTGCTTGGACAATACATGTGCAGCCATATTTGCATGACGTCTAGTGTATCGGAAAAACGTAGCAATCACACTTCTCTGCTATTAGAGGAGCTTCCTCAAATAATGCATCCGATTGGAAAGTATATGTAATTTTAGCTTATTTATAGAACCCAAGGAATCATCCTCAATTTCCATCTTCTTCAAAGCAAAGTCAAACTTATTCAATAGAGAAAATTACACATGAAATTGTTCAAGTTGGACATCCTTGGCCTTGAGAGGAACATACTCCCCAAGATAAACTTCGAGATGATCGGCTAAAGAAGACTTGTCTATATTCTCATGGTGATACGATTTGCACACGAAGTAGATGACCGTTTGAGCAACGAGACCGAACAGCATGACGCTAAACAGCATCACGAAGCAAAGAATCGGAATCCCGATTCTCATTTCTACGCTCATCGACCAATAAAACAACACGCTGATCTCGAACACGGCTTGGATCCCGATAAAACCAACGACGAGCACCAGAAACACGGCGGCCGCCACCCCGATCTTACCCTTTATCAACGCCTTGCTCTTCTTCACGGCTTTCATCCCGTAATCCTCTTCCAACACCGAAACCACGCTGGCCAATTGCCAGACCAAGGAAACATAGACCAGTCCCGCCAAGTAGGGGATGAAGAGAAGAACGAAAACAGACATCCCCAACCCGCCGAATCCCAAAACAGCTAGAGGCACCAACAACACCACGCCGGAAGCGACGTCGTAGAAGAAAACGATGGCGAAACTCCACAGGAACGTCACGAAAAGCCGCTTCCAAACCTTGGGTACGACGCTGATGACCTTCTTGAACGAGGTTTCCTTGCCTGTGTAAATGCATGCGATCGTGTAAACCACGGCCGACGTTGAGAGGAGTGAAAGGATGAGAAGGAAAGTGAAATACGCAGCTTTGAAGAGCCAAAACGAAACCCATTCAGACGATATTACATCAGACAATTTATCGTACCCAAGCGTCCCTGCTTGTGTATAGTTCAAGGCGTCTTGGTTATTCAAAATATTAGCGAAAATGAGCTGTGAGATTTGGATGTGAGCTAGGAAGATGAAGGAGAGAGGGAAAATGAAGGAAAGAGTAATCTGGGTGAAGATTTTTCTCCATGAACATATGATCTTCAATGATTCTTTCAATATGCCAAAGAAACCCAGGAATTGAAGCTCTTCCTGCTCTCTATCCATGATAATTACACGACTTTGTGTGTGTGCGTTTTTCCCCTCTTTTATTCTTAAATAAATTGAGTGATGAGGGTGGGAAGCTTGTGGGGGAATAAGATAAGATAATGGGGTGGTGGTATTTAATAATAATAGACTGATTCAAAGTGTTCATTGCCCCTTCTCTTTGAACTAAATTACAAAACTTGTTTGTATTTTCTTTTTTATTGTTGGAATTTTACATGTATTCACATTTTATAGAATGTACATATGAGGATATTTAAGTGAGTTAACAAAGCATTCAATGCGAATAAAATTCGTGTGGAGTCGTAGTCTTCACACCCTTTTTTCCGTTCTTAAGATTTTGTTTTGAGTAATTTAAACTGATTCGAGTCGTACACCTAATTTTACTGGATGAATATCTAAAATATATTCAATTTTGGAATATATATATAAAAAGATTGGGAATAATAAAATTTAAGGTAAAGAAGGGGAGAATTGGGGATATATTGGTAATTGGAGTGGAGGGTGGGCTTCTTTGTAACGGCCAATAAAAGTAAACAACTTGGTTTGGGTTTATTAGAAAAAATCGGCAGTGGAAAGTTCGTGGGTAGAGGTTAGTTAAAGCGTCTTCTTTACTTGGGATTTGAGTTTTGAGGTCAACGCCAATACAAACGCAAACCGCGCATTGCGTTCGTTTTCTTCCATTCCAAGAAATGAGGTGTATTTTCTCATTTTATAATATTCCTTTTTTTTTTTTTTGTTATACTCCCGATTTTAAGACTTCGCACATCTAATTTTGGTGGATGAGTTTACCAACATTGATTTTATGTATACACAAAAATTTAAACTCGATACCTTATTTAAACTATATCAAGTTGTCTACCACTTAAACTAATTTCAGTTGATTATATTATTTTATTTTTAATATTTATAAATGAATTATTTTTATTATAAAGATTTCAATTTTTTTGGGGGTTTTAATGTCATATTTCTCATATACAATATTGTCTATAATTATACATATATTTATTATTGATGATAGTATATTTTATTTGTTATAAATTTATTAAAATAAATAAATAAATACTTTTATTATATTACTATTTAATTTATATTTTTTTGTCAATTCCCTTATTACTTAAAACTTTGAAATATTTTAATTACGTTTTTATTCCATTCACTTTCCAATATAAAGTGGTGTAATGCAGTCATGTAGATAAAATCAATATTCTCTTAGGTCCAAGTCAACTGAAGCAGTATTTGGTTAGTGGATGGAAATTAATATTATTAATTAATATTTTGATTCCAGTATCTAAACTTCAGTTTAGTAATTTTAGTTCATATCATTATCAACAATTTTAAAGTCGTTTTTCTTTATCAAAGTCCAAATATATTAAATATGAATACACCGTTTTTTTTAATTAATCACTGGTATCCGATCTATTGACTGATTAATCTAGTTCGGGTACTGCAGAGGCGAGGGAGATCCTCCCAATCCAGTTTGCTCCATTCGCAAACGTGAGGAGTCGAAAGTGACATCATCTAATACATTTGTGAAAACTCATTTCGGATAATCAAATTGAAGCTAAATTGGAGAATTGCAATTTAACACCCATTTAGCTAGAATATGTCGTGTTATTTGCTTCTCGATGGACAAATTTAATAGGATTCAATTATTGTTTGTCAAAAGAGACACCTTTCTCGAAGATGAAGGTCCTGCTTTGGCTTGACGGGCTTATTAATTAATTATACATGTGACATCTCCTTTAACCACAATTGAGCCATAACCTTTCTCCACAGCTAGTTTGATGCCTTCGGTGAACGCCTTTGCTTCCACGACTCCGGGGTTAGAAACACGACTCAGTTTACGTGCATGTCCAGCCATAATCATACTTGCATGATCTCTAGCTACCACACCTATAGAAATTGTGTGTAAGTCTGCAATGCATGCACCGTCCACATTGATTTTTATAATGTTTACTGGAGGTTTAGGCCACTTGTTGCTCCGTCTGGCCATTGAAGTTGCTATAATCAGGCTTGTCCCAAAGGAATTGTAGGCATTGTGATACATTTTAAAACGAGGTTATTAAAATATTTTATAATAAGGATTAGTTTGTCAAATTTAAAATTATGATGGAGCTACAAGATTTTTTTTTACTAAAATTCATCGTAAAAAATGATTAAAGATATTGTCAAAATATATGCTTGCAACTTTATCTGTCATTTTCCCGAGAACCAAACGAAAATTTTGTTTTTCCTTTGAACAAAAATGTCGTTAGGGCACAAAAATTATACACAGACATGTCTAAATGGTGTTTATGGGGGAGGCCCCCAAATTTTGTGGCCCTGTGACATGTCACAAAATACACATGCAAACGAACGGGCATGACTATAATTACATTGCATTAACTGCGAAGAAATATAATGGAGATTGTGGGCATTAATCATGAAATCATTGTAATGACATTTAATTTATCTTATTTATTAATATAAGATATTGCTATTATTGTTTCACTTATTATTCTATGCATAAAAATAAACTGAAGTATAATAAAGTCATGAGAATAATGTGATGGTTCTTAAAGGTATTTAGTCAAATATTATTGTGACCTTGGACAACAATAATGCATAAGATTAATGTGTAGTTGATTGATTACAAAGTTTTTTCATTAACATAGAGATGTCAAAACCAATATATATGAATGTGCTGGAGAACAACATATTAGACTAGTTCGTTATGAGTAAGTTTATTGGATCATTATGTGACAGTAACAACATTACTCATAGTGATAACTTCATGTATGATCTTCAAATTTGATATCATCATTCTCCCAACATTGTGACTCGTATGTTTTGATACAATTGAACATGTGGCATAACTGGTTGAACTATAAAGACTAATGTTGGACATATCATAATCCATGTAGTGGAATATACTTGATCAATATATGATTTATCCCTCTTATACAATTGAAGTAATATTTTAGACCGCTTGATTGAATGAGACTACAAAATACATAATTATATCCAATTAGCTAGAGATGCATCCGATCATCCTTATCTTTGAAATTAATGTAATTTGAATACAACATAACACTTATATAAATTCTCGTATTTACTTGGTAAATTAATATAATACATGAAAATGTTAGAACCAAACCATAATAAATATGAAAACTATCTAGGATCTAATCATGTCAAACCATCAAGAATAAAATAAACTAGATTTGCGGAAGCGTACCTGAATCCATTGTTGGAGATTATCTAGAAGGTTGATGTAACACTATCAACCCGTATCCGACTCAAATACGAGTCTGAGATGTCACATCAACTTTACAAATCATTTTCTTGTATCAAATGGAAAAATATTCAAACTCAATTTAAAACATATAATTTACATATAACTACTCAAAACATTTACAAAACGGTTCAGAGCTTATACAATTTAATCCTTTAAATACATGCCAACATTATATCTATATATACATATTACAATAAAAGACATACTAATAGTAATTCTTCTGATCTGATCTTCAATGAGGTTATGTTGTCTCCACTACCTATCTTCTCTTAGTACGTCTTGGATCCTACGAGTGAAACAATCACACGCTAAGTCATAGACTTAGTGAGACATGTAAATAAATAATGGATTTATAACTACTTAGCAAATGCATATACATATCAGTCAACACAATACTTACATATACACATATATCATCATTAACATGCTAAACATTAATTATATTATTGTCATTAATTCTTTGTTATCATGTAAATATGTACTTATCATTTCTATACACATCATAAAACAAATAGATCATATTACAATAAAGGACACATAGTATCAAGCCAAGTTTATTTATTTATTCACTTTAAAGCCCATGTATACTTCTGAGAACATAAGGTATGTGAGTACATAGAGGTTGTGCACATATGATGTCACCACAACTCGTATAATTCCCACTAAGGGCACTTAGAATTTGTCCCGAAGGACCACTATATCCCGAAGGACCACTCCTTAAGAACCATATATATAATACAATAGACCAAATAAGTGTATCGAAGTACCACATATATATTCCATAGAATTACATATATGTCCTGAAGGATCACGTAGAACACTCGACTCTTAGCATGCCAACTATACCCCTAGCTCTCATAACACAAAACATGGGCGTTTTCATTATATTATTTCATATATTCATATAATCACGTGGTTCACTTACAAGTAGCACATTTTTCATATAATTCACTTTCACATATCTTATCACATATACTTATACTCTTTTTCATATCATGTCTCATGTAACCACATATGTCCTATCTCATATCATATATCTCTTTACCTCATAACTTCTGTCACATGTTCACATTTTCTTGTATTCATATAGCTTATATCAATTTACACATATTCACATAATTTAACACACATACATGTATTCACATAAATCATACACATAGAGATGTACTTACATCTAGACATATGCAAGTCTTAATTCTATAACCTAACTACATTTAATATCATGTACTCACCTTGATTACTTGCAAATATCAAGTTCTTGTTCTCTCTCACGAATCTTACTCTGTCAGTCTATTTGAACTTTTCTTCCGATCGATATCTACACAAATACGAAATTTAATGAATGTCGATATTTTAATTACTTGATACGATTTCATATTAATGCAAACCAAATAAAACTCCAATTCCAACTTTCCAACTTAAGTGATATCAACTTAAGTAGTATCGGTACTACCCTTAGTAGGGATGTAAATCAGACGAGACAGATCGTGAGCTACTCGAGATCGACTCGATCAAGGCTCGATAAATACTCGGATCGAATAGACTCGAGCTCGAGCTCGACTCGAGTTCTTAACGAGCCGAAATAAGCTACTCGATATTTGACTCGAAAAGCTCGTGAGCAGCTCGAAAATATAATATATTAAGATTTTATTTTAAAAAAATAAATTATTAATAATATTAATATTCATGTATTGATTTTTTTTAAAAATACAATAAGATTTCATGTATTTAAGGTTCATGTTTGAGTTTGAGTTTGAGGCTTCAATCGAGTTAAGTTTAAGAATTTTTTTTTCATTTCGAGCCTTTTCAAACTCCTCACGAGCTTCAATTCAGGATTTCGAGTTCGAGTCGAGCTTGAAAAAATTAAGCTCGCGAGTTTTCAAGTCGAGTCAAGCTCCATTTCAAGTTTTTGAGTTGAGTCGAGTCGAGTCGAGCTCAGCAATACTCAAGCTCGATTTGGCTCGTTTACACCCCTAACCCTTATGGTACCGTTACCTCTATGCTAGGGTACTGATACCCTATCCTGGTACCAATACCAAAATTAGCTTCGATGTTCCCTGGTATTGATACCCTCCACATAGGTGTCAATACCTCCTCTATATGGTATCGATACTATTCATACAGGTATCGATACGCCATGCATCAATTCCTCATAAATTGTCTTGTAGTATCGATACCCACTCAACAGGTACCGCTACCCCTCACCCAAAAAATGCTTCTTAGCCTGAAAATTTCCAACACTTTACCCCAAACTCTAATTATTTACCTCTCCTCATACCCTTAAACTTATCTATACATATATAAACCCTCTTTAAACATTATAACATTTCATTATCTTAAATATCTCACTATAACTCTTGAATCAAATAATTTCCTCAAACTTTCCATATGTTCTAAATTCATTTCTAATGCTTCAATCTTCTTAATCCTTCTAATGACAAATCAAATTCATCAATAGAACTTCAAAAACCTCTTTATATCAAAAATTCTTTTCTAAACCTTTAATAAAATTTCCTTTCTAATTATCTCTTCTTGATGTTTTAAGCTTATATAAGCTTTCTTAAGCTTATATAACACTCAAATACTCAAAACCAACTTATAAATCCAAGAATTAAACAGCAAAATTAAACTCACCTTTAACTGAGGCTTACGGGGAGAAGAAGACAAGAAGATAAGCTTCCAGTTACTCCCTCACCCCACATGCTTATCTCTTAATAAGAGATAAATATCTTTTACATGAAAGACCACATTACCCTTCATACTTTCATTCCTCATAATTTAATCCAATACCAGAATATTTCACTTTCAATCCCTGAACTTTTAAAGCCATAACCCCTTTATATAGCTGATTTAAGAATCAATTATTGTTTGTACTTATAACTCTGTCCCTCATTGAATTATAAATACAACTTTAATAGTATCTACACTTTTACTTTCATGACACTTCTAATACCTTATGACTTTATAACATAATTTGCCACTTACTGTTAGGATCGAAGATGCTCAAATGACAAACGAAAAAGTTTACCAAGAGGGGTTGAATTGGTTATTGTGTTTAGGGAGTAAGGATATTAGAAAGATAGACAAATTGCACAACGATTTATAGTGATTCGACTTCTCAACCAAGTCTATCTCCACTACCTTAGCTCCTCACCAAGGATTTTCTAACAAATTCACTAATTTGTTCTTTCTTTTTATAGGATCAAGAGATAACCTTTACACTCCCTAGTTTTTCAATTGGAAAAAATAGAACCAATCCCCTTTTACAAAGAAAAAGAAATGTAAACAAGAAAACCTCTCTAAGGTAGGTGTTTACAAAGAAATAAAGCTAACAAGAACAAAATATTTACAAGAGAAAGTAAAATAGGAATGAAAAACTCTTCTCTTGTGTTTGATTGATTGGATAGGTGTTCTAACCATTGTTCAAGTGTCTTGAACTTGTATTTATATGTTGGAATGAAGTTGGGGTCGTTTCTAGCAGTTGGGGATGTTTTTCTCTGCAAAAATAAAAACTGCACAGTACAAAGGGTATCAGTATGACCTTTGTTATTTTTAAATAAAACTAGCCATCACTAGTCGTTGGGCCTGATGGTATCGATACTAAGCATGTGGTATCGATACTACTATTTAAAGTAGTATTAGTACCCTTTTAGGTATCGGTACCATTTTTGTATTATGCAATTTGAGCAAAGCTGGTAGTATCGATACTACCTAGTGACTATCGATATTTCCCTTACCTTTGGTATTGGTATCATATGAACAGTATCGGTATTATTTTTGTCCAGAAAAACATTTTGTGCTCAATTCCAAGTTAATTGGACTTTGAATTATTTTTGAAAACTTTGAATAAATTCAATTCAAGTCCAAAAACATTTTGCCATAAATTGTTATATCAAAATATAGTTCAACAATCTCCCCCTTTTTGATATAACAAAACATTTGAAAAATTAATTTTGGCAAAACTCTCCCTTAATAAAATATTTAATGAAAACCAATTGTTAGAAAAATATGAAAAAGTTCAGCTCCCCTTTTTCATTAAGAAATTGAATTTTTCAAACCATACTTCTCCCCCTTTTTGTTATATCAAAAATAATTCAACTTTAAAGTTTTAAAATAACATTGGAGAGTAAGTGATAAACTTGACATTAAAAACATTTGAAAAATTAAAGCTCCCCCTCAAAAAGTTCATTCCAAATAAAAATTTGACTTTAAAAGTTGACACTTAAACAAAATTGAATTTTAACAAAGAATAACAAACATGTTAGTAGCACATGAAATGAAATATATCCAAGTTTAAAATACTTTATGCAATACCAATTGTTGAAATTAAGTGCATATGTATAAAGCTTTCCAAAAATGTTATGCATTTGAAAAATAGATATCAATTGTTAGAGATATATCATTTATAATAAATCATTTGCATAAACATTTAAAATTAAGGTTAAAAAATTTAAAATTTGTAAAATCAAAGCATTAAAAAATTGATATCAATTGTTAGAGAGATATCATTTGCATTTAAAACCAATTTTGACCAAAATTCATTATGGTGAACTAAAAAATTATGAAAATCATTAAATCTTTAAAATGTCATCATAAAGCACTTTTCAACATACATGAGATTAAAAACAATGCATAATCATTTAAAATTAAAACTCATGCATGCATAAACTTAAATGAGCAACCAAATAATCAAAATTAAAACATTAAGCTTAGAGGTTACCCATATCTTTTCAAGTGTGGCTAGAGCATTTTAATATCATCACTTTCATCATCATTGCTCCCACACACCTACAAGAGACATTTATTTGGATTTTGGTATCTAAATTGCGTTGGATCCTTAGACGTTAGTTTCAATTCCCCTTGTTCCCTTAGGAACCTATACTTTTCTAATTTTAAAAGATTTTTTATAGGACAAGCATGTTCCAAATGACCGTGAAAATGACAATGTGAGCATTTTGCCATTTTTAACCGCAATGAGTTGTTTTTATAAATTAATTCTTTTTCTTTTGTTAAGATCTCAAGATTCACTTTCAAATCAAAATTTTCTTTTCTAAATCATTGATTTTGACTTTTGAAAGCTCTAAATCATTTTTCAAATTTTCATTTTGATTTTCAAAATCAACTTTTGCTTTTAAAACCAAATCATTTTCAACTTTAAGTTTTGAAATTAATTTCATATATTTGGAATTTATGGACTCAAATTCCAAATATAACTCATTATAAGCATCTTGTAACTCATCAAAAGAATGAGAATTTAATTTATTTGGGGTTAAAAGATACCATTGAATCTTCTTAGATAGCCATGAGGCATATGTTGGCTACTTCATCTTCATCATTCCAAGCTACCACAAATGCCTTTTTCTTGTCTGATCCCTTCTTCTTTAGGAGGGGACATTCATATTTGACATGCCCCGTTCTTTAAAAATTCAAGCACACCGGGGACTATTCTTTTTGCTTGATTTATGCTTCACTTCCTTAGAAGTCATGAATCTCTTGAATCTTTTGAAGAGCTTAGCCATATCTTCTTCATAATCATCTTCATCTACCTCTTCATTTGAATCTTGATAGCTCTCATTGGTGGACTTGAAGGCAATGTCTACCTCCTTCTTTTTCTTGTTTTTCTTCTCTTCATCTTCTTCCTCTTTCTTCACCATCAACTCATGAGTGAAAAGAGAACCAATTAGCTCATCGAGAGTGAGAGACTTTAGGTTTTTAGCTTCGATAATCGCCGTCTTCTTCTATTGTCAATACTTTGGAAGAGAGTAGATCATCTTCCTCGCAAGCTTCTCATTAAGGATTACTTCTCCAAATCCCATGAGACCGTTGACAATCACAAAAAATCAATCTGTCATAGCTTTGATGTCTTCATCGGGTTTCATCTTGAAATTCTAGTAGTTATGGTTGAGAAGACTTATATTGGTTTCTTTCACCTCATCCGTTCCTTCATGAGTGACTTGGAGCTTGTCCCATATCTCCTTGGCATTGGAATAAGAGGAGACTCTTCCATATTTATCTGGGTCTAATGCACAAAAGAGGATGTGCATAGCCTTAGCATTGAGCTGGAACTTTTTCTTATCTCCATTACTCCAATCATCCATCTTATCGAGTGGAGTGGAGTAACCCTTTATAATTGATTTTCAATCTCCTAGATCATTTGCTTGAATGAAGAGCATCATCATATTCTTCATTGAAGTAGGGTGGCTAGTTGATTGGTTGATAATCTTCCATGTAATAAGCACCGGATGTTGAAGTCATTTCTTTGTCGGTTACGTCGGGAATCGGTAGAGCTTCTTCGAGGATAGTATCAAGGATGTGAAACATTCTAACGAGTTAAGCTCTGATACCAATTATTAAGATCAAAGAGGCTCAAATGACAACCTAAAAAGTTTGCCAAGAGAGGTTGCATTGGTTATTGTGTTTAGGGAGTAGAAGATTAGAAAGATAAACAAATTGCACAGCGATTTATAGTGGTTCGACTTCTCAATCAAGTCTACCTCTACTAACTATTTTCTAACAAATTCACTAATTTGTTCTTTGTTTTTACAGGATCAAGAGATAACCTTTACACTCCCTAGTTTTACAATTGGCTAAACTAAAACCAATCCCCCTTTACAAAGAAAAAAATGTAAAAAATGTTTGGATCGAAGAGGCTCAATTGAACAATCGAAAATTGCACAAGGGGGTGAAATGTCAATAATTTGTTTAGGGAGTAAGGAGAGTAAAAAATAGAGAAATTTTTCACAAGGATTTATAGTGGTTCAACTTCTTAACTAAGTCTACATCCACTACCTAAGCCCCTCACTTAGTATTTTCTAACAAATTCACTAATTTGTTCTTTCTTTTTCAAGGATAAAGAGATAACCTTTACACTCCCTATCTTTTCACTTGGCTAAGATAGAACCAATCTCATTTTACAAAAGGTAAAAAGAAGTAAACAATAAAACCTCTCAAAGGTAGGGTGTTTACAAATTTAGCTCACTAAAAACACAAATATTTACAAGAGATATGAAAATAAGATTAAAAAATTCTTCGCTTGTGTTTAAATGCTTGGATAGGTGTTTTAACCCTTCTTCAAGTGTCTAAACTTGAATTTATATTTTGGAATGAAGTTGTGGCCATTTCTAGTCGTTGGGGATGATTTATAGCCGTTTGGGGATGAAATCTCTACAAAATAAAACTGCTAAAAACAGAGGTTATCGATACTCCTAAAGGGAGTATCGGTACTACCTTTGTTTATATTTAAATCAACTAGTCGTTACTATTCGTTGGTCCCTGATGGTATCGATATTATTCCTATGATATCGATAGTATTGTGCAAAGTAGTATTGGTACTTTAGGTATCGGTACCATTTTTGCATTCTGGAATTTGAGCAATGTTGGTAGTATCGATATTACCTAGTGAGTATCGATACTTACCTTACCTTTGGTATCGGTACTATATGAACATATCAACACTGTTCTTGAGGTATCGATATTGTAAGAACAATATCGGTACTATTTGTCCAGAAAAATATTTTATGCTCAATTCCAAGTTAAATGTGCTTTGAATTATTTTTGAAAACCTTAAATAAATTCAATTCAAGTCCAAAAACATTTTCCTTAATTATTATATCAAAATATAGTTTAACAATCTCCCCCTTTTGATAAACAAAACATTTGAAAATTTGTTTTTGGCATAACTCCCCATTAATAGAATATTTAATGAAAAATATACCAATTGTTGGAAAATATATGAAAATGTTCAGCTCTCCCTTTTTCATTAAGAAATTGAATTTTTCAAACCATACTTCTCCCCATTTTTGTTATATAAAAAACAATTCAACTTTAAAGTTCTAAAATAACTTTGGAGAGTCAGTGTTAAATTTTATCTTAAAATCATTTGAAAAATCAAAAAGCTTCCCCTCAAAAAGTGCATTCCAAACAAAATTTGACTTTAAAAGCTTGAAACTTAAACAAAATTGAATTTCAACAAAGAGTAACAACCATGTTAGTAACACATGAAATTCAATGTATCCAAGTCTAAAATACTTTACGCAATACCAAATGTTGAATTTAAGTGCATGTGCATAAGCAATCCAAAAATGTTATGCATTTGAAAAATATATATCAATTGTTAGAGATATATCATTTATAATAAATCACTTGCATAACCATTTAAAATTAAGGTCAAAAATTTAAAATTTGTAAAATCAAAGCATTTGAAAAGTTGATATAAACTGTTAGAGAGATATCATTTGCATTGAAAATCAATTTTGACCAAAATTCATTATGATGAACTAAAAATTATGAAAAATCATTAAAACTTTAAAATGTTCATCATAAATCATTTTTCAACATACATGAGATTTAAAAACAATACATAATCATTTAAAATCAAAACTTATGCATGCATAAACAAAATGAGCAACCAAATATCCAAAAATAAAAACATTAAGCTTAGAGATTACCCATTCCTTTTTCAAGTGTGGCTAGAGCATTTGAATATCATCACTTTCATCACCATTGCTCATATACACTTATAAGAGACATTTATTTAGATTTTGGTATCCTAATTGCTTTGGATCCTTGGACGTTAGTTTCAATGCCCCTTGTTCCCTTAGGAACCCATACTTGTCTACTTTTAAAAGATTTTCTTTTCTTTATGGGACAAGTATGTTCCAAATGACCATAAAAATGACAATGTGAGCATTTTGCCATTTTTAGACATAATGAGTTGTTTTTAAAAATTAATTCTTTTCCTTTTGTTAAGCTTTCAAACTTAACTTTCAAATTAAAATTTTCTTTTTCTAAATCATTGATTATGACTTTTGAAACCTCTAAATCATTTTTCAAATTTTCATTTTGATTTTCAAAATCAACTTTTGCTTTCAAAACCAAATCATTTTCAACTTTAAGTTTTGAAATTAATTTCTTATATTTGAAATTCATGGTCTCAAATTCCAAATACAACTCATTATAAGCTTCTTGTAAATCATCAAAAGAATGTGAATTTAAATCATTTGAGTTAGAAGATACCATTGAATCTTCTTCGATGGCCATGATGCATAGATTGGCTACTTAATCTTTATCATTGGAGTTATCTTCATCACTCCAAGCTGCCACAAATTCCTTTTTCTTGGATGATACCTTCTTCTTTAGGAGGGGACATTCATACTTGACATGCCCCGTTCTTTGACAATTGAAGCACACCGGGGGACTCTTCTTCTTGCTCGATTTATGTTTCATTTCCTTAGAAGACATGAATCTCTTGAACTTTTTGAAGAGCTTTGCCATCTCTTCTTCTTTATCGTCGTCTTCATCCACCTCTTCATTTAAATCTTGATAGCACTCATTGGTGGACTTGAAGGCAATGCCTACCTCATTCTTTTTCTTTTTTTTGCTTCTCTTCATCTTCTTCCTCTTCCTTCACCATTAACTCATGAGTGAGAATAAAATCAATTAGCTCATCAAAAGTGAGAGACTTTAGGTTTTTAGCTTCAATAATCACAGTCTTCTTCGATTGCCAAGACTTTAGAAAAGAGTAGATTATCTTCCTCACAAGCTTCTCATTAGTGATTACTTCTCCAAATCCCTTGAGACTGTTGATAATCACGGAAAATCTATCCTTTATAGCTTTGATGTCTTCATCGGGTTTCATCTTGAAAGTCTCATAGTTATGATTGAGAAGGCTTATCTTGGTTTCCCTCACTTCATTGGTTCCTTCATGAGTGACTTGGAGCTTATCCCATATTTCCTTGGCATTGGAATAAGATGAGACTCTTCCATATTCATCTGAGCCTAATGCACAAAAGAAGATGTGCATAGCCTTAGCATTTAGTTGGAGCTTCTTCTTCTCTCCATCACTCCAATCATCTATCTCACCTGGTGGAGTGGGTAACCTTTCATGATTGAGTTCCAAGCACCTAGATCATTTGCTTGAATGAAGAGCATCATCATATTCTTCCAATAGGCGTAGTTTTCTCTATTGAGGTAGGGTGGCTTGTTGACGGTTGTTAATCTTCAATGTAATAGGCACCGGAGGTTGAAGCCATCTCTTTGTCAATTGCGTCAAGAAACGGTAGAGCTTCTCCTAGGATCGTCTCAAGGTGGTTAAACCTTCTAATGAGTCAAGCTCTGATACCAATTTTTAGGATCGAAGAGGCTCAATTGAACAACTGAAAATTGCACAAGGGGGTGAAATGACAATAATTTGTTTAGGGAATAAGGAGAGTCAAAATTAGAGAAATTTGGCACAAGGATTTATAGTAGTTCGACTTCTCGACTAAGTCTACCTCCACTACCTAAGCTCCTCACTTAAGATTTTCTAACAAATTCACTAATTTGTTCTTTCTTTTTCAAGGATAAAGAGATAACCTTTACACTCCTTATCATTTCACTTGACTAAGATAGAACCAATCACATTTTATAAAAGGTAAAAATGAAGTAAACAATAAAACCTCTCAAATGTAGGGTGTTTGCAAATTTAGCTCATTAAAAACACAAATATTTACAAGAGAGATAAAAATAAGATTGGAAAATTTTTCTCTTGTGTATGAATGCTTGGATAGGTGTTCTAACCCTTCTTCAAGTGTCTTGAACTTGTATTTATATGTTGGAATGAAGTTGTGGCCATTTCTAGCCGTTAGGGATGATTTCTAGCCGTTTGGGATTGAAATCTATGCAAAGTAAAATTTCCCAAAACAGAGGGTATCAGTACTCCTAAAGGGAGCATCAGGACTACCTTTGTTTATATTTAAATCAACTAGTCGTTACTAGTCGTTGGGCCCTGATGGTATCGATATTGTACCTATAGCATCGATACTACTATGTAAAGTAGTATTGGTACCCCTTTGGGTATCGGTACCATTTTTGCATTATGGAATTTGAGCAATGCTGGTGGTATCGGTATTTCCCTTACCTTTGGTATCGGTACCATATGAACAATATCGGTACTGTACATGAGGTATCGATATTGTAAGAACAGTATCGGTACTGCTTGTCCAGAAAAATATTTTGCGCTCAATTCCAAGTTAAATAGACTTTGAATTATTTTTGAAAACTTTGAATAAATTCAATTCAAGTCCAAAAATAGTTTGCCTTAATTGTTATATCAAAATATAGTTTAACATAAAGTCTCTCTAAGATAGGTGTTTACAAAGAATTAAAGCTCACAATAACAAAATATTTACAAGATAAAGTAAAATAGGAATGAAAAACTCTTTTCAAGTGTCTTGAAATTGTATTTATATGTTGGAATGAAGTTGTGGTCGTTTCTAGCCGTTGGGAGTCTTTTAGAGCCGTTGGGGATGTTTTTCTCTGCAAAAATAAAATTGCCTAGTACAGAGGGTATCGGTACTCCTATAGGGAGTATCAGTACTATCTTTGTTATTTTAAATAAAACTAGTCGTTGGGCCAAATAGTATCGATAATAAGACTATGATATCGATACTACTATGTAAAATAGTATCGATACTATTTTTGCATTCTGGAATTTGAACAAAGCTGGTAGTATCGATACTACCTAGTGAATATCGATACTTTCTTTACCTTTGGTATCAGTACCATATGTGTAACACCCCCAATCCGTACCCGATCTGGATACGAGTCTGAGGTGTCCCATTGACTTTTCAAAACATTTTTCTTTACAAATTGGTTAAAACAAATTCCAAATTTCGAGAAAGTAAATGATTTTCATTAATTAAAACATTTGATTTTACAAAACCTATCAGAGCATATTCAGTACAATTCTTTTAGTAGATGCCAACTACAATTAATATAACAATATACATAAATTTCCAAATATTTTCTTATATGAACTTTCGTATAGGAGTGACTGACCTGTCTCGCTCCTCTTAGCTTCTCTTAACGCTTCTCGGAACCTACGTGTCATAAAGGTAATTCTAACTACTTAACCATGCATGTACATATCATATCATGTTATCACACAAAACAATATAACATTACATATAATCAAATGTACACATAACACATCATTCATCATTTCCATCATTAACCTTATTTCACTATCAATTATATTATCATATCATAATCATATTCTCATGTACCTAACATTTTTAACCAACATAGACTCATTTAACCACGTAATACACATCATCATTTACGTTCATCACCTTATCATATATTATTATCTTTAATACACATACACATCATATAATAGTATATCACCCAAATAAACATATAACATCACATATAATTTTCTCATATTACATCTTTAATAGTCCATGTACACGTGTGAGAACTATAGATATGTGAGTCTATAGAGGTTGTGCACTAATGATGTCACCACAACTCGTATAAATGCACCGAAGTGCCACGTATAATTGTACCAAAGTGCCGCGTAGAAATGCACCAAAGTGCCATATAAAATGTCCATAAAGACCACATAGAAATTCCTTAAGAATCATATACATATTCTAAGGACCAAGTATGTGTCTCAAAAGACCTCACAGATGTTCCAAAGGATACATATATGTCCCGAAGGACCGCGTAGACCCTCTACTCTTGGCATGCCAACTATATCTCTTGCTCTCGTGAAACATAACATGGTCATTATTATTTATTTCATTTCACATATTCACATAGACACATAATTCACTTCCACCTTTCACGTATCTTAGGTCACATAACTTGGATCACATATACATATAATCACGTAGATCAATTTTACACAACTTATATTAACTTTACACGTCATTTCACATTTCTTATCACCTTGCTTATATCTTATTCTTATGTCTTCTCATAGACATATATTCACATGATCATATAGTTCACCATCTCATCATAAAAATATGTACCCATTTCATTTCATATATAGTCTCATAATTTATCCTAGTATAAATCATATAACATTATTCCAACTCATAGTCATATATATTATATATATATATATATATATATATATATATATATATATATATCATTTACCATACTTGTATTCACATGATTTATGTCTTCTTATCATAATCACATATCATATTTAATATCTTATAATCTCATATAGCTTAAGCTTCTTCTATTATATTCATAATATATAACATACTTATAACACATATCACTTCTATCACTTATATATTAATCTGATCTATTTACTTAGTTCAATTTCATATACCTATATGTCATAATTTTAAAGCACATGAGTTTTCCCCTTATAGCTTATCTTATATGTTCGTATTATCACTTATGTTCAAGCTTCCTAATAATATACTATTCCATTTCATTCTATAGTCAATCTTATTAGCTTATCTCATTATTAAATCATATAATTCTATACTAATTCATATAAATGATCACCTAACTATGTACTTACCCAATCATGTTTCTATTGTTCATATAACTTTATACATGCTTACCCAGTTCATATCGCTTCTCAAACTGATTTATCATATCCTATTTTTACCTACTCTATCTTATAGACATGTATTCACATAGTCTCATATTTCATTATTATATGGATTATATTTTATTCTCTTATTTCTCTCTATGTACATATATTTACACGTCTCGCCATTTATATGTAGTTTACATTACATTTTTATATATCACATAATAGTATTTTTACATATATCATATAGCACATACAAAAACATATCAATACATATAATCATGAATACATACAAATCAGGAAATTCACATACCTATATTCATGACTTAATGCACTACAACTATAGGAATTAGACTTATCGCAAGTCCAATTTCCACATAATCCTATATTAAAATAAGATGCACTCACCTGGCCTCACTAGTCCATATTGATTCTTATCTTTCCTCGATCGATCGTACTTGCCCAATGTTCCGGAACTTGTTTAGACTCAATATCTACATAAATACAATTTTCGAGACAATTATCAGAATCCTAAACCTTATAACTTGATGTTAATAACTTAAGCTAATTTAACGAACCAAAAATTCACTTTTTCCTTTAAGTAGGGTATCGATACCCTCATGGCATTCTGTGATTTTTCGTTAAGGGGGGTATCGGTACACATTCATAGGGTACCGATATCCTCTGCTCAAAACAGGCTTTTTCACCCGAAAATTCATCAACTCTTCACTACTTATTCTCATACAAAGCTCATTTCATACCACCAAATTTAACTACAACCATTTTAACTAACTTCTATCATTCTCACACCTTATTATCTACCATATATCATTCAAATTCTTAAAACCAAGAATCTTACCAAATTTTCCACGTTATCCAAATTTAATTCTAACTCTTATAACTTCTTATTCTCATAAATGACAAGTCAAATTCAACCTCCAAATTCATTTAAACTCTCTAATTCAAATTTTCACTTAGACACTCCATATCTAAAATCATTCATAACTCAAAACTCTGAGTTTCTAAGCCTATTTTTCCTTCCATCATCTTTCCTAAAGCTTCATTAATCAAAACCATGCTTGACTCTTAAGAATTAACCAAAAGGAAACCAACTCACATTTGCCTATGGCTTCACGGTGAAGAGAAGAAGAAGAAATGAGAGTTCTCTGGAAACTTTTCCCTCATTTCCCATGTTTATATAACCTACAAAAGAAAGATAAAAAAATATTTCTTATTAAAACCATTTTACCCTTGTTTCTTTCAATCTTTACTAAACCATCCTTCACAAAATATTTTTAATTAAGTTCCTGAACTTTTAACTTATTTCAAAATTGAGCACCAAGTTTTCAAAATTTGCATTTTAGTCACTGACCTGACTTTTGGGATATTACAATATGAACATTATCGGTATTGCTCATGAGGTATCGACACTGTAAGAACAGTATCGGTATTGCTTGTCCATAAAAACATTTTGTGCTCAATTCCAAGTTTAATGGACTTTGAATTATTTTTTAAAACTTTGAAAACTTGAATAAATTCAATTCAAGTCCAAAAACATTTTGTCATAAATTGTTATATCAAAATATAGTTCAACACTTACTTTATGTCATATTTTATGATAACAATATACATTAAAAATATGTGCCCGTAATTATGGATTTGAATCCAACAATCTCCCATTTGGGCAACATATGTTTCCTGATAAATGTATAACCTTATGAGCTCAAAATTATTATCATGAAATAGGTATTTTATAACAATCTCATCCATCAACTATGTCTATATAGGATCAAAGTGTCCTTTTCCATATCAATCATGACCACACCCATCAAGGGTCACGTATACAAACATAGTCAAATGACATAGATCAATCATGGAGCGTAGCATGGAAATTACATGTAATGTAAATCGTACATGTTTATTTCTAACTAGTCCTCTTTAGTGAGATCAAATTTTACCAAAACCAGAGTGTGGATAAACCAAGACAAACTTTTTTCTACAGAAAATAACCTTAAAAAATATCCTGAAACTGAAGTAACTAAAATTTTGTTTATAACCAACGAGCATTTAAATTACAAACTCCCACTAAAATTGAATATCCTTAAATGATATTACACCTACATGAGTAGTGTGTTCATAAAATACCTAGGGTGACAGTTCCTTAATAAGCGTGCAATAATGAGTTTGTATCGATATGCTCTATAAACACATAACCACTCTGTATTTTCTTTAACAATCAGAAACACAATATATATGTCCTTAGACTTTAAGGTGTTTCTGTTGTATACTGAATAAAGGATTTCAACTTTATTGTCACAAAATAACTCAAGTGGTCTTTTTTATCAATCCATAATTAGTAGTTCATGTGACAAAATTTTGCATCCATATTCAAATAAGTCGGAGTCCATAAACATGATGATCTGTTACTTACTAGACCTCCGATATGTGAGCATGTAATATTTTTGTTCTTAAACATATTGAATGAATCAATTTGGATGTTATCCAATGATTCATACCTAAATTGCTTAAATATCTACTTAATATTCCAAAATCATACGCTACGACTGAATGCGTACAAATCTAAGTATACATTAAACTCTTCATTTATTTATGAAGTATAATGAACCTTTTTGCATTTCCTTAGTTTCAAAAACCATTCTTAGGGCATCAATCAATACTAAATGTGTTTCCTTTAGCAATAAAGGGTATCACTTGATTTAATCCCACAGAACTTGTAGTTTATACAATAGTCAACCAAATTTATCTCATACCAAACGAGATAATCACTTGTTGAAATTTGTTATACAATTAACGGGAGTCATACTTGCACTCATAAATGGATTTCCTTAAATTGCATATCATTAATTTTGTATCGTTAGACACAATTTTCTAATTGTACCGTATAAATCATCCCATTAATATTACCATTGATAAACGTAATTTTGAAATCCAACTTATGTAACTCAAGACCAAATATATGAAACAAGTATCATGATTATCCTGAAAGAGTCATTCAATGAAACCAAAAAGAAAGTCTCTACAAAATTAATACATTCTTTCTGAGTATATCCTTTAGATACAAGATATGTCTTATACCTGTCAACATCACCTTTTGCATCCATCTTGGTTTAAATATCCATTTACGACCAATCATCTTTGCACCTTCAGGTAATGGGACAAGTTCTTAAAATTTATAATCTTGTATAAACCTTATACTCTTCTTACATTACATTAATCCACTTTTGAGAGTCATAACTTTTATGACATTACAAAAGTAGATTATATAATCTTTCATCATTCCATCATCATCCTTATTTCTTGTAGAAAAATAATAATCTAAAATAATATTTCTCCCATCCCCGTAAATTTTCAAAATGACACTTGTTCTTTACGGTTGTTGAGTTTGTTCTTTTGTAACAATTTCTAATCTTAAATGGAGAGTAGTTCATTATTATCTTATTGAGGTTCTAGATTCACTTCTTGATTAGTGACATGTATGAACACATGGATATCATCAAAAAAATGTAATGAAAATTTAGTTATAATTCAATTACCCCTCAAAAGAAAATCTATAAACCTTATTTTCCCTCCAAACTCAACATCCTCAGAAATAATGTTATAGATCTCATCTTAAAAATATTCCTAATTATGAGATCATAAAATTTATAACCCTTGGATCGCTCAGAATAACCAAAGTAGTTGCTTATTGTTTTAGAATTTAATTTCTCCTCATATGTTCTAACTTATCTTAAAAAACAACCTTTTATAACATATTGTTGTCTCTTTTGAGTTGGACCCTTAACAACTACATTCTGATTTCATTTTGGCCCTTATCTTTATATGCACTTTTCAAATGAATACTTTTAAACTTATTATACTTCAACATTTCTTCCTCTTGAACACAATGAAAAAATGAGCTCATTTAGAGTTCATTTCTCCCTTTCAGTCAATTAAACTTTATATGCAGTGATACTGAAATCAGAAGAACAAATATTTCTTCAGAAAAACTCAGTCTTAGGTCCTTAAATCTTGAAGCAATATGAAACATATCCATAATGTACTCCCCATATTTCCTTGACTCTTATATTTTATGGACATCAAATAAGTAAAAAATGATGTCATTTAAACCTTATTATTTTTAGGAAAACATTTCTCAATTTCGTCAAGAAAATCATTGACCTAAGTAATCTTTTCAGATTGTGTGCCCCTAAAGGCTTCAAAAAAATATTTTTGCTTCATGACCACTAAACTCATGCAATTTGAACAAATTTCACCTCTAAAAAACCGTTATACCAATTAAGGATGAAATCCCCCATGAGAGGTGCAAATTGTTCTTTCCTTAGTGCAAAGTCTATGTTCATACAATCAAAACCTTATGTAAGTGTATCTTTTCATTCCTTGAGATTCGTTTTTCTAAGCATGAGCATAGCAAGTATAATAGCAGATATTGTGATAGCAATAATAAAACATAAATAAAATTGAAGCTCACATTAATATTCTTAAATAAACAAATAAATTCAAAATAATGGTTAATTCTCATCACAAGGTACCAAACACTACTTCAATATCAAGTCTTTGGATAATAATATTAATAGTAAAAGGTACTCTTGTTGTAGTAATCAAACATTGACAATACGCTATGTCGAACAAGACTAATCTTTGGACTAGTGTAATGCTCACATAAAATACCTTGTAATTGTCACATATTATTACCACAGGTGTCGCTTGAAATCTGGTCAAATATTAACTTTCTTTTGGGTCAATTAATAAACACATGAATTACAAGAAATGAAAAATCATCTTGATATTTTTAACAAATCAGCATACACAAAAGAGGTCACTTTGACGACATTTTGTTTCAACTAATCTACCAAAATATTAGACCTAGCCAAAATATGAATTGATTTGTCTCAATATATATTCTAATAACCAAAAATCAAAACTTAAATTTTGATTAAACCGAATTGAATATATATATATATATATATTACATTAACAATATAATTTTAACCATATAAATATTATCAACCAATCAATTTCTCTTAATTTTATCTTTTAAGTAAAAGATAACCAAAAATAATATTAAATTTGAATAACCTTAAACCTCATCTCAAGATATCAAATATTCCATTAATATTTCATTTATAGATAAAATATTCACCTTAAGTGACATCTGATGTGATAATTAAACACTGATAATAAGAACATGTCAAGCAAAATATCTTCCTTTGGACATATTTATTACTCACACATCAAACCGAATAATTATCACATGTTTATTACCAAAGTTGTACATGCGATTATGTCAACTATTAATCTTCCTTTGGGCCGATCAATACGAACATATCCTAAGTTACATATGCATAACCTTCATATTTTAAAACTAAAATATTTTCCACAATAGAGGACTCTTTAAAGACTTAATGCATTAATTAAGTCCTCTTAAAATAAATATCAGTACTCAAATTTAATATTTCTATATCAATCAAAGTTTAAAATTGAAATTTTTTATTGCACTACAGTATCCAAAATAACCCAAAATATGTTCCTAAATGGTGCTATAAAAAATCGAAAATTCAAGTTTTGATTGTTTCTGGAAAAATTTCTTAAACATTCATTTAATTCATAACTTTATAAATTACCAAAGGCAAACCGAATTCAAAATAATCAATATTTTAAAACTAAAATATCCTAAGTTACATATCCTTTGGGCCGATCAATACTAACATATCCTAAGTTACATATACATAACCTTCTTATATTAAAACTAAAATATTTTCCACAATAGAGATCTCTTTAAAGACTTAATAAACTATTAATCTTCCTCTAAGCCGATCTTACTATCTAAGTACATATGCATAACCGAATTTAAAATACTTTATAAACTATTAATCTTCCTTTGGGCCGATCAATACTGACATATCCTAAGTTACATATACATAACCTTCATATTTTAAAACTAAAATATTTTCCACAATAAAGGTCTATTTAAAGACTTAATGCATTAATTAAGTCCTCTTAAAATAAATATCAGTATTCAAATTTAATATTTCTAAATCAACCAAAGGTTAAAATTGAAATTTCTGATTGAACTACAATATCCAAAATAACCCAAAATATGGTTTCCTAAATGGTGCTATAAAAAATCGAAAATTCAAGTTTTGATTGTTTCTGGAAAATTTTCTTAAACATTCATTTAATTCATAACTTTATAAATTACCAAAGGCAAACCGAATTCAAAATAATCAATATTTTAAAACTAAAATATCCTAAGTTACATATCCTTTGGGCCGATCAATACTAACATATCCTAAGTTACATATACATAACCTTCATATTTTAAAACTAAAATATTTTCCACAATAGAGATCTCTTTAAAGACTTAATAAACTATTAATCTTCCTCTAAGCCGATCTTACTAACATATCCTAAGTTACATATGCATAACCGAATTCAAAATACTTTATAAACTATTAATCTTCCTTTGGGCCGATCAATACTGACATATCCTAAGTTACATATACATAACCTTCATATTTTAAAACTAAAATATTTTTCACAATAAAGGTCTATTTAAAGACTTAATTCATTAATTAAGTCCTCTTAAAATAAATATCAGTATTCAAATTTAATATTTCTAAATCAACCAAAGGTTAAAATTGAAATTTCTGATTGAACTACAATATCCAAAATAACCCAAAATATGGTTTCCTAAATGGTGTTATAAAAAAACCGAAAACTTAAATTTTGATTGTTTTTGGAAAATTTTCTTAAACATTCATTTAATTCATAACTTTATAAATTACCAAAGGCAAATCGAATTCAAAATAATCAATATTTAACTAAAAATCAATTTCAAAGTACATACCAGTGGATTAATCTTTAATCAAACTGAATCGAATATATTAATGCCAAATATATATTCTATAATCCTTAACAATCAAAAAATAAAATCTGAATTTTCTAATCACATCATGATTTCCGAAGTAACTCATAATAAGGTTGTTTAAATGATGCCATCAAAACTAAAAACCTTAATTTTTGACTATTTTTCAAGACTTTCTTAATCATGGATTTACTAAATTGAACTAAAAATAAAAATAAACGGTACATAACTGTAACAAAAATGTCTTAATCATGCAATCCATAATTAACCTAAGTTAATAGGTTCATAGTGTCGTTCATAGTGCAAAAAACAATGGCTTCTACCATAACCTTAAGAAACCCTCCATGTTTAATGAATATCAATAAAGGAAAAGTAAATGTTTTAATACAGATATAAACACCCACCGAAAACATGAATTCTCTCTTGAGAAAAACATAAGAAAATAACTACAAAATATATATGGAACAAAATTAATATTAATTTTCAATCCCATGAAAATTAATATGACTCAAACTCTGATCAATTGTACAATCTTATGAAAACATTATACCAACACTTACTAGCAAAGTCATTAATGGTATTCGAGAATTTCAATTCCTCGAAACGTAAAACCATAAAATAATAGCCATGCTAATTCTTAATTAAACAAATATATAATTTAATTCCATAACAGTAGAAAATGGTAAGCTCTAACCGTAAATCCCATAATTGGAAATTCCATATTACCATTCAGTCAATGATATTAAACCCTCAATTACCGAACATAAATTTACAAAATCATGTGATTCCTTAACTCAGATGCTCGAATAAATAAATAATATATAAAACATATAACCAATCATCTTAAATACTGAATTAATCGGAAAAAATTTATAGAAAATCAACGTGTTTTTAATGATTCAACATGATGAGGCGATGATATCACTTGTTAGAACCAAATCATAATAAATATGAACACGGCTATCAAAAATAAAATAAACTAGATTTGCGGAAGCGTACCTGAATCTATTGTTGGTTATTATCTAGAAGGTTGAGATCTTGAATATTGTCTTAGTTGTGATCTTCTAAGAAGATAGAATTCTCTTGAGCATAAATTCTCTGACGAAATAACAGAAAATACGAAATGATCTATCTCTTGGACCATAACCTCTATAGTTGATTTAAGAATCAGTTATTATTTGAATATTACGATGCTTTCACCAAAATCTATACGGATAATTTGGACTTGCATTAAACTTTTGTCTTTTCTATTTGTTTGCTTATATTAATCTCCTTTCTGGTTCTTTTTACAAACCACAGTTGATCGTATCGTCAAATGGATCTAACTTCTACTTTCACATTCCACTTTTTTTAATTAAAAAATCTATTATTTTCTTTGATCATATAATCAAATGCAATGACTTTACAAACTTTTTTTTATTAATTTAAGATGATTACATGGGATAATATCTATGTTAAATATTTTTAATCATTTGACAATAAATGTTTAAATGTCTTACAGTCGTTGATGCTCGAACTCAAAACTTCTAGAAAATAACAATCATCTCTTCAACCAGACTTTTATAACAAATTATTATCTTTTAACAAAGCAAAGAATTAATTATTTTTGAAAGAGGAAAAAAAAAAGGAAGCAAAAGGAATAATACTGTGAAACTAGCCTTTCTTGTTATTCAACCGAAAGGCATTTTCAAGGCCCATGGGGAGAGATGGTCCTACTAATACCATCCGTATATTCGCACTAAAGAGATTGGGGACGGTGTTTGTTTCACCGAGGTTTTATTACTTAAATATATCATTCTAAATTATTTAATAATATAATATCATTCAAAAACTATTTATAAAAATAACATTTCATTAAATCTTTGAAGAAATTAAAATTTTTTACCTTTATCGTTTTATTTTTTTAAATATTGATTAAAAGTTTAATATTTGTAAAAATATTATTGTTTGCGAGATTATTTTTTATTTTTAATTTGTAATCTATTTTTTTATTAAATTAAAGTGATTATAAAATAATATTTATTCAGACTGTTCATGAGGGAGCTGTCACATTAAACTAACATGGAAGTAATCCTCCTATTAAGAAAGGAAGACGCAGACCAACTAAAGAGGGTGGTAAAGCTACTATGGGAGGATCTAGGAACAAATTTGAGATTCTTAACTCTATTGATCCTGAAAGTTTGTTGCCTATTGAGGACTTTGGTAGAAAGCAGAGAGTTGCTTATTTTGGAGTGGCAAAAATTGTTCAAGATTTAAAGTTAAAAAAGGAGCATGTTGAAAAAGTTAAGAAATTGGAGGACAGAGGTGGTGCTTCTTCCTCCTCCATTGTCCCATGTTAGTATGTTTTTGGAATATAAGAGGATTTAATAATCCTCTTAAGCAAAGAAAAATGTTGTGATGGGTTGTTAGTTGCCAAATAAGTGTTTTATGACTGCTTGAAACAAGAGTTAAGGAAAGTAATTCTATGGATATTCTGAATCAAAGGTTTGGTGATTGGGAATATTGTTGTAACTATATCATGTTGTTAATGGCCGTATTTGGGTGCTTTGGCATAAAAGTTTGAGTTGTGCTATTTGTTCTGTTTTCTATCAAAGTGTTTTTATTAAAGGTGCATTTGGGGGAAAGAACTTTTGCATAACTGCGGTCTACGATTCAAATGATGGTAGCACTCGTAGGCAACTGTGGAATCAATTGAATTCATTGGGATGTACAGTGGGTAATATGCCTTGGTTGATAGGATGTGACCTCAATTTAATCTTAAGTGCTGAGGAAAGCTCGGTTTATGTTAGTGCAACTATTGCTGATATTTCTGATTTTCAAAACTGTGTGGAGGAATAGAGAATTTTTTATCATCCTTTTTCTGGTACTCTGTTCACGGTCGAACAAACAGCAAGATACTAACTTGACTCGTAAATTAGACCGTGTGCTTGTGAACTCGAATTGGATAGAAACGTTTCCTGAATTATATGTTGAATTCCAAGCTCCTGGTGATTCGGATCATTGTCCAACTTTGGTTTGGCTACACAAAGAAGCCCCTATAGCTAGATATAAACCATTCAAGTTTTTCAACTTTTGGGCGATGCATCCTGAATTTTTGTCTATTGTCGAGAAGTCTTGGTCGACCCCGATTGTAGGAAATCCAACTCAGGTACTTTTTTAAAAGCTTAAAAGATTGAAATGCTTCCTCAAAGAGCTCAACCGGGCTCGTTTTAATGACATTTCGAGTCAGGTAAAGCAAAAGATATAGGAATTGATAAATATTCAACTTGCAAATTTAAATTCTGATTCTGCTGGAAACAACATAAATACTAAGTTGGAAGTTGAAAGGGAATTGAAAATTCTTGAGGAGGCTGAATTGCTTTTCTACAAGCAGAAAGCTAAAGTCAATTGGATTAAAGAAGGTGATCAAGGGACTTAATTCTTCCATTCTATGGTGGCTAGCAGGAGGAAGAGCAGCACAATTAGGGTCCTTTATGACCAAGCTAGAGCTAGGCTTGACACTTTTGAAGACATGTCCAACGAGGTTATCAAATTTTTCCAAAATCAATTCGGGGTGATTGACTCGAATGTCAAGGACAGTAAAGTCAAAATAATCAAAGACATTCTTGATTATTCTCTACCTATGGGTACTGCTGATGGTTTATGTATGGAAGTGTCTGATGTAGAAATAAAGGAACCATATGGGGGCAAGGAAATGACAAATCCCCTGGACTTGATGGCTATAATCCTTACTTTTTCAAGAAAGCTTGGCCGATTGTTGGTGAGGATTTCAAAGCTGCCATAAGGTATTGTTTTGACAAATCTTTTATTCTCACTTCTTTTAATGCAACGGCTATAGTCCTTGTGCCAAATATGCTTAATCCTAATATGGTCAAAGATTTTAGACTTATATATTGTTTCACTGTGATTTATAAGACAATTACAAGAATTCTAGTAAAGCATTTGTCTTTTGTTTTCCCTAGTATGATTTCTAAGAACCAGACTGCTTTTGTAAAGGGGAGGAGCATTGCAGATAACACGCTCCTTGCTCAAGAGCTTGGTAGGGGTTACAATAGGAAGAACATCTCCTCAAGGTGTGCTCTGAAATTGACTTACAAAAAGCATTTGACTCTTTAAATTGGGAGTTTATTGCAATTGTTCTGTATGCTTTAGGCCTGCCTGATAAGTTTATTGACTGGATTTGGGCATGTTTTACAAAGCCTAGCTACTCTGTTGTGTTTAATGGTAGCTTAGTTGGTTATTTTAGAGGTGCTCGAGGTGTAAGGCAAGGTGATACCCTTTCACCTTATCTTTTTGTCCTTGCTATGAATGTTTTGTCCAGTCTATTGAATGTGGCAGCTTTGAAGGGAATTTTTAATTTTCATCCCAACTGTGGAATGATTGGGCTAGTGTAGAAGGATTGGGCTAATCACCTCTCTGTTTTGCTGATGATCTGCTTATATTATGCAAAGGCTCTATTGACTCTATTATTGGTGTTCAATCTGTTTTAGATGTATTTTACACTATGTCAGGTTTGAAATTAAATGCCAGTAAATGTGAGATATATGTAGTTGGGATTTATGTTGAGCAGTGTATTGATATAAGATGGATTAAAGGATTTAAGATAGGGAAACTTCCTGTGAGATACTTGGGAATTCCTTTGGTGACTAAAAAGCTTGCAGAGAAAGATTGTCAATGCCTTATTGATAAAATACAGACTAAGCTGAATTTATGGGTTAATAGGCAACTGAGCTTCGCTGGTAGATTACAATTGGTTCGTGTTGTTTTATTCAGCATAGCAAATTACTGGTGTAGACAGATTATGCTACCACTAGCGGTAATCAAGAAAATTGAGCAGTTATGTTATCGGTTCTTTTGGAAGGGGGATGACTTACCTGCTAAGGTGCTTGAGTTAGTTGGAGGCAAATTTGTTTGCTGAAGTCTGAAGGAGGTCTCGGTGTAAAAGACATAGGTGGCTGGAACAAAGCTTGCATTGTGCAATTGATCAGAAACTTACTGGCAAAGGAATAATCTCTATTGGTGGCTTGGATCTAATCTTATGTGATTAAAAATTCTGAGTTCTGGAAGATGAGTACCCCTACAAATGTCGGCTGGAGTTTCAAGTATATATTGAAAATGAGGCCTGATGTTTCTCACTTAATTGTTGGTCCGGTCAGAGAACTTAGCACGAGACAAATTTAGGAGGACATGCGCATCACGGCTCCAAGGGTCTTTTGGCACTATCTGGTTTGGTTCCCTGAGCGTATCCTAAAGCATAGCATAATCCTGTGGATGGCTATCTTAGATAGGCTCCCTACTCGGGTAAGGCTACTACGGATGGGATTAAACATTGAGAATGACAAATGTTTTCTTTGTGGTACTGAGGCTGAGACTAGAAATCATATATTCTTTGAGTGTGGTTTTGTAAAAGCATTATGGGGGGCTATACTTTCTCTATGTGGTGTCAATCGTAGAGTCGGCCACTAGGATAGAGAATTGGCATGGGTTATCCATTTTTTCAAAGGTAAGTCTCTCATTGTGAGAGTGTTTAAGCTCCCTTTGGCTAGTTATGTGTATGGCATTTGGAAGGAGAAAAATAGTAGACTGTTTGGGGGAAATCCTAGGCTGGTGGATGATGTGCTGGATGATATTAGAGAAACCATCCGGATTCGATTGAATGGCTGGACTATCAACAGAGTTGACTCGAGAAATGCTACCCTTTGTGTAAGTTGGGGTATCTCGTGAATTAGGGTATTCTTTGTTCTCTTGTTTCATTGGTTGTTGGTTGTATAGTAGCCGTTAACTTGTTGTTTATGTGGTAAGCTGGTTTCTTGTAGCATGTTTCCTGCTTGTATAGTAGTCGTTAACTTGTTGTTTACGTAGTAAACTGGTTTCTTGTAGCATGTTTCCTGCTTTCTTAGGTAATGAATATGGAATTATCTAAAAATAATAATATTTATTCTAAATATTTTTAATCATTTGATATGTAATCATTTATACTCGAACTGATAACCTTTAAAACGACAATAATTTCTTTAAGCAATGGTTTGCGTATTTACAATCTATTTTTAAGTTTGCAGCTTTCCTAATGATTTCATCGATGTTAACTACTAAAAAAAAATCTGGTCAAAAAGATAGTCTAATTATGGAGTATTAACAGTGAGGCAATGGATTAGAGTACATTTTTGCCACACGTATACGATCATGATTGCTCCAAAAATTCATAAGTAAAACCCTCTATATGCACCCGCAAACACACAGCAAAACCTCTTTAAATATTTTTTAATTACATAAAAAACAGTTGAAACAACTTTGGAAGACCCCGTGAGGAGCGGCATGAGACAGGCCCTTGTTCAAAAAGACACGCGTTTCACCAGTATTACACTTTAAATTTTACATGTGGCAGCTAACCATTGGTGGGATTGTTTCTTCTGGTTTTCTCTTTGGCTACAACTCTTGTACCCGTACAAATCGGATCACGAAACTAAATTTTATATTGGGTAAACTACCTGTTTGGTCACTTACTTATTACTTAATTTCTGTTTTGGTCATTTAACAAATCATATCTAATATTATGTTTCAGTTCTGTTTTAATCAAATGTAGTTAAAAATTAATAGTGATTTTGATGTGATATTTTTAAATTCTTTTAGATATTGATATGATATTATCTTATAATAACACGTCAAATTTACCGTTAAAATTTTAATAATGGGTGATCAAACATAAACTACGTAATATATAGCTGACCAAATAGGTAGTTTACGCTTTTACATTTGAAAAATACTTTCATAGATTAAGCCGCGTTGCTATAATACGCCCTCAGACACCGCCCTTCTCCCTCTTCATCATCCTTCCTAACGTGTATGCAGAATAACACAGGACAGCCCACTGTTTTATTCCTCTATCTCGTTAGAACAAACATTTTTTTTCATTTTAAATCTTCGATTCTATTTTGAATCTCAATTTTTTTTGGAAATTTTTACCTTTAATTCTTTCAGTTTACAGCAATCGAAAAAAAATGGAATCTGAGAAGCCAAATTATGGTGCAATAATGGTTTACTTCACAAAGCCTTCATGGGCTTTCCTTGTTCTACTCTTTACAGTCATATCAATCTTCTCTCTTCAAATCTTTCCAAAATCTATTCTTCCGTTTCCGTTCTTTCCCGTTTCTGGATCATCCGGACCCCACTTCGAATCCAGTTTTGATCCCGGAAGTTGCGCCGCGTTTTTCGGGGAGTTTCCGATCAGGAAACACGTTATGTCGTTGAAGGACTTCGGGGGAGTTGGCGATGGCAAAACGTCTAGATATTACCTTGTAATATTCCTGACTATTCAAAAAAAATTGAGATGTTTTCTCTTGTAGGCTTCGTTGATTCTATTGAGGAAAAGAGAATGCCATGAATGTGTTGATCAAATTAGGTTATGCATTTGTTTTGGGTTCATTGAATCAAGTTGGTTGAGTTAGAAACTTGTTTATCACTCCCCAACAGCTTGTTTAATGAAATAGACATATAGTTGGACATTTTAATTTATATCTGTCATTCCATTAATTTGTTTATCAACTTTGTGCCTAAGATATAAGTGCAATGGAGGTCGATTATGGTTTATCACAGTTCTGGTCTACATTTATTATAAATCTTGAAAAAGAGGAAATGTTTTAGTGTAGTTGTTTATCATTTATTTAAATTTGTTGCTAAAACTACGGATTTTTAATTTTGTGTTTATGAATGATAGGACCCTGAGGAATGGCCTATTGTAGAGCCATTGCCTTCTTATGGTAGAGGGAGAGAGAGATTGGGAGGAAGACACATAAGCCTTATTCATGGAAATGGTCTTACCAATGTTGTCATTACAGGTAATTTTATTTTGATTTCTCGTGATAACATGAAAAGGAAAGAAGAGTTGTTTTTTACATAAATGATATCAAGATGTTCTCATTGCCCGTAAAACCAAATATGGACCCCCTTTGTTTTAGTTCTCCAGTGTAAATGGACTCCCCTGAGTGCTCTTTTAGTTGTTCTTCATGTCCAGGATACATAAAAGCACAAGGTTTACCTTGATATCATTTTATATGGAGAGTGAAGTAGCATTACATTTATTTCCTGATGTGTATGTTATTCTTTATTGTATTTGAATTAGCTAAAGCTACCCCAGAATGGTATTATGGATTTACATATTGCATTCGCATTCATTTGAAGAAAAAGAATTATTAATTCCGTTTAGCTGATCACCGATAGAAACATCATCTCCTTATTCTGAATGTTCAATAAATATTCAGAGGGATCTTAAGCAGCTAATAAATTGTTAATGGATGGTAATTTCAATGGAAGCCACCATAGGACTCCTTTTTTTTTTTGGTATGCCCTAGTTGGATTGAACTAATCAGGCACATATTGGTAAAAAAGTTAAATCCTTTTGATTTGCAGGCTTGTGCCTTATATTGAAAAGCAAATTGGCGCTTATTTCTACTAGACTAGTGACGTCATTTACCTTATTTAGAAAATTTACCATTACTACGACAACTTCTACCATGAAACTTGTACCTGATGTGTAGGTTTTATTAATTATGTGTGATGAGTTGTTCTAATGCTGTAGGGAATAATGGGACAATTGATGGTCAAGGTCGAATGTGGTGGGAATTGTGGTGGAACAGAACACTAAACCACACGAGAGGCCACCTTGTAGAGCTAATGAACTCTCACAACATTCTTATCTCTAACTTAACCTTCCAGAATTCGCCGTTTTGGACCATTCATCCTATTTACTGCAGGTATGACATATCTTAATTTGTAGTAGTTCATCTAGTTTCATTTATTTATCCATTTATTTTGTATGCTTTTATTTTTTTGAGCTTGAATATTTAATTTTATTAAGGTAAAAGTGTCAACCTCTTTTGATCCAATGTGAAGGTGAGATGCATCCCCTGGCACTTGATAGTGTTTGCAAAGCCGGAAAAAATAATTTTGGCTGCAAAATCAGTTTTAAGAGAGTGAATATTAATATCTTAAGATTTCCCAACTATGCACCTTCTCTCATTTAGACACTTACACCCCAGAATTACTTGTAAGACAACGAAAAGAACTGAGAGATTCTGTTATGTATCCAGATGTTACTTCTCACAGTTTTCTCGAATATTACAATTATAAGAAAGTAACTAATCGTTAGTTTTTCTACTTTTTCTTTCAGCAATGTAGTTGTTAAGGGCATGAAAATATTGGCTCCACTGAATGCCCCAAATACTGATGGAATAGACCCAGGTATGTCAATCTCATTCACCGTCTTCGTGTGTGCCTTATACAGTATTGCATCTAATATGAACAACCTAAATCTCATAATAGAGACATCTTTTCCGACATCCTCATCGAACTGTGTGCAGACTCAAGTACCAATGTATGCATTGAAGACTGCTATATCGAGAGTGGAGATGATCTTGTAGCAGTGAAAAGTGGATGGGACCAATATGGCATCAGAATGGCACGACCAAGCTCAAACATAAAAGTGAGGAGAATCTCAGGCACTACACCAACTTGTTCAGGTGTTGGTATTGGGAGTGAGATGTCTGGAGGGATTTTTAATGTAACTATCGAAGATATGCACGTTTGGAATTCGGCAGCTGGGGTCCGTATAAAGACTGACAAGGGAAGAGGGGGATACATTGCGAATATCACCATAAGAAATATAACTATGGAACGAGTCAAAATTCCTATTAGGCTCAGTAGAGGCTCCAATGATCACCCAGACGACGGATGGGATCCTAAGGCCATGCCTAAAATAAAGGGGATTTTCATTAGTAACATTTTTAGTTTGAATTCAACAAAGGCTCCGGTACTGGCTGGTATTCACGATGCATCATTTGAAGGGTTATGCTTCAAGAACCTTACCTTACTTGGACTTTCCCCAACTGCAGCATGGCACTGTGAGTTTGTTTCCGGTTGTGCAGATTCAGTGTTCCCATTGCCATGTCCCCACTTGCAGAACAATGGCTCCTCAGCATGTTGCTCATAGGCTCAAAGTTTCAAGGTGAGTTCCTTCCCGAGTGCATATGGAATTTTCACCCATGGACACAGACACTTCGAACAAATCAGACCATAAAGGTGAACCATATGATAAAAATGACAAGGGTTTGAGTTGCTCATGAAATTATGGTCTGGATGGAGGAGATGGTCCAATTTTGTGAGATTAGATATGAGATTCATGCATACTGCATTTTTGTCAAAATACATATCATTCATTGAGCAGTTGGGTTGCTTGGGTTGACAGTTTTTTTTCTGGTTTTGACTGTATTACAGTGTGATGTTAAGTGTTGATTTATATTTTTTTCACACGTGTAACAAAATGTATCTCATGTGTATGGTGGTATATATTATTTATTGATATTTTAATATACATAGATTTGATATTTGCATTTTTAAAATTTTGATGCATAGATTCTGCAAAAATAAGCTAGTTCGAGAATGTCGTTTTTTTAAACTAGAGTTTGAGTTTTAATTTTTTATTTCGAGTTCGAGTCAAACTTGACAATTTTAAATTCGCGAGTTTGCGAATCAAGCTCAATTTTAAACATTTCGAGTGGAGTTCAACAATACTAGAGTTCTACTAGATTCATTTACAGCACTAATAATCCAGATTAATTTCCGGGTGTTTTACGAAATAAGAGCATAACAATACAAGGAAAAATGAGAAAATTAGGTACATGATTGAGGTAGAGTGGAAGGTTTTTAAGTGAAAATTACATTTGGGATCTCTTCACCATTTCCAGAAAACATTGGAACCGCACTTGTATTTGTACTTTCTGCAACCAACAAACGAAATTCTCAACCTAATTTAATCTCATCATCAACCTAATAAACTTGTTGAAGAAACAAGAGAACGAAAGTTGGAACCTTTAGTTTTGCAAGATCTTGGTACCCAGTAAAGTCCTCAGGGAACTTGCAGCTGCCTAATTCAACAGCGTATGCTCTCGCAAAGTTTGCTCCAGTTGTGGCTAACCTCTTCTTGTCATTCAATTCCTGCGCTTCCCCAGCTTAATCTATTTTGAAACCTGAAGAAACCCCCCAACCATGTTTCCACTATCTTTTCAATTTTCATAGCAAACATACCTTGTTAGCTTTGCTCTTTTCGATTTAATAATCGATGACACTGGCATTTGCGGAAGAAGCGGCGGCTGTGGTGAAAAGGGTAGCTGCCAAATACCGCATAGTAGCTCTTCTTCCTTCACTGCCACCTGATTCTTTGGTGTCTTTAGTCTGTTGAGCTCTGATCACACGCGACCTGTGACCACCAGGCACGACCGTGGAAGCAACTGATGGTGCCTTGGCACTAAGACCAGATGATTCACCGCTCAAGATTGCAGGCTAAAACGCTGGAGTTCATGGCTGCCATTGCTTACTACAGAAAATAAACCTTACTTTTCTTTATTATTTTATTTTTGTTTTTATGAAGTAATTGAGTATAATAATAGGATTTGTGATTGGGGATATTTGAAAAGGAGTGATGTACTATGATTTGGATTAATGATTGTGATTGATTGTGATGGAATGTGGATATGGTGAGATTGCCTTTTATTGGCAAAGTTCACTCTTCATGGTTTATTTGGTTCCATTTAAAGTATGTGGCAAGCCAACCTTTAATTTCCACTTTGGAATCTAAATTTTGCGGTGCTTTCTATTCTCAGGCAGATTGAGGTTGAATGTGTTACTTTTGCCACTATAAAATTACGGTATAATTTCTTTGGCTTGCACTGTTGCACATATTGTTTAGCAATCTTTGTATTCTCTATCTTGCTAAAATCTACTGTGAATCATCATAATTTCAACCTAGCTTCTCTTGCAGATTATGTCCCTATAGAACATGAACGGGGGGCAAAGCTTAGCCAATGACCTTTCCGGTGTGTGTTTGTTCGACGAGAGATTTTGACGTACACCCTAAGGTTATGGTATATAATTGAGGTATAGTCCATGTACCAAACAAATATTTAATCCCCAAAAAAGCTCTCATGCTTGACTGCATTGCTTATACATATCAAGCTCTTAAGCCTTAGAAAGTCTGACAATTTTGATTACAAAAGCAGCAGCTTTGGTTCAACAATCAGAATATACACATCTCGACTTCAAATGAATGTTTTTAAACAATTCATTCCACATGCCATCTCTTTTCCCTTCTTTCGAGTTTAGGGATTGATAATGCAAAGCAAAGGTTAGCAGCCATAACTTTTTGAAACGGAAGATGACTAACTCCAACTTGTCAAACCTAACCGGTCTGCAACATTATACATTACCAGTTGATCCGAGGTAGGACCGAAAAGATGTTCTCCTCCTATGGCAAATGTCAACACCCAAGCACACAAAAGAGCTGAAAACCCAATTGCTGATGCCACAACATCTGCAAAAATAAATGTTTGTTATAACAAATGAACAATAATCCTAGACTTCGCAGGGGGAAAAAGATGCAAAGAACCTGGAAGAACAATGTGAGAAATCTAATGATTGATTTGGTTCAAACAAAATCATGAATATCAAGATGTTTCACAATATCACCCCATCCACCCAAAAGAAAAGTTTATTATGCCATCCTTTTTAATGTCCCAAATGTAAATTGAAGAAGATATAAAACCAAAATCTTCTAACAATATCAACAATTTATTTGGAAGTGTGTATATTTGTTTGCCAAGAGAAAAAAGGTACACAACTTTTGACGGAGAATAAAATTATTAAAGGATAAATTAAGATGAAAAACATTTTAAGTCGAGTATTATCATTTAAACTATCTCAACTTTCACCCAAAAGAATAAAAAAAAAGGATAAGTTGAACAAGATCTATTATCAAGAGCAGAAGGCACACTCTAAGGTACTAAAACCCTTCAATTGTCCAGGGCACAAAAATAACACACTCATTGAGTGAAGTAAGAGCATATATAAATATCCCTTTCTATAGAGATTAGATATTGTCCTTCTTTTACTAAGATAAGGATTGAGAAAAGAAATGCAAAAGAAATCAAAGAGACTTTAGTTAGATGAACTTTCTCAACGCTTCACCTAAAAAACCTGCACCCAAGTACACATGGCATGTGCCTGATCACAAGCAACTCTTCTAGTTCTTGCTAGGTACATGATGCTTATTATTTACTGCTGCACCTTAGCATCAAGGCATATGCCTTAACAACTTACTGGGCCAACTGAAGCCTTTCCTAATTTATATTCAAAGAAAACACTATCCTACACAAAATTAGTTATTGCGGTATTTGTCAAAACAAAAACAAAATTGGATTAAGTAATACATATGTGTCAAACTGTCAATGCCAATTCCACATGATTCTTATCTAAACGTTTATATTTCACTGTTCATAAATGTATCCTTCATAAAGATAGTATTTTCAGTTACTTTTACCAACCAATCTACCAAAGTGACCAAAAGACTTCATACTTGCAGAAGCTTTATAGAGCATTCAGTGGACAGAAAAATATTTTGTTAAAGAACATTACTAAAGGTTATATTGTTTGCTAATACAGCTTTACACTGTAGAACCCCTGTTTAACAAGTGCTATAGAGGACCAAGGAACATAGCTAGACATGATAAGGTGCAGCACTAAACAAGAAATGCACCTTCTAAACCTCAAGGTGAGGCTCCTTTGATAACTGCATGCCTTCTGGTACCAAAATCTTACGTAGCAAACCGATTGTACCACAAATTAACTGGATGATGTACTTCATTCCCATACATGTACGGTGAATTGGTACATATCAAGTTCCTTGTAACTATGAGCAATACTGAATAGAACTAGTTCCTTGCTTCTCCATAGAATACAGGCCAAGAGAACGGAAGAGAAAACTGTTGTTTGCAACACCAAACTATTTATCTATCCATCTCAGCAATGGCAATTATGGAGCAGAATAACTGAAAAAGTTAAATGGTATAACTTTCAACTTTGCCTGTAAGTAATTACAATTGGCAAACCAAATTCTCAGCGATATTCCAGATTGTGATGTCAGACCTCAAATAAGCTTATTGCATTTCAATGAAATTGTACGGAAGCTCTGATTTATTTGGTTCAGACTACAAAGGAATAATAGCTACTTACTTGCAATTATGTAGGCCAAAGCAACTTAGATTAAAAAGGGAAATGATTATCGCAAGATCATAGAAGTATTTAACAATGACAAATCCATTTCTTTTTTTCCTTTCACTAACAAACTGTGAACTTAAAAATAGATTAAATTCTATTAGTCTAAATATTCTAGTGATTAGCAAATAACTAATTATAACATACAATCATAATCGTTCAATAGAAAAGCAAAATCATATAAAATTAAGTCAGCCTTTTTTCTTCACTATTATGCCATTTAGAAACATAAACAAAAATGCAGATCAAGCATCAGTAAGGAACCACATAAAATTTACAACGAGAGGGGAAAAACAACTAATGCTGAATCGTGATCAAGTCGATAAATGCAAAGCATCAGCAAGAACTTGGAAAAGAAATCGAAAATTTCTAAAATAAAATAAGTAAACGAAATATTGAAGAACACGAGTAAGAACTGATAGTTACAGGGGCGAAGGCGAGGGAAGGAGCGAGAGTGACAGAGAACGGGCCAGAAGTAGAAGCAATTAACGGCCCAAAGCAAAGGGAGAAGCGAGTAGCCGAACTTATAGAACCTCAGAGCGTAGGATAACGATTCTTCCTCTGATAGGCCCAAGGGACCGTCGATTGTGGGCCATACCGGCGTCGATGACAGTATAGAATTGCTATTGTTGTTAGGATTGGAATTTTGTGGTGCGTTCGTTGATACCTGCGACTGTGAGGCTTCCATTTCCGATCTACTATCCCTAAACGATGTCGCTGGAGTACAAACGCTGCGACTTGCTTTCGTTAGAAGAACTAACCAACCAAAAGAAAATGATTTTTTACGCACAAAACCTATATTAAATATATATTAAAATAACCTATTCCATAAATTACTTGGGAGAAAAATGGTGAGTGCGTTTTAATATAGGCTATAAACAAATTCGAATTCGGAAAGAAGTGAAGTGAGTACGTTTTATATACTAGCATATTATGTGATGTATTAAAATTTAACTTGTATATACGATTTTTCTCTTCTAGTTTTTTTTTTCATTGATACGATGTTCGTCTATTTTAATTTTGTCTTGCGGCAACTTTAATGTTGGTTGTCGATCGTGAGTATTCTTTATTATTTTTTTATTTTTTTTCATTTTTTTATTTTCAATAAGTATGTCTATATGACATATTTTTCTATGCTTTTATGACACGTTTTCTTCTTCCTTTTGGTATATTTTTAAGTCTATTTTGGTCGTTGTTTTAACTTATCTTTTTTAAGGGTTAATTAGATATCGTCACGGCTGATCAAGATGACATTTATCTGCTATATTGTTAATATTCCTGCTTTGGACTCTCAGATTGGAATTGGATACCCGTTATGCGTTCGTGGATAGCTTTTCATGTCGCTCGAGTCTGATTTGCAGTTTGTCAGTGGTCTTTCAGTAGCTTAATCCCCTTTTGTGGTTTGTTTGCCGATTCGATCAAACATGTTTGTATCTATCTATGTTCGAATTTTCTTTGTTAGATTTTAATCTTTCCTTGTATGGTCCTTATGTGATCTAAAGTTACTAGTTTTGTTTAAATGATTATAGGAAATTGTCCTAATTATGTGTTTAACTTACGATTATGATTGTAAATTTTTATTGTAATTTAGGATATTTCCTATTTTGAATAAAAGTAGTGATTTGTTTCAACAACAAAAAAACCTTGTATATAGTCTCTTAAATTAGTTGAAATATAATTAGATATATGTACTATTGATTTAAATAACTTAGATGTTTCGTATTTATGTTCCGATGTAAAATTCTTAAATCTCAACTAATTGGATGAGAATATCTTGTATAAGTGTTAATGATATGGATGTAAGATAATGAAAAAATATATTTAGTATGCAAACATGTATGATATATGTTATGATGATTGATATATATATATAATTAAAAGTATGCTAACTTAACTAATTTGACTATATAAATATGCTTCATTTATCTTTGTGCCTATAAGTTATATGGAGGGATGAAGCCATTTTTTGGGTGAAGGGGCTATTCCCTTAATATTTTTGGTATAATAATATATTTAGATCCCTGTTAGTTTAAATATTAATTAAATGAAAATTTTGTTTTAGATCGTTGTTCTTAGTTAATGTTTGATCCTAGCTCCGCCCCTGATTATATGTATATATTGTGTACAATATATGATATGTTTGTAACATTAGCATATGATGTTTGAGCTAAATGATATGTTTCAAACATTCTTGACGTGAAAGCATGTATGTATGTCTATATGATATGACTGAAATATGAATTATATGCAAAAGTGATAATATGTACATGTTTTGGAAACATATATCTAAACGAATGAAATAAGATTAAATAATAAATACAAAAAAAATGGATGTGATTTGGTTATAAAATAATTGAATATGTTGTTTTGTCTTGTGTTCTAAATGGTACGAGTGTGATTATATGACAAAATACATTGTCATTAAATCTAAACGTATATATAAAGTGAAACCGTCAATTCAAAAAAAAAAAATTGAAACCGTTGATAGACCTCAATGGTAAAAGAAAATGCGATTTTTTCTTAGAGGACCCGGATTTGAACTGTTGTGTCTATAAGGTTTGTGTGTGTTATCAATGATTAAGAAATATTCGAACATTTTTAATTTTTGATAATTTATAATTTATGATTTTATACCTTGTGATATTTTTAAAATTTGTAATAGTGTTTTTTAATTTTTCTGTTTTTAATTAACTTTTAAAAAATTTAATTTTGTATATTTATGTACATATTAAATTTTAAATAATTTTTAAATTTTTCTCTTAAAAATTAAATGAACTCTTTAATTTCCTAAAAGAATCAATTAAATCTTTCTACCATATCACATCATCTACTATAACATCAGTAAACCATTATATCAACCTAATGAACCGACGTATTAATATCTAATAACTAACTACAACTTTTGTTAATCAAATAATCATATCAATTTTTTCCCACAGTTTACAGATCACATTAGATGCAAAATAACTTAACGAGTCGTTCATTTTTTCTCAAATAATTGAGAGAGTTATATACCATTAGGCCTTTTTTATATGTATGTGCAAAATAATTGAGTGAACCTTTTTTCCCTATTTCAAATTGAAGTTGGCTCAAGGTTGCACAAATTACAATCAAGGATACTAGAAAAATAAAGGTAAAACGAGAAGAACAAGATCCCCCAATACAAATACAACATAAGAGCATAAAAAACAGATGCTAAACTCAAAGCAACTCCCAATTATCGGTTCCCCACCATCCTCACAGCATACAAACTTCTACTGGGAACTAATTTTCCACCACCCCATTTTGCTGTCTTCCATGAAAACTGGTTGACACTTGAACAATGCTCAAAAGCTGTCACAGGGTGTATGTTACTTGCAAACCTTCACTCACAGGATGCAAGCACCGTATACATACATACATATTGCTACAATAACGCTCTTAAGATTGAGATTTCTCCCGCATTTTGGCTCTCGCGAAAAACACTCCGGCCAAAAGACCTGCGAAATGCAATGGCAATGACATCTTATAAAAGGGTTTGACTATAACATAGGCAGAAACGTAGTTCCATTCCTCTGAGTGCTTACCAAAGAAAATGCTAGCAGAGTTTTCCAAACTAGTGGGGACCTTGAAAAGAACAATTCCAGCTATAGAGAGAGGGATTTTATTCAACGATCCCACCAGGCTGCAAGATAACGAAATAAGTGAATCCATCTACTTATATACTTTTTAACCACTAGTTACACAAGTACAAAGTCATTTCAGGGATATGGCATTCTAATTCCATACACCGGTTCAGTTTAAGGACTACTGATTCTTTTCCTAAATCCATAGCTTAAAGAATTCAAGCTGTATTCAGCTTGCAATAACAGGTCGAAGTGCACGCTACAACACGATTAACTTTTCGCAAATGATGGGCCAATAAAAGAACATTGCCTCTGCTCTAGCATAACCCAACTTCTAAAGAAAATGCAGTGTAACACTGTTAATCTCAAAAGCTAGAAACGTTTGTTTGATATTTCAGTCTAATCATACAAAGCTAAATGTAACTATGGGCATTGGCCTTTAGGTCCTTTTTCATCTTACCTGTACGTGGTAGCTCCTGTTTGATGAAGAAACCACATTGAAGTGAAACTGATCGCTAGACCCAAAAATCCACTTAAAGTCGTTATCAACCAGAAGTCCGGCCTTCTTAGAAGTGGCCTGTCAAAGTAAGTTGAAGGGAGTGAGATGCCAAAGAAATCTAAAATAAGAAATGTACCAGAATCCATAGTTAAGCGAAAGTAAAAGCTATTCGTGGGGTTATTTGCTTGATGGAATGTCTTCCATTGTGAATTAAAACATCAGACCATGAAAGAGTGGACGTCTATATTTGTCTACAATACAAATTATAATAAAGCAAATAAATACAGGATTCTACGAAGTTGTAACATGAACAATGATAGGGGAATAAAAACACTCACGTTGTGTATAGATAATCGACCTCATTGAAAACAAAAATAAGAAGAATCCCCAAGGGCAATGAAAGTGTATTATTTAGCAAGACCATTGAGAATTCGTTCAAGTTTCCAGATTTGGTGACCTGCTTTGCAGTATCCATGACCCTACGCAAAGTCAGCTGCACCAGTAATAATAAAAAAAAAATGAACAATCAATCATTTATGATTTTAGATTTAGAACAGAATGAATGAACTAGAGATGAATCCAACAGACTGAACTTGCAACTATTTCCTGGTTCACTTTTGAGAGTTCAAGGCTAAGAATAGAAATTCAAGCTTCTCTCTAGTTTTTTAGGCGTTTTTTTTACAGCTCTTTCTTTGATCTCTCTTTTTGTCTTATGATGGCAAGTAAGGTGAATAGTCTGCTGGGAAAATTTGTTTTACGGTGATCATTTCAACATTCCAGAGCGTCTTCATCATAAAGGGCTTTGGTGTTATCGATAAACATGGAGAGGTGGTCGATTCTTTCATCCCTAACAAAAGAAGCAAGGGAGAAGTAGGTTTGGCTTTGTTCGTTTTACCAGATTGGAGGACGCAAGGCGGCTATCAACTGTGTTGACAGATCTAGGATTCGCGGTAATGAAGTTAGAGTTTTTTTGGCCAGATTTCACCCCGGGAAGCTTTTGGAGAAAGAAGTTTTCGGGTTTTAAAACCAGCCGAGATCAAGAGTAAAGGGAGGATGTTGGGCATTTAGAGGCTCCCATTGTGGGTTCTGTGACGAGGACAAGCTGCTATTTGCAGAGGCAGCTTGGTAGGGTGGTGCAGAATTTTTTTTAATGAATGAGTGGCTGCCATAATGCATAGGGCATTTTAGGCCGAAAAATCATGAGGCTAAGCGGGTTAGCAGTTCTAATCATTTTTGAAGATGATGAGAGTAGGGATTTCACGCTGAATAATCAGATGGGGGCATTGAATAAATGTTTTGGCAAAGTAGAAGTGTGGTCGGAAAACTTTCATTGCGCAGCCGTCGGGCGTGGCTTTCGTGCAAAGGGATCCACGTTTTTGTGGAATCCCTCCACCTTCAGAAGCATTGCAGACAAATGGGGGAGAACTTATCTCCATTGACGAAGGATCTGTGAATCCAGGTTCTTTTGAAAGGGCTTTGTTTCAAATTATTACAAACCGTCAATCTCTCTTTTTGTATTATGATGGCAAGTAAGGTGAAAGTTCTGCTGGGAAAATTTGTTTTACGGTGATCATTTTCAACATTCCAGAGCGTCTTCATCATAAAGGGCTTTGGCTGTTATTCGTAAACATGGAGGTGGTCGATTCTTTCATCCCTAACAAAAGAAGCAAGGGAGGAAGTAGGTTTGGCTTTGTTCGTTTTTACCAGATTGGAGGACGCAAGGAAGGCTATCAACTGTGTTGACAGATCTAGGATTCGCGGTAATGAAGTTAGAGTTTTTGGCCAGATTTCAACCCCGGGAAGCTTTTTGGAGAAAGAAGTTTTCGGGTTTAAAACCAGCCGAGATCAAGAGTAAAAGGGAGGATGTTGGGCATTTAGAGGCTCCCATTGTGGGTTCTGTTGACGAGGACAAGCTGCTATCTTGCAGAGGCAGCTTGGTAGGGTGGTGCAGAATTTTTAAGATGATGAGTTGGCTGCCATAATGCATAGGAAGGCATTTAGGCCGAAAATCATGAGGCTAAGCGGTTAGCAGTTCTAATCATTTTTGAAGATGATGAGAGTAGGGATTCACGCTGAATAATCAGATAGGGGCATTGAATAAATGTTTGGCAAAGTAGAAGTGTGGTCGGAAAACTTTCATTGCAAGCCGTCGGGCGTGGCTTTCGTGCAAAGGGATCCCACCGTTTTGTGGAATCCCTCCACCTTCAGAAGCATTGAGACAAATGGGAGAACTTATCTCCATTGACGAAGGATCTGTGAATCCAGGTTCTTTTGAAAGGGCTTTGTTTCAAATTATTACAAACCGTCAAACGAGAATGTGCTGGATCAAGGGGCTAGAGAGTCAGTTTTTGAAAGCAGCGAAAGTTGTATGTCTACACGTGATAGAGAGAATATTGGATTTTTTGATTCATCCAACTTAGGTGATCGGTTAAAGACAAAGGTGATGAAGAACGTGATTAACATTATCAAGAGTCGTGCTATTAGTAGTTCCAAGGGGTGGAGGCCCACCAGGATGGGGATGCCAAACAGGTTGGGGGGTGGTTGACAGCGGATGGCAGAGATATATCGGGTTGTAGAGAAAGTTTCGGGTCCCCAATTAATGGCCTGATACAGCCAATCAAACAGCAATAGAAGGTTCAATGTGAGGGAGATTTGTCTGTTCTGGGAGCCAGATTATGATTCCATTTTCCAGCTTTGGAGAGTCTATAGTTTGGTTTTTGCCCTCTTCGTGTGGATGGAAGCTCCTGGATGTTTGTGTTTTTTGTGGATACTATGGTTTGAGCCAACTGTCATTTTTTGTCACTGTTTTAGGAGTTCTGTTTTCTGGTGCTCTCCGAGTCAAGAGTTAGGCTTTTAGTTGGGTTAGTCCTTTAGAGGCTATTGTGGTTGATATTAGGTTGAGCTACTGTTGCTGCTATGGGGGTTTTTGGTGTTTGTTTTATGTACGGGGTCGATATCTGGATGTATTTTGGTGTTCTTATGTTCAATGAAATCCTAAGGCACTCTTTTCCTCCTTCGCTGATTAAGGAGCTTCTCTTTAAGTCTCTAATCAAGAAAGAGGTTTTTAATGAGGCCTTCAATTCCTATAAAAAAAAAGAATAGAAATTCAAGGCACAACTTATTTTAACACTTGGGATGCACAAGGAATTGAAATTTCAGTAAAACCCCTAGTGAATCAAAATAATTTCAGATATTAGATCCCAATAAATATGACACATGGATGTCTTAAACATCTCAAGTCTCACTATCACATTAGCATTACTTTAGGTGCACGATAAACCTTCAGCCAGAAGCTTGACCAAGAAATTTCATTTATGTAAGGGGTCGATATCTGGATGTATTTTGGTGTTATGTTCAATGAAATCCTAAGGCACTCTTTTCCTCCTTCCGCTGATTAAGGAGCTTCTCTTTAAGTCTCTCTAATCAAGAAAGAGGTTTTTAATGAGGCCTTCAATTCCTATAAAAAAAAGAATAGAAATTCAAGGCACAACTTATTTTAACACTTGGGATGCACAAGGAATTGAAATTTCAGTAAAACCCCTAGTGAATCAAAATAATTTCAGATATTAGATCCCAATAAATATGACACATGGATGTCTTAAACATCTCAAGTCTCAACTATCACATTAGCATTACTTTAGGTGCACGATAAACCTTCAGCCAGAAGCTTGACCAAGAAATATTCATTTACTTGACACAAGCTACTGATCTCACTTACACTATGGTTTTTAACACTTCCCATATCATAGACTTGTTATGCACATGATATTTTGCACTATATAAGCAAAGACAGTATGAGTAATGGTATGTTAACATGATATTTGCTTTATTACCTAGTGATATCTCTTTTTAATCTCATAGTATATCATTCCAAAATAGATAGCCCAGAAATTCAAGATCCATATAAAAAACTCTAAAGTATTAACTCATTAACTTGAGGCAAAAAGGCTGATCCTTTATTAACTTAATGTATTGTCTGCATGTAGATATTTAATCCGATAGCCGCAATTTGACACTTTTATTAACCTTTCTTCCTACAACAAGTAGGCTTTCATTTTGCAGACACCAAATGAAGCTTGAAACATCAGCAATTGATTTATGAACAGAAATTTGGCTAACGGAGTTTATTATATTAAGCATTAAACACCATTTCATATTTCACACAATCTCATTATATATACTCACAGAATATGATGCAGTTAAGAAGCAGTTTATAATCTGCCATGCATATCCAATGGCATGAAATGACAGGTCTGTTATCCCTCCAGAAACTGCTGAAACAATCTGCGCAATACAGAAGCAAGATCTTGTTATGCTCATTAATCTTTATAGCAGAGCATGTAAAAAGTGACAATCTTCTAATATTTCTTTTGGAAACAACTTGACAAGTGCTCTACAAGTAATAGCAGACCAAGTTCAATAATCCATGTTATGCTGATTACTTGGCAGACTATGTTTAAGTATCTCTATGGTAGATAAGACCATCATAATAAAGAACCAGGTTCTTTATAGATACTCCAATTAATGGAAAATTCTTTTGAAGTTACATAAAAGGACAAACTATGAGTATGCATGGATATTTGGAAATGAATATTGGTGGAAAATAAATGTGATTATACCAAAATGAGATAAACTATGAGATCCAGTATTCCCAGTCCCGTATTCTCTTTTCTGGAACAAACCGATCCAATAAACATACCATTAAGAACAAAGCAGTCCACACTCTGCTATCATGATACTTCTTGAACAAATACATTTCACCTACTGCAGTAATTACGTTAGTAACATTCTTCAAGACCGTGACCATGGCTACATTGATATATTTCAAACTGCAGAAAGCAATAAAAATCACAGTAAAGCTACAATATAGATGAATTTACTATGTTGAGCTTTCACCAATCATTCATGACAGCTTGTCTTTTATGCAAATAACCTTTTTAAAAAAGTGCAACGAGTGGCTATGCCCTAACAACTGAATGTTCCAACTACTTCCACCTAAGTTAATCTCAGGAAAAATAATAAGTAAAATTGCTATAGACCATATTCTGGGATTCTTCAAGAAATTATAAAACCAAACATCAAAATCAATTACTGAGTATATAGAGTGCATGTTTAGTAAAATAAGGAACTACGGTCAAAGATGTGATCAAATTTAAACATCAAGTGATACCAATCGCATAGCACTTTAAGAACCTAGGGGCGATAATTCAATGTCATAATGACTGATGGAGATACTAACCATACAATTAAGGCTCGGTGGCCTAATTGGAGAAGTGCACCAAGGGTTTTGCATGATTGCAATATCATTTGTGTTTGAAGGGAGGTTCTATTGGACAGCAGACCTACTTCACTATATGGTATGAAATGTTGGGCTAACAAGAAGTAACATATACAAAAGATGACTGTAGTTGAAATGCACGTGCTAAGGTAGATGCGTGGCAAGAGAAAAAAAAATGATAGATTCAGAAATAAGCATATTTGTCTTGAAATTGGGAAATCACCTAGGGGTGATAAGATTAGAGATTATTGAGCACAGATATATTTAGATACCAAATTCAACACTTACTAAGTCCTATAATGCAAAATCAGCCATAACAATGAAATGCCACGATGATGGAAATATAAAAGTAACATCAAACACAGATTCAATTAGATGACCATACTAGAAATGCATTTCATACCTGAACATGCTTGTAAGAAGCATTCCAACAAATATGACATTCACAGGTAACCATACTTTAATCAACCTCCATGTTAGAGGCTCTCTTGATATTACGCCCATAGAACTCAGTATAGACACAATAACAACCGATATAAAGTTCTGCATCACGTGTAAAAAACTGCTGCTATGAAATTAAGAAAAAAATTCCTAACATAACGATTGAACAGTTTCAGTAAAATACCTGGTATAGCATCAAGGATATCCCAGCATTGAAATCATAGCCGGAGAGCACAAACTTGTTTACCAGTATCATGCTGCATGAGGATAAGCAATATGCAAGTCCAGCCAATAAGGCCTGATTTTGTATCTGAATGGCCTTGCTACTGCGTACTGTTTTATTCCTGTCCTTTTCCAACTTACCATCCTCCAAATCCATATCATCATTCTCAAGAAACTTTACACCAGATAACGACCTATATCAGTAGAAAATTTTATCAAAACCATCATTAATAATCTCACTTCATTTTGTTTTCCAACTATTACAGAATTATAGGCTAAATATTAGGGCTGATATCTATTGTATTTAATATATTATATTACTTTATTAATGTAGGATATTACTTTACCTTATATATACCCATAATGTTGATGAATAAAATATAAGATAGCATTCTATTTCAAATTCTACACTAGAAGATGTATTAAAACAATTTCAGGGTTTGAAAATTGGGAAATTTCTGGGTTGTTTGGGTATCCAAAACAGGGGGTTAAATGCCATTAAGGGAAAGGGTTCTCTACGCGCTGATGTGTGAGAGCCTGTGGGAGAGCTTAATGCCATTTAGATGCAGAACCTGATTGGCAACTAGAATGAAGGTTATCTTTCAACAGATGTTCCTTCCACTTTCTATCCTCTTTTCTCCATACCCACACACAATGAATGGGAAAATCTCAAGTAACAAAGCTGTAAAGTTCACTAAAAGAAATCTCTGCACTTTTCATGCATTAGGAGAATTTTCTGATAAGCAATATACAGGGTGGAATCAAATAAATGGCTGAGAGTGAGAAGGAGAAAGAATTTCTAAAAAAAACATACATTATCCACATTCAAAATCTTGAATTTGGAGAACTATAAACTAGAAATTTGTAATATGAAAAGCTTTCTTAGAAATACAAAAGCAAAATAAATCATGCAAGTGCACCCAAAAAAAAACAGTTAAATAAATAAATAATACCAGTTAACATCTCTTCTTATTGGACTAGAGACTTGATGACCCTGATCTGGCACCCCATTTGGCTCATGAAACTTAAGGGGAACCATATTGCCGTTTTCGGTGACATTCCTTTCAAAATGAGCATCAGAAGAATCTAGAGATGCTGAGAAAGATCTTCCAAACAAAAGAAATATCCAAGACTCAGTCTTGAGCTCCAAACAGAAAACTATGTATTACATAATAAAGTATAGGCAGTAACCATAGCACAAAACAATGGTTAAGTACTCATTTGTCTATTTTTCATATCATACAAACTCCAGCACCAAGAATCAATTGCTGCTAGAAATAATGAAACATCTTGAAAGCATAATGAATCAAGAAAAAAAATAAAGGACCTATAAACCCGTTAGAAGAAGCCGGGAGGGAAGAGGTGCTTCAGTTTCCTATTGTAAAAGATTCTGATGGAAATAAAGTAGCATATAAATAATAATATTTGTAGAAGTGACAAGCCTACTATACCATCATTTCCAGCTTCCTTATTGTTTTTGGGGTTGAAAATCATATTCTAAGTTAATTTCATTTTCTTTTTTTCAGTATAATAACTCCAAAATTATTAATAATACCTGCACCATTTTCTTTTCAACATTTTGAGATTCAGCCCCAGCAGATGGGAGAAATTTGCATAAAATGGATACATACTGATACCCCCAATAATGGTGATCCATTTGCTAAGCGCACAATGGAACTATAGGTTCCTTAACTTATGAGTTTACCAACAAGAAATCCCTTGCTTTCAAAGGCATAAACATAGTAAACCTGCCATTACTTTCTATCCCTTATGTCTATAATCAAACAAGACCTAAATAACATGCCCAAACCCAATTAAGCTTTATCTACCTTCCCCTTTTACACGATTATGAAATATTTGATAAGATAAAAGAATAAAATTGTAGAACCAAGTCAACTTACACCTACAAACGGAGCTAAGCAACAAGATGTTTAGAATGAAATAATTACCACACCAAGTTTCTCATACTTGGTCTTCCCTGTTTCAGTTATGAGCTGATATGACTACAAAAGAAAAGCCTTTTTCTTTATAAGAAACTGGATCAGCTGGTATAATTTGTTATCAAGCACAAAGGGTAACTTACCAAGTTAAGAATTATCTATGGAAGTAGCATTAAAGGTAACATGCACTTTTAAGTACGGATTAGCTCCTTGTTTTAATTAAAAAATACATATAAATTTATTATCCGCATCTAAAATTTATAATTCAACACCAGCTGGATAAAACCCAAAGCTAGATAATCTACCTACTTGATGTTCCATAAGCAAAGAATCAAACTTTTGTTTGTTTGTTTTTTTTCAGATTATAGAGGAAACAAAATAGGGAAAATCCCAGAAAGAGAAAAGAGAAAATACCTTGAACCCATCAAGCTCAGCAGTTGATAGCTTGGGAATTTGAAGGCATAAAAAGCATTCAAATTGTATATTGTAAAGGAAGAATCCACCAGTGAGAAGCCAAAGAAAGGAGTAGATTTGAGAAACAAATAGAGAAATAAGATGAGACCCTTTTGAGATATGAACGAGAAAAAGCATAGAACAAAAAGGAGAACATAAAAAGGGGAGAGAGAGTTGAGAGTTTGTTTAATAACGTATACGAAAAAAATACAAAACAAACAAGTGGCCTTCCTCCCAAAAAAAAACTTCCCCATAAATCCTTATTATTTGACTTAAAAAGATTGGATTTTTGAAATTTCTTTGATTTCGCGTAGGGTAGTTGAACTTGTAACTAGAACCTGTGTTTTTGTGACTGTGGTCTTATTCCCTGGACTTGCCTTCTTCGCTAGTTTAAAGTAAAATTCAATGTTTTTTTTAGGTTAATTGATTGCAAAAACTATTTGTTTTTTACGTTAAATTTTATTGAGACTGAACAAAAGAATTACAATTGATAAATTTTGACTCAAAACAACTCCAAATGGTAAGGATCAAATTAAGTTGACAAAAAAATGAATTAGTTTGAGATAAATTAAATTTGGAACGATTTTCATCAAAATAAAATGATATTTTAATAGTTTACCTCTAAATAGAGCATATCACTCAATTGAACGTAGTTAAAGGTTTTTAGTTACACTAAAATCTTAAAAGGATTATAAAAATATCGTATAACTATATATATAATTATCGTCTTTAACTTTTTAATAATACTATTTTACAACTTACGTTGTGGTTAAAAAAATCGTTATTATTTTTAGAGGTCATGAGTTCGAACACCCGTCACTGTAAATGTGATTGAATATTCATTGTCAAATAATTAAAAGTATTTAGAACAAATGATATTTTGTAATCATCTTAGCTTAATCAAAAATAATAATATTATTATTTTAAAATTTAATATATATATATATATATAATTATAATTTATCAATTAGGTCAAAGAAATTGACTTTTTTTGTAATTTATACTTATGAATTTGGGCTTTCACAATAGTATGCAACTAGTGATGTATCAATTATTGACAAAATTAATGGGGTTTTTTTTTTTGTTTTGTGGGTTGTGGATGGTGACCTAAATAAAGTAGAATAAAGTGGGTAGTGGCCTAAAGTTATAAATATTCATCCAACTCTAAATTTAAGTTTGCGAGGCATCCTCCAATTTTGACCAGGTGAGTGAGTGGTCGTTTCGCTAGGACCAAGTCAAAGTGCAAAAGGTCCCTTTGGATAAAAAAGTCGAATTCAGTAATTGATATTAGTGATTAAGAAAAGTTTCATTTATTTAGAGATCATGAGTTCGGATAACCGTGTTTACAAGTTGTACATAATAATTAAAAAATATTTTAAACATATACTTTGCAATCACCTCCTACCATTCAAAAAAAAAAAGATTCAAATTAAATCTTTAAACAACTTAAAATTAAAAAAACTATGGATTTCAAGAGTTAATTTTTTCTTCAAACAATTAAAGAAAAGCAAATGGGAGAATATAGATAGAAGAGCTTATTTATTTGATGGAGAAAATATCAAATACTCATCGCAACGTAATTATATATTTGTACTATGAAATAAGAACATGATATTTGAACATAATAGAATAACTCACAATAATTTATTTAAAAAAAAGAATATTGATTAATTTCTAAATGATGTAAAATACAAATAAGGTGAATCTATTTATAAGCTAATAAAGTCCTAAAATCAATTTAGGTGTAATGCATAGAATTTTATTTGAACTAAACGAGAGTGATGAATAAATAAATAAATAATAAATGGACAATTAAATAAACTAATAGACTAATAAAATAAATTTCAAAATAAAATAAATAATAAATATAATCCCAAATTATCTACCATTTATAATAAAGAGTGATATGTTAACTTCAATTATAAATAATCATTAAAAATATTGAAAATTTATAATAATTAAAAATTATGAATTAGACTCATGAATTTTTTTGATCGTGTTGTCTTCGTTAAAATACTTGTATCTTGAGTTCCCAACTTTTAATTATGAATTAGACTCATGAATTTTTTTGATCGTGTTGTCTTCGTTAAAATAGTTGTATCTTGAGTTCCCAACTTTTAATTTAGACTTTTTAAAATACGTTAGAAATGTAACCGGTTGTTGATCAATCTAAAAAAATACATCTTGACCAAAAATACTCATATCTTATCATAAAATTATCTTAAGTTACTGATATTCCGACCTTCAAAAACAACTTTACGTTTTTATCCAAAATAACCTTTTTTTTTTAATTATTTTATGCACATATCATTCCCTCACTCCTACTTGAATCTAAAATATCAAAGAGAGAATAATTACTAAACTTTTTTTTTAAATCTAAAATATCATTTACTAAACTTGTTGTAGTGTGTTGAATAGTGTGTGTATAGCTTCAGTCCTATAGTAATTATTCTTTTTTGTTAAATAGAAATTGAGAGGAAAATAAACACTACAATGTTTATATCTTAGTTTGAAATAATAATGAAAGAATAATTGTATTAAGTTGTATTTTAGATTAGATTAGTTTCATTGTTTAGTCCACTTGTAGGAATTAGGAATTATCTATCATAAGTATTAAGGTCTAAATATGTAATTATGTCATTTTTGTTAATTGTCACGTTAGTTCCTTAGTTAAAAGGCAGCGGCAAGTGACTTAATCGATACCATTTAAACAATTAAGTTGTCTGATTGATAAAATTAAAGATAGATTGTCAAAATGAAAAGAGACCATAGTTAACACGACTAAATTAATCATTCATAAGTATAGTTTACCCTAATTTAAAATAATTTAAGAATATACAAATATTAATTTAAGAATATATTAATTAATTTCAGTCTAATTTTATCCATGTTATAACACGCTTAAGATTTGGTTTAGGGTTGAGTGTTAGGTTTTTTTTCCCTTTCCTTAGTTTGCATTTTTGTTTTTCTATTTTTTCCTTCAATATGTGATGACACATGTCATATTTTTATTGGATAGATCTAAAATATTCAATGAGATTAATTTAAACAATATTATAAATAATATTAAACTAAATTATAAAATTAAAAATAAACAGGGATCAATCCCTGTTTAAATACACTTTTTAAGGAATAAATTGAACAAAAATAAAATTTGAAAGACTTTACATATTATTTACATTTTTTTATTAAAGTTAATCGATCAAAATTATCATGCGACACACTCTGATTAACCAATTTTCTAATGATGTTAAAAAAAATAAGATAATATAAATAAATTTTAATAATTTAAGGAATAAAACATAAAAAAAATATTTTTAAAAACAACTCCAACAAAAGAATATACTTTAAAATAAAAATTAACCAATTTTATTTATTTATTATGAATAGGTGGTCCGATTTTAAGAAGTATAACAATCGGATATTTTATAGTTTGCCAAAAAGGATCTCTCTTGACTTAGGCCTTCTTAACTCAAATTTCCAACATAACAGTTAATAACCGGCACACACTACAATTCAATGCAAAATCACATCGTCATCACCGGCTTCACACTTCACACCACAAATTATTTTATTTGCATGTACAAAAAGACAAATTTTAATAATAAATAAATAGAAATGATTTAAAAACAAGTTTGACGAACGTAGCGCTTCTTTCTTTTTTTCTTTTTTTCTTTTTCTTTAGAGTTTATATCGTTTATTTATAGATTAGGTTAACTTTTTTTTTTCTTTTGTTTAGTGGGTGATAAAACTATTTTTGAAATTGATTGTCGATCATTGTTTTTTTTATCTTTATTTTTTTTTATTTTCTCATGGTTGGATTTAATGACTGATCAAGATGACGTTTATTTGTATTACAGTTGATCTTCCCTATTATGGACTTTCATATTGAATTTGGATACGCGATTTTGTGATCGTAAATAGTTTCTCATGAGTTCGGCTTTGATATGCGGTTCTCAATGGTCTTTCAATAGGTTAATCTCATTTTGTGATTCGTTTGCCGATGCAGTCAGATTTGCTTATATACATTTTTTTCTCGAGTCTTTTGGTTGAGTTTTTAACATTTTTTCATGTATGCCCTTATATGATCTAAAGTGACTAGTTCAATGTTATAGGAAAACGTCAAAATTATGTATTTAGTTTACGATGATAGTTGTAAATTATTATTATAATTTTGGATATTCGTTTTTTAATAAACCTAACAGCTTCTATTAAAAAATAGAAAAGATTTTTTCATTCTCAAGATATTTAGAATTGAGGTTTTTAGATTTATTTTTTGATCTAATTAAACCTATCTCTTATTAACTTTTTAAAAGTTAAAATTTTCGAACTTTGACCATGAGTATTTTTAATATTTTAAACAATTAAATTTTATAAAATATATATTTTAAAACTATTTGATTGAATATTTTTAAAATATTTTTATCAATAATAAATTTTAAATAATAATGAGTCAAAATTTTTAAAAAAGTTGCCAAGGAAAAATCAATAAGAAATAGATTTAATGAGAAGATAGAGCAATTTTTTCTCATTTTCTTGTATCGATGTTAGTCTATTTCTTTTTTATCTTTAAGATTGACGACAATATCAATTTTAATATTGTTTGTCGATAGTCATTATTTTTCTTTTATTTTATTATATCGTTTTTTCTTTTTTAAATTTGTTTTTATGAATTTTTTCCTTTGTCTTTATGGTGTATTTTTCTTTGTCTTTATGACACGTTTTTCTATGGCTTTTGGTACGTTTTTTATCGTTTAACTGTTATTTTCATTCATCATTTTTTTAGGATTGGGTTTGACACTGCCACGATTGATCAAGATGTCACTTATTTATTATCATGCTGATCTTCCATGTTTTGGACCACTGGATTGAATTTAGATACGTGATTTGCGTTCGTGGATAGTTTCATACATTGCTTGATTCTGATTTGTGATTTGTATGTGATCTTTCAATAATTCAATCTCCTTTTGTGGTTCGTTTATCGATGCAATCTAATTTATTTGTATCTATATTTTATTCGAGATTATTTAGTTAGGGTTTTAATCTTTTACTTATATGGTCATGTGTAATCTTAGATGACTAGTTTCTTGCGTTAATAATTATAGGAAAAATATCATTTTTATATGTTTAGTTTACGGTTGTAGTTGTCAGCATTAATTGTAATTTAAATATTTTATTTTTTTAATAAAACTATAAGCTTTTTATCTTGTCACTATAAAGAGAAAAGATTGTTTAAAATCAAATTTGTAGCTAATATAGATAATAATTAAAATAATTAATATTCTGATATATTATAAATTTAATAGACAAACACATAATATTACGTAACCATTTACATGTAAATTGAGCTACATATATTACACATGATATAATTTTTTAATTGAGTTAATTAACAGAATACTCCATCTGGTCTTGAATAATAAAAAAAACATTTTTGTTTGAAGGAATCAGCTAAGACAAGTCAACCAATGAAAACTGATAAAGCAGTCACTCCTAAGAAACTTCGAAGCAACAAAAGTGAGAGTGCCCCATACGTTGAGTTCGATAAGTACTAGGGATTTTTTGGATTCTCAAATATTCTTTCTTTGCCACACATAAGGTGATGATTGTGTTTAAAACCAGGACCGATGCAGTGCAAGATTATAAAATTTTACGGGATACAGAATTAAATTTTCATATAAAATAAAAATAAAATATATATTATTAAGAAAAATAAAAAATTTTAAGATGTGCTACTGCACTCCAACACCCTCCGATCTATTCCTGTTTAAAACTTCAGCTAATGCTGAGGGTTTTGCATTTCTTTCTCCGTTAACCAAATTGGAGGTTCCAATGGAAAACAAGAAGGGAATGAGATTGTGTACCAAAATTAACCATGTTGTTATGTTTCTCATTTTAATTTCTGTTGCATGATTTCTACCAGAGGTAAGGGAAGCAAAGATAAACTATATTCGTCGTCGTCATTATCATCATCATCCAACACCCCTCCGAGACCAGAAATGCCCCATCATCATCATCATCCACCACCCCCTCCGAGACTAGAAACGCCCCCTCTGAGACTAGAAACGCCCCCTCCGATACTTGAAACGCCCCCTCTGAGACCAGAAACATCATCATCATCACCATTGTCATCCCATTGCCTCTTCAAGTCAATACAGTGCCAGCATCACCTTTTGGAGGCGGCCTGCATTATGCTTGTCATATTGGGACCTTGACATATATGATTTTTGATGCATTTGATATTTTATATCACCTGCAGGAGTTAATGTAGCAGTAAAAATAAAAGAAGCTTCATCTTCTAGTAGAAAGAAAGAGAGCTGGATTATATAAGACGTCCAGTTTGATTATCAAATACTTGTAATAGGGTTGTCGTGTGGATTGGTGTGAGCCAAATATTGTCTTTATGTATAATCTATGTAAACAAATGGTCAGGATTAATAAATAAGAGGGTAAACTACACGGGTGACCATTCAACTATCACCTCCTTTTATTTTGACCACCGATGTTTTAGATTTTGTCAATCAGACCATTTAATTTTTTAAATGGTTCAAACAAGCTACTTGTCATTAAAATTTAACGGAGATGATGATGTGATAGTTAGATTTTTTTGGTATAATTACTCATTTGATCCCTGAACAATTTAACGGCATGAGGCTTGATGAATTATTTAAATAATTGGGTGGTTTGATTAATGAAATCAAAATATCGGTGGTCAAAATGAAAGAAGACAATAATTGAGTGGCCATCCATGTAATTTACCCTAAATAAAATAACTTGTCCTTCAAATATTTTTACAGAATAAAACCTCTTAAATTCTCTTGTATAATTACTATATATATATATATATTCTTAAATAAAACTTCATTCATAATAAAGGACAAAATATAAAATAGTGAGATCCCAACACAGAGAAAAGAAGGAACACTTGTCTCGGAGGTAGAAAACCATATAGGGCTTATCATCATCATGGTGAAAGAGGTTACGGTTGAAGCCAACCAACAACAATCGCAAACAAAGCAAGAATTAAGCTTACAAAATGAGATATCAATCATCATATTAGTGTGCTTATTTTAAAGTTCACTCTCACAGTCACGAGGAAAAAATTTGGTCGATTATGTAAAATAAAATGATAAAGGGAGAACTTATATATATATATATATATATATATATATATATATATATATATATATATATATATATATATATATATATATATATATATATATAATTATGGGAGGAATATAAGGTAGTATATTTTACAAAAAACTTTCAACTATTTGACAATAAACGTTCATACTCCTGACATACGTAGTGTTCGAACCCATGATTTTAAAAGATAACAACAATCTCTCAACCACCAAAGTTGTTTGGTTTGTGCACAAGAGAGAGAACTTAGTTTATCAAGCAGGGGAAGAGTAAAGAGAGAAAGTGAGAGGAAGGTTTAATATTTTTTATTTCATTTTTAAGACGGAGAAAAAAAATAAGGAGTATTTTTACCTTTGGGTATTAAAATCATTGTATATATAAGAACTTGTCAAATGCCCTAAGAGGTGAGGGAGAAAGTTACTCTTTTTAAAAATTCTGAATTTGAACAGTTATATTTTTAGAGTGTATGTACGGTTGTTAATTTGTTAAGAAAATTTGACTAGCTTTTTCAGAAAATAAGATACATTTCAAATATATAACTTTGGAATTATTACACATTTTAATTATTTTATTGATTACTTGTAATTAAATCTTATAAAAAAACTTTAATATATATTTTAAGTAATTTAAGATCAAATGTATAATTTATTTTTGAATTTATTTTCATAGTCGAAATTGAAATTATTTTGTGCCATAACATAATTGTTTTATGCTCAAATAAAGATATTATTGTCTCTCCAACCATATTAAACATTAATGTTTAAGATACTAAAGTTTTGTAGGATTGTTTAAGATACTAAAGTTTTGTAGGATTGTTTAAAATAAATATCAGGTTTGGATCGATTGGATTTGAGTTTAGGATAAAAAATATTTTGACCTGACATTAAAAAATAATATAATTATACCTTATAGATTCATGGACAATTATAATAATACACCTCTATTTTATGTTTTCAATTATATCCCTATTATATCAAATAAAATTAAGAATTATATATATATATATATATATATGTCGGGTTGAATTGGGTTGTGTGTGAATTTTATCTCAAAAGACGGGTTAAATTTCGAGTCGATGAAGTCACTCTAAACCTAAATTAAGTTATTTCTCAAGTGGAGAGTATATTTTAATCGAGTCGGGTCGATTCGAATTATCTAAAACCTCGACCCAACCCCACCATAAACATTCCTATTGCGGGATAGTGATCAAGTCAGCAAAGTCAAGTCAAGTCAAGCAAGTATTGCCAAATTTACCATTTTCCATGGACTTGAAGTTTCAAACGAAAACCGGTAAAGCAGTCACCCCTAAGAAAATTCGAAGCAACAAAAATGAGAGTGCCCCATACGTTCAATTCGATAAATACTTGGGATTTTATAGATTCTCAAATATTCCTTCTTTCCCACACATAATGTGAGGCTTGTGTTTAAAACCTCAGCTAAAGGAGTTTATAAATAGGCAGCTAAAGCTGAAGGATTTTGCATTGCCTTCTCCATTAACCAGATTGGAGGTTCTAATGGAAAACAAGAAGGGAATGAGCTTGTTTACCAAAAATAACCATGTTGTTATATTTCTCATTTTCATTTCTGTTGCATCATTTCTACCAGAGGTAAGTGAAGCAAGGCTAAGCCGCCATCATCATCATCCAACACCCTTTTTGGGACCAGAAACACCATCACCATCACTTCCTCTAAGCCATCATCACCATCACACCACCACCACCACCACCACCATCATCCAACAGCATCTCTAGAACCAATAACACCATCGCCAGCACCAGCAGTGCCCGTATCACCATATGGGGGGGGCGTGCATTATCTGCCTCCTGATCGCTACTAGTAAACTTTAAATAAGCTTGGAAAGGAGAGAGTTCGAATATACATGAAAGTCTAGTTTAATTATCAAATACTTGTAATAGGGCTGTCTTATGAGGGTGCTGTGAGTCAAATCTTGTGTTCAAGGACAATATATGAAAACAAATGGTGCAGACCATCAATAAATAAAATTACTTTTATAATAACTTTCATAACTCTCCCTTTCTCAGCTCTATCAAATATTCTTTCAAACATAGTTTAATCCAAATATAGTTTTTAGTCACCTATAAAATGATTATTTAGTTTGGTTAATTTCCTAAGTGTTATGCCTACATTCGTCCATGTCCTAGGTTTAAATCTCATTGATTCATTCTTTATTTAAAAATAATACATTGTATTAACTATAATTTTATATATATGTGTTTTTAATAATGGGTTGTGTTTATACTCTCCCCTACGTCCTAAGATCATGTCCCCCTCTTGTTCTTGCTTTCTTGACTTTCTACCAATAAGATATAGTTTAACCTATATATAAAACATTATCAATTATTAACCAGTTATTGGACTTGGTTTAGTGATTAGGTGCTCCTCTCCTCAAAGATTAAAACCTTATTGTCATCCTTATTTTTCTTCATCAATAAGATGGTGAACATGTCTTCTTATTAGAGGATTAAATTTGAAAAATTATTTCTAATTAAAATTATAACCAAATTAATAGAATGTATAAATAATAAAGATCAAATGTGTTATTATCCTAATTATGACCAAATTGATAAAATATATAAATAATGAGGACCAAATGTATTATTATATAAATTTACTTAATTATCATGTCATCAATTCCGTTAACAAATAATGATTGGTGAATTGATTAAAATCAAATTGAAAGTTCAGTGATCTAATTGAGAAAAAAATTGGTTTAATGGCCAAAATAGAATTGAGACAATAGTTTAGGACTTGGGGTAGCCCTACATATTATACTTGAAAGTGATTTAAAGGTAAAATTAAGAGCAGTCCGTCCAGAGTAAAGAGGATTTACTATAGCACTCACTAAATACCGTAAGCCCTTCTGTGAATAAAGTTCCATTGGGACAGTGCCTACACTAATAAGAGCTTTCTCAAAATCAAAATTGACCCAACTTTAGCCTTCTCTGTATGTTCCAATCGTAGCATCTACTGTATTGTTAGATCCAATCATAGAACGGTGAATATTTGGTCACAGTAGCATCAAAATCATAACTTGATAACAAGCTTTTACTTGATTCAAATATAATCTTTACCTTAAAACCATAGTACAAATCATGCTCAGACTCGCATATTCATAAAAGAATATACATTTGCTTTACCACCACAACGAAAGCTGACATCGTAATTTGTAAACTTTTTATACAAAACAAAATCAACATAGAGAGTACTCAACAATTTACACGGTTAATATAAGAAGATTGCTTGGCTTTGATAAATTTCCTTATTCGTGCTGCATCCCCATCCATGATAACTCTTCCATCTTCCATGTATATTGCACCGTCTGCGTACTCGAGTTCTTCCAAATGATGGGTCACCCACAGTGCCGTGACTTCTCCCGATATTTCCAAAAGATTCTGAACTGCTTTTATCACCCCCATCTAATCAGGTCATACAAAAAAAGCTCAAATTATAGAGGTATATGTAACTGTTTGCTTATAGAATATTGATATAATATCTACTAACTCACCTGGTCACTTTCATCCAAAAAGGTTGTAAGCTCATCCAGAAGCAAAACTTTACATGCTTCAGCTAAAGCACCAGCAATGTCGACTCTTTGCTTTTGACCACCACTAAGAGTTTGAACCGGCCTCTGAAACAAATTCAAGATGATAAACCTTGAATAAACATTACAATATTCAACATGATGTATTATTATCCAAAATTTGTTGAATACAAAATCTTACTTACCTCTAGGTATTCAGACATGCCAACCGCGTCCAAAGCTTTTGACACCCTGGATCTAACTTCAGAATTTGTTAAGTTTAATTTACCAAGGCCAAACGCAACATCTGCTTCAACTGTAGGCATCACAACCTGCATGATGAAAGATGCCTCTGGTGTTTGTAAACTAGGGATAGTTCCTTTAGAAATATAACAGCAATATAAAAGATTGTTCATATCAGAACTGTCAGCAAATTCATTGTAGACATAAAATTTTGTCCAACACATTGGCATCAGCAAGAATGCGGTAAATTAAATTGAGCGCACAAATTATGAAGGCTGCAGCAAAGAAGCAAAGCTTCAAAGAAAAGTAGCAGTTATTAAGATTGCATACCTATTAAAAGTTAATTCTTCTCTAAGGGGGAAATGAATTACAATCACTATTCTTCTTTTTAAGATGGAAAACCTTAGGAAATAGCTATTGTCATGTTATACAATCAATGCAGGACTGAGCATGGAATGGATCCTTTAGAGTTGGGAAAAAATGGATACAAAGTCATAATTCTTGTGAAAACAATGGACCACTTTCATACCAATCATATCATATACAAGAAACCAGACCAGACACCTTCAGTTAGCTGTGTACATTGTGGTTTAACTGCAACAATTACAGAGAGAGAGAGAGAGAAAGACAATTAAAAGCTAAAATGGAAAAAATTAGTGATAAACCATTTCAAGAACCAAATTGATCACCAAGTTCTCCTTCTTCTAATTATTATTACTATTCGTATTATCATAAATAAATAAACTTTAATAAAAGAAAGGCATTTTCTTCCTCAATTCTCATGTTCTAACTTTATATGGACATTTGACAACCTTTAAGGAACATGTCGAATCCACAAAAATGTAGAATAGTGGGAAAGAAAATTATACTCTGATGAGCATTCATCATTTCTTAAGCTTCGTGCATGTCGTCTACAAAGATGTGGTATTATGCAAATGAACTGTAGCAGATGGTGCAGAGATACCCTGTATTCAAGGTTACTTGAAATCCTAAGTCTAGAATTAGAAAGCATAGGAACCCTCAACCAGGAAAACACCAATTTCACGCTCTTCCTACATGGGTACAAAGTTTTAAATCGAATTGACAATGAAGAAGGCATTAGCATTAGAAAAGCTATGCAGAAAATTTAGTTCAACTACAAGATTACAAGAACGATATGACCAAACACTAAAATGGGAAGGATTGGAGTGGAAAAGAAGGCATACTATGTACACCTGACCTGTGAGTCAGGAAATACAGGAGAAAAACCCCCTCTTTTTTTAAAAAAATAAAAAATTCATGACCGATTGATACAAAAGCTTCAGGAAGGCGTAACTATTGAATATATAGCTTCTGTAAGAATGAAAGAAACTTATAAAAATATATCTTCATAGTCCTTAAATTTCTCAAAACATATACACACAATCTATTATGGTTGCAAGTAAATGCAGCCTCAGCAGCAGAAGCTTCTTACAACTGAAATTCAGATGATCCTTAAAAGTCTAAAACTACTTCAAGCTTCAATAAAAGCTAAGCAAGTCTGTTTCTTCTAGTTTTGATCATCAAATATGAATGGCAATAATCAAGTCTAACCATCTAACAAGGCCAATATGGTTTTCTACAATGTTATGGTCAAATCTATGTTACTGAAACCATAACATCCCCATGATAAGTGCCTCCCAAAAACAAAAAACCATTAGCCGAGATATGTAACTCTTGGGCCTGATGGTAACAAAAGGAAACCAAGAACAGAATCCAAAACATATAGAATTGTGTGGCTATGGAAAAGAACCAACCTGATGGTCTGGATTTTGGAATACATAACTATTCGGCCTCCTAACGAATAAACTTCCGTTTGTTGGGGTCAGAATACCTGCCAAGATCTGCATTACTCACAACACAACCAACGCATGATAATCCAGGCCGTATTTTCAAAACCAAAACAGAATAAAAGGTTTATCAAGCACACAATGACAGCCCACAGTATTCTTATATGATCAATTCTATTTACCCCATCACCTTAACATGGCATATATTGTAAAATGAAAAATACAATGCAGAAGTTCACAAATTCAAAAGGAAATTGAGGTTGAACCATTATCGCGCCAGTTGGGGCAAGTAGCATTTTTTTTATCGATGCCTAATATCTATATTCTAATAGGGAAAAAGGGAAAAAATGAGAGTGAAGGTACCTTTAAAAGGGTAGATTTACCACAACCATTAGGTCCAAGAAGCATCCACAGCTGCCCCGAAGGAATCCGAATTGAACAATCCTTCAGAATCGGCACTATTTTGCCCTGCCTTGTATTAACCGAGAAGTTGATATTACGACCCTCGATAGCAACATTCTCAGTTAGATTATCCCTGCAACCAAACAACACAGACTCAAACACTCACAACAAAGAAAAATGAAAAAAAAAACATAAACTGTTCGATCAAATGCGTAGCTGAAAAGAATTTGATGGTTTTGAACCTCGTAAAGAAGTTGAGCGAAGAGGGGAGTGATGAGGCAGAGATGTAGGAGAAGGAGTAGAGAGATTCATGCTGTTCTTTGCTCTGGTTATGTTGAATGAGTTCTTTTTTTTTATGAGAATTATCTATGCTATGGGGAATTTTACAGTCAGCGGCAGCTGCACCAATGCACTAGGCTAGGAAGAGGTTGGTGGGTTAAAAGGTCGAGTAAGAGAAAGGAAGACTGTCCACGGAATCACACTCCCCGTGACGGCTCCAATGGATTAATTAAGTCTTCGCCCAATAAAACCGGCGTTTCTGTAGCCGCCGGTGGTGGGAGAATGAGGTTTTGTTTTATCCACACGTAATTCGCCACGAGCTAGCAAGGATTTTGGTGCCCGTGTTTCTGGCTGTGGGTCTTCCGGGTTTTCGGGTTTCGATTCGGATTCAGGGGAGAAGAGAGGGATTCCTTTGCCTAGACCATCTGTCTCGAGTGATCATGTTGTCGGTTTTGGGATCTGGGTCGTCTTCCGTTTGTAGTTTTAGCTCTTCTGGTTCTTCCGAAGATAATCAGATTGAAAATGATCCGGTTCAATTCCTTGCCTACAGGTATTTTCCCCTCTTTAACGTACACTGGGTTCTAAATTTTGAGAAAAAAATATTTATTATTAGTTTTCTGAATTAATGGTAGCAATTACATTATTTTTTTAATAGAAAGTATTTTTTATTAATTATTTTTATAAAAAAAATCTATCTTTTCTTCTATGTCAGTTCAGTTTATTTTTCCTCATAATTGTTGGAATATCCATTTGGATTGCATTCAGTAGGGCTCTAAAAAGGTTACTCCAATTACAAAACTGAAAGAAATTGATTTGAGTCAAAATTATTTGTGACTGGGTGAAGATGATCTGTAATATTTTAAATTTTATTTAGTGATTAAAGTGTAAATTTTGAAACTTCAAAAAATTTAAGGACTGAAATTGTAATTATTAAAAAATATATATTTTAGCCTGTAAATGAATAGTTTGAATTCAAATAGATATTTTAGTGAGAAATCATATTTTGGTACAGGAATTTTGTTAAAAGCTATAGAGCAGTAAAGTTCGGTATTGAAATAGAATATCGGATCAAATTGGAATTTTACGAAAATTTAAAGGATGTTATAGAATGGTAGGAAATATTATTTTAATATTTTAGATCAGAGAAATTTGGCTCGAAAATGTGTAATTTTTTCAGATTTGACTGAAACTATGGAATTTAGTGACTAAAATGTAAATTTTAAAAATTTCATGGCAAATTTAGTAAGTCAAAGTCAAATTGGTTCATCTTTGACTGTGAAAGATGATAAGGTTGGATGGCTTGGTATTAATGTAAATATCAAGTTCATTAAGGGTAAATTATGAAAGATATTTTAATTTTAAGGGTAAATTGATAATTTAGCTTTTAATAAATTAAAAATTTATTAAATTATAATGAAAATGAAAAATGATTGAGGATATTTTTTCATCTTAGTTGAAAGGTTGTGGGTTTCTCTCAAAGGTAAGAAAAAAAATTTTCTTTTCTATTTTTGAGTAATTTTCTTTGGATTTTGAGTTGTCGTAAAATAGAAAATTGTTCTATATGAAATTCTCTATCATTTGGTACCAAAATTTCATGGTGAAGATAAATGTGATGAGATTTTATGATTTGGGGTTATGAAGAGTTTAGTGATTTTAAAGAATTTGTTGTAAGAATTGATGAAGAACTTAAGGATGCAAAATAAGGAAAGCAGTTTAGATTTTTTAATCTGACAATGAGTTTGAAAATTCACCATAAATTATATAAAATGATTTGGAGGTTATTTTTATATATTATGTTCTTATATCAATCTAGTTTCGTTTGAAACAAACGGAGATCAATTTCAAGGTATATACAAAAATATATGGACTTTTAACCGAGGAAATGTTAGAAAACGGGGCAGCAGTTTCTGCACAAAACATTGTACAAAATGAACTATAAGGAGTTCTTTATATGGATAGTCGTATTCGAGTCTAGTTTTCATAGGAAGAAACGAAATTAAATTCCAGTGTGTATATAAATACAGAATACTGATTCTTTAAAGGTAGCGTGAGTTGTCTGATTTTGGAAATTATTTTAGAAATGTATTTATGCTAGTACAATACTAACATATGTACCGATATAAATTTATGATTTTGTACAGATCGTGATTGACTCTGTTTTCAAAGCAAATAGAATATAAAAAGGACTAAATTAGAGCATAGTGGAGCAAAATCTTTTGGAATTATAAAGTGTCAAGGTGAGTGCAATACATGCATGACATTGTAAATAGATGTTATATACATCATGTACATAGATGTTTTATACATCATCAAGAAGACATGTGATAAGTCTACCTTATTTTATCAGCATTAAATTTTGACATGAATGTTATTATGGGTATGAACTGCCCTAAGGTTTGTTTCATGGTTATATGTTGCCATGGATAATTTAATTCATGACTAAATGCCCAAGTATGTTATTGAGTTTCAGTGATATTAATGGCATGCTATAGAGTCTAGCAGCTGTGAAAATTTAAGTAGTACTAATGTGTATAGTGAATACACATAGTACAAGTTAGCTTAGCAAAACCCGACCTCAGCACTACAGTGCAATTTATTAGCTGAGCATGGCTCGACCTTAGCGTTATTACGTAATTTTTGACTCCTATACCGGGTTCCTCATTGATTAATAAATTGGGCTATAGTTATTGATTTAATGATTATATTTATAACATGTCGTGTTGATTTTGGCAGGTAAGAAAATCTTATGGTTTTGATGATGGCATTCAAATTTTATGCATGAAAAGATTGTTTATTATTTTTAAATTGTCTCACTAAGTATATATTTAGCATGTGATGATTTTCACGCGTAGGTAAATGTTAGGAGTAGAAGTAAGAAGTATTGGGCAATCTCAAGCATCGAGGAGTATAATACAATATCAGTAAGACATCATTTGATGTAATTATGACTTATTTAGTGGCAGGTACTTATAAATGTTTTAATTGCTTTGTTAACTATTTTGGAAATAGTTGTAATAGCTAAACTAAATTGTTTTACTTTATTTCATCATGGAATATATTATTTAGTATTACTTTTATAAATGGACATATTTGATATTTAAATATTATAAAAAAATGTGATTTATTATTTTATATTTTCTATTATAATTGAAAAAAATTCAAGTCACTTTTGAATGGGGAAATGTTTTAAGTAAATCATGTGACATCTATAACATGTATTGGTATAAGTATACGGGTCGTAGGTGTTACATGACCCGAAACCGATTTGAATTCGAATTGGCGTTAACCTGAACCTAAGTTGAATCTAGAAATTGTAGATCTGAACCCGACTTGCACCTGGTCTGAGAACGACCTGAACCCGAATTGAACCGATAATATAATAACCAAATCCGACTGAATTTGATCGATATGAACCCCAACCCGAGTTTAACCTAGTAAATAACTGGTATCAACCCGACCTGTTATCAACCTGACCTATTATCAACCTAACATGTAATTGACTCAACATGTAAATGATCTGACTTGTTATCAAACTGATATGATATTTACCTTACTTATAAGTAATAAGTTACAAACAATTATGAGATTTTAAATTTATGAAAAACTTGTGATAATTAAATTAATATTATTACTTTTTGAAATTTAAAATAAATTATTAGTTATGATAATTACATTAATAAATTTACTTTCATGGTGTGCATCAGGTCTACGAAGGCATCGTTGGCCAAAAGAAATTCCGAGCAGTGTGCCTGTACCAAGGTAATAATCTCTTCTACTTTCACAATCTTTCATAGTGTGCTTTATTCCGAGCATGCCACAAAGCCACAGGGTTACCACAATTTCAATGTGTCTTGTTGTTGTATTATGGGCGAAAAGCCATTTCAACCATTTAAACAATGATGTATGTATCATAGAGGTAGGCCAATCAATGTGCAGCGCTAACCAAACTAACTGGGATAATTTGTAATCATGTAAAATATGGACATCTGATTCAACAACGGTAACGCAACAGGGACAATATGGATTATTTAATATGCGTTTTGTGTGCAAATTCTGACGAGTAAGATAAAAATTGTATGCAAATTTCCATACCTGTAACTTTATCTTTCGTTGACATGAGCAATTCCAAATATGTTTAAAAATCGCCTTATAAGATGAATCAATTTCGTCATCTGACAGCAACATATGATACCCACCTCGTACACTATATATCCCAGATTTCTCATCACACCAAACCCTACAGTCTGCTTGGTCATAGTTAGACAATGGAATATCCAAAATTGCCTCTGCATCAACTTCATTAAATAACTCCTTTATCAAATCAACATTCCAGACTCGAGTTTGTTCATCTATCAAATCGGCCACAGCATTAACCAAACTCTTTCTTAGGGAAACAATATGAAATGACATTTCGCTCGGAGGCCAAAAATCATTCCAAATGGAGATAGAACTGCCCCTCCCCACCTTCCATCGTAATCCACTCAAAAGGAGGCCTTTTGCACTCCAAATGCTTCGCCAAATATAAGATGGTGAGGATCCCAATCGAGCATTCAACAATTCTCCCCCCCGAGGTAGTATTCTGCCCTTAGCACCCTTCCCACCAAAGAAGTAAGATTGGAAAAGAGTCTCCAACCCTATTTCGCCAAGTAATGTTAAATTTTTCCAAAATCTCGAAAATCAAGCCCTCCATAATCTTTAAGTGGCATAAGAATTGCAATGAACACCAGTGAATCCCTTGCTTCTTTTTCGATTTCTGCCACCAAAATCGAGCCATAATGCTCTCCGACTCAGAGCATAGGCTTTTTGGTAAAAGAAAACAAGACATTGCAAACAACGGAATGGCTTGTAAAAGATATTTTATGAATACTTCCCTACCTCCTTGTGAAAGTATTCGAACACGCCAGTTATGAATTCAGCCCAAAAATTATCCTTGAAATGCATAAAAGCACCTCTTTTATTACGTCCCACAATTGCAGGGAGACCGAGGTACCTCTTCGGATTGGACTCATTAACTATGCAAAAAAAAAACCCGAATAGCTCTTCTATTATCATCAACGACATTCGTGCTAAAAAACAAACCTGATTTATCAAAGTTTTTCTCCTAGCTAGAATTTCCCGTATAAATGCGTAAAGTTTCTTTTATTTGAACTGTCTTTCGCACCGTAGCCTCTCCAAAGATGAGGCTATCATCTGTAAATAGAAGATGGGAGATCAAAGGGGCATATCTGTTTAGCTGAACCCCCTGAAACTCCTTCAAAGAAGCCGATCGTTGAAATAAAAAATAGATACCTTCACTGCAAATAAGAAATAAATAGGGACTAAGGGGATCACCTTGTCTGAGATAAACCTGTCACTCACCAAGCCATTTATAATAACAGAATGGGATACAATGCACACATATTTTTGAACGAAATCAATTCATCTTTCTAATAAACCTAATTTCTCCATTACTGCCCATAAGAAACTCCACTCAACTCGATCATATGCCTTGTATTTAATTTTAGGCCAAAATAACCTTTTCCGCCTTCACGTCTTTTTTGAAAAGAATGTAGCATCTCATAAGCGGTGATGATGTTATCTGTAATCAAATGCTCAGGAACAAAAGCACTCTGCGTCTCGTCTATACAACCCTGTAAAAGCGGCTGCATCCGATGCACCAACATCTTGGAAATAATTTTAAATAAGAAATTACAAAAACTGATGGGATGGAAATGGCGAAGAGAGCTTAGAGAAGTTATCTTTGGGATAAGGACTATATGAGTATGATTTATTGTGCTCATATTAGCTCGACCATGGAGAATGTTTAGACAAAACTCATTAATCTCCTTTTTAATTAGGTGCCAAAAACGTTGATAAAAGAATGCACATAAACCATCCTCACCCGCAACCTTCAATGGACTCAAAGATTTTACTGCAGTCGTAACTTCTTCAAACGTGAATTCGTGCATGAGGGTCAAGTTTATCTCATCAGTAATACGAGGGGCAATACCATCTAGAATGCAATTATCAATAGGTGCATTATTTGAGGTGAACAAGGAAATAAAATACTCTCTCGCTAGATTCTCCATACGAACCTCACTATCAATTTGGTGCCTGTCATCTGCATCTAGGGCCATAATTCTATTCTGGCGCTGTCTCTGCGAAGAATATATATGAAAGAAAGATGTATTGTTGTCACCCGACCTTAATCAATTTGCCCTCGCTTGTTGTTCCCAATAAAGCTCCTATTTGTCCACTTCAATGTTTAGTTACAGCTTTGTGTCCACAATTTCACCCAACACTTCATCACTCGAAGTTAGCTTGACCAACTCGGATAGTCTACGTTTATGCTCCACGGCTGTTAACTGTTTCTGGCGGTAGATTTCGTTGAACCACGTATCTAGTCCTGACAAACATAATTCAATTTCTCCAAAACCGAGCCTGTCGCAACACTTCAGAGCCTCGTCACCTTTTCGTCACAAGACTCCTCAAAAAGCCAAAATGCTTCAAACTTAAAGTGCCACCTTCTCACACAATTACTACATGTATATGTATTTAATAATAACGGGCAATAGTATGAAAAGGAATGCACCAAATATTGAAGAGAGTAACTGCTTCTAAGAAATCGAAGCTAAGCCCATATTCAACTGTTCTCTGATATTAGTTGTGGCACTTCTTCCTCTTTCCCAAGTAAATCATTTTCCTGAATAGCTAATATCTGATAATCCACATTCATCAATCGCATCTCGAAATTCTGGCATTTGTTTCTCCCTTTGAATTAAGCCACTCTCCTTTTCATAGGATAACATTATCTCATTAAAATCTCCAATGACCAACAAGGGGATATCCGACATATCATTTAATCGTCTCAATAGGTTCCAGGGCTCCAATCGATTCTGCTCCTCAGGTGCCCCATAGAAACCGGTACACCTCCATTTAAAACTTATTGTGCCATCTATAATTTAAACATTTGGACACTAATCTTAGTTGAACTACATTCATAAATTTCCAAGCCAAACATAAACCCCAACAAGTCCTTCAGGGTTCCATCTCAATGCCATAGGAAAAATCACAAGACTTTTTTTACTTTCTCCATCCTCGAATTCTGCAACTTTGTCTCCATGAAAAAAGTTACAAAGGGATTAAAATCTCTCAGCAAATATCGGAGACGACGGACTGTCCGAGGCATCCTCAATCCTCGGATATTCTAACTTATCATTTTCATTGTGACTGGCTGGCCTGGTGTCGCAAGCCTGCCGATATATTCATATTTCCAGCCACATTTTCCTCAACTTCCTTCGGAGTTGTTGGTGCGCTTTTCAATCTCTTTACATTCCCCTGCTTCCTTAAAGGATTATCCTCGTCAACAACTGTCATCACAGTATATGTTCCTTATACTTTACGACGATATACCTCATAAGATATGAAGGTATTTTCCACCCATTTCTTTGTATGACGGCTTAAGTCCAACGCAGAAGGTCTCGAAGTACCAAACTGCCCACTGTCAGCAACATCTGATCTAAAAGCCTCATTCACATCCCTCAACCATGGGCACAAAACAACCTCCTTTTTCCGTGGGGAAGCCCTAATGAAAATGTCTCATTGTGCCACTAGTGCTTCCTTATTCTGTAGAACCCGCAACGGGAAAAAATTTTCACCATGCCCAAGCTTTCCACAAAAGAAACAAAACAGTCGTAATTTTTCATATTGAAAAGATGCATAAACAGTTGAACTATTTGTCAAAGCTATTTTCTTCTTCCTTTTCAAAGGCTTTCGAACGTCAACCCCTACACGAATTCGAATACTCCCTTTATAGCCCAAATTGACTGCCTTTGCATCATAATCCGGATAAGTGCCAATAAAATTTCCAAACTGTCGTGCTATCTGTTCCGAAACAAAGCTCACCTGCAAGTCATTCACTAACATCCAAAACGTTATCGTAATCAGCTCCACCCTCATGGGATTTTCTCTAGGTTTCAACCTTTGCATAATCAGCATGTGCGAATTAAAATACCAAGGGCCTTTGAAATCAATTTTATCTACGTCCATTTCATGATATAAGCGGAACAGATATCGCCCCTCATCCAAATCTGTTATGGATGTCCCCTCAATCGGTCTCCAAACAGTAGCCATAGTGACTTTCATCGCTTGGAAGCTAATCATTGTGGCAGAGAGAACTCAGTCAACAAGGCAATACTTAATATTCATGGGTAACGCGATTCTGACTATCGCAACGAGATTCTGACTATCGCAACGCGATTCTGACTATCGCAACGAGATTCTGACTATCGCAACGCGATAATACGTGATCGCAACGCGATTCTGACTATCGCAACGCGATTTTGAGTAACGCATCACTGAATTTCAAATTCGCAACAGGTTTTAATTTCGCAACACAAATGTGTATATAACTACTACGCAGCAGCATCAACTCATAACCTAAATCCCTAAATCGCAACTCATTCCATCTCCATCTATCACTCTCTCCGGCGACATCCGTTCCTATATCCAACGACATCATTCCCCATCCGGCAACAGATTTTAGTTTCACAGCTCGTTTGTTTAGTAAATTAATTTACAATAATGAAATCATCTAATGTTGATCATGTTTGGATAGATTTATGTTTTGGAGGGTCATGGGAGAATGTTCATGGTGTTTTACAATATATGCCTTTACCCATGAATCTTCAACTAAAACTGTCATTAAAAAAGTTAACTTATGAAACTCTAATGTTACGTGTTGCAAATAAATTGAATTTAGAGCCCTTAAGTAGATTTAGGCTATCTTATCAGAGAAAATGTAAAGTTTATTTTTTAACCGACAATGAAGATGTTGAACGATTCATTGCTTACATTAGTGTTTCGCAAGATGATGTTACATTGTATGTTGTTGAACCTAGAAGTGGTGAAGTTGGGTCAGTAGCGGGTAGTAATCAACTAAGTTTTTCAACCCCAGTTTATGGTGCTCAAAATTTAATGGTTCCACTACAATTTCATCACCAAGCAAATTTTGTTTCACCACATTTCCAATACCAAACACAATCTCAAAACCCACAACCTTTCCCTAATCCAAATCCCAATCAACTTTAAGCACCAAATTCCGGTTTTCGTATTAACCAGTTAGACGATGATGAGCCAACAGAAAAAATTGTGAGTACTAGTCGGTATTCGAAATTTGATCTTGGTCAATACCCGGACTTTGATCTTGGTCAATACTCAGATTTTGATGATGTTTCAGAAGAAGAAACAGACCATACGTGTAATGATTTTGATATTGGTCAATACTCGAATTTTGATGATGAAACAGCCGATGTCGAGGAAGATGTTGTTGATGATAATGAGGAGGAAGTTACGACTGTGAATGAACATGTTGAACATCTATTCTGTAATTCATATAACCCTGAAGAAGAAAAAGAAGAAGAAGAAATCCCCGAAGAAAAGTCCCTGAAGAAAATGCCATGGGAGTATAACTGGAATATGCCAGAATTACTTCAGATACCGGAATAAGAGTTGGTAAAAATAGCAGTTGATTGTTACACAAAAATTCTTCGTATCAAGAAAGATGATTGTTTTGATACAAAGGAAGACTTGAAGATAGCTTTGTATACGAAATGTGTGGAAGATGGCTATCAACTAAAAGTTAACAAATCAAGAAAAGATCGTTTCGAAACAAGGTGTATGATTGACAAAAACTGTACGTGGCATATGATTGCAGAGAGGATAAAAGATTGCAAAATGTTTCAAGTTAGGACTTTTATTGATAAACATACATGTTCAAGAACCCAAGTTTTTCCTCGCCATAGACATGCAAACAAAAAGGTGTTGGGTAGTTTTCTGGCTGAGTTAATGTTTTTGAATGGCAGGGTATATCGGGGACATGAAATTATGACTGACATGAATGCTCGGTTCAAGATTAGTATCTCATATTCTCAAGCTTGGAGAGCCAAATTTTATGCCTTGGAATTGTTGAGGGGGTCGCCAGAAGCATCGTTTGCCCAACTGCCGCTTATTGTCACAATTTAAAGCTGAAAAATCCTGGGTCGGTAACTCATATCAAAACAGATAGAGATGGACGCTTTAAGTTGCTGTTTATCGCCATTGGTGCTGCGGTTAGTAAATCAATATAATTTTGTTGACTCATTTTTGTTAGTTACATGCATTTCACATTTAAATGATTATATTTCTTGTGTATATGATTTTGTAGATTCGTTCGTTTATTATTTGCATGCGCCCTGTTATTATAGTTGACAGAGCACATTTAAAAGGTCAATACCTTGGAGTAAACTTATTAGCAGTAGCCATGGATGCTAACAATGGGATACTACCAATAGCTTACGGGGTTGGTAAATCTGAAACCTCTGATTCATGGACATGGTTTATGGGGTATCTTAGGGATTGCATAGGTCCTATTAGCAATCTGACAATCATATCCGATAGGGCAAACTCAATTGATAACGCTGTTAGAAGGTGTTTCCCAGATGCTTTTCATGGACTTTGTGGTGTTCATTTATATAGAAATCTAAAATCAAGGTCTGCTGGTATAAAAAAATCACAAATGGACATACTGGAAGGCTGTAAAAGTTTATCGGGAAGTGGATTTTAATAAATATATAAATTGTTTAAGACGTGTTTTGCCTCAGTGTGCTCAAACACTAGAAGATTTCGGGTTTGAAAGATGGTCAAGAGTACACCAACTTGGAGCAAGATATGGTTTCATGACGTCTAATAGTGCAGAATCAATCAACGCTCTAAGTCGTCATTCCCGAAAATTACCCATTACTATTTCGAGCCTCTATTCAACAGTGGTACTATAAGAAAAGAAACCATGCATGTATTATTTCTTTAAATTCGTAACTTATCATATAATTTACTAAGTATTATTTATTTAAATTTACAAGAACATTGGAACATCGTGTTACACCATGGACTGAAAAAAAAGATAACGAAACGTGTTGTGAAGTCAACTTCATGGAGAGTTGAACCATGTTCAAACACTTTGTTTGAAGTACTGGATAATAACTTAAATGGGCTTGTCGATCTAAATGCAAAGACGTGTAGTTGTATGAAATGGCAAACATCTGGTTATCTGTGTGGCCATGTTATAAAAGTTACTCTTAATCTAAACCAAGATGATTCAAACGCATATGCTATGGATTGCTACACTACAGAAGTATATCGATAGACTTATGCCGAGATTATCTACCCTATTCCACATCCTTCTGAGTAGGACATACCAGATGACTTACAAACAGTTTTGCCACCAGCCATGGACAGAAGGCTACCTGGCCGACCAAAAAAGTCACGATCGTATATCGTCTAAGGGTGAAGAGAAGAAGAGATCGACATGTAGTCGGTGCAAGGAAAGTGGTCATACAAGGTTGACATGTGGATCACCAGTGCCATCACAATCAAAATCGCAAAAGGCAATTTGACTCGCAATCAAAATCAAAATCCCAATCACAACCGGCTTCACCTTTTGGGACTATTAACTTAGGTGATTTTTAAATGCAAACGTTGTATTATGTGTATTTTATGTGTAAACTTTTAACATTTTCAGTTAGGCCCATGTATATTAGTAACTTGAGTTTGAACATTGCTATGATTTGTTCAGTTGTTATCACTTATTACACATTCATTTGACTATCGCAACGCGAATATGACTATCGCAACGCGATTATGACTATCGCAACGTGAATTTGACTATCGCAATGCGAAAATGACTATCGCAACGCGAATTTAATTATCGCAACGCGAATTTGACTATCGCAACGAGATAATCGCAACGCGAAATGACTATCGCAATACGAATTTGATTATCGCAACGGGAATTTGACTATCGCAACGAGAAAATCGCAAAGTGTATTAGACTATTGCAACGCGAATATGATGCAGATTGAAATCAACAAATCAACTTTTACATTTCAATCAATTAAACAAGCACAAATAAGAATTATTTACACATCAATAATCAACTTTTAATCAATTAAACAAGCACAAATAATAATTATTTACACATCAATTAAACAAATAAGAATTATTTACACATCAAATAAACAAATCAACTCTTATTATATTATTTTTCTCATCAATTAAACAAGTAAGACTTTTAAGAATCAATTACAATAAAAAAAAGTGTACCCCAGAGAGTTGTTTATGCACATCAATTTCACGCAGCTCACTTCAGGATTAACCTGCAGAAATCAAACATTTGCTCAAACAACACTTTCTATACATCTAAAACCAACAAACAGCAAATTATATTGAATTCTAGGTACTTAACAACACTTGCATTTGACTTACCAATTGTTTATGGACACTTTCATAAAGCGGATGCAGGTAGGCAGCGTCTCGCATATATCGTTCTAGCCATAAAATGCCGAAACCACAAGCCTACTACACCTCTATCTCTATCGGTGGGAGGTAGAAACTCTGTACTTCCTGTCGTCAAACGCTCCAAGCACATGCATACAAGAGGACCACAATCCCCTCTAGCTTCTTGCGTTTGTTGTGGCGCAGTCTCGTCTCTGATAACTGTAATATTAAACTTCTTTGGCTTCTTGTTTCCAGAATAAGTCCAATAATTAATCGCATCCAAGAATTTAGCCAAATGAGAGCTCCATCCCTTAATAATATCTCTCAAATCAGACAATGATATGTAATTTATCATGCTGTCATATACTATTGTCTTCAGGGATGGAAGCTGAAGCTCGACGAGAAGCCAATGAGTATGTTCCAAAACAGGGATAAACACCTACAATCATAAGTAATAATTCAATTGCGCACTTATTTATAAACACCTTTAAAATATTTAAAAAATAAATACTAACCTTATCGACCTCCACCATGCAGGATAAAGTTTAGCTTGTCCATTAGCCAACACATATGATTCATGTCGTTGATTCTTCATGTGAACTACGTGAAAAGACGTCGGCATAGTTGTATATCGCGTATTTTTTTATTTTTCTTGATTTTCCTTATTATTAGAAGACGTGACACCCATGCATCAATATGCTGTTTACAAAAAAAGACATATATTAGTGAATTACATAAATTTTTAAAAAAATTAATCAAAATGAAATATAAGAAGAAAAATATAAGACTTACCCCCCCATCGAAATAGCCATTGTCTTCAACCCCTAATAACACACCCCACCAAGACTGATCAATCAACAAATGTATATCATCGTTGTGTTTGTATATGTCAGCGTAACACCCCTGGCTCCGCTCATGTAGATAACAATCAACTGCGGTCTTAGCCCAAAGGGTATTATCCGGAATTGTTTCCGATAGTTTTTTCCTCTCCACTTCATCTACCGGAATGGTACTGGCCGGTAACTTATACGAAAGCCAACAGTCATCCATCATGTCTGGCACGAGAGGGGGTTTCTCAATAATTCGATATAATATGCCGTGTGAATCGGGCTCTAGAATGTTGGGAGGGATCTCTTACACGATGACAGGGGCCTCTTGAACAGTGGGAGGGGACTCTTGAGGGATGATAGGGGCCTCTTGAACGAGGTGAGTCGGGTTTCTTCTTACGGAGTCTTCGCACTATTGGGGTGAACGGATACTTAATGGCACGTGCACGCCGTCTGATGCGTGAACCCCGTCGTGCAAGAAAAACCCGACGTAAAGCATCCACCTTATCGGGCCGCTAAAAATAAATTAATACATAAAATCAGTAAATAAACAGACATGATATTAAACAGTGAAAACAAAGACAAATATGTTTCAAACTTGCACGGTATTCACCCAAGTCATTATTCTATCATAGTTCACAAAATGCATCAGATAACATTCCGGACGTAAGCACTTATATAAACATTTAAAAGGACAATATATAGGTTTAGTGCATGTTCAAGGACAACATAAAGGGTAGTAGTTTATTCTTCAAACTTAAATTTGCAACACTGTGAAGTTAGTATTTGTCTTTGTCTTTTGGTTGAAGTAATGCAATCCATTCAAGTTTCAATTTGCAGAAGAAGAATATAGTTTCTGAAACTTAAAATCGCAACACGAAACTTAAAATTGCAACACGAAAATGATTATCGCAACGCGAATTTGACTATCGCAACGAGATAATCGCAACGCGAAACTAAATTCGCGTTGCGATAGTCATTTTCGCATTGCGATTATCCCATTGCGATAGTCAAATTCGCGTTGCGATAGTCATTTCCGCGTTGCGATAGTCGTTTTCGCATTGCGATTATCCCGTTGTGATAGTCAAATTCGCGTTGCGATAATCATTTTCGTGTTGCGACTATTCTTCTTCTGCAAATTGAAACTTGAATGGATTGCATTACTTCAACCAAAAGACAAAGACAAATACTAACTTCACAGTGTTGCAAATTTAAGTTTGAAGAATAAACTACTACCGAATGAATTTACTAAGCAATCCAAAAGACAAATATGAATTTACTGACTTCAACCAAAAGACAAAACAAAGACAAATACTAAGTTATTTTAGAACTGTTTAGCAGTATTGGCAGCAACCGAATGAATTTACTAAGCAATCCAAGTGAAATGGTTAATCTAAGTGAAATTACGAGTAAATCAAGTTAAATGAAAAATCTTAAACTTACCTCGTTGCGTAGAGTATGAACCTCATTCTGCAACGATGCTACCATCTCACGTAGAGCCGCTACCTCACCACGTAAAGTAGATACCTCCTCATGCCATTCACCATTGTCATCGCGTAAAGTACTGACCTCCTCACGCAAGGCATTGACCTCATCACGTAACTCCCCTAACTCATCCCGTGGAGGTGGAGAACAGGGAGATAAATGTCGTGGCATCTTTTCCGGTCGCCTATCATGAGGTGATGGTGGAGAAGAGGCTCGATGATGTGATATAATAGGTGATGGCTCTCGTTGTAGAGGTGTATAGTGTGGTCGATCAGGTGATGGCTCTGGGTGAGTGATGGCTCTCGAAGTGGAGGCTGCTCATCATCCGTGCCATCAAAAAAACGCTTACTAGCTTGCCACCAATCAGTGGCAAGCTCGACTCCGTGGGTGTCAGCCTCTGTAATGGAGTGTTGGTCTCCTAACAATATAAAAGCTCAAATAAAGTTAAACGTGTACTAGTAATAACTTGTTTATATATGATAGTATTTGTGTTAACTTACATCATTTATTATCGTATACCGTAGTAACTCTTCCCAAATCAACAGCCACCGTTTCCTCTTCCAGGAAATAGCCCTAGGAATATCATTTGAAGTTTTGAATGCATATGTCTGCATGTTGGGAAAAGCCTCAAATATCCAAATCTACAAACAATATAATACATAAACATTAGTAATTGTTAAAATAATTATTTATAATTTTGGAAACATTATATAGAAATTCTTACCTTAAAGGCCCAAATAAAACCTGACAAAGTGTATTTGGAACCATCGCCACGCAAACTTTTGCGGTCATCAAGGACGACAACTTATTCCAGGTAGCTTTCCATAGATACGAACCCTACAGAAATAGGTTACATGCATTTAGGTCCTCTACCAATAATATTAGGTCCTTAGGAATAGGTTGTCTGCCCCCTCTGCCTAAAAAGCCGGCATGCAAAAGTACTAAAAGGCATACTCGGACAACATCGACGTCATCCATCCGAGTAAAACCATCTTTCTTATTAAATAATCTCGTCAAGTCGTCGACGTGTAAATTCGGCTTCTCCATTTACAGCTCAGGAAAAACCCGGGATAACCATGATGGGCGGGTAATATGACTAGTGTATCGACCTACATCATCGTGTCCGAAGCGTAGACTAGTGATTAAGCAAAACTCCTCCCGCCCAAAACACGTATACGCCGGTAGAAAATGAAACCATATCTCTTCATTACCACGTTCTATACTCTCGGGTAGATCGCGTGTCATGGTCTGAAGCCACAAATGGGTCAACATAGCATCTCCACTCGGATGTTGTACTTTCAGCCATGGCCCGAAGTAAGTATCCTCAAACAATTGTCTTTGTACAGGTGAAAGCTTCGACGCAATTGTAGTGACTAGGCTTATTTTATTCCTTAAGGTCAACTGAGCCAAAAAAAGTTCTACAAAAACAATAAACATACCAAGTTAGATATACCAAAAACTAAACTGTGAAGATATACCAAAAACAATAATAAACATAAAGCGTAGTAGTTTATTCTTCAAACTTAATTTTACAACACTGTGAATTTCGTATTTGTCTTTGTTTTTTGGTTGAAGTAATGCAATTCATTCAAGTTTCAATTTGCAGAAGAAGAATAGTTTCTGAAACTTAAAATCGCAACACGAAAATGATTATCGCAACGCGAATTTGACTATCGCAACGCGAAATGGCTATCGCAACGAGATAATCGCAACGCGAATTTTGTCGTTGTGATTTTCATTTCGCGTTGCGATTCTCGGTTTCAAATGGTCATTATCTAAAATTGAAACTTGAATGAATTGCATTACTTTAACCAAAAGACAAAACAAAGACAAATACTAACTTCACAGGGTTAAAGACTAACAGTAGCAGTATTGGCAGCAATCTATTATTGAAATTACCAGTAAACTTATCATTAATTTCAATATAAAAAACCTAATAATAATGCAAAAATTTCAAAATAAAAATAATTAAAAAAACTAACCCTCGGTGGTTGATTTGGTTGATTTTCCATTTCTGATCGTGAATGATTGTGAGGGTGGCTCTGAGAGATGGAGATAGACGGATTTCGCAGGAGATGGGGACGGATTTCGCCGGAAATGGGGACGGATTTCGTCAGAGATGGGGACGAATGTCGCCGTAGAGAGTGAGAGATGGAGATGGGATTGAGTTGTGATTTAGAGTTTTAGGTTAAGAGTTACGATTACGGGTAAATATTCGTGTTTGGAATTTGAAAATAAAATACGCGTTGCGATACTAATGGCGCTTTGAAAATCGCAACGCGATAGTCAGAATCTCGTTGCGATAGTCAGAATCGAGTTGCGATCACGTATTATCGCGTTGCGATAGTCCGAATCGCGTTGCGATAGTCAGAATCGCATTGCGATAGTTAGAATCGCGTTGCGATCACGTGTTATCGCGTTGCGATTTATATATTCGCATTGCGATTATCTAAAATCGCAATGCGGATTTCGAAAATCGCAATGCGGATTTCGAAAATCGTAATGCGATGGTCAAAATCGCGTTGCGAATCTGGAAACTGAATTGCGATAATGGAGATCGCGTTGCGATTTATAGATCGTATTGCGATTTAGAGATCGCATTGCGATTTTGTTGGTCATTTTGGCAAATCGTAAAAAAGTTGGTTAAAATCGTATATTATAAGGAATTTTCGGTCACTGAGATTATTTTCTCATAAAACTCTCCTCATGTTTTTAACTTTTCTTAAATCGTTGAATTAGCATAGGATGTTTTGGAAAAGAAAGATCCAACAGTGGGTAATAGTAAAGAGTGTAAAATATTTTGCAGTTGCGAATACTTCTCATGAAAATCAAAGACCAATTGTAATTCAGAACAGTTCGGACCATCTGTTATGTGGATGCTTCTCATTTTAATTATTACATAATTTGGGTAAATGTCGTGGGAAAAGGGTTTGATGCCGAACTGTTAGATGTGGAAAATTTAAGGAGGGTCCGAAGGGTAATATATAGATTTGATCATTATCTTAGTTGTCACATTTATATTTTAAATCTTATTATTTACTTAATATTTTTTTATTTTTTTATTTGTTATGAGTTAATATAATATTCTTAAGAAATTTATAAGTAAATACAAAAATAATTAATGATGGTAATTATGTTTATGTATTAATAAAAATCTATAAGTGTTACAAAATACTCTAAAAATCATTAAAAGTGATTTTCTACAATTATTATTATAATTATTATATTTTATAATGAGTTGTGCGAATTTAAAAAAAATCACGTCCGCGACACCCGCAGTGACTGCAATAGCCTCTGTTACGTCCGCGGCCGCGATAAACGCAGCGCGACCGAAAACGCGACCGCGACTGCAATTTGAATCCCTGCATACCATAAAAAAAGCTATATGACAGCCAAACCGACATAGAAAAACCCTAACATAGAGAGTTTTAAACCTATCTAAACAAAATTATTTGATTGTGTTTTTTTAGTTTATATATATATATATATATACTTATATTATATAGTTTATATTATATATATATATATATAAAAGTATATATTTATAATGTATGCATAAGTATAATGTACATTATATATACATGTATCATATATATATATATATATTATAATTGTTTCAAATTTTTTCTCAACTTTTGAAATGGATGCAATTCAGTTCATTTTGTAATTTTTTTATCACATTCTACAATTTTTTTTATCACATTCTACAATTATTATGATTTGATCATTTTATGTTGTTTAATTTATTTAAATTTTAATTTGTAATTTTATATGTATTCTATTTAGTATTTAAAATTATATTTGTATCTGAAATTTTACGAGGTACCTTTAAAAGGGTAGATTTACCACAACCATTAGGTCCAACAAACACCCACAGTTGTCCAGAAGGAATCCGAATTGAACAATCCTTCAGAATCGGCACTATTTTTCCCTGCCTTGTATTAACCGAGAAGTTGATATTACGACCCTTGATAGCAACATTCTCAGTTACATTATCCCTATAACTAAACAACACAGACTCAAACACCCACAACAAAGAAAATTGAAAAGAAAAAAACATAGACTGTTCGATAAAATGCATAGCTGAAAAGAATTTGATGGTTTTGAACCTCGTAGAAGAAGTTGAGCGAAGAGGGGAAAGATGAGGCAGAGATGTAGGAGCGACAGTAGAGAGATTCATGTTGTTCTTTGCTCTAGTTATGTTGAATGCGTTTTATATATATATATATATATATATATATATATATATATGAGAATTATCTATGCTATGGAGAATTTTACAGCCAGCGGCAACTGCACCAAAGCACTAGGCTAGGAGAAAGGATTATATGAATACTTTTACATTTACAAGTCATTTATGTCTAAACAAAAATGGAATAACAATATATACAGATATAATCATTAAAATCAGAGTATTCACAAGAAATTTAGTATTCTTCTTCTTCTTCTTAACGTTACATGCGTTGTCTCTGTTTTGTGACAACTCAAGATCATCCTTGCAAGATGCAGCTGCCACGTTTGAGATCTTGGGTGCATATATTTGGCAAGCCAAGTAAGTTTACTTTTACATAATGTGTAAGCTTTGTCACTTTCTATAGTTGAAACATAAATGGATGTTCATTGTTCATGCAAATAAGGTAAAAGCCTCAAAGATTCAATGTGGTGAAATTGTGAAATGTGAAGTTTTTATATATAATGAATATCCGCTGAGTGGTAAAACCGGCACTGCATGCGAGCTACTAGAGAAACGGCTGCGCTGCAATGTAAGCTAGAGTCAGTGTTTGTGAAAAACGACAGAGCTTAAAAAGATTTTTAAATTGGCGACCAAAGTCAATTAGATCGAAAACGTTGGGGACTATTCGTATAGTTTTCCCTAAGACAAAACATCAAGATGTATTGATTCTACTTTAATCCTTGTTTAGTTCCACATACAAAAGTAAGCATTGATGCTATTTTAGTCCTTGTTTAATTCTACACAGAAAAAAAAAAATGCTCATTTTTACTTATTTCTATTGTTCATCCCAACTGATAGCCCCTCATTGTCCTGAATAACAAATCAATAGAAAGAAAAATAGATTTCTTACAATGAAGAGATAAAGAATATGAGTGATGATATGGAGTAGTTTCACCCCTTGTTTGTAGTATAAGATTTAAGTGTATCATCAGAAATAATACACCCTTATTATTCTGAAGATAAAGAATGTGTATAACAACAACAATGGTGACCCCACGCCCATGGTAGCTTGCCCAAATTCGCCTAAAACACAGTTGAATCCAACTTGTGATGCAAGAATAACTGGTAGTGTTAGTTTGGACGGTGATGTCTCTGCATCATTCTGCAAGTAACATACATTAGCATAATTGAAGTCTGAAAGCCAGTAGAGTTATGCTATCATAGGATTAGGACCATAACAAATTAAAGTCTCCGGCACCGTTTGGTTGCATTTCTTAGCTCCACCAGAGAAGGAAGAGGTTTAGGCACAGGTGCATACATTGACCTGTACAACTTTCGAAAGTTGTCACTATATCCCCTTGAAGATCCAATAGAGTAAGAACACTTGTTACTAGTTTCCTCGCTCGATAGGTTCTCAGATTGCATTGTGGTCTCATCCACCTGTTTGTTTTCGCATCTGTACTCATGATAAGTATCCCGTCCAATCTCCTCACCTTGCACAAGATGATCAACTGCATCTAGCTTGTTTTCTAATCTTTTCTCAAAAGTTTCCATAGTCACAGAGTTCTCACATTGCAGTGCAGAAGCTTCTGCCTCTATTTTGATTTCCAATCCATTCTCAGAATCTTCATTGGTGTTCTGGATTACAAATACCTGTTTCATTTTATCGACAACACATAGAGGGTTGTCTTTTGTAAATATGCTTTTTTCCTCGGGTAGAAAATTAGGATCATGGAGACTAAGCCTTGCCCGACCAAAAAGTGTTACAGGCGGCCTTTTGCTTGGAGGAGACAAGGTCAAGAGATTTTTCTTGTAAGATGATATGATAATAGGCTGCAGTACAGGTTCTGCACAATTTTGAGTGAGCTCATTAACCTTGGGAGGACAAGCTACAGTTTTGACAGGTGAATTTCCTTGCCCGACCAAAAGTGTTACAGGCGGCCTTTTGCTTGGAGGAGACAAGGTCAAGAGATTTTTCTGTAAGATGATATGATAATAGGCTGCAGTACAGGTTCTGCACAATTTTGAGTGAGCTCATTAACCTTGGGAGGACAAGCTACAGTTTTGACAGGTGAATTTACTGGTGGACAAGCTTTCATATCAATGTCCAGAAGCTTCCAAAGAGAATCATCAGAACTTACATGGGAATCCAAACAATGCTTCCTAGCATAATCCAACTCCATTGCTCGACAACTGGGGGTTGTTGACACAACTCTTTTAGGAGCAAGAATTTTCAAAGCCCACTCTAGTTCATTCCTTGATGAATGCATTGAATAACAGACATGCCAAACACCAAACTGATCCTTTATTGCTTCATTAAATCTCATCTTCCTTCGACTATCAGCTTCTAAACGCTCTTCCTCACATGCATACCACATTGCTGAAGGTCGTATAATGAGGGGCTCATGCTGAAATTTAGCTTGGGCCTCCGCAAGCATTACTGTTGCTCGTTCAGATAGTTTAGGAAAACCATCAAACAACCGGAAACGAGAAGTCGGATCTTCCGAAAGAATTTCAGGAGATATGATACTCAGTGATTGGAAAAAATCAGGATTGGTTGCCTTATCAACATAAATCTTGGACCCAAAGGTTCCAGATACACTGGTAAGAATCTCTTCCTGACCCAGAAGGTCACATGTTAGATACACAATGGGTGCATTTGGATGCTTCCATATAGGATGTACAAACGTCAACAGGAGATAAAGAAATATCATGAATAGAGCCTCATGAAACTATCACCAAGACTAATCAAAATAATGACAAATAACAAGTGAAAATAATAATTTAATTAAAAAATTTAAGAAGTTTAATGCACACCATCCTTTTCTTATAAACATATTTGCTCTCTGTATTGATGATATCATGCTTGTTAAGAAAGTTAACTGTGTTAATTTTAATTTCTCTTAGAATCAAAACACAAAGCAACTACTTGCATGTTTACTTCCACCAGCTTCAGTGCCTTACTAACAAACAAAAGCAATATCTGACATATAATTTATAACAGAAATATTTCATTAGTTTAATGTACAAAACATCACAACTAACAATAAATACATGCAAAGGAATCCACCCCAACCCCTTCCCTTCCCCATTTCAAATTGCAGTAGGCCAGTTAATAAAGAAAGTAGTGTCAGGTTATGGTAGAAAACCTTAGTGGTGTTTCTTAAGTTGGTAATGCATTCACAAGAAATAAAAGCAATGAAGCATTCTAGATTCAAGTTGTCTCTACAACGTTAAGATAATAAAAATGAAAATCACCAAGAAAATAAGGACTACCTGACGGATTGCTGAATGCTTGCTGGGCAGGTTCCGGGCGAATCTACCAAAAGTACAGTCTAGGAAAAGATAATCAAAACAACATTGTGGCTCTTTTCCTTTACTGCCAATATACTTCTCAGGTAAATTTTGGAGGCACTCGAGGGTGAGTCTACAGTCTCCAGTATGCAAGATGTTACCAAAACTGCCTTCAAACAAGAACATAACTGCTCCTGAAATTCATGCGATCTGTCAATAATTTTTTCCCCCAAATCATGATAAGCTATGCATAAAGCTGAAAACATGGAAGAATTACCAAAAAAATCCCCAAATCTCCACACCACTTCATCACAAAAGCAGAAAGTATCAGCTTTAAATGTCTAAATATCTAAAATTCAAACACAACAAGTTCTCAACTATGCTACTTAGGACTCTCCAATTTCCCACAAACACCAAATATGAAACATAACAAGGTACGATAATTCGGACATGGATACAAGGTATGATTCTTCAAATATACTGAAAAAACTAAGAATATCTATGTCATACACATTTCTACATCCAGCACACACCCCGAGTCAGGGTGACATGAAGTTCCAAAATAGAAAAGAGAATACCATCAAGCGAGCAGATCAGATGCTTGAGCAGTTCTTATATCAAAGTTTATCAGTACATGATGAACAGAATTTTTTCTCAATTTCATGAGAATTGTCTGCTATACTAGAAATCCAATACTCTTTATCATAAAAGACCAACTGGAGTACATCATGACAAGTATTGATGTCTAAATGTTATCCTAGAGAACAAGATCCCTAACTACATTGGGAACAATAAAGGAATTATTGCAAACATCAAAATCCTCTTCAAAACATATGCAAACCATAACAAATTTCATTCCATAATCACTTTTGCCACATGCTTTGTATTATTAGCTTTTAACTTAAAAAGAATTTGTTAAAAAACAAAAGCAAAATGTAAAATGGCCAAATTGTAGAACTGATTGTAACATAATTGTTTCAGATAAAAACCAAAACACTGTTTTTATAAAAAAAAAAAACAAGTAAATTAGAATTTTAACAATCAACTATAGCATCCTAACATGTTTCCTTGTTTTGAATGTTAAAAGAAGAAAAGAATTGACAATCAAACATAGTCTTTTTAAAGCTTTGTTTGCATAAGCAAAGACAAAACATAAACTTCTCCACTTAAAGCTATATCACATAATTATCGTCATAAGCAAAGACAAAATCCCATAATTATCGTCATACATTAAACCCAATGCTGAGAAATAATCAACAAAAAATCCCCAGATAAAAAAATAAATATAAAAACGACAAAATAGACAAAAAAATTGATCAAACCAATGAAAACAAACACGAATTACCGGGACAATGATTAGCATCAAAAGCTGTAACCTGAAATTCCCCATCCGGGTCATCGATAACAATGGATTCCCCAATTTCAATTCCCACGAACAAAGAATCATCAAGCTGGAAAGCCACCAAAAGAAGAAGAAATAAATCAGATTTAATAAAAAAGAAAAAGTTTATACAAATTCCAAAACAATGAAAAGAAGAATAAAGGCAAGACCTGAGGGTAGTTTATAAGAACAAGGGATTTGGTGAGATGGGTAGAGTAAATTGGATAAGAAAAGTGAGAGGAAATGCCAAAAGTGTGGTCTTTATGAGCATGGGTCAAGAAATGGTGTCTTTTTCTCTTGGAAGATGGAGTGAATGTGTCCACTGAGAAAGGCAGCCCTTTGGGCATTTCAATCGGCATCTTTGCTTCTGGGTGACAACATTCATGTGAATTTGGGGCTCTTTTTATTTGGATTTTCTACCCTTAAGGCTTCCAAAGGAAGACAGATAAAGGGGGGAATGGGAATTTTCCTTTTTCTTCTGGAATTGGGTGGGAAACTAGAATTTGAGAATCGAGAACCGAAGAAGAGTATATTTATCAACAATTTATACTTTAGGGTAAACTATCGCGTTTGGTCAATTAATTATTACCGCTTTTCTATTTGATCAATAAACGTTTTTTAATTTTTCACTATAGTTACAAATTTATAATTTAGGGTAAATTTCCTTGGTGGTCCCTTAATTATTATCTTTTTTATTTATTCAGTAAACGTTTTTAAATTTTCTCACTAAAGTTACAAATTTCAATCATTTTGGTCACTCTTAGAGTCAGATACATTTTTAATTTCATATACATATCAATAATCATTACATATGTAATACACTTTTATCTAAATATTTTTAATTCTCACTAGATTTGTATCTAAATATAGTTAAGAAACATCATAAGTTATTCACATCAATACACATATATAATCATATTTCAGATATTTTTTAAACGTCACTTTATATGCTAGCTTATTAGACAATGTGCAAGGGCTTGTGAATAATCCTAAGAATTATCCAAAATATGATTAGATGTGTGTATTAATGTGAATAACTTATGATTTTTTCTAACTATATTTAGATATAAAATTCATAAATCTCAACTAATTCATTAAGAATATTCTATAATGATATGATTGTATGATAATGTAATCATGTTTAGTATGTATGCATGTATGATATAAAAGTGTATGGCACCTATAATGATGATTGATATGTATAAGAAATTAAAAATATGTTGTAGCGATCAACGTTTGATTGTGTAGGTCAAATGACCAAATTAACTTTTTTTCTCAGTTTAAGTGTCACATTGAATGGGAAAAAAGTTCATGGTTCACAATGATTTTTACAAATACATGGAAATAGCTTTCTCCGCGTATGAAGGGTTCAATGAACAATACATTCAACATTCGAGGGACTGAAATCAAACGACAATGGACTCCACCTTCTCCCAATATTGTCTATGGGAATACAGCTTTTAAGAATGACAAGGAATCTGCACGTATTATTGCCATAGCAATGGCCAGTGGAGCGATATTGATAGGAACCTACGCACAAGCACTAACAAAGTGATTGTTAAAGCCATCAATGGCAAGAATTGTATCTCGTGGGATATTGCATATGTTTCTCGTGATGTTAAAGCTTTCTCCTCGACATGGAGGAACATCTGTTTCCGTTAATATCCAAGAATTTGTAATGTTGTTTGCCGATAGGATTGCCAAAAGGACAAGAAGAAATAGGTGTCCTAACCAGTGTTGGATATACTAATATATTATAGAATAGAGGCTACAAGCAACAAGTATTGGATCTCGGTTGTTGTCCTAAACTCCCACTCCACCAAAACTTAGCAATAAAATAAAACAAAAAATAATTAGCAAGTTGCCATTTGTCAATTCCTATGCAAAAAACAAGTTTAACCAATTGTCAATTTCCATGCAATATAGTTTAACCTGTTGTCTCGTTTGCAAATGCATCGACACCTAAGCAAATCAGATAAAACTAAACAACAAATTAAACAAATGTATGGCACACACACAGCATATAATATATTCATCATAAAATAGGTTAATGTTATACAAATTGTTGTACTTTCCGATTTTTTTTTGAGCCACTTCTTTATTATTCTTCTTTTGTATATTAAACTTTCAAATTTTCTATATCTTTTTAAACTTTCAAATTTCAATATTCTCCGTACAGCTACAACCTTTTAACGTAACCTCTAATAGTTTCTCGTGATCATCACCAATCTATAAATAATCATCATTATTATAAACTTAACACCAGCACCAAAAGTATGTATATAAGTCACTATATAATATTGAATGAGAATCTCTCTATTGATCTTTTTGACTATTTATCATCTCTTAAACCTACTAAATAATTATATACGAGTTTCTATCTAAACTAAAAAAGACAAACCATCAAAAAACCTCCGCAACCTCATTTATTCTCTCAACACATAACCCAAACAACTTGAAATTTGAAGGTTAACTTCATATCTCAGTTGGATAGAAGTCAATGTAATCTCACACCATTTTCCCCCCTTAAAAAAGTGAAGAAATTTTCACGGCACGTTATTTATGGAGCCGCCTTTATTATCTGGGACATGATTGCCGACATTGTCTCGTTATCGTGAGGATGTGAAAAGGAAAGAATGACCAAATTCAATGCCCTTTTCCCTAAACTATAACCCCACCCCACCCCCACCACCACCACCCAAACTCGGTAAATGACAGACTTACATGCAAGATGATGGCATATACTGTCAGCAATGTGATATTTGCAGACATCTTAATTTAAGAAGCGTGTCTCCGTACAAAGGCACAATATATGGCCCACACCGGGAGACATACGCATAATTTTATTTTAACAGACATCTTAATTTAAGAAGCGTGTCTCCGTACAAAGGCACAATATATGGCCCACACCGGGAGACATACGCATAATTTTATTTTAAGAACGACGAACTTATAAAATTTTAAATATAGATGAATTTATAAAATTTTAGAAGATGAAAATATATTTTTAATAAAAAATACAAAGAAAAAAATTTAAGGGAACAACCACCTCTACCCGCCCCTTTATGTCCATCCCTGCCCCACCAGCTGCTGTTTCACAATGAAGCTTTCAATCTGTAGGCTAAACCGTTGATGACTAGTTATGGTATTAACTACTTTTTCATGAACCAATAGTATACAACAGCGTCCATTTTACAAATGAGGTCACCACCTTCCATATACAACGAAAAAAATTCAACGATATATTGTTAAAATATTAAAAGAAAAAAGAAATCCTACCATCATCTTTTCCAAGCAACAAAGTCCCCAGATATTCTTCCCCCTTCCCAATAGCCTTAAGTTCAAGTATGTAAGCACTTAATTCTACCAAAATAGGGAGGGTTCCTTTCATGCAACAATTATACTTGATTCCAGTAGCATTTCGGACAGAGTGGAAAACGGTACTTTTATCCTACTGCTATTTACAATAACCCTGAAAGAGGTCTCGTTCTTGGCGGGGTGCCTGGTGTTTGAACTTTTAGTTGTGAATTTTTGAACCAAGGATCCTGAGTGTACCTCGGGTTTGGTCTCAATGCATTCCCACAGAAGTCACCTAAGTTGCGACCACTCTGTCCTACAAACTGATAAGTTGGATGAGGAGGAGAAAGGTAACTCTTGTGTGCCGGACCATATCTTAAGGGGCTTGAAGAAGGAGATACAGGCAAAGATGTGATTGTTCTTGCATTATCTCTGTGCATAAATACATGGTTGGCAACTTACTTTAGAACTTCTTTCATGTATTTTAAGCAAAGAAAAATGAAGGAAAATATGTTACGGTTGTTAGTACCTTGGACTCCTCAATGCTCTTGAAGTTGTAGTCATTCCTCCCATTCCATAATCTCCATCGAATGATAGGATATTATTTCTCTTCGACTGCATTTCTAATATAGGCTGCTCAAAGAGTTAAGATAAGAACAGGGATTTAGCTTAAATCCAGCTTTAGTTATAAGAAAACTTAAAGTACAAGATAATGGTTTAGAAATGTGAAAACAAATCTAGCTCAAGTGTTGAGCATCGCTGTGAAAAGTGCTGCTATTTGTTCGACTGCATTTCTAATATAGGCTGCTCAAAGAGTTAAGATAAGAACAGGGATTTAGCTTAAATCCAGCTCTAGTTATAAGAAAACTTCAAGTATAAGATAATGGTTTAGAAATGTGAAAACAAATCTAGCTCAAGTGTTGAGCATCGATGTGAAAAGTGCTGCTATCTGTTGAATTAAAATGTCAAAAAGAAAATTGCATAAAATAGTACTTTCATCTTCAAAAAGTGGGTTTAACCGTAATACAAGGTTTCTATTTATGCAGTATCCAAGTCCAAAAATGACATGCTTTTATATTAAAACTCAAGACGCTGAATTTGTTCCTATAAGCATTTTATAAGTCAATCAGTTCAGAATGCACTAGAAAAAGTCTTCATTAAATGTATGCAATTCAAATTCTATGCAGTAATAGTAATAAAAATCTTAAGAACGTATACCGGAGTGCGGCTTCCATCGAAAGTGTAAGGAAATGCATCCTTGGTTATGCTTATGTTAGCAACTCTTGTTGTTGCTTGGTCACGAATGAAAGGGTGATCTAGCAGTTGTAAGGCTGTAGGCCGTGCTGATGGGTCTCTTTGTAAGCAAAGCCTAATGAAACTTTTTGCTTCATTAGAAAGGTGATCAGGAATCTCAGGCATATCTTTGCTGTTTCCGATCTTAAATATTGCAGCCACCTGTTGAATCCAGAAATATCAAAAGGATTATTCCACAGCTCAGAGCGAGCCAAAAAAATATATTATCTGAAAGATGTTTGGAATTAGTATGTCCCACCCCTTCATACCGACTCCATGGTGGTTTTGATGTTGCCATTTCAAGAATAGTACAGCCCAAGCTCCAGATATCCACCGCAAGGTTATAGCCATTTGTGTTCATTACAACCTGAGATCAAAAGCCATCCCTAGGCTTCCTGAACGAAAGCATTGTACCACAAGCTGTTATCTATATCAGAAAGAAGGAAAATTAGTGGTTTGTCCTGATCACTAACTGGGGAAAAGAAAGATGCTAGAAAGGTGGGAGAAAAGATGACTGACAGTCTTAATTTTCAGCCCATAGACGGGGAGAAAAAGGAAGCAGGTTTCTAGTTTTAATTCACTGACTGCCATTTTCAGTTTTGATTTGAAGTATCTAATTTGTTAAATTTACATCAAAGTCCTAAATTTTTCAGCCTGAAATACATTCAGTTCTGTAAAAGGAAGAAAAGAATAAATAAGAAAATATCAACTTTCAAGTTAAATTAAGGTTTAAGGGATCATCTAAAGGAAAAAATTCTACAGAAAAACACAATTTTCTTTACAACAAATCAGCATCCTATCAACGCCGTTTAGTAGATAGTTAATATATTAGCCACAACTATTTTTTGAGAGATATTTGAAGCTTCAGTAATAAAACTACAACCATCATTCAAAGATGACATTAGGTAGCATACATGTTTGCCATGCCAAAATCTGCCAACTTGATTTCACCATTAGGATCCACTAGTATGTTTGCTCCTTTTATGTCTCTGCAATATGAAACTCACAGCTTTAACACATAAGATCTGAAGCCTCCCTAAAACATACAGCTAAGCATCCATAACTAGAACTACATCCAAGTACCTGTGAACCGTATTTCTTCCGTGCAAGTAAGCAAGCCCAGAAAGAATTTGTCTTGTATAGTTTTGAATAACAGGTTCCTTGAAGGCACCATATTCTTGAAGCAATTTGTGGATTGAACCCCCAGAGACATATTCCAAGTAAACAGAGAGTGTTTCTTCACCCTGTAAAATAGCAGTTAGATTTACCATGAAGCAAGGTCCTTTTAATTAGTACAGGAGAAGGATTCCAATAATCATTTTCCCTTCCCCTGTGTCTGTTATGCAAGTAAATCTTTTGCATGTTATATCTCTAAAGATGTATATAGAACTATACCAGATCACTTCCATAGTATCGAACAATGTTTGGATGAGATAGCTGACTCAGCAAATTTATCTCCTGCTTACATTAAAAAGGATTAGAAACCAAACACGGCAACTTGTTAATGGTTTCAATATCAACTGGTACAAAGATACTGAAAAGTTATATCAGACGGATGCTTATACTTTGAATAATGTTGTACTCAGAGAGAACCATACAAAACTATTACCTGGTTCAGTTGCTTGAGGCATTCTTTTGATGTCTGATCATCAGAAACAAACCTGACTTCTTTTATTGCACACATCTGCCCGCTTTCACTGACAAACATGGATATACAAAAGTTAGAGAAGCTTAATTGGAAAAAAAACTACAAACAAACTTGATTTAAATATTTGGAATCTGAAGTAATAATGCTTGATAAGCTATTTATTTTCACTGATAAATTCTCTTTTTTGAGCATTATGACTTTTACAACCTTACAGAAAGCAAGTCCTACCTATTAAATCCAAGATAAACATGTCCAAAAGTTCCCCTCCCTAATAGTCTCCCTTTACGCCATTTCGATAGATTGCAAGATGAGTTCTCACTCATTCCACAAGTTCTTGTGCTAGACAAGGCAGAAGGACTAGTTGGAGAACCAGGTGGAAGAGGCAACTTATGACACATAGATTTCCCATCGTCCTTCTTCCCCGTTGGAGAATCGAGACTCACTCCAGAGAGTCGATGATGAAGAGGTGATGTTGGGCTGGTTGGCCCTCTCGACCTTGGACCAGGGCTTCTCGACCCCATGTTGCTTCTAGTTTCACCTTGTCCTCTCGTATCAATATATGACCTGTGTTTCAGTTTATTACAGAAATCCTTTATCTTTTTTCCACAGAGCTAAATACAATATCACAATTTTGAACTTTCACTATAGACTTATGCTCTATTGCTTATAGGTTTCAGAATCCACCAGTATATCAAATCAAGAATCACCTTCCTTTTGCAAACACGGTAGTAAAGATTTTGGTACCGAAAAAAAATCTCAGATGTTGAGAAAATAAAGTATAATTCCTGTATTCTAATTCAAACTGAAAGAAGGGGAAAAGTAAACCCAAAACCAGCGAAAACAAACTCTTACAGCAAAAAAATAATAAAGAGACAATTTCAGTTCCAAAAGCTGAAAAATTTAGCTGATGGCAGATCCAAATGGATATTCCGACAAAATTATGAGGAAAAAAATAAAGCAATCAAACTGAACTAACACACGAGAAAAGAGAGGTTTTTTTTCATAAGAATAATTAATCAAAAATGCTTTCAATTAAAAAAATAATGTAATTGCTCCCTTTAATTCAGAAAAAAATAATAATAAATATTTTTTTCTCAAAATTTAGAACCCAGTGTACGTTAAAGAGAGGGGAAAATACCTGCAGGCAAGGAATTGAACCGGATCATGTGCAATCTGATTATCTTCGGAAGAACCAGAAGAGCTAAAACACAACGGAAGACGACCCAGATCCCAAACCGACAACATGATCACTCGAGGCAGATGGTCTAGGCAAAGGAATCCCTCTCTTCTCCCCTGAATCCGAATCGAAACCCGAAAACCCGGAAGACCCACAGCCGGAAACACCGCCACCAAAATCCTTGCTAGCGCGTGGCGAATTACGTGTGGATAATACAAAACCTTATCCATCATCGAAGCTGCTTTGTTCTTGTTATCGAGTGTTGCAGCTGCTTCTTTCATTCTCCACCACCGGCGGCTACAGCAACGCCGGTTTTATTGGGCGAAGACTTGATTAATCCAATCGGAGCCGTCACGGGAAGTTTGATTCGTGGACTGTCTTTTGCTCTTACTCGACCTTTTACCCCACCAACCAGGCATGGCTCTTGTTTGAAGAAGAAGAAAGTTCTGATTTGTAAAAGAAATGGGTGTTTTATATGGCGAGAGGAAACCAGAGGAAAGAGAGAGGAAACCCGAAAACCCGGAAGACCCACAGCCGGAAACACCGCCACCAAAATCCTTGCTAGCGCGTGGCGAATTACGTGTGGATAATACAAAACCTTCTCCATCATCGAAGCTGCTCTTGTTCTTGTTGTCATCGAGTGTTGCAGCTGCTTCTTTCATTCTCCCACCACCGGCGGCTACAGCAACGCCGGTTTTATTGGGCGAAGACTTGATTAATCCATCGGAGCCGTCACGGGAAGTTTGATTCCGTGGACTGTCTTCCTTGCTCTTACTCGACCTTTTACCCCACCAACCAGGCATGGCTCTTGTTTGAAGAAGAAGAAAAGTTCTGATTTGTAAAAGAAATGGGTGTTTTATATGGCGAGAGGAAACCAAGAGGAAAGAGAGAGAAGAGAAAGAAAAGTTTTTTTTTTTTTGGTAAATTGATTTAAATTTAATTAAAATTGGGGGAGTGGGGCACAGCTACAGTGAGAAACAGGTAAGGGTTGGATAAAATGGGTGGGGATGACGTGGCTTCTTTTTATTTTATTTTAATTTTAATTAATAAATAAAATAGTTAAAAGGGCATGAGGGTAGTTTTTGTGTGTATGAATAAGATTGGTTTTTGGCTAAAAATATTTTTGGTTCCCCGTATGGTTTTAGAAGTTTTTGTCCTTGTTAATTTGTACAACAAATCTTTCAATGAAGATTTTAAGCATTCATAATACCTTAAACTCGAAGTATACTTCATCTATGTCAAACTGCTTGTAACTTTATTTCCACAATGGAGCCATCACTCTTTTTGAGTTTTCAACAATTGGGATTAATGATGATTTAATTATCAATTTATTAACCTAAAATAAGTATTATCAATTTGTTACTCTTTAATTGTTTATTTTAATTTTAATTTTCTTTTTATTTTTGTCAAATTAACTTAATTGTAATAGACCAACAATAATGACATCTTTAAATTTACGATATCCATCTTATCTTTTTCTATCATGACATCAAAACTTAAAAAAAGAAAAAAACATTGAATTTATCCTTATTTATAAGTTAATTTTTATAAATTTTTAATATTTTAGATGATACTAACATTTCAATAAAAATAAAATAATGCTATTTTTCGCCGTATTGCGGCTAATTTAATAAAAAAGAGTTCAGGATAAAAAGGAATACAATAATAATTTAAAGACTAAAATGATTAAATTGATAAAGCTAAAGGATAAAAAAATATTATTCTACCCAATAAACATTGCCTTAACAAATGTCGGTACACATCTTCTTCTTCTTTTAGGGGCTGTTTGATTAAATCAGAATGATTAAGCGTTGAATGATTTAATGACCTGAATAATTCAAAGGCTCTATATGAATTAGTTCTGAATGTGACATGATGTTTGATAATGATTCTGAATCATTCAGAATGTACTTTAATGTTGAATCATTCAGCAATGTTTTGTTGAATCATTCAGCACAGTCTTCATTTAAAGGTGAGAATCAAATACGCTGAATGCTAAACGGTTTAGCATTCAACACTGAATGATGAACGGTTCAGCATTCACATTGAATGGTGAACGGTTCAACAATAAATGGTTTCATTCAGTAATAAACAAATAACCCCTTATTTATTATTTCAAATAAATAAAATCAACCACCACCGATGAGAAAATGTTTTTAAAAAATATGATAACAAACATATTTTTCTATAGACGAAGATGCTGACTGAATTTTAAGACTATTAATATGCATGATTCAGCTTATCTTTTTTTTTTTTTTTAAAAGAATAAAACGAAAATTTGAATCATCATATTTGCAATTTTTATAATTTGTATTCTATTAGATTAATTTTACTTTAGGATACTGTTATTTGGAGCGAAACCCGTTTAGTGTTTTTCAATAAACTTAATCATTTTTTTTTATAAATTTAGGGTGAATATAAGGTACTATATGTTCAAAAATTCTCAACTATTTAATAATGAACGCTCACATTCTTTGTATATGCGATACTTGAACCCAAAATTTTAAGAGATAATAACAAATTTTTTAATTACTAAGGTCATTTGTTTCGCGTTTGCAATTCAAATTTTATTTAAAAAAAAGGGGGGGAATTTAAAGTAATTCTTGGGGTTCTCATAATAAATCAATTACATTTTATATTAATGATGATTGATAATCATTGATCTTTTTTGTTCAATGATAATAAAATTAAGTTTAAAACAAAGTCTCTGAATAATTAAAGAGTGTTTATGTATACTATCATTAAGGAGAATGTCAAGGACAATGATTAAGGTATTGTTTTAGAAAAAAATAGTAATATTTAGTGTATTATTTTAACTAAAATATAAGATAAATTATTTATTTTAATCCAAGAAGATCACAACTTAAATAATATACTTGTATACAAAATACCAATAGTTTGTTTGGTTTAATGATTAAACATTGTTTCCCTCTACTCCCCAAGTTCGAACCCCCTTAGAATGCATTTAATTTTTTTAAAAAAATTTACATCCAGATGAGCATCATTTTTAGTGGTACATCTAGAAATATTTTTTAGAATGTGCACGTATATATCAATAATATAAATTTTTGTACGTGGTGGACACAAATACAATTTAAGGGTGGGAATCATAAGGACAACTAATAAGTCTAATATAAAAAAATTCAAAATTTCAGATGAACACATGCCCACCCTAGATCCCATGTACATCTGTCATTGATTATCTTATTGGATGGTTAAATTTATTTGATTATTAAATTATTTCTAATTAAAATGTGCATCAAATTGACATATTTTTAAATATTAATAATTTATTAAATTATTTCAAAATATAATCAAATTGATAAAATATACAAGTTTTAATTAGTAAAACTATTATTATACCATGTTACATCACATTCTTTATTAAGTTTTAATAGAAATTTATCGATCGGTGACAAAAATAGAAAAAAAAACAAAATAATAGGGTAAGTTACATGTTTAGTACCTAATTATCAAATTTATTTCGTTTTAGTACCTAAACTTTCATTTGTTTCAAAATCACATGTAACGTTTACTTTTTGTTTCTTGTTAATACCTCATCGTTAAAAACATAACGTAACTGTTAGAACTTTTTAAGCTTTTAATTTTTACTATTCCAAATTGCATTTTTTTCTTTAAGTTAATAAAGTGAATGATGTTCTATAAAAAATGGTAATAGATCTTGTACTAATTGTTGAAGTATGTTGGAAGAGCATGCTGGTACTCTCGTGCATGGTCGTTACTGGCTAACGTTCGTGGAACATTCTAGTCACATGTGCAACAGGTTGCAATTCTGAAGTTACAGTAGTTAATGTTGTTAGTCAGTTTGAGTCTTGTTAGAGTAGTTATAGTTCAGTTAGCTTCTTGTAGCCTTGTTGGATCTTGTAGCTTTGTTAGCTATATAAATCATGTAAAGATTGATGGAAAGAATGAAGAAGAGCTTTATTATTCCAAGCTGTTTTGTAAAACTCAAGGGTGTTGAGCTCTCTCAACATGGTATCATTTACTCCTACGTCCTAGGGTGTGCTTTCGTTGTTCATGCTGCTATAGATCACAGTACGTCGTTTACAACCACGTCTATGGAGTTCTCATCAAGAAACACTAATGTATTCACCAACAAAAGGGTGAATGTAGTTATTGATGAAACTAATTTCCTACTGTGGAAACAGCATGTTCTGCTCACTGTAAGGAGCCATCGCCTTGAAAGAATGCTTAATGGTACAATGATGCCGCCTTCAGAAATAGTGGTTGGTGAAGATGGAGTTGCAGCTGTTAATGAAGAATATGAAGAGTTCTTGGCTCAAGACAGTGCATTGGCTTCTTGGCTATTTTCGACGGTTAGTCTTCATTTGCTCCCACAGTTCGTTGGTGCTAAAACATCTGCCCAGGTGGAACAAGGTCTTACAGTTCTTTGTCAATCGCTCTATCACTGTCATCATGAGCTTACATTACAAGCTCCAATCCCTCAAGAAAGGATGAGATAGCATGAGAACTTATCTCACAAAAGTAAAAGAGATCACTGATGCTTTGAACTCATGTGGAAGTCCAGTATCAGTGTCTGAGCAAGTTGCGAGTATCCTCAAGGGCCTCACAAGGGAATATCAACCCTTCATCGCTGTTATATCTGCCATGTGTGACACACTGTCACTTGATAGCATATACACGATGCTTGTTGATGCTGAAACTCAGCTTGAAGGTTTCGATTACCAACTTGATTCCTTACCTGTCAGTGCCAATCTTGCACAAGGAAAGGGTGAGTTTAACTCTTATAAGAACCAAGAAAAGCAGCAACCTCGATCAAACCACTTGTCCTACACGCGTGGGAGATCTCGTGGCAGAGGCAGAACACGACCTAGAGTTCAGTGCCAACTATGTGGTAAAATTAGCCATCTTGTCAGCCAATGTTGGCTCAGATTCGATGAGGATTTTTTGTATATCAATTAATGATCACACGTCTGGTTTTGACTCCTCAAAAGCATACTATGATGCAAATGGAAACAATGAAAGTGGCTTGTTGTAGTCACAGCAGCACACATCATGATGATAGCATGAGTAATGCGAAAAGCCAAACACATGCAGTGTCTGTTGGCCAAGACCAGTGGGTAATTGTCTCCGGTGCAACACACCATGTCACCTCCAACGCAGCCTCGATCACCCCTCACTCAAACTATAACAATCCTAGTAAGTTGATGGTAGGAAGTGTAGACTACCTACCAGTTCACTTGGTTGGTAAGGCTGAGCTGACTACTTTTCTAGAACTTTGGCCTTAAGCAACATCCTACATGTTCCTTCAATAACTAAAACTTTCTTTTTGTTTCTAAGCTTGCTAAGAAAATAGTGTATTCCTAAAATTTCATGCCAAAACGTGTTATGTTCGAGATGAGGCCTCCAAGATAATTTTTGCAAGGAGAAGAGTGCAATGGACTATATACCTTCAAAACAAGTGGAACTCGATGCAAAAATAGTGTGGTTGAAGTACAGACTGCTATAGCTTCCTCCACAACCTCAGAAATCTGGCACAAAAGACTGGGTCATCCAGCTTATGAAACACTTGCTAAAATTTGTAAACAAATCAATGTAAAAGCATTCATGATGTTAATAAGAATTGCATTGCTTGTCATCTTGGTAAAAGCCACAAGTTTCCATTCCCTTGCTCGGACAATATATACAACAAACCATTTGAGCTCGTGTATTCTGATATGTGGGGACCTCCACACATGGCATCTAATGGCTTTAGGTTCTATATCTCTTTTGTTGATGCTTCCACACGATTCACCTGGTTATATACTAAGAAAAAGGTTGAAGCCTTAACTGCATTTCACCTATTTCAAAAGCTAATTGCTACACAATTCGGGGAAATAATCAAAGCACTCCAAACTGATTGGAGAGGATAATTTTGACCTCTGTCCGATGAATTAAGCAAAGCTGGAGTCATTCATCGCCTCACCTGTCCCTACACGTCCGAGCAGAATGGAGTAGTGGAACGAAAGCATGGACACCTAGTCGAGATAGTCTTGGTGTTACTTGCACAAGCCTCCATGCCTATTAAGTATTGGTCTTATGTCAATCAAACCATTGTCCATATCGTGAATAGACTGCCATCAAATGTGCTTCTAGACAAATCCCGATTTGAGATGCTATATGGGAAAAAACCAAACTACAATAGACTGTGGGTGTTTGGATGCATGTGCTTCCCGCATCTAAGACCATTTCTGTAGCACAAGCTCGAGTTCAGATCCCAGCTGTATACATTCTTAGGATACAGCACGCAGCACAAAGGATTTCAGTGCTTAGCAAGCAATGGGCGTGTTTTCATTTCCATGTGGTATTTAATGAAAACATATTTCCTTTTGCAGGAAAATCTGGTCGAACTCCATTGCAGCCTCAATTGAGAAGACTTCTCAATCACTTAAACTGGTCACTGATGTTGCCAGGTTGGAACCATCACAATATGGTAGTAACATGTTATCCTCAAGTGATTCCAGCAACAGTTCAATGAGTAACCTACAAGGTCCAACTGCCAGTCATGATGTGATGGGAACTGTGGCTGCTTGAGGTTCCTACTGTTGATACTCATGAATATCATCAACATGAATTACACTCAGAACAAAATGTGCATAGCTCGCCCATAAATGATGGCACTAAAATTGAAAACGAAATGTACATAGCCCGACCATAAATGATGACGTTGAAAATGAGGTCGCTCGGGTCAATAATCATCCAATGATGACTCGGAGCAAATGTGGTGTGTTTAAACCCAAAACATACCTAGGAGTTGATGTTGATGATATCCCATGCAGTGTGCATGAAACACTTAAGTCTCCAGATTGGAAGATAGTTGTTCTTGAAGAGTACAATGCCTTACAACACAATGGGACCTGGGAATTTACCAAGCTACCCGAAGGAAGGAATGTGATAGGTTGCAAATGGCTATTCAATATCAAGAGAAATCCTGATGGCACCATCCATCGTTACAACGCACGATTGGTGGCTAAGGGATTCTCTCAAATCCCTGGCTATGACTTTCGGGACACATTCAGTCATGTAGTCAGGTTCAACATATTGAATGTCATCATGTCATTGGCTATAACCAACAACTGGACCTTAAGACAAGTCGACGTGAACAATGCCTTTTTGAACGATGACCTTCAGGAGGTAGTATTCATGCAGCAGCCACCAGGCTTCGAACAAAATGCCCCCGATGGAAGTAAACATGTGTGTTGTCTAAAAAAGGCGTTGTATGGTTTGAGGCAAGCACCAAGGAGTTGGCGTACCAAGCTACGATAGCTTGTTGAGCATTGGGTTCAAAGAATCAAGAGCAGATGTGTCTCTGTTCATTAAGAAGGAGGGCATGCACTATGTGTACATGTTAGTTTATGTTGATGATATCATCATCACAGGCCACTCCAGTGCTAGAGTCGATGAAGTGGTTCGGTTACTGAGTGACAAGTTCTCACTAAAAGACTTGGGGCAGCTCTCGTACTTTCTGGGGATTGAAGTCAAACGAACTAGTGACTACCTTGCAATGTCACAGAAGAAGTTCATCATGGAATTCCTTGAGAAAGCTAATATGTTGAAAGCTTCTGCAACACCAACTCCCATGGTAGCAGCCACCAAGCTACGTTGTGATGATGGAGACCTCATCACGATGCCCACTTCTATCGCAGTATTGTTGGAGGATTGATGTACGTATGTCACACAAGGCCTGACATTGCCTTATGTGTAAACAAAGTAGCCCAGTTCATGCATGCTCCACGACAGTTGCATATGGCTGCAGTTAAGCGAATCTTGCGATACTTAGTTGGCACAGTGAATTTTGGCTTTGTATTCATTACTGTTGGAACTGGTGTGAAGGTGGTTGCCTTTGTTGATGCAGATTGGGGAGGCAATCTCGATGATAGAGGTCAATATCTGGACACAGTGTGTTTTTTGGGAACAATTTAGTTGCTTGGAGCTAAAAAAACAAAAATTCGTGTCGCGATCCACCATGGAGGCAGAGTACAAAAGCGTCACTGACACAGCTGCATATGTGGTATGGGTCGGAGCCTTGCCGACTGAGCTTGGTGTCTGTCAAAAAGAGGAGCTTGTCATATGGTGAGACAACACCAATGTTGTGGCTCTCAACGCGAATCCAGTTTATCATGCCCACACCAAACATGTTGATCTGAACATGCATTTCGTGCGCGAGAAGATTGCAGCCAAGCTGATTCGAGTCACTATGTACCTGCTGCTCATAAGATTGTTGATGGTTAATTAAGCCTCTGGCTCGAAATGTCTTTGAAGAATTTCGTGAAAAGTTGTATGTGAAGTTGTGCTGAGAAGAAGGAGATGAGATAAAGTAGGGAGAATGTTGAAGTATGTTGGAAGAGCACGTTGGTACTCTCATGCATGGCCGTTACTGGCTAACGTTCGTGGAACATTCTAGTCATATGTGCAATAGGTTGTAGCTTCTGAAGTTACAACAGTTAATGTTGTTAGTCAGTTTGAGTCTTGTTAGAGTAGTTATAGTTCAGTTAGCTTCTTGTAGCCTTGTTGGATCTTGTAGCTTTGTTAGCTATATAAAGCATGTAAAGTTTGATGGAAAGAATGAAGAAGAGCTTTATCAGTTCGAAATGTTTTGTAAAACTCAAGGGTGTTGAGCTCTCTCAACACTAATAATATATAGAAGATTATCTTTGAAACATATTGCCCATACTGCTTCTTTTATATTTTTTTTCTTCTGATTTTAAATTTATTGTTCTTGTAAAATTGAATTATTTTCTTTTGATGAAAATGAAATCATTTCTAACCAAAACAAAAGTCCCCCAATTGTCCAACTCTATTGAGCCAAGTGGCAAGGAAAAATACATAATGTTGGACGTTGAAAAAAATAATTAATGATAAATATAATATTGTAGTTTATATGACGTAATTATCTTTTGGGTAAACTACACAAGAGACCATTAAACTATAGTCAATAATCAATGTGACCACCGAACTTTCAATTGAATCAATCAGACAACCCAACTAGTTAATTGATTCAATCAAACCACCGGCCGTTAATTTTTAACAGAGGTGGTGACGTGTCCATTAACCTTAATTGGCATAATTATATGTTTGGTCCTTAATATTTACATATTCTATCAATTTAGTCACTATTTTAATTCAATTAAATAAATTTAACTATCCAATTAGAACGTGATATGTGTCAATATATGATTGGAAGGTTTTATTTATGAATTTTAAATTATTTAATTAAATATTTTTTTATCTAATCAGGTGGTGACACGTGTCACCACCCAATGGAAGTGAAAATTAAAGGGAAAAAGTTGCGCTCCAAGGGAATCAAACCATTGGACCAAAGGTCCCCAATGGTTTAAAGTTACAATAATTTGTATTTGTCTTTTAAAGGTTTGTTAAGGATAAAAAATTAAACAAATTATTTGTTTAAATAAATTATTCGTGACTAATAATTTTCAAATAAATTTTGGTTCGATTGGTTAAAGAAAAAAATTGGTTAATTCAGTTCGGTTAATTGAACCAAAATTTATTTAAAAATTATTAACCGAACCGAATTAACCGATTTTTTTTGAAAATTATAAACCGAATTAATCGAAGAAAAATTTGGTTAATTTGGTTCGGTTAATCAAACCAAAGTTTATTTTAAAATTATTAACCTAACCGAATTAATTAGAAAATTATTAACCAAACTGAATTAACTGCTTTTTGAAAATTATTAACCGAATTAATTGAAGTAAAAATTTGCTTAATTTGAAAATTATTAATCAAACCAAATTAACAGCTTTTTTTTAAATCATTAATGGAATTAATTGAAGAAAAAATTTGGTTAATTCAGTTCAGTTAATAAAACCAAACTATTTGAAAATTATTAACCGAACTGAATTAATTTGAAAATTATTAACCGAACCGAATTAACCTAATTTTTTCTTTAACCATTAATCGAATCGAAATTTATTTGAAAATTATTAATCAAACCGAACAAATTTCGATTAATTCGGTCAATTTTTGAATTAACATTTTTTTTAATTTTCTAATTTATATAAAAATTGAATATTTTTAATTCAAAAAACAACTTACAATTAATTTAAATAATAATTTATTTAAACAAATAATTTTTTTTGACAATTACAAATTGTTATAACTTTAAATTATTGGAGACCTTTGGCCCAATGGTTTGGGTGCATGCTTTATCCTCCCCCCTGGATCATGGTTTGAATCCCTTGGAGGGCATTGTCCCTTTAATTTTCACTTTTATTGGGTGGTGACACATGTCACCACCTGATTGAATAAAAAATTATTTAAAATAATTTAAAATTCGTAAATAAAATCTTCCAATCATATATAGTTATGTGTCACGTTCTAATTGGATAGTTAAATTTATTTAATTGAATTAAAATAGTGACTAAATTGATAGAATATGTAAATATTAAGGACCAAATATATAATTATGCCAATTAAGCTTAACGGACACGTCATCACCTTTGTTAAAAATTAACGGCCGATGGTTGATTGAATCAATTAAATAGTTGGGTGGTCTGATTGATTCAATTAAAAGTTCGGTGGTCATATTGATTTTTTATCATAGTTTAGTAGTCTCTAGTGTAGTTTACCCTTATCTTTTTGGGAAAATGCTGAGTAATGTCTATTGCATAGAATCGGTGAATTATCATTTATAGAAATAAATAAAACAATAGACATAATGACCAAAAATCCCAGATAATATACGATTTTGATCAACTTTTTTTGGATTTGCGAAAATGACCAACAAAATCGCAATGCGATCTCTAATTCGCATTGCGATCTCCAACTATCGCAAATTCGCGTTGCATTTCGCGTTGCGATTTTCCATTTCGCGTTGCGATAGTTGAAAATCGCGTTGCGATTTTCCATTTCGCGTTGCTATAGTTGAAAATCGCGTTGCGATTTTCCATTTCGCGTTGCGATAGTTGAAATGCGTTGCGATTTTCCATTCGTTGCGATAGTCTACAATGTGTTGCGATTTTCCAAATTCGTTGCGATAGTTAAAAAAAAGATTTTGTTTCTTAAGAATTTTCTCTAAAAAGATAGTATCCGCGGGACGTGTCGAAGACACGTATTACCACGACCGACCACGACCCGACCCGAGAGAGAGGGACGGCGGCGGCGCGCGAGAGTCCCCCTTGTTCTCTATCACTCAACAAGGAAGTGGGAAAACCAAGCCTTAATACCATTCCCAATAGTGTTTCCAATACTATGTGGGATTTGAGCATTACCAACACTTTCCAATACTATATGGGATTGAGCCTTAAATAGTGATATTATTTTTGAATGTTTTGCTTAAAATTGCAATAATCGCGATTGATTGTAGATTGACTTTTAATTATGACATATTTAATTGTATAATACTAATGCAATTGGTTGCTGATTCAGTTGTTTTAAGGTGCATGATTGTTAATTGTTTCTTGAATAATCACATTGTATTGGAAACAAGTGTTGGTAATGCTCAATCCCACATAGTATTGGAAACACTATTGAGAATGGTATTTAAGCTTGGCTTTCCCACTTCCTTGTTGAGTGATAGAAACAAGGGGACTCTCGCGCGCCCGCCGCCGTCCGTCTCGTCTCGTCGGGTCGGGTCGTGGTCGTGGTAATACGTGTCTTCGACACGTACGCGCGGATACTATCTTTTTAGAGAAAATTCTTAAGAAACAAAATCTTTTTTTTTTAACTATCACAACGAATTTTCGCAACGAATTTGGAAAATCGCAACGACAACTGTAGACTATCGCATCGCGAACTGAAAAATTGCAACGCGATTTTCAACTATCGCAACGCGAAATGGAAAATCGCAACGCGATTTTCGCAACGAATTTGGAAAATCGCAACGACAACTGTAGACTATCGCAACGAATTTGGAAAATCGCAACGACAACTGTAGACTATCGCAACGCGAACTGGAAAATCGCAACGCGAAATGGAAAATCGCAACGCGATTTTCAACTATCGCAACGCGAACTGAATCGCAAAATCGCAACGCGATGGAAAATCTATCGCAACGCGATTTTCAATTATCGCAATGCGAAATGCAACGCGAATTTGCGATAGTGGAGATCGCAATGCGAATTAGAGATCGCATTGCGATTTTGTTGGTCATTTTCGCAAATCCAAAAAAAGTTGATCAAAATCGTATATTATCTAGGATTTTTGGTCACTGATGTTATTTTCTCTTATAATTATATAATAATTAGAATTTCGGTGGTTAAAGTAATCGTTGTTGTTTCTAAGGTAAATAACTTAATTAATTTTATTGTCAAATGACGGAAAATCTTTAAAACATATATTACATTATGATCACTTTAGATTAATAACAAATAACTTAAATTAATAAGTTTGTAAACTTATCTTTATTTAAAATCAAACATAAATGTTATTTCGAAATCATATTACCAGTTAAAAAATATGTCGAAATTAAATGAAATATTTTTAGTGAAAAATATATTTTAATTATTATATTGATTTAAAATTATATTATTTTTGAAGTGATTAAATTATAATTTTATTTTTCTTGGGAGAGGTTAAAATATAAATTTATGATTATATTAAATTAAAATTTTATGAAATATAAAAGGATTAAACCTCTAATGCGGTCCTGTTTAGAACTGATAAACATCAGTTAAACAATCTCGTGTACGTAAATATAATTATAGTTTGTAATACTCACATTTTAAAAATGATAAAAGGTGCAAGAAATATATATGATAAATTGATAATGATTGATAAGTGAGAACAAATCCACCTACCTAAGTGATTAAAGTAATAATTGTTATTTCTTTGCAATCATCTTAATTTAATAAAAAACGATAATAAAATGAATAAAGTACACAAATGATCCTTCAACTATAAGACATTGTTTTGTGGAGTCCTCTGACAATTGAAAGTTACAAAATGATCATTTGATTGTAGGATGTTGCTTTGTTGAGTCCTTTGACTATAAAAAATTACAAAATAGTCACTCAACTATTCATATGTTCCAAACTCATCCTTTTTTTGTTTAAAAATTGATTATCGTCTGAGTTGGACGTTAACCTGCTGAATGTGATATAATAATATTTGATCTCAGAATCATTTTAATTGTATAGTCGATTAAAATTTTAAGATCATATTTTATCATATCCAACCAGTAGGTTACGTCTAACTCAGATTGTCATTAATATTTTAACAAAAAAGAACGAGTTTGGAACATATAAATAGTTGGATGTCTATTTTATAACTTTAATAGTTGAGGGGCTTAACAAATTAACATCCTATAATCTGAGAAATATTTTATAACTTTCAATAGTCATAGATTCAATAAAGTAATGTCCTATAATCGAGAGATCATTTGTATACTTTATCTTAATAAAATTTAGAGATAAAAAATTTAACATTTCTTAAATAAGATTTTAAATCAAAATTTATGAATTAAAAAAATAATATAAGTAAATTTTTTAAATTTAATCGAACTTAACTTCAAAGATAACCAGAGCTCGTACAGTTATCTGAAAAGTTGGGACCAAAAAAGGATAATGATTGAATGAGAAGGTTCATGATCATGCGGTAAAAAAGAAGAAAAAGAACACAATCTTCATGGATTATTGTGTTCCCTTTTTCTGTCGACAATAAAAAGCAGATAAAAGGGCAAACGGATTACTCACATGCATGGACGCAGATTTTATATTAGAAGTTATAAATTTATAAAATTTTAAAAATTTTATAAAATAAATAAAATTTTAAAAATTTTAAAAATTTTAAAAATTTTAAATTTTTTTAAAATAAATAAAATTTTAAAAGATAAAAATAAATTAATAATAAATATATATATATAAACAAAATTAAATATAAAATAATTTAAAAATTTTAAGGAGATACTATCCCACTCACCTTTCTCGATCCATCCTGACAGCACACACATACTTCAATATTACAAGCAAAGGAAAGGTGTTCCAGCTATTGGTGCCCTACATTTGTTTTCGGTATTCACTTCCCATGGGAAAATATTTTGTTTGTTTCATCTTGTTAAGTATTGTAGGACCATTACCTAATTAATACAATTTTAAATTATGAGAGCATAATCAGTTACAAAAATTGTATGGGAGTTCAACTGATTTTTTTAAAAAAAGTTATTTTATCATTAAACTTAAAAATAATTAATTATGTAAGATAATTTTTTTAATAAAGTATTAATGATAAATATGTCGAAATATATGTTTAGAACTCAAATCTGGAATTATTAATGTCGGGAGGAACGAGTTCACTAGTTAAAATTTGGAGATGCTTTAGGGTGTCTTTAAGCTTTGCTGGTATTTAAATATATTAATGAATCTAATTAGTAACGGAATTAGAAATATTTTTTAGGATTGATATATATATATATATATTAATAACAGAAAATTTTTCATATAGAATGGATAGAAATAAAATTTTAGAGAGAACAATATCAATAAAACAGACAACTAATATTAAAAAAATCAGAATAAATATCCTAAACCTCACCTACAATGTCACTGAATCTAATCATATAATCATAACCATCTAACATATCTTCACCAAGGTCCAAGGATTTTCTTAAATAATAAATTTAAGTGCTAAACTTAGCTCCATGTTTTATAAAATTTTCGGTTGTTAGGTACTTGAGTGGTGCTTTTACAAAGAAACATGTACACATACAAAAGGAAGTGTTAAGTATTTGCCTGCCAATCAACTTTGTAATTTATGTATATTTTGTTGTTTATGAAAAATCTTAATACGTACTTCCTTTGGATGCCCTTCATTAATTTAATAATATTAGGGTTCCAATGTTGGGATAAGATAATAAGAAGTTGAAAAAATTGTATACATGTGTTTGAAAATCGTGGCTGGATAGTTTATATGTTTCATAGCCTACAAATTGCACAAGTTGGACAGTGTGCGTTTTATATTAAGAAATTGAAACTTGTACGGATTGTTTTGAAAATTTCCCCTAGGATAAACTAGAAGTTTAATATTTAAATATTATTTTTATTCCGTTTTGGCATCGAAATTTTATTTTTTAAAATCATATATAACGGTTAGTTTAAGTTTTAATTTAGTATCCCGTCGTTAAAAAAATAACATAACTGCTAACATAATATTTTTTACCTTTTTAATGATGACCAACATCGGATCCTGAAACTTAAAAATAAGAGTCCAAAATTTTAATATTATTTTCTTTAATAAAATGGGTATGTAAATTTCCTTATTTTTTTCTCATTCCATTAACATATTGAACTAAATTTGATAACTTATCTAAAATACAGGTATGCACTTGGCACCTTATAGGATCAAGTGCATCCACCCTTTATGATTACATGATATTATCTTATGGTAACAAGTCAACATCACTGTTAAAAATTTTAACAGTAGACTATCAAAATGAACCCTAAACTAAACGTTGAGTATGATTTTGAAAAGATTAAAATTTAAGTATCAAAACAAAAGTAGAGTAATAGTTTAAGTACTAAAGATAAAGTTTACCTTTCTTCTATGAAACAAGTGACTCTGACCCAGCCTAAAATGCTGTGGGCATACCATCAGTTTCAATCCAAGTCAACCAAGTAAATGCATATTTTTCTCACACATATACGTAAAAAAATGGATTTAACTTTAAAAAAATAAATTAAGTCTTTTAATTAGTAAAATTTATCAATTAAACTTATTATAATCGATTTTTATTATTGTTCGTTATTGTGTTGACGTAATCAATAATCATGTTGACATAATAATTATTGTATGAATGATAGTACGACAGGAATGATTGCTTATTATTTTCTAAATATTGAGAGTTGGCGCGAATTTCAGTGGTTTCGGTAGTAAAAATATTATTGTTATTCTTTGAGGTCTCAAATTCAAGCATCAAATATTAGGAGCACGAATGTTAAATAACAAATAGTTGAGAACTATTTTTGAACATATATTATTTGTACTTACTCCATATTATCAAAAAATAAAATAAAATTGAGAATTGATTAACTCTTAAGTAATTTCTTAAATAGTTAAACAATAGTTAAAAATTTAATAGTGTTTAAACAACTGAAAATATATATAGAAATTATTAAAAAATTAATATTTTTAAAAATAAGAATTTCAATGAAGCATTAAAATAACAAAATTTTAAAAATATTTAAAAATTAATCAAAAATTTTTCTATACAAATATTCACTCTTGTAATATTTCATATTTCAAAAATTAAAATAATGATGATCAAACACATGAATACGTCAAAAAAATGGTTGTCCATTGTTTCCATATGTATTGGGATAAGGGGGAGGTAAGATAGTAGGCTGTCCCAACACTAGGTTGAGAACAGCTTCCGTAGGAGACCTCCAAATTATGAAATGTCCTCCATGGGACTTGATCCCACGACCTCAAGGTTAAGATATTTATAAATTAAAACACATGCAGGCACAACATTCAATTACAAAATTATTAAATAAATTATATCGTTATGATGAATTTTACAAAACGCGAAATAAATTCTAAATTTATTAAAACTTATACAAATAAATTATAATAACATATAATAGAAATGTAAATATAAAAACAATAGTTGCAACTTGGCAACTCATAGATAGATAATCTAAAACAACACGTGGTTTCATTGTTTACCCTTAGAGACTTTTTTTTTAGTGTTTTCCATGTTTTTAACATAATTTTCTATCAATATTTTTGTTCCGCTCTTTTCTCTTTGATTTTTATTTAACTGGCAATAACATTAATATTAATATTGGTTACCGATCGTCTATGATTATTAACTTTCTTGTTCTTTTTTATACTATGTCCTTTATTTTTATTTTTTTGAGTTTTTTTTTTAAATTTTAGATATAATGTTTACCATTGTGACACGTTTTTCCCTGTTCTTGTGGTACGTTTCTTATGATTTTTGAAACATTTTTCGCATACATATGTGGTTGTGTTAGTGCGCACACAAGATCCTCACGACATTTGTTTTTTGATTGGTTTGTTGGTGGGTCACGTATTGTTAAATCTCCTCTTTGGTAAAATGCCGTTTTACGACATAATCAGAACTGTGTAGAGAAGCAGCCTGCCAAATTATTCGTTTTGCTTACCACTCCTTTATCACTTCATAAAGTGTCTTGTTCGACAGAGATAAGGAATTTTATGAAAGTTACTGGGTTCTTTTGATGTTGGACGTCATTCTCAATGAAATATTTTGTTTTTCTTCATATCTTTGGGTTGAATATTTATGTTTTGTGTATGAATTTTTGGTTATATTGTTCTGATTTTTCTTTCTATGCTTGAATGCGTTATAATTTAGATTCTTTCTATTATTTTTATTAATAAAATCCAGTTGCGATTGTTTAAAATAACACATGGTTTATGTATACTAGATTTTACCATATCAAATCAAAGACTCAATTAGGTTTTTATTATTATGAAAATTAATGATATTAACTTGTAACTTTGATAGACAATTTTTGTGAATAATATAGGGTGATTACAAGGTTCATAATTTTCTTAATCTATTAATAATGAGTACTCATCCTACTTGAACCCAAGACCTATAGGAAGATTAACATTTTCTTTTACTACCAAGATCACTTGATGGTCATAGTAATAATATTCTTTAAACTAAATTTTAATGGATAAGAACCAGAATTTCATGATAGCTAAGAAAGTCATTTTCTTAAATAATATACCAATGGTTGATAGGAATGAGTGGAATGGACCACATGACATAATAATCTACTATAGTTTAATTTTGTTGATAATTATGTCTGAATGTAATTCTCTTAATACGGTTGGAGTATTTTAATAAAAAATAGAAAATAAAAATTCTCTTTAAATTTTTAAAAGTCGTAGAGCTTTATTTTCATCGTTGATCTTAACTTCAATAACTTTTAATTCAGTAACAATATGATTGAATATAAATTCTCTTGCGTATCAACATTTTTTTGGTGTTCATTTGCCATAAATCAAATTTAATTATTTCATCAAATTTTTATGTCACATTTCATGAAAGTTATCATCATAATTAAATATCATTTGTGAATAATATGCTATTTAATTGTTAGGAAAGGAAGGTAAATTACTAAAATATTATGCCTTTCCTAAGCATAACTTTTTTAGACATACACTTGTACGTTATCACACCCCTTTCTAATAACAACCAATCAAGAAACCATGGACAATCTCCAAGTAATTACATTTATGATGTTGATGTAACCACGTAGATAAGAAAATTATCACACATTCTATCTCGATCTAATACCAATCGTTAAGAATAAATTATATCAATTCTCCCTTAAAATTATTTAGTTAAAATAGAGAAATAAACAATGAAATATTACAAAACACAAAAAGATTATGTGGAAACACCTTAAATAGAGAAAAACCATTATCGTTATCAAAGACAATTCAATAATTACTATGTGAAAATCGTTTCAACGTAAAGTATTCTCATAATTTCGACACCTCAAGTAAACTAGAGAAAATATTTTTTTTTTATCAATTTAAGGTAAGTATAAGGTAGTATATGTTTTAAGATAATCCTTAATCATTTGACATTGAACGCTCACACCTCTAGTATTCTTGGTGCTCGAACCCATGACCTCAAGGTATAATAACAATTCTTTTACCACCGAAGTCGCTTGGTTCGTGTCTCTAGATATTTAAATATTGGAATTTTGTATATAAATAATCTCAATATTTTTGTTTATTGTTAATAAATTTATTTTAAAAAAATTAATTTATTTAATTTTTACTTATAAAAATTGAAATTATTATTAAACCAATAAACTTAAAATAACATACACACGATAATGATGTTGTTGAAGATCTCACCACTAAAGAAAAATATTTTTTTGGAAGCATTGTAAGATTTAAAGACTTCGATGTCTATTTTAAATGTGACATCTTTTGTGAATTGTTTTCATCGGGAGACAATTAAACACATAGACTCCTATCAAAATTTCTTGAAGAACCAATAACATATGATCATTGCACAATTAAACACATAGACTCCTATCAAAATTTCTTGAAGAACCAATAACATATGATCATTGCATGTAGGGATATATGTAAAATTTTATATTGAGGACGAATGTTCAAAATTTTAGAGGAAATGAACTTCTAAATTTTCAGAAGGCAAAAATCTATTATAAAAAGAAGTTAATAAAAAAAATTAAAATACAAGAAAATTTGAAAATTTCATGTTGAGACTATCCCTACCTGTCTACCTCTGTCCATTCCTAATTACATGTACAGAAAAATACTTGTAAGGACCAAACTTAGGTACCATATAATGTTTTTTTTGTACTAATATGGGGGAAATAATGATAGAGTAGTTGATTTGTACTCCAAATCAATTTAAAATATGTTTGTAGTAAGCCTGACACACGATTAAAAATTTCTACTAGGAGATTCATCCATCAAAATAAGGTGTGCAACGCAAATCGATCCGGATTAGTCAAGGCAAAACCTTGTAATCTGGAGGATTTATTTTATAATGATATAATCACTTGAGTATGTTAAGTATATTTAAAATCTTGTATTTTTATAACTAACTCAGTCTCCAATGGGAAAATTTAAGAGTTTTATTTTATTATTAATTAGTGTATTAAAAAGACTGATTAGTATATTACCTTGTATGAACTTAGATCTTTGTTTGACCCTAAATATTTAACATAAATTTAGTTTTAATAATTAAAAAATACCAAATGTTTTTCAATTTGATATAAAATTTATTATTTAGTATAAAAATCAACTTGTTAACATATGCATGTATGATGGTTTTCCCTTCATTTATTTACCATAAATAATAAATGAGATTAGATTAGATTAAGTCCTCTTTAACAAACTTGTGGTTAAGGAGACAGCAATAGATGGGGCAAATGAGCTGTACCATCACATCATCATTATCTTCTTTGGTTGCCATCTATAAAGTGTCTACTTTTTGTGGGCCTAATGATTTGCACCCACACAAGCATGATATACATGATTATTAGTATGACATCATTTTCCATACATCATCCTTTTCTTTTACTTTTAATATACAATTTCAGTTTCAATCAATTCTACAATGATCTAACGTAATATGGGAAAGTACATAAATGATCATATTTGAGGATGTTTCATATTATAGAAGGTTAGTTTTGTTAAGTATCTTGATTGTTAAAAGTTATAAAATGGTCTTCAAATTATTAAGAGTTATTTTGTTAGGTCTTCGACTGTTAAAATTATAAAATGATTATCTAACAATTCATATGTTCAAACTCATCTTTTCCGTTAAAAACTGATAGTTGTTTAAGCTAAATATTAACCTGTTAACTAGGATATGATAAATCAGATTTTGATGATGTTTATGAACACTATCGTTGCTTTTAAGCACTGACTCGACGACATAATATAAATGAAAAATCAATTCATAAAATACGTTTCAAACGATTCTAAGATAAGATTTTATCGTATCTCAATTAATAGGTTAACACATTCAACTCAGACAACCATCAATTTTTAACATAAAAATAATTTGGAACATATGAATAATAAAGAGACCATTTTGAAACTTTTAATAGTTAAGAGACTTAACAAAACTTCCTATAATTAGAATATCATTTTGTAATTTTTAATAATCAAGAGACTCAACAAAAAAACACCTTATGGAGAACTATTTGTATACTTTACCTAACAAAATAATAATATATTTAAACAAAACCACAACCAATTTTTTTTTTAAATCTACCTAATCATAAAATTTAATTTAAAACTTTAAATTTTAAAAATAATTATTTAATACATTAATTATGAAATAAGAAACTCTACATTTAATGTTACCTGTGATTTTAAATAAATAAAATATGAAAGGAATACACGTAACATCCTAAACCAACTAATGAAGTTTTATTTATTCTGTATCAAATAATAACTAAATTTTAAAATCATCATTATCCTACTTCAATTCTATTATAATTATTAATGCATTTTTTCATTTAATACAAAATTCAGCTAACCAAAAAAGTAATAAGCCAATGACAGTGTGACATGTTTCTCATCAAATGATAGGAATTCAAACAGCATTTTAAAAAACAAAAACAAAAATAGAGTAACATTTAAAAGAAATAATAGAACACATAAAGAGTCCTTTGTGAGCATTTCTTTGCTTGAAAAATCATATAATTACTAATAATATAACAAAGAAATTTAAAGAATTATGTGAATCCTAGTAATCGATTTTCCTCTAATATTTTCCAACAATTTCACCTTTGCACAAAAACTAATAGCAACTTTGCTATATATATATATTATATATACTATGCCGAAACGATCCTTAAGTTTTTTTGGGCTTTGGCGGGAATCGATTCCAACTTAATTTTGGGAAAAGGTTGGGTTTAAAATAGATAAATTTGGAGTCGTCATAGACCTTTGGGATAGATAGGTCGAATACCTGAAAATACATTTTAAAAATAATTTTGAGAAAAACAATTTTAAAAGATAAAAAAATTGATATGCGTTTAACCAGAAATTCGTTTTGAAAAAGGTTCGGGAGTCGATTACGTGTGGGGAATGATTATCACCCCCACAATGCACGAAATCGGTACCTAAGCAATTATACATCATCTAAATATTAAAATTGACAAATTCGAATAACAATTAAATTATGATCCTTTTAGAAAAATAAAAAATATTATTTTGTACTAACAATCCAAAAAAATACCTTCCTAGTCAATTAAGAGGGTATTTTTATGGATTCCTCGTACAAAATAGTATTTCCATAAATTTTAGATACAATAAATATATAAAAATAGATAAAAATAAATTCATTTAAAACATAAAAAGTATTATTTATTCGAGCAATTCTTAGAAACACACTCCTTATTTGTTAAGGGGAGTTTCTTTAAATTCCTCGTATAAAATAATATATGACAATATTTCGATTAACAATAAATTTATAAATATATAAATAAAGGATTAAAATAATAAACATGATAATTTCAGGGATTAAATTATAAAACTAACAAAGATCAAGGCCACCCATGTAAATATTTTATATGTTAGGCACTTTAAACGTAAATAAACAATAGTATTATTCACAATTAAAATTAAATTTAAGGATTAAACTGTAAAATAAACAAAATTAATGGCCATAAATGAAATTAACAAACAATAATGGTACTGGAATTGTAATTTAACCATTATCACTATCAAGGATTAAAATAGAAACCACTAAAAACTAAGGACTAAATCAAATATTTACACAAAATGCGTATAAATACGGCCAATAACTTAATCATAAATATGGAAAAACAGAAGCTCAAAATAGAAAGATAAAACTTTAATTAAATGATGAAAACACAAAGTGACAAAGCTCCAGAGACCTAAAATATGATTAACCCATACACAAAAATGCTCTCAGGTCCCTTGCTAAACGACGTCGTTTAGCATAGGGTATAAATACCCATTAAACCGACCTTTTGGCCCCAACCCCCATTTTTCTTTTTTCACTCTATCTCTTCATTTTTAAGAGAGAAAAATTCTTTCCCTTCTCTCTTCCTCTCGCCCGTTAATGTGAACCTGACTGATTGTCGTACATCGACGCCGACGACCACCGTCTATGGTGGCTGAAAATTTTGAAAAATTACCCAAAATGATCCCCAGCCTTTCATTTACCCGAATTCGAACACACTTCCCTTAAAAATAATCCCACTATCCTAGATCTAAAAGAAAACGAAGGGTTACCTTCAGTTTTCTAAGGCTTTTTCTAGTTTTTCTCGTAGTTGTTTATTGTTTGTTGGTTGCTGTTGTAGTTGTTGTTTTTGGTTGTTATGTTTGTTTTAGTTTTTGTTTTGTGGTTGTTATTCTCTATTGTTGATGGTTGTTCCTCTTTTTTTTGTTGGCTTCGTCAAGTTCCTTTTATAGGACTCTTTAGATTATCATTCAGACTAGTATGAGGGGAGGAGCACTCTGAGTCACCGGGGCTATGATACTGGTTCTTAGGGGCGACGCCGATTTTAGGTAATGCACCCATATATTCTTTGATTTGGCTGGTGCGGCGACGACTGTAAAGATACTAGGGTTAAAACCCTAGTTTGATCTCATATGAGCTGTTGGATTGGCCACATATCCAACGACCTTCATTTGGCGGTGCTGACTTGTTAAGGGTAGTAAACCCTAGCTGTTGTCTTGTATGTGGGCTTGATCTGCTAGGCCCGAACCAAGTGGGTTGCTTCATGGGCCTTGAATGGGCTCACCTGCAGGGTCAGGCTTGTCAACCCGGTTGGGCTTGGATACTTACCAGACTTGAATTTGGACCCTAGACCACCAGACCTCTGATTTTGGACCCTGCAATAAATAATAATAATAATAATTTAAAAAAAACGTATATATATTTCATAATATAAACTCATATTATAATATATTTAATTATTTCAACAACTAAATTATTTATATACTTATATTTATATTTGTTTTCAAACCATATATTATGTTTTCTAAAACTATATATATATATATATATATATTTCAAAACTATATTATATATACGTTTTTTCAAAATTATATATTTATTTTCAAAACTATATATATAACCAAAACAAAACAAAGATAAACTAAACAAAAGTAAACTCTAGGATGAAAACACATGTCTACAGCTGCCCATTTTTGTCCATTATCGTACAACGAAAATAGGACAAAGATAAAGACACAAGTTTTCATCCAGAGGCGACTCATCCTTTAACGGGAAATCCGCTCCACTGTAATTTCAGGGTGGATCGAACTTGATATGATCCTCTTTTTCGGGTAGTTAGATCTGAAAATTTTGATTCACTTTACTGTTCTTCAGGGAAAATTGAATCAAGATTGATTTGTTTCACTGCTCTTCAGGAAGATCAAATATGGAAAGTGACAATCTGCTCTACTACTCTTTAAGAGAGATTAGATCTAAGGGAAGACGGGTCTACTCCACTACTCTTTAGGGGAGATCAGACTCAAGAAAAATTTTGATATACTTCTGCTCTTCAGGGAAGATTGAATCGAACGTGATTTGCTTTACTGATCTTCAGGAAGACCAAATTGAAAAGAAAGAGAATTTGCTCCGCTACTCTTCAGGGGAGATCAGATCTAAAGGAAAACGGCCTGCTCCACTACTCTTTAGGGGAGATCAGACTCAAGAAAAATTTTGATCCACTTTGCTGCTCTTCAGGGAAGATTGAATCGAACATGATTTGCTTCATTGCTCTTCAGGAAGACCAAATCAGAAAGAAAGAGAATATGCTCCGCTACTATTTAGGGGAGACCAAACTCGATAAAAAATTTGATCCATCTTTTTTGGGATTTTGAATTGGTTACTCCTATATTGAAATTTCAATATCTTCAACCTTTAGATTTCTTTTGGGAAACATGTAGACACTTAATTACATTTGTCACCATGCATTTATGAATGTTATGATCCTATTTATGCCTAAAATATGTGTAATGACGCAATATTAATGTATTTTGTTTTTCAAATGAGAACCCTCTCTCGTTGGCCATCTTGTGACTCGATTTCATCTTAGGCACAGAAAACATGACCGGTTTACCCCAGCTGATAATCTTGATCCCATATTCTTTGGTCGGACACGATCATAGTTTTTTTCTTTCTTGAACCCTACCAGTATCAGTGACCAATCACTCGATTGGTGACAAATATTTTAGGTTATTCTCAAATGGTTGAAACTTTCTATGCACTCCAAGGTTTTAATTTCCATGTATCACGTCATTACGTAAGCTTACAAGTTAAAACCATTGTCAGCTTCATAACACCTACACTTTTCCAAAACTTTTTGCACAATAATACACCATGATCTCATATACTTCAAGTTAAACTACATGTTTTTAATTTTCAAAATAAGATGCTTGCAAAAGGGAAGTTAACAAGGAAAGACTTTTTTTTATTTATATAAATGTAAAGAGTTTTTGAGTGACTACATGACAAACTTTTAACTTAAAAATGTAAAAGGAAAAGAAGTATGCATCCTCAAATATCAATAGTACAAATGCTTTTGAATTGGCACACCACAGAGTGACTAAAGTATAGCTTCTGTTAAAAGGATTCTGAGAGTTGTGATAATGTGTAAGGGTGTGAAGTTCCTTCTAGACTACCAAATCTTCCGATGTTTAGTGCCATCAACCAGTATTGAATCTTATATGCACTCAATTTCTCTCGTGGTTGCTATAATCGAGACTTTTTAATCCTAACACAGATCACCACTTTATATTATTATCCAACCCAGGAACCTTTTAATCTATGTAATGAATCCATGACCTCCACCAAGCACGAATCCTGAATTTAAATAACACCCAAGCCACTCTTTGCGGGTTTTCAACTTGAGACCTCCTTTAGCTTCAAGACATCTTTTTCGGATTTTCATATTAAACACTCATTTTATTTATTATTATTTTTTTCAAGCAAAATATCTCTTAACTGCATCGGAGTTCACTGGGTAGGGTAATTCCGGCCCATCCATCTCAGTAAGGACTAGGGTTCCTCTATAAAAGGTTTTCTTCACAACATAAGGTCCTTCCTAGTTTGGCATCAATAGATCGGCCTTGATCATTTGACCCCACACCCAATACATAGGTGATTCCACCTTGCTAACTTTCGTTATAATTTTCTTTCTCTTTCCCTTAGTAACTGCATTGATTCCCGTACATGCGTGGTTTAGCAGTGGGTTTTAAGCCACATTTGGTTGCTCACTGTCACCAAAATTGATGGCGTTCTTTGTTCTAAGGCTCTGGATGACTTTCTTGAATACAATACAGTTCTCAATAGAATATTCGCGAACCCCTACATGATACTCGCATTGCACTCTAGCATCATACCATTTAGGGTATGGAGGTTGTATAGGTGATACGTGATAGGGTGACACTATATGTCTGTCATATAATATCTGGAACAACTCTTTATAGGTCATAGGAATTGGATCAAACTGGGGCTTCTCTTTCTGGCCTCGGCTCCTTGCTTTGCAAGGTTTTGTGTAGACGATCATGTGTCTTGAGGTCGACACAATGATGTTATTAGATTCATATTTCCTCACGTTATTAACCTCATTCTCCTATTTGATTAGTGGTTCCTTGCTAGATTCACCACCATCGAGTCTCCCGCTCTTAATTGCCATCTTAATCATCTCACCAGCTGTGACAACGTCAGCGAAACTCTTAGAGGAATTCCATATGAGGTGGGTAATGAAAGGAGCTCTTAAAGTGTTTATGAATAGTATAATTGTTTCTTCTTCTTCAAGGGGTGAATGCACTTGTACAACTATGTCTCTCAATCTCTGGGCATACTGTCTATAGTTCTCATTAGATCTCTTTTTCATGCTCTGTAGCATAAGTCGATTGAGCCTCACATCTTTCACATGCTTATATTGTTCAAGAAAAACTTTTTCCAAATCTTTCCATGACTTGATATGAACCCTGCCCAATTGGTTGTACAATCGAATGACAGAACCTGCTAAGCTCTCTTGGAAATAATGAATCAATAGTTAATCATCCCCTATATAGCCAATCATTTTTCTGCAGAATATTGTGATGTGAGCAGAGGGGCATTTCTTGCCGTCGAATTTTTCAAACTATAGAACTTTGAACTTAGGCAGTAACACCAAATCAGGAACCAAACTCAATTCTTTAACATCAAATCCATACATACTAGTGTCCTCCTTCATAGACTTAATTTCTTCTTCTAGTTGTTTCCATTTTTCTTCAAATTGTTTGCTTGACTCTTTCCTGGGACATTTTCAGCTTGTTGCTGGTTTACCGAGGTGCAAGATAAATTTATGTGCATTTTTTTGCTATAAAACCATTCCTTGTTGTGTTTTAACATGAGGTGGTGTAAAGCCTGAGGGTATACAGGTTCTTCGGTAATACCAATAATTGAAGTTTTTTCACAATCCACTCGTGGTGCAAAACCTGGAGGGCACAAAGGTTCTTCGGTAGTAGCACCAACAACTGGGGTATTTTCTCGGTCTATACTTCTTCCTTGTAACATGCTTGCAAATTTCTCCATTAGATCATTATGAGATTTCAGCATTTGTTCACACATCTCCTCCTAAGCTTTCTTAAAGCTCTTCTGCATTTTAAGCTGAGTTCATTCGATTTGGCGATTTTTTCTTCCATTGATTTTTTCCGAGTATGGTATGGATGCTTAGAGGTGTCCAATATTCTTCGAAAAACAAAACCCTTTATTGTTAATTCGATGTTTTAAATATGAATGCAAATTATGTGTAAAAAAATGTTGAACAAATGATTGTAAAAGTGCTAATAAAATGCATAAAACAAAACATGAATTGTAAATAAAGTGCAAATGCATGTGGAAAGGCATTGATTCATAAAACGTGACCAGTCTTAGAACAACTTTAATTTAGAACAAAAACATCATCATTACAATACGATTACACTACAGAAAAGGCCTAGCTCTATTATTCAGCTCCATTATCTCTTTGACAAGCCAAATTACCCTTTTTCCCCAAATCTGATGCTAGATTTGTATAGCTCTCGATGAATCTTGCTTGGATATCCATCTCTCCTAGCTGTTTTGCAACAAGACCTAATTGATTCATGTTTTCAATTATTACACGATTCAAATTTGTTTTCCAATTCTCAAAATGATTATTTTCGTTCTGCTACTGCCGCTTGGTACTTCGGATAGTGTGCTCAAAACCAGTGATCTGTACATGAAATTTCATAAGGCATCCTCTAGATCATGAACATTTCTTTGCAAAGTGTTATTTTCTTCGAGGCAAACCTTTAGATCTGTCGGCCCGTGCTGACCATTTTCTGTAAATAAGGAATTTTCGAATTGCAGAATTTAAGCATTATACTCTTCATTCTTTGCCTGAGCTAACTCTTCCTCATGTATTGCTTCTATTTCTTGATTGAGGACCTCTATTCACTCGTTTTTTGTCCCATATCTTTTTATCCAAAGGAAAACTTCATCCTGCTTGCCTTGTAGCACATGATCTCGATGTTGGCTTTCTAATTTCAATTCTTCACTGCTTCACCTTTTCTCAGCTACAAGTTCATCTATTCTTTGTTTGTCCTCCTCTATCTCACTTAATCTGCTATGATATTCAACTTTCAGCACTATAATCTCATCTTGCAAACCCTGTACTTTATTCAAAAGTGAGTTCATCTTTTCGCTTCTTGCTCAGGGAGTGCATTTGTCTCAATTCTTTAGCTTCCTTTATTTCACCACTCAGTGCACAAGCCCAAGACTTCTTCTCTATCTCAAGCTCTTGCTCTTTTTTCTTCTTCTCTGCCTCTAGTTCTCTAACCTGACATTCTCTTTCAGCTCGGGCGTTCTTAACTCAATAATCCTTTTCAGCCTTGAGTTCCAACTTCCACTGCTATGAAGTTTTTCCTAATCCAGCAATTTCCGAGGCTCGATTTATTTTTCGGTAATCTTTCTATAAATCCGCGAAATTAACATCAACCTCATATTTCCTCTTTCACATGAGCTCAAATTGTTTACTATAGAATCCATTATCAAGGTCTAACATGAAATTATGTTGCCGAAGACTTTTATACTCTTTTTCATTCCTGACAATTTCGTCTTCATACTCATTCCTCAGTATTTCGAACTCAGACGACATGTATATGAATTGTTCTTCTAAAGGAATAACTTGATCACGACCAACTAAGGGGATGATGCCATTCTTCCTTATAGCTCTCCAAGCCACATAACCTGGTGTTAACATGACCTCAGCTACTATTTCTATGCATCTGACATTAAACGAACGGTTTTCTTCTAATTATCTCAATGGTACACAAATTCAGACTTAAGCCTAAGGTGGCTGGGACGAATTATCAGGCCCCATATTGCCTTAACGTTATTAGTGGAACATAACATACTCTACCTTATAACCCTAACAAAGTTACTCAATCAGAATGCCCACATTTGTACAATATATCAACAAAGGCCAACCAGGGGACGCGCCACACTATATCGTGATCTTGTAAATCCTTGAAAAGTGAAACCCAATCTTTTCTTGTGAAATGCTCAGGCCAATCTTTGGAGAGGAAATCCTTCAAGGGTGAATAGACACTTGAGAATTGACGACTGTATTCCCAACCAAGCTTCCAAAAGTGGCTACTGATCCACACAGTAAGCAACTGAACGCACCCAATGAAGCAACTACTCTATGCTCTTTTACAACTGTTAAACGACCTGAATGTTTCCACTAAGACTGCAGGAACATGATTCACTTTCCTTTCTACACGCTCAAATAAATAAACCATAGCGGATTCTATATGGAAAAGAACTTTTGGGAAAATCACTAATCCGTAAATTCCCAAAGCGAACATTTCCATACTCTTCTCAATATCACTGTGTTTGAAAATAAGTTCCTTAATCCACGACCAAGGAAAACAGTCAGACTCTCATTTCTTTTGGATTTGGTCAGCTACCAATTTCTCCCTTATTTCGGTAATCTTTGCGAGCTTGCTTTTGAAAGGTTGCACTCTTGTTGCCTTTCAGTATATTCTATCCAAGTGTATCATTTCGAAATGAAACATAGAGGTGTACTCTTCCAGCGTGGGAGTCATGTCCTCCTTGTTGAAAGTTAAACAACTATATGATGGATTCCAAAACTGGATCAGAGCTTTAATCAAGGGTTCATTTACTTTCACATACAACAAAAGAGTTATGTCACCATACTTTTGTCAAAATGTCTACCGTATCAGATTTCTAGCTCTCCCAAATTTCACATAGACCTTGCAGATCATTTTGCTTCAGACTGACTGGAACGATCTCTGGTAGCACTGATATGTAGTCTTCAGTCATACTATCCACTTCTTTCTATGAATTTCTTCAGACCATGACCTCACTTCTGCATTTCCTTGTTATGAAAACTCTTGCCCATTTTATAACTGCTTTCTATTCTGATGACCACTTCGTGAACCAATATCTTTCTTAATGAATGATCATGCAATGCAACAATACAAAAACAGAAATAGAACTGTGTTAGTATATACAATGAATAATCAAATAATAAGAAAATATATCATAAACATTACCCACATGTAATCTACCTAACATGATATTTACTTTAACGCTTTTATTTGACAAATAAACCCTAACCAAATTTTTTCTAGTCCACATGCTTCGTAAGAAAATATAAAACCTAACCGCAAACTCTTCTAATTCTCATGTTTTTTTTTTGTAAAATAAATAAATAAATTTGATGAAAAAGTTAGAGTTCCCCCTTTGTGACTTTTGAAAAACCACAAACAAAAATTCAATATAAACTGGGCAAAATTTGGTACTCGAATTATCCTTTGTTGGTACCCCTTGAGCCTACCAGACCCTCGATCCTCCCCTATTATAGGCTTAAACGGATTGAGTTCAATTCGAGAGGATGCATTTTCCCATATCCATGCGAGGAAACTCGATGTTTCACTCGTAAATATGAGGCATATGTATCCTAGAGGTTTCTTGCTAAAGCCCACGCGGAGAAAACTAATTTTTCTCACGTAAGTGTATCGTTCACCCCCTACCTAACGGGGAAGAGCACCGTTTGATATTTAGAGCCTTCTAATTGTGCTCTGCTCCGTTAGGTAGGGGTGAACACTACGCTTACGTGAGAAAAAAAAATTTCTCCGCATGGGCTTTAGCAAGTAACCTCTAGGATACATATGCCTCATGTTTACGAGTGAAACATCGAGTTTCTTCGCATGGACATGAGGAAATGCATCTTCTCGAATTAAACTCAATCCGTTTAAGCCTATAATGGGTGAAGATCGAGGGTCTGACAGGCTCAAGGGGGCACCAGCAAAGGACAATTCGAGTACCCTGTTAATAGTACTAAATTTCTACCTATTTTATACTAAATCTCTGTTTGTGGTTTTTCGAAAGTCACAAAGGGGAAACTCACTCTAACTCTTTCCTCGAATTTATTTATTTTGCAAAAAGTATGATAATTAGAAGAGTATGCGGTTAGGTTTTATATTTTCTTACGAAGCCTGTGAACTAGAAAAAAACGTGGTTAGAGTTTATTTGCCAAATAAAAGCATTAGTGTAAATATCATGTTGGGTAGATTACATGTGTGTAAGGTTTATGATATATTTTCTTATTATTTGATTATTCATTATATATACTAACATAGTTCTATTTTTGCTTCTGTTTTTCTATTGTTGCATTACATGGTCATTCATTAAGAAAGGTATTGTTCACGAAGTGGTCATCGGAATAGAAAGCAGTCATAAAATGGACAAGAGTTTTCATAACAAGGAAATAAAGAATGTAGAAGTGAGGTCATGGTCTAAAGAAATTCAGAGGAATAAGAAGGATAGTCTAACTGAAGACTACATATCGGTGCTACAAGAGATCACTCCAGTCAGTCTAAAGCAAAATGATCTTCAAGGGCTACGTGAAATCTGGAAGTGCTAGAAATCTGATACGAGGAAGGCATTTTGGCAAAAGTATGGTGACATAGCTCTTTTGTTGTATGTGAAAGTAAATGATCCCTTGATCAAAACTCTGATCCAGTTTTGGAATCCAACATATAGTTGTTTTATTTTCAACAAGGAGGACATGACTCCCACGTTGGAAGAGTACCTCTCTGTTTCATTTCGAAATGATACACTTGGATAGAATCTACTCAAACGCAACAAGAGTGCATCCTTTCAAAAGCAAGCTCGCAAAGATTACCGAAATGAGGGAGAAATGGGTAGCTGATCGAATCCAAAAGAAATGAGAGTCTGACAGTTTTCCTTAGCCGTGCATTAAGGAACTGATTTTCAAACACAGTGATATTGAGAAGAGTATGGAAATATTTTCTTTGGGAATTACGGATTAGTGATTTTCCCAAAAGTTCTTTTCCATATAGAATCTGTTGTGGTTGATTTATTTAAGCGTGTGGAAAGAAAAATGAATCATGTTACTGCAGTCTTAGCAGAAACATTCAGGTCGCTTAACAATTGTAAAAGAGCAGAGGGTAGCAGCTTCATTTGGTGCGTTCAGTTGCTTACTGTGTGGATCCGTAGCCACTTTTGGAAGAATGATCGGGAATACAGTCGTCGATTCTCAAGTGCCTATTCACCCTTGAAGTATTTCCTCACCAAAAGTTAAAATTTGTAATCGAAGAGAGGTTGGTATTTCTTAATGCTGAAGAAAACATCATTGCTTCTGTCTCCACCACTGCTCCATATGTTGAAGTGAACGAGAAAACTATTGAATGCTCTTTTAGATCATTGGAGTTTGTTAATGCCACATTTGTGGTCGAAGGTGAAAAAATACCCAAGCTCAGACTTTCAAATTGCACTAAAATGGAGCTCAAACTAACCCTGGGGAGAGGAGCAAATGTCGAAAGAGAGTTAGGAAGTCACTTACAAGGACCGGTTAATCCAATTTTCCCCATCACTAAGAGAGATCGCTTTGGTTTGGGATATTAGCCGACTATAAGGGAGAAACTTAGAGGCATTGGGAAGAACCAAGAAAAGAGGAAAACAAGGTTAACTGGAGAAGACCTCAGCTGGGAGCCAATGACTTTCCCGCTGTTACATAACACTTTCATATATTATTTTATACGAGGAATTTAAAGAAATGCCCCTCAACTAACAAGGAGTGTGTTTCTAAAAATTGTTCGAATAAAATAATATTTTTTATATTTTAAATGAATTTATTTTTATCTATATTTATATATTTATTGTATCTAAAATTTAGGGTAATACTATTTTATACGAGGAATCCATAAAAATACACCCTTAATTGACTATGAAAGTATTTTTGAGGATTGTTAGTACAAAATAATATATTTTTACTTTTCTAAAAGGGGTAATAATTTAAATGTTATTTGAATTTGTCAATTTTAATATTTTGATGACGTATGATTGCTTAGATACCGATTTCGGGCAATGTGGGATATTAATCATTCCCCACACGTAGAGATGCACATAGCCGGATTTAAATTCGATCCGGATCGGATAAAAACCGATCCGGTTTTTTCACTAAGCCAAAAAACTGGTTTATAAAAAAACAAGCTCGGATCATAACCGGTTTGGAGAGCCGGATGATGTAACCGGTGTAACCGATTTCGGTTTGAAAAAAACCGATTTTTTTTAAAAAAAACCGGTTTTTAATCCGGTAAAAAATCCGATCATCCAATTTTTTAAACCCCAGACCGGATTTTTTTCGGGATAAAAAACCAGTTTTTTATCCGATTTTTTTCAAACCGGTTTTTAATCCGGTAAAAAATCCGATCGTCCAATTTTTTCCCAAACCAATTATACTATCCAGTTTTAAAATATCCGATCCGGTTTAAAAAAACCGATTTTTCCCAAATCCGGTTTCGAATATTTTTTGCGCAAAATCGAATATTCGGATTTTTTGTGCACCTCTACCCACACGTAATCGACTCTCGAACCCTTTTCAAAACAAATTTCTGGTTAAACGCATATCAATTTTTTATCTTTTAAAATTATTTTTCTCAAAATTATTTTAAAAGATATTTTCAAGTATTCGACCTAAGGTCGATGACGACTCCAAATTTTTTTATCCCAACCTTTTCCCAAAATTAAGTTGGAATCGATTCCCGCCAAAGCCCTAAAAAGCTTAAGGACTGTTCCGACATCACATCCACGTTATAACTACCAACTCTCCAAGACACAACAAAAACTTTCACCTTATAAGCTATGTTTTAGTTTTGCTCGGCTGTTGGTTGTAGTTCCCAAATTTTCCCGATACGGCGATCTCAGATAATGTATCCCAAACCTGCATGATGGTATTGTAATATTCATCACCCCTGCATTTAATGATTACAAAATTTCAATAATAGTAAAGCATGATATTGTACTATTCTCCACTCACTCCTAATTTTCCCTTTGAGCCTCCAATAGCCAGCAAAAAAGGATTATCTTGTGAAAAGGAAATGGAGAAGACGGCTCCCTAATAACATTCACAACAAACTTTGACAATGAGTACATATTGTAGTTAAAACACACGTAGATTCTCAAATGCTTGGATGTAACACACGAAGGTTGATTGTTTGACAAATCCCAAAGTTTTACCTATGCAAATGAAGATCAACCGATGAAACCAACTAAACTATATTCATTATAGTATATGAAACCGCTAAAAGAAAACCTTCATCTACCGTTTTATCCATGGATCCAGTCGCAAGAAGCTGTTAGAAAAATGAAAAAATGTCGTGCACTTTAAAAATATAACCTGACCATGGAATTGAGAGAAACATAGGTTTGTACATTTGGTGCCACAAGATTATATGAAATGGTGCAAGCAGCTTTGTCATGAGCATGGAGAGTAAAACTTGGTTTTGACTCGGAAGATTGATCAGACTTCGCTGTTCGAATGTCATAACCTCTTATTGTACCATCTTCAAGACTCACCTGATCAAAACTTAAATATTTTAATATGCACCCGAGTAACAAACAAAACCTTCTCTGCTTCTAAATAGAACAAAGAAATAAATGCAGCATCACTGAGAAATTAGCAACAAGGCTGAAGCACGAACCACAAATGAGTACTCAGTGTGGGGATCCCATGCCAAACATTCAACCTCAGCAGAGAGACCATTTAAAACCAGAATGAGTCAGTACTCTTCCATCTTTCTGCAATGTATAACAATAGTAACAGTGCAAGTCTGAACACCTTCAAAGTTGAAGCAATTAAAGGAGAAAAAAACCAAATACAATTTGCTTCAGACAGAACACCAGAAATTAAATACAAGTTGCTTCGGTAGAAGCTGAAAATATGAACAAATTCTAGGCAACAGTTTAATTACCATGACAACTGAACGATCAAATGATCCACTAAGAAGAACTTGTAGCGCATGATGATTCCAAGCAACAGTTTGAAACTACATGGTACACAAATGAGAATATTTAATTTAAAGCAACAGTTAATAACAAAATTCATTATCAATTAAGCAGTTGAAGGTTACAACTGAGATTGCTAAAGAAGTCAAAATTACAGTAGTGTTTTTCATATTTATTTGTCATCAAATATAACATTCTAAACTACAAAGAACAAATAATGAACACAAAAACAGAGAAATAAGCAAACTTTACCAATATCCACTCGATAAGTTCCAAGCATCTTTTGTTTAATATCTCTATTAATGCTTTAGAATGAAGATGAAATCAGCAAGTGCCACATATGAGAATTGCTTCATATCAGTGTTTCTCCAACAAATGAGAAGTTGGTGATAAGGAAAGACAGACAACTCGATTAAACGGAACCCAGAATTAGCTTGACCCAACTTTGTTTGAAGATAATATTCATTCAATTGTTTTATATCCTTAAATTTTCATCTAACAGCTGGCATCCGCAATACCTATGCAGCATGCCACTAAAATGAGTTATGGAGATGAAACCAATATTGAAACAATGTGTGGCATTGGCATAAATGCATTCTTTCTATCCATAATCAGAATATTTGGAAGACAATTTCTATGGTTTTAGAAAAGCCCAGTTCTTACCTCGCCTTCATGATGTTCCATTGTTATGTTGCATTTTCCAGCAGCAACGTCCCAAATCTTAACTTGTTTGTCAGCACTTGCACTAGCAAGGATGTTTCTGAAAAAGGAAAAACATGAAGTGTAAAAATAAGTAATTCCATAATAAATTCTCATTAAAGCAAGAACAGGCAAAACATGGAAGATCAAAATTACATGTATTCCTTGTTCCAGGCAAAACATATGTATGCAACAATATCAATCCCAAAACTCAATTGAGTCCTCAGTATTTCAAGGTTCTCTAAAATAAATCCTAATGGGCAATTTTGAAAACTATGTTTGAAAACAATGTTTGAAAAACAATATGTAGTTTTCAAAAACAACATAATTAATCAAAAACAACAATTTTAAAATCAAAACATTTTTTTAATTTCAAATTTTTGAAAAATTTGATAAAATCTTGTTTTTTTTACAAAATTGTTTGTAAAATCTAGTTTAGAAACATAATGTAAGTAATGCCCGATATATAATTCAACCTGGAACTAATCAGAACTAGTCCTAAGTTCAAAAATAATAAAATAGGGGTTTTAAAAATTTTACCTTGAAAATTCGGATTTGAGAGAGATTAGAAGTTGTTTGCACGATTTAATGATAGTAACAGGATTGGGAGTTGAGAAGCAAGCAATTTTCGACTTGAATCGATGATTTTGATCGAAAATGAGAGTTGGGTTTGAGAGAGGGACGAACGATGGCTCTTTTAGAGTGTTTAGGGGTTTGGCAAAAATATAAATTTTAGGGATTATAAGCCTAAAACCTGACAAGTGTATCGATGCACTGTACAGTGTATCGATGCACATTCAAGGAATGTATCGGTGCACCTTCATAGTGTATCGATGCACATTTACGGGATGCATCGGTACACTTTCATAGTGTATCGATGCATAGTGCACAAAAATGTTAAAATCCGTTTTAAACACTTAAAAATACTAAATTAATTAGCTCTAGTGGTATTGGCAACTCAAAGATTAAAAATTAACAATGTTCAATCAAATAAAATCTATCCTTAAATTTTATTCAAACATATAATTAATCTTCACTAAGAATCATAAACTCCCCCTAACTATTAGCAAAGAATGCAATCAAAAAAATTATTTTTATAAGCATTTTTCAAAACTAATTAAAAGTGCTAAGTATCATTTTAAACACCAGTTAAACCTAATTCTCTCCTAAGTGTCCAAAATCTTTCTTTATCTAAAGGTTTTGTAAAAATATCTGCTAATTGATGCAAAGTATCAACATATTCTAGAACTATATCTTCTTTAGTGACATGATCTCTAATGAAATTATATTTAATTTCAATATGCTTAGTTCTAGAGTGTTGGATGGGATTTTTAGTGAGACAAATAACACTAGTATTGTCACACTTGATAGGTATGGTACTAACTTCAATTCCATAATCTAAAAGTTGTTGTTTCATCCATAAAACTTATGCACAACAACTACTGGCTGAAATGTATTCCGCTTCAGTGGTAGATAATGCAACACAATTTTGTTTCTTTGAAAACCATGAAATCAACATATTTCCTAGGAATTGACAAGTATTGGAGGTGCTTTTCCTATCTATTTTGCATCCTCCATAATCCGCATCAGAGAATGCATGCAAACTAAAACTAGAGTCTCTAGGATACCAAAGTACTAAACTAGGAGTGTTTTAAGGTATCTAAAGATTCTCTTAACGGCTAGTATATGTGATTCTTTAGGGCATGATTGAAACCTAGCACATAAGCAAACACTAAACATAATGTCCAGTCTACTTGCGGTTAGATAAAGCAAAGAGTCAATTATTGACCTATACAATTTAACATCCACACATTTACCTCCTTCATCTTTGTAAAGCTTTGTTGATGAGCTCATTGGAGTGACATGAGGTTTCCCATTTTTTAATCCAAATTTCTTGAGTATATCCTTGACGTATTTTGCTTGGTTGATGAATATGTCATCTTTTCTTTGCTTGATTTGGAGTCCCAAGAAAAATGAGAGCTCCCCCATTATGCTCATCTCAAATTCACTCTGCATTAGCTTAGAAAATTCTTGGCAAAGAGCATCATTAGTAGAACCAAATATTATATCATCAACATAAATTTGAACTACTAATAAATATTTACCTTTATGCTTTAAAAACAATGTAGTGTCAACCTTCCCTTTTGAAAAACCTTTTTCAATTAAAAAATTTGACAATCTTTCATACCAAACTCTAGGAGCTTGTTTTAAACCATAAAGCGCTTTTGTTAATTTAAAAACATGATTTGGAAATTTTGAATCTTCAAAACCATGAGGTTGTTCCACATACACTTCTTCTTTTATAAAGCCATTTAAAAATGCACTTTTAACATCCATTTGATATAATTTAAATTCATTGAAACATGCAAATGCTAATAAAATTCTTATTGCTTCTATCCTAGCTACGGGAGTGTATGTTTTATCATAGTTTATGCCCTCTTCTTGAGTAAAGCCTTGAACAACAAGTCTAGCCTTTTTACTCTCTATGTTACCACTTTCATCAAGCTTATTCCTAAATACCTATCTAGTACCTACAGTAGATTTATTACTAGGCTTTTCAACTAATGTCCATACTTTACTTCTCTCAAATTGATTTAACTCTTCTTGTATAGCCATAATCCAATGTTCATCATTTAATACTTTTTTAATATTCTTAGGCTCTATGCATGAGATAAATGCAATATAATTACATATATTTCTAAGAGAAGATCGAGTTGTTACCCCTTTGGATGGATCACCTATTATCTCACTATCCTTGACATAGTTGTATTCTCTTGGGTAAGAGACTTCCCTTTCTTCAATAGTTGGATTCTCGAGAACATAATGAGTTTCCTCATCTTTTGTTTCTTCCTTTGATGATAGTTCTCCAACGTCATGTCTAACGTCATTTGCTTTTACAATACCTACGTCGTCATCAACACAAGAATCCTTCCTTGGAAGGGGATTATCATCGAAAACAACATGTATAGACTCTTCTACTACAAAAGTTATTTTATTAAATACTCGATAAGTTTTAGAATTTAAGGAATAACCCAGAAAAAATCCTTCATCACTTTTAGCATCAAATTTGCCAATATTTTCTTTACCGTTGTTTAAAACAAAACATTTACATCCAAAAGGAATAAAATAACTAATGTTATGATTTTATTTTTGAAAAGTCCATATGGAGTTTTCTTTAAAATTTGCCTAATCATTACTCAATTTATAACATAACAAGCGGTATTTGTGGCTTCCGCCCAAAAATATTTTGGCAAATTGTTTTCACAAAGCATGGTTCTAATCATTTCTTCTAAAGTTCTATTTTTCCTCTAAAAAACTCCATTTTGTTGAGGGGTTCTTGGTGTCAAAAAATTATGACTAATACCATTAAAATTACAAAAATCAGTAAATTCAAGATTTTTAAATTTAGTACCATGATCACTCCTAACGCTAGTTATGGAGTAACCTTTTTCATTTTGGATTACTTTTAAAAACGTGATGAATTTTTCTAATACTTCATCTTTAGTACTTAAGAATAAAACCCAAGTATATCTAGAATAGTCATCTACCAATACAAAGAATTATTGTTTTCCACCCAAGCTAATAGTTCTAATTGGCCCGAAAAGATCTATATGAATCAATTGTAATACTATACTAGTTGATGCATCATTAATGGACTTAAAGGAAGCTCTTTGATGTTTTCCTTTAGCACAAGCATCATAGATTTTATCTTTATCAAATTTTAGCTTTGGCAACCCTCTTACTAAATCTCCTTGAATTAGTCTTTGTAAAACACTCATACTAGTATGTCCTAGTCTCCTATGCCATAACCGACTATCATGTTCATCCTTAGAAACTAGACGTAAATTAGTCATATTAATAGAATCTAAATGCACCGTGTAAATGTTTCCTATTCTATGACCAACAAGCATAATCCTATTAGATGCAATGCCAATGAATTTACAACCATTTGTTTCAAATAAGACATTGTATCCTTTATCACAAAATTGACTAATACTCAATAGATTATGCTTTAACCCATTCACATATAAAACATCTTTAATTTGTATGGAAGAGGTATTACCTATAGTACCTATACCTTTAATGTGACCTTTTGAATTATCACTAAAAGTCACATCTCCTCCATTTTTATCGTTAAGCTCGATGAACCGGCTCTTGTCTCTGGTCATGTGTCTTGAGTATCCACTATCAAGGTACCATGAGTTTGAACTTGTTTCTCGTGCCTTGTAGTAATGCTCCTTTCCCTACAAACATAGATTAATTTTTTATTTTTGGTACTCAATTTCTTTTGGGTCCATATTCATTAGTTTCTAAAATTCTAGTCCCCTTGGGTATCCATTTGTGTAGGATATCCTTATCTTTAGTAGTAATAAGTTCTTTAGGAACCCATATACTTTTAACAATTTTCCATTAGAGGTTCTTCGGGAACCTCTATGATTGTAGTTTTTAAAACTTTTTCTAAGAAGATTGGATTTTGAACTTTCTCCATTTTCAAAACGTTTTGTTCCAATTTTGTCAAAAGAAGCTTTAAGATCATCATTTTTCTTTTGACGATCATCATTCACTCTTAAAAGTAGGTTATGCAAATTAGTATTTCTCTTTTCAAATTCATCTAATTTGATTTGCAATTCCTTGACCTTACTTTCAAGATCAATGTTAGTTTTGGATATGAGATTATTTTTCGTTTTTCAATTTTGAAATATCATTTTTGTATTTTAAAAATAATTTCTCATAATCCGAAGCCAACCCAGTATATTCCTCTAATAGCTCATCAAAAGAATAATCTTCGAAATTAAATGAGCTAGATGTTACCTGAGAATCCTCCCCGAAAGCCATCAAGCACAAGTTTTCTATTTCTTATTCTTCTTCATCAGAAGCTTCATCATCGCTCCATGTAGCCACGTGTGCCTTATGCTTCTTCTTGGATTGACCATTTTTCTTTAATTGTGGCCAATCGTATTTGGCATGCCACAGCTTTTTGCATTCGTAGAAAATGATCGGGTCTTTCTCTTTTGGTTCATTTTTGAAGCCTTCATTATGTTTGAATTTTCATCCTCTGTTGGGCTTCATCAGTTTTCTGAACCGTTTGGCAAATAATGTCATTTCCTTGTCATCGTCATCTTCATCCAAATAACTCTCATCTTTCGTGGATTTGAGAGCAATTCCAAAATTTTTCTTCTTCTCCATCTCTTTCTTTGGCTCATCTCTTTTCTCGAGGTCTACCTCATCTTGAAGCATCATTTCATATGTAAGGAGAGAACCGATAAGCTCATCGAGGGTCAAGGATTTTAAGTTTTTAGCCTCGATGATCACCGTCTTCTTTGATTGCCAAGATTTTGGAAGAGAGTAAACTAACTTTCTCGCAATCTTCTCATTTGGAATGATCTCTCCATATGATTTAAGACCATTGACAATCGTGGAAAATATATCCATCATAGCTTTGATATCTTCATCCGGTTTCATCCTGAAATTTTCATAGCTACGAGTTAGAAGACTAATTTTATATTCTTTTACCTCGTTTGTGCCTTCATGAGTGACTTGTAGTTTATCCCATATCTCCTTGATGGTTGTACAAGATGAAACTCTCTCGTATTCATCTGGTCCAAAAGAACAAAATATGATATGAATAACCTTTGAGTTGAGCTGGAACATTCTTGTCTCTCATTCACTCCACAATCTTGAATGAGTGAAAGATATAATGTAACTGTCTTATATGATATTTCATGTTCCCATGTCACTTGCTTGAATGAAGTACCTCATTCTATTCTTCTAATAAACATAATTAGCTCCATTGAAGAAATGATGCTTGTTGACGGGTATTAAATAAAGACCAGAGTTGAAGTTTGAAGTAGAGGCCATTGATAACTTGAATATAGATATAACTCTTCCCGAATCGACTCAAGAGGCGATTAAACCTTCAAATGAGTGAGGCTCTGATACCAATTGTTGAGTTAATCGATCGACGAAATAGCCAAGAGGGGGTGAATTGACAATAAAAATTTTGGTGGAAGCTTTTGCAGAAAATAAAAAATAATTGCACAGCGATTTAGAGTGGTTCGACTTTCTCAACCAAAGTCTACATCCACTACCTTAGCTATCCACACTAAGGATTTTCTACAAATTCACTAATTTGTCTTTCTTTTGAGGACAAAGAGTACCCTTACAAATCCCTCAAGAATTATACCCCAAATTCTTGAGAACACTCTCTCCCAAAGAGAATAATACAAATTTCACAAACTTACGGAAAAACCTCACAAGGCAAGATGTTTGCACAATTCTAGAATAAAGAAATAACACTAAAAAATAATACAATTGAGTACAAAGGGTGTTCTTGAAAGCAAAATGAATATTGAATAGAAAATAGGCTTGAATTGCTCAAACTTGATGTTTAAAGTTTTCTCTTTGTTTTTCTCATAATTGTTGTTGATCAATGGCTCCTAAGCTTGTTTAAATATGACTTGAATCAATTCTGAACGTTGGGGATCATTGGTGAAGTCAATAGAGCCGTTATTGTGTAATTATCATTTAAAAATCTGGTTGGGAGCGTGTGTGCATCGGTACACTATGTGTAAAATTCAAATATTTCGACCGTTATAAGACTTAGTGCATCGGTACACTTGGGGTGCATCGGTACACTAATTACATTCGATGTTTCAAAAGAGCCAATAGTGCATCTATGCATGGTTGTGCATCGGTACACAAAATGCATTTGAAATAGGGTGTGCATCGATACATCAATGAGTGCATCGATACATCCCTTTGAAAATTAAATTTTTTGGCTCGATTTTGATTCAAAATACTTTGTAGAAATTGTTTCAAAAATATTTTAAGTTAAAAACACAATTTTACACTTTAATAAGGATTGAAATTGACCTTAGAAAAAACGTGGAGTAATATTTTGATATTCGAATAACTTATTCGAATATACTTTAAAAATGATTATAAAATCTTAAAATTCAATAACACTTAAATTGTTATATCGAAACATCAAAATGTTTTCAACAATATGGCTCTAAAATGAGAGCTTGATAATGAAGACTCGATAATAATAACATAATGATAATGTTATTGTAACATCCAAAATCAGAGTTAGTGACTAAAAAGTAATTTTTGGAAACTTTGTGCTTAATTTTGAAACAAGTTAAAAGTTCAAGGACTTAAATAGAAAATTTTAGTGTTATACTAAATGGTAATTGTGAAAATTTTTAAGGGTATAATAGTAATTTCATAAGAAAGATTTTTATTTCTCCTTTATATAGGAGATGGCAGGTGGAAAGGGATGAAAGAAAATAGAAAAGTCTGGAGACTTTGGTTCAACCTTCTTCTTTTTCTCTTCCCGTAAGCTCCATAGCAAAGGTAAGTTTAATTTCAACAGGTTAATTCCTGAGTTTTAAGCTTAGTTTTGATTCTTGGGGTGATAAGAAAGATTATTTATAGATTAAAGCATGTTGAAACTTCAAAATGGATGAGTTGTGAAGGATTAAATATGAAGAGTTTTTAAGTGAATTATTGAAATAGAGGGAGTCAGTATATTTTGAAGTTGAATTTGACTTGTCAATGATTGAATTAGGAGATATGAGGTGTTAGAAATGGATTTAAAACATGTTGAAAAATTGAGTTTAATTTTTCAATCCCAGAGGTAGATAGGATTTTGAGGTTTAAGATGTGATAAATGGGTATTAGTTGGTTTAAGTAAGACCATGTAAGTTAAGGATATGAAATGGGTTGAATTATGGCACTATTAAGCTAAGTTGAGTGATATTCGTGCATAAATTGGAATTCTGGACCAGTGTGCATCGGTACACATTCAACATGTACCGATGCATCAAGGGTAAATTTCTAGAAATTGTTCAGTGTGTATCGATGCACAGGAAGTGCATCGATGCACCCCTTAAAATGGAAACATCAAATGCAATTAGTACATCGATGCATAAGGAGTGCATCGATACACTCCCTTAAGATTGAAACATCGAAGGTGATTTGTGTACCGATCCATAGGTAGTGCATCGATGCACATGTTAAGGGATGCATCGATACACTGTAGAATGTATCGATGCACTTCAAGGGAAAATAGAATTAGACCTTTCTTTTGGTCTAAGAAATGATAGATTAGAATATATCAATTGGATACTGATATGTATCAATGTATATTTATGTAGATATCGAGCACGAACAAGTTCCAGAACGATTATCAAGTTAAGATTTGATCAAAGAGAGGAAATCATAAAAGTGGATAGGAACTTGGTGAGACCAAGGTGAGTGCATATTAGTTAGTTTATGGTGCTAAATGGAAACAAGACTTGCGACAAGTCTATTTCCTATGTTAGAATGCATGAATATATAATTATATGTATATGGATGACATGAATTGTATGTATACATGATTATGTGTGTTAACATGCTTTTGTATGTAATGATATAAGAAGTATGTGCTATGTGATGTATATATATATGAACATATGTGATATGTGAACATGAGAAAACAAAGTATAAGATATGAGCTATGTGATCCTATGAGAATATGAAAAGAAGCTATATGACTACATGTATATGTGAAAGAAGCTATGAGCTTATATGACATGTGATATGAAAGTGTATATGTGAAATGATATAAGTGAAAATGCCCATGTTATATGATACGAGAGCTATAGGTATAGTTGGCATGCCAAGAGTCGAGGGTCTATGCGGTCATTCGGGACATATATGTATTCTTTGGATCATATATGAGGTCTTTTGAGACACATATTTGGTCCTTGGCATATGTATATGATTCTTAAGGAATTTTTCTACGTGGTCCTTCCGACATCTTATATAGCACTACGGTGCAATTCTACGCGGCACTTCGGTGTAATTCTATGTGGCACTTCGGTGCATTTATACGAGTTGTGGTGACAGCATAATGCACAACCTCAATAGACTCACATGTCTTTAGTTCTCCAAAGTGTACATGGGCCAGTAAAGATATAATATAAATAAAAAGTAATATGATTGTTATATAATTATGTAATTGGAAGTGAGTGTATTGGTTGAATGTATTGCATATGTTACATGTTTAATGCTATAATTTATGATTGTTTGATATGTTGGATTATAAGCAAATAAAATAAGCTTATATGATAAGTTATGAGTAATTACTTGAGAAATGTTGTGAACTCCATAAGTATAAGTATATGTAATGGGGGAGTGAATTATAGGAGTATATGAATAGAATAATTAAGATTGTAGTGTGAAATATACTTTGTGAGTGGAATAGTATAATGGAAGTTATATTAGAATAGAGATGAAGTAAATAATATATCCAATAGAAAATATATATATGTAGGAATAAGAATAAGAATATATGAGAAAAGTTGTATAGGAAGACTATATATTTTAATGAAAATATTATAGGAGCTAATTTACGATAAGTTACTAAAATATATATGTTTATGTGATAACTTATACAAAAAATGAATTAATAGAATATAAGGAGTTGTTATACAAGAATATGATATAGAACATGTCACCAAAACCTATGGGTATATGATAGATAAAACTTATGGAATAAGGGATAAGATATGTGAATTTGGGATATGAATTTATAATTAAGAATTATATAGAAGAAATGATTAAGTGATAATAGAAAAAATGTGATAAGCTGAATGAGATAAATACACAGGACTTTATGGACATGAAACAATATATAAGCATAGATGATATGATGATGTATATGTATGTATATATTCATTATGTGGAAGTGTGTATGAGGTTTTTTGATATGATAGTAGAAAACCTGCATTCATTGTTAGGAGTCATGGTTATGTTATATTTTATATGCCTCACTAAGTCATCGACTTAGCGTGTGAGTGTTTCACACGTAGGTTCCGGAAAGCGAGAAGATACGTTAAGAGGAGCAAGATAGATCAGCATTTTCCTTACAATATTTCAGATCAGAAAAGAAATGTTTTATATGTATTTGATTCTTTTAGATATAGTTGGCGTGTAATATAAATTATTTGAATAGTATATGCTCTGATAAGTTTGTAAACTTTTATGATGAAATAATATGAAGTTTTCTTTAACAAGAAATTTTCATTATTTTGAGTAAGTAAAGGTTTTAAAAGTTGATGTGACACCTCGGACTCGGATCCGGGTCGGATACGGTTTGGGGGTGTTACAGTTATATTTTCGATAACTATAAAACCTTATGAGTTAGGATTTCATAAGACTTATGTCTTTGTTTGACACTCTAGAAACGACGATGAAAACTAAGTTACTTGTGTATGACGATCGTATATTGTGTTTGATAATTTTTTTGATGAGTTATTTGGATATCCTAAGATTCGTGACTAGGCAATAAAAGTATGTTAGTCGGATGTTGCTCTAATGGTCTTGTGAGCTAGACTCATCCTTTACTCTAAAGGAGTAGGTAGGGTTGTTCATTCGGTTAATTCGGTGGCCGAACCGACTAAACTACCATTAACTGAATTAATCGAATTTTTTTTCTTTAACGGTTAACGGAACGAACAATTTTCGGTTAATTTTCGAATTAACTGAAATTTTTTAAAATTTTCTAATTTATATAAAAATTAAATATTTATAATTAAAAAAATAGTTTATAATTAATTTAAATAATATATAATTATAAAATAAAAATTTTGTATACATTTTTTAATTAATTAATATTGATTTAGGTTTAAAAGTTATTGGATCTTAAATTATTAATTGGATTTTAAATAGTTTGGGCTTAGCCCATATGTTATATAAAATATATTTAATATTTTTTAATTCAGAAAACCAGTTTACAATTCATTTAAATAATATATAATTATAAAATAAAAATTTTATATAAAATTTTTAATTAATTAATATTGATTTAGGTTTAAAAGTTATTGGATCTTAAATTATTAATTGTGTTTTAAATGGTTTGGGTTGAACCCATAGGTTTAAAATTTTTAATTATAAATTATTATTGGATCTTAAAGTTATTGATTTCGAACCGAATTAACCGTTAATCGAATATCCAAAAAAACCTTAACCGTTCCCCGACCGAACTAATTCGGTGGCCGACCGAATTAGTTCGGTTCGGTCGGTTAATTCGGTTAAAACTAAATTTTGAACACCCTTAGGAGTAGGCTAGTTAAGTTTACATTCTTGATGCAAATGTGACCTAGGTCTCACCCAAGGTACTGACCATAAGGGGCCACTGGATGTACGTTTCTTATACGAATGCGATCTAGATTTCATCTAAAGTGTCTAGTTTGTAAGCTAGAGGGGTGTGAATCCTATGACAAGCGTGTGACCCTAGACTATACCATAATGTCTGCTTTAGTGTTGTAGATGAGTGTTTGAGCTCCGCGACTCGAGCCTCATCCTTGGTATTGTATTGTGTTTTATATGAGTGTTTGAGCTCGGGTCACCTTGATGTTGTATTGTGATTAGGATAGTGATCACGGACATACTTTGAATAGATGGCTTGATAGCATTGATGACACTGGTAGCATTGTTTCTTTAATTATACTTGTTGGTAAACTTATGTTATGAATGTGTGTAGTCTAGTAGTGTTATTGTGTGACACTGACCTTGTTAACTTAACGTTCTTAATGTGTTTCGATTCATAGGTTACAAGCTACTTGAAGCGTGATAGGATAAATATCCTTTAACCAGGCACTCACCGACCTGGTACCTAATTTCTTACATATTTTATATTAGATTTTTTATTCCTAATTCCCAAATTATTTCACCTTAGCATTCTAAATTCCTAATTTCTTAAATTGTTTCACCGTAATTCTAAATTTTTTAATTTTTAAAATTATTTTACCCTAATATTCTAAATTATTTCTTTTAGCTTCAAAATATTTTTAATTTAGTTATATTTCTTTAATTTTATTTTTAATAAGTTTTATTTTTCAATTATATAATTTAAATTTTTAAATTTTAGGGGTGGATTATGTATTATAAACCTTTAAATTTTAATTTTTTCTATGTATTTTTTTTAAAATAATATAATTTAATCAAAATATATATGAATCATGTATTGTGACCCGAAAATGTGAGTACCTGAATTTTATTGATACCCGACTTACGAGTACTCAGACTTAACATATTGAGATATAAGCCGACATTTTGATACTCGAAAATTCCAGATACCTAATATTTTGGGTACTCAAACATAACAGATCAAGATATGAGCCGATATTTTGGTACCTGAAAATTTCAGATACCTAATATTTTAGGTACTCAATTTTGTACACCCCTACCATTTAGTTTGGGTACTCAATTTTGTACACCCCTACCCTTTAGTTTGTATTCTAGCTCCGTCCCTAGTGATAACATCTTGGCGAGCATGTAGAGATTATGGTTTGAAAAATGGGTCAAGTTATAGTATTATAACATTTATTTATTTATGTATTGAATGTTTAAATTGAAATTCTTTCGTAAATTATCATGTTTTCATACTTGGTATAAATGTTATAAAATGAGTATGATTTCAACAAAAAAATGGTTAATATTCATGGATTAGTGTTTTAAGTAGCATGCTATTCTGCAGCGTTTGGATTAGTGTTTTCAGTAGCATGATACTGAATTTCCTACTATGGCATCCTTGTGAGCATAAAGACTGATAGGCAGAATATAGGATACAAGTTTCCTCTTACAACAATTTCACATAGATTCTACATTATTATCCATTCCCTTGCAGATGTTTATCAATCTTTCATGCTACACCATGCTAATATCACACACAAATGGGAAACAAAAGATTAAAAGAATATTACTCGGTTACCTAGATTCAACACCATGTGTTTCGGAGCCCCTAAGGAAAGATCGGCGCCACCATATCTGGAAGGCCTTGCTCAGATTAGGGCATTCAGTGCCATTCTTGGAGAAACATCTGAACCACTCCATAAACAGAACATACTGTTGCTTCAGAGGAAGTGTAAGAAGGGTTTGACCCATAGCTTCCTCTAGTGCCTTCATGTCAAGTCCCTTTCTGCATCTTTGCAGCCAACCAAAATCCAATAGCATTGGCCCAAACCATGCTTGGAGAAGCCCTGACCTCGCCTCCCAGCAGCAGTGCAGCTTTCTTGTACCCATTGCAATGAACAAAGTCGCTGAAACACGGCTTAGCTCATACCTTACCATGGGAGATGCTCGTTCATGCAATTTTAGCAAGTTTCCTTGATGGGCCCACTGATCCACAAACTCCTCGGCCATTTGTCGATCAAGCAAGATTTCCAGCAGCCAGTTAATATTATCCACCTGTCTGGTGATGCGTGCAATTAGAGGTTTACCCATCTCCTTTTTGCCCATTTTTTCATGGGGTATAGCATCAGAAGCCTCCTCAAACAGGTTGACTAGCACACGTAAACAGGATTGGCAAACATCATAGAAATCCTCCTTGTTGATGTCAGGTTGCTCCTCATAGACTGAGCTTTTGCTAAGGAGATCCTTCACCAGTGACTTCAGCTCGTTTCTTGCATTGGCATCAGAACAGGTGGTGATGGATGAAACAAGATGTCTGGCTAAATTTTGGGGGGTACCTGTTGATTGCTGAGAATATAATCTAGCCAAGATATCTCTACTTGTTGCATCATCAAACTTGAACCTTGTAAACAGGCTCCTTAATTTCTCTTCTTCTTCCTCAGTCCACGGAACAGCTTCTAGGTACTTTAAACAAGACAAAACACCTCTGTGAAACATAATGCCAGCTGCTACCTGATACCAGTTTCAAATGATGTCAGTATTTTGAGGAATTTTAGGGGAACATAGTAATACCTAAAAAGGAGGCTGAAAATTCACATTGCAGTGGTCAAGAAAAGAGCTTGAAATTATCTTACACAGTTACACCGGACCATCTATTTCTCTTGCAAGATTTAGAGGCAACTTTTTCTTCCACAATATTGTATAATGGAAGAAAAAGAACGCTAAAGCCAACATATTTCAAATTTTCATATGCAAATCATCACCCCATATATATGTGCAGTAAAGTTGTCTGCACAGAGCATTTATAATTGCCGAAAAGAAAACACACACATGAATGAGCAATCTAGTAATGGAAAAGAACCTTCTAGATCGATATAGTATCTTATAGGACACTAAATCAAATCTAGCAGCATGCCCAACTCTGGTACCACGCAAATGAACCAAGAATAGCTCTCAACAAACCTAAAAAACTATAAACCACAGTAGATTGCATTACATCTGAGAACAGAACAGTTTAGAAGGTTAGTAGAGAGACAGAGACAGAAAAGATAAACAAGGGGAAAGCTCTTCCTGCCATGGCGGAGAAGCTATCCTATTACAGGCTCTGGCATAACTTGATATCTCTTCAGCATATATCTTTTATGAAGTAATAGAAAGGTCTCTTGCAACATATTTCTCATAGATCTACATGGGAAATTGATACCTTTGTTAACACCAAGTAGTTGACAGCACCTTGCTGATTTATTTAAACTTAGGACCTACAGGCTATAGCTACCAACAGCCCAATTATTTACCACCAAATTAAGAAAACTAAAGGAGAAAAGGGATTGCTTGATGATAATTGTTGATAAGAACAATAGACCGGCAACCATTTCAAAACTAAGTTAAATGCAGGCCATGACCATTGCTTACTGATGAGGGAACTGGAAAGATTACATAGAAAACCACCAAATCATAACAGGATTAATCTATTTAGCATTATAAAGGGCATAAAGTGTAATCGAGTCACTACAACCCTTATATTGCTTGAAGCGCAATAAAGCACTTGATTGATTGATAAGGCAAGATGTGATAGTGTCTGTGCATATAATATATAAAATAAGCTTATGATATATAATTCAGCTAATAATTCTAAAGACCAATGTTGTTAAGGGTGCAAGGTACATTCTAAATGCAAGAACCCAATAAAGTTGCAAGAGGTGGCACAAAAAAGAAAAACACTTGCTTAAGTGAAGCAAGGTTCAATATGTATATGTGAGTAATTGTGTATGTGTCTGTAAAACTAAGCATAGTATATATAATTATGTTAATAACCCTAAAGACTGGTCTAGTATATGCTAAAAAACATGCAAAATTTTCTTTTCTTCTCTGACCAAAATGCATGATTTTTTTATGGTCTCATGTCTATTGTCAAATACTCAAATACTGAGAAGTAGAGAATTTTATTTCATCCCCCTTTTTTATTGGTAAAGGTTAAGTTATTTGAATTTTTAACAAAATTAAAGAGAACATCAATCAAGCAGGTGTTTTTGTGCCATTGCCTTACAGAAAAAGTGTCTAGCGCACCAGGCAAGTGCCCAATCAAATTTGTCTTGCCTAAAAAGGTACGAAGCCTATTGTTGTCCAACACTAATAATGTGTAGGTGCACACCTTAACAACAGTGCTGAAGACCGGATTAGTTTTATCCTTATTGTCCTAAATTTAGTTAGATATTGTCCCCCTCGTTTACTATTAAAGGTAAAATTAAAAATAGAACAAAAGAAAGAGAACTTTAATTAGATTACTATTTTGCACCTACTGTCTTGCCTATAAAAAGGGGCCTAGATGCATCAAGTGTGATCCGATCAAATGCACCTTGCTCAATATGGGCTGAGGTGTTTCTGTTTTCAGGAGCTATGCCTTAGCATGCACCTCAACAACACTGACCGTCTTTAGATAATAAATTCAATTAAGCTGCAAAATCTCCTATCATCATGCATTGAATTCACAAGTAGTGAACAAAATCTGTTGACTTCTCATGAAAGAGTAGTCATCAAACAAGACACATTGAAAATATTAATTTGTTCTTCAAAATTAATGTAACGTAGACATAAAATTATTAGGAACATGCAGTTTGGAAAAGAGTAAAATGCAACACAAATGTAACAGGGGACCCGGAAATCAGACAACAAATAAACTACCCACCCCACCACCACCACCAAAAAAATGTGTGGGAATTTTCTAGGTAAAATATACAAGAGGAAAACTCAAGGGTCAAAACATTTTAGTATGAACTTATCTATTTGCTGCTACATATGACAAAAAAAAAAGGAATAATAGGGTGGCTTAAATTGCCTAAGCGAGTACTCTAGAGGGGCTAAGGTTAAAAAAGAAAGGTTTTGGTCTAATAGTTATGCAACAAAAGGGATCAAGTTTTTTACATGACATAAAGCTTGAGTTGGGGGCAATGATAGTTATAGAGACAAATGGCTTCAAGAGCTAAGAAGCAACATTGTTGGACTCAATAACAGCAATAAATTCAACAGCTTTTAAGGATTGTGTAGAGAAACTGAATTTTCTAGAATGATAATCAGCTTTTAAGAATTTAATAGAAAACGATAAAACACAAAAAATATAGTAAAAATAGCGGAGAGGAAACTAGCGGATAATAAGGCAAGGAGTTGTAAATAAGAAACCCAACTGATAAAATAAAGCTCTTAATTCGCTTAAATAGAATTACATAACTAAGAGGTAGGAGGAAAAAGTTTCTTTTCCTCTTGCCCCCTAAAGGCAATAGCAAACCTTTGCTGGAGTCATTGCTGAAAACCTTCACAAGAAGACTCCATATTTTCCACAAGATTACATTTAATAAATAGGAATAATTCCTTGTTAGCATACATTTCAATTTTCGGGGTGCGTAATTACTAGCAATGCTATCAAAGTTTTACCATATTCAAAAACTTCTCCTATTTTCTGCAGTGTGTAATCCTATTGTCAGTTATAAGAAGAAGAAAAAAGTATAGCATATTGAGCATTAGAGTCCAATTTCTAACCAAAAAAAAAAAAGGAAAAGAATAAACTTGACAATAGTAACATGTTCTCCAAAATGACCTTCACAGTCTTAAAAATTTTAAGAAGGATCAGAGAACAACAGACAACAACTTTTTATTGGCTTTTTGTTTAAAACTCCTTGCTTTGTTAAATAAGAGTATAGAACAATGCTCGCTTCTAATAAAACTAAGAACTTCCTAATCATTAGGTTCCGGCAGAAAATATCATATACAATAATTTTCTACATGATGAAAGAATTGCATTTTCAAATAAATCCATCCCCTTAACTCGATCAATCTTTAAAGTTCAAATGAAAAGGAAAACTTTAGATTTAACAACTAATGGTTTTTGAAGGGAAGATTACTTGTATGTGTGTGTGGTCTATTTAAGGAAATGCCCCAAAGTTTCTTAGTTTATTAAAACAATTTATCTTCTTTTTTAACATATTTTTCTCTAAACGACATCAACACATACTATACATTCCAATACAAAAAGATAACAATCAAATAAAAAGAAGGCTCACCTCGAGAATGTCAATGGCTCTGTTAACCCCGATTTTGACAAGCCTCTTGGCTATATCTTCTTCGAACATAAGCTCGATGGTTTCTTTAAAAACCCCTAAATTTTCCACCTCAGGAACTTCTATTCTACACATTTTCCTCCCCGAAGAACCTGCAATCAGACCCGCAAAAACTTCAGAATTCGAAGCTAAAACCGCCGAATTCAGCTCCAGCACCATAACCCCGCCATTTTTCCTTTTCAAATTCAGCCTGACATCGTACGCTCCTCCTCCCCCTTCTTCGACCCCTCTAGGATCCAAACTCGAATTTGTATCCGGGCTCTCCATTTTGGCCCGAAAACTCTGCGATCGCGATCTGGGTATGGAATCAACCGCAGCGGCAGATGGGGCTGCGTGTGAAGAGTGGAGATCTCCTTCTAAGGAATCGGCGTGGTCTATAGGTGAAACCCGTCCGGGTGAAAGGATACGACGCGGGTCCATCCGACCCACGATACTCAACTCGGATTTGGAACTCTGGGGTGAGTTGGGAACAGAGATGGAAGTTGTGAGTTTCGAGAGCGAATCAGCCTTTTGTGGACCGAGTTTGGTTTTGCAGTTGCTATTATTGCTATGATAACGCTGAGACAAATGTGGGTTTTCAGGACTCGGCGGAGGTGCATTGAACGTACAACACCAGGATCGGTGGCGGGAGCCGTGTCTCCGACGAGCTTGACCATCCATGATGAAGAGACTCGAGTTACTAACAGAGTCGAAGAAAGCCGAGTCAGTAGGCGAGTTGCGATTGAAGAAAGCGGCAGAACGAAAACATTTTCTCTGTTTGATGGTGGACAAAGCAGAAACTGGTTTTGGTCTTATATAAAACTTTGATTCGTTTATTTTCTCGGGAATGATGTTTTCTTTTGTTTATTTTTTTAGCCATTTCGGTTATAAACTTTGTTTATCTAATACAAATTGATTTATCCACTTCCACAATGATCCAATTACCAACTAAAATTTATTTCAATTTTGTTTGAACCCAATGAGGTTTTGACTAAGCATCTTTTTTTTAATTATGAAATGGTTTTATTTTTTTTCATTTTTTCGTGAAAAAAGTGAAAAAAAAATTATAAAACAATGACATGAGAGATACAAGATTATTTTAATAGATGATAATAAGATATAAGGTAAAGTACACAAATGGTCCCCCAACAATAAGATGTTTTGTTGAGTCCTCCGACTATTGAAAGTTATAAAATGATTACCCGACTATTCATATGTTCCAAACTTGTCTTTTTCTTTAAAAAAATTGATGACAGTCCAAGTTAGACGTTAATATGTTAACTGAGATGTAATAGTCGTTTGAGATTTCGAGATCAAATTCTATAATCTCACAATCAGCACGTCAACGTCCAGATTAGATTATCATCAATTTTTTAACAGAAAAAAACGAGTATGGAATATATCAATTTTTTAACTTTTAATAGTCAGGTGGCTCAATAAAACAATGTCTTATACTCAAAGGATTATTTCATGTTTTTTAATAGTCAGGGGACTCAACAAAACATCCTCTATAGTCAAGGGAGCATTTTGTGTGTACTTTACCTTATAAAATAATATACGTATGTTTAATTTATTATAATATAATATTATTTTTTTAATTTTTAATATTAAAACTTATTAATTTCTTTTGAAGAAACTATTATTTAAGTTTTCAATTGTGGGGAAAATAAATAATTACCATTGTAATAAATTTGGTTTATCGGAGTGTTGGTTTTATACTTGATCTTCATCAATTACTCACGTTACGATGTGAAATTATTTAAAATGGAATAAAAAATAATAGTTTAGGTATTAAACGAGTAGTTTAATCTTAAATTAATTATGCATGAAATAAAAATATTAAAAATTTATTGTGGTTTTGGGGATGGTAGGGTCAGGTGGGCTGTTCCATTACTTTTGGTTTTACTTTGCTTTGAGGCAATGTAGTGGTGAGAGGAAGGTATCATCGATCATTTATAAAAACATGGAAAAGGGTTTCTTGCCACCTTAGTTTTGAATTTAACAGCCTTTTCGGAAGAATATTCAGAGAACTAAAGCATTTGAAAATAAAATTATGACAACCAACAACCCCAGTTTCATGCCTTACTCTGATACTTATTTTGCCCACTTGCCTTCATCCAATTTCTTTAGTTTTAGGCACCTAACAAGGCCAAAGGCCGGCCATTACATTTACAAATATCAACTAATCAAACTAAATATCATCTACAACTTTGATAAAATAATACTTACAGCTCCTATATCTATAAATAGTTGACCCTGTTTGTTAGATAATTTAACCTTTGTTAAGAGTGGGCTATGGGGCCATTGTAACCCCAAATATTACGTTTTTTATTTTCATTTTTTATAGATAAAATGTATGTATTAAATTAATACAACTAAGATAATAAAAGAATTCAGACTTGAACCCCCCCCACTCTAAAAACAACAGTGGGTGAAGGCTCGTCTTTAAAATATCATTGCTAAAAAACTCTCACCTGTACATTCTCCCTGATAGAACTAAGAATCTCATCATTACTCTTGGTTAAGCTCTTAAAAACTCTCCTTCGTTCTTCCCAAATAAGGTATATACAAACATTCCACACAACTCTCAAAAGCAAAGTAGAAGGTTTTTTACCTCTCCCATGACTCAAGGCCTTGCTCAACTCCCAATGCCAGTCTCGCACCACGCGCTGAATACCACACCAAGTCAAGATCGTCGTCCATATGTCTCGCGAAAAACAGATGGTCCCTTGACTCCACTTCAACTCCACACAACACACAATTAGCATCCATTGTTAGAATGTTATTAATTTATTATTAGTTTGTTATGGTTTGTTATTAGTTTGTTATGGTTTGTTGGTTACTTGAGCTATGTAAGTGATACTTGTATTAGGTTGTATGTAGAGTATTTCTTCAATGTTCAATAAAAGCTTCATCTCTTAGCCTCCATGACAGCATTTTCACATGGTATCATTCGTTAAAAGATCTGACGTCGTTTTCTCTTCCGCCGTTGCGCACGATTAAGTTCATTTACTGTTATTTCCGATCTCCCATCAAAATTCATTTTCAAAGTTCAAATAATTCCCTTCCGCTCAACATCTGAAATCATGAGCTCTGCCGCAGCAACTACCAAAGGAGGCCGAGGCAAGCCGAAGTCGACGGTCGTTTCTCGACCCAGTAAAGTCGGACTCCAGTTCCCGTCAGCCATGTGGCTCGTTTCCTTAAAAAAAATGATATGCCGAGTGTGTCAGATCTGGTTTTCCCATTTATCTCTCCATCGTACTCGAATATCTCGTCGCCGAGGTTCTGGAATTTGCTGGAAACGCGGCAAGAGACAACAAGAAGAACAGAATAATTCTGAGGCATGTTCAGTTGGCGGTGATGAACGATGAAGAATATTTCGTAGTCTCCTTTCTTTGTTTAGTTAGTTCTCGTGTTTCTGTAGTTTAGTATGCTTGACTTCTGCTGACTTGCTGCTCTTGAAAGTTGGTGTTCTGTTATGGTATGGTTCTATCTGCTTGGATTTCTTATTGAATTTTGAATACTATGCTGGTTGGTTCTTTGTGTGGTGAGGATATTGCAATTTTGTGTTATATGCGCCTCCAATGTGTTTGGCTAAATGCTTCAATGGTATTATTGTTCTGTTATGTGTTATACTGCTGGTTGGAAACAAATGTTGACTGGTTCAAAGTCGATAAAGCCACAGATAAAATTGCACTGCATCCAAAGTCTCAAGTTCAGTCTGAAGCAGGGAAACAAACTTCCATTTGTCCTTGTGATTAATCTTGAGATTCCTGCAAAACCGAATTATAGTTTGTTCCTCTACTATGCTGCTGACCGGCCTGTGAATAACGATTCTTTGCTGGAAAAGTTTTTAGATGGAACGGATGCATTTTGTGATTCAAGATTTAAACTGATACCAAGCATTGTTGAGGGGTATTGGATGGTCAAACATGCAGTTGGAACAAAAGCCTGCCTACTTGGGAAAGCTGTTTCGTGCAAATATTTCAGGCAAGACAATTTCCTGGAGATTGACGTGGACATTGGATCATCATCAGTACCAAGAAGTGTTATTGGCCTTGTCCTTGGATATGTCACAAGCTTAGTAGTAGATCTTGCAATACTAATAGAGGCAAATGAAGAGGCAGAACTTCCAGAGTACATTCTAGGCAGTGTTCAACTGAATCGTGTGAAGACAAATTCTTTGTAAGTTGATGTTGAATGATGGACATTGATACAACATTGCTTTGTTCAGCTATTGACATTTTGGTTTCTACATTCACTGGTATTTCTTCTCCAAAGTTTGACATGGAACTTTGAGGCTTAACAGCCAAGTTACCATAGAAGAAAATATCTGGGGAGGGTTAAGAGTTTAACAGCCTTGCCTTCCTTAACCAAACAAAATATGATGTTTTCTTACGCAAGAGAGGCTTCAGATTGCATCCGAGAGCTCGTAGCTTAACCGCCTTGCTTCCAACAAAAAGAAAGTCCCAATAAGTGAAGAGGAAGAACAATGAAGATGAAAAATAACTCTTGAAAAGAAGAAGAAGAAGAAAATTCGAGGTGTAACCCCCTAGACCCGGCTATGCGTTTCGACTAAGTCTAGTGGATCACATTATGATTCTTTAAGACATTTTTCCGAAACCGTTATTCAATCAATGTAAAATCACATTATAAATGACAAGAAATTATAATAAATCATACTATCAAAACCTAACTTGTAAATATAATACCAATAAGTAATAAATTAATTTAAAACATATCTTAAAAATCAAATCACGATAAACCGAATAGTAATAGCAAAAATGTCATCATATTAAAATCTCATACTTTAAAATAAGGTCCATGTTAACAAAATAAAGTCAACTTGCAAAGTAAAAACATTACAATCAGATATACTTCAAGAGATATGTTGATCCTCCAAGTGCTCAATCCAGGGTATCTAACCAACAGTATCTGAAAGGTGGAAAACATTTTCGAAAAGTGAGCTAGGCTCAGTGTGTCCCAACATTACCATAAAATTACAATAGGTACACTAAACAAATCATAGTCCATTAAGTCCCATAAAATTATACTGCAGTAAATCTCTTTAAAAAGCGTTACCTTAAGGGAACATCTTAGGGCCTGAGAGCCTACCCAAGATAGATTTCGGGGCCGTGGGGCCTACCTAAGAACACATCTTAGGGCTGTAGGGCCTACCCGAGAATGATCTCAGGGCCGCAGAGCCTACCTAAGAGTCACATTAGGTCCATAAAATTTTCCATCTTGATCAGAGCTGTACTTTATAAATTCGTATTCCAAAAATTCAATTGCACCGTGTTATAAATTCCATAAATCCATAAACATGGTAATCATATACCATTTCAAAACAAATATCAGATAACATTCATAATCCATAAATAATCACATTAAATCGGTGCATCAACAATACGGTAACCAAAGAATTCAGTGTACCACATATTAAAACAAATAAAACAGTTCAGTAATAAATAGGGAACACACCTCGATAATAGTTTCAAATAGTAGATCTACTAATTGCTGGTTTCACCACGCTCTGCTATAGTTTTCGAACCTATTTTGTAGTAACACTATATTACTTATGGGTAACATAAATAAATCTCTAAAATCATAAAATTTACGGGTCTTACGGGTGAATACTGGCATACATGGTTTAACTGATCTAGAAGAGCTGGGTCGAGCTGTTGAACGATCCGGAGAGTCTCGTGTACCTTCAAATAATAATAATTTATCAGCCCCAAATCTTACTTAATTGTTCAAAGCTAAAATTCTTAAGTATATAAGCATTTTCTGGGTTTGACTATCAATTTGGAGGATTTAGAGCCTGAATTTGGCCAAACGGATTGCGGAATCAGAATCAGGACGTCGAAAAACATAAAGTATGACTTTTCAAAAATTCAAATTATTGGTCAAAGTCAAAGTCAACCACTTTGACCATCAATTTAGAGACCTTCGGGTTCGAATTTGGTGAAACGGACTGCGGAAATGGATTAGGCACGTCGAAAACTATCAGGATAGGTATACTCGGAAAAGATTTACGGTCGTTTAAGGGTCGGTCAAAGCCATTTTAAGTTTTGGTCAAAGAAAGTCAACGGTCCAGTCAACGGTCGGGTCGGGTCAACAGTCGGGTCGGGTCAACAGTCGGGTCGGGTCAACCCGGTTCAGACCGGTCAAACCGGTTCAAAACTGGTCAAACCGGTTTTCCAATAGCTCACTCTCCCTACGGCGGCGCGTGCGGCGCGTGAACAGTGCTACGGTGTCGGAAAATTCCCGGAAAAATTCCTAAAAATTATTTTGAGCGATTTCGAGATACTTACAACAATCGGTTCAAATTTTTGAATGGCGGAGAGCTCGATTTCAACTCGGCCGAAACTTTGACTGCTCCACCTCCTCACGCGCCGCCGTCGACGGCGAACAAGGTTGACACCGGTGAACTCGAAACAGCACAAGGAACACGATGGTGTAGGAGGTGTCGTAAACAGAGCAACGATCGGCGGTGAATTTGAGATTTTCTCGGCGATGGAGCTAAAAATAACGTCGATACTTTGACTGGAAATTCCCAACGTTTGGCAGCGTTTCGCTTCAATTAAATTGAAGGGTTTGTTCCTCGCTTGAAGATGAACACAACGGTGATTTTAAAACGACGATCGGAATTCGGACGGCGCCGGAATCGAGGTCGAAAACCGACGTAGGGAAAGGGAATTTGGGCGTGGTTTTCTGTTTGAAACAGAAAACCACGATACCACATATATACCCAAACTTACCTAATTATTTTGGGTAAATTCAGGGTTTGATCCCTAAATTTTTTTTAACTCTAAAACAAGCTCCAAATTTTAAAATCTTTCAATTTAGTCCCCAATTTTTGCCAATTTTCACAATTAACCTCCAATTCCAATTAAATATTATTTTTGTAAATATTCGGGTTGTTACAATTCTCCCCCTCTACAAGAAATTTTGTCCTCGAAATTTACCTTATGAGAATAGTTGAGGAAACTGAGCCTCCATTGACTCCAATGTCTCCCAAGTAGCTTCTGAGGGGCCTCGATTACTCCATTGAACTTTGACCATTGGAATGCGCCTATTCCGAAGAACTCTCTCATCTCTTTCTAAGATATGAATGGGCTCTTCCTCATATGACAAATCAGGTCTCAGCTCTACTTCCTCAACCTGAATGATGTGACTTGGATCTGGACGGTATCGCCTTAACATAGACACATGAAAAACATCATGAATACGACTAAGATGGGAAGGCAACTCGAGCTGATTAGCAACAGGTCCTACCCTCTTCAAGATACGAAATGGTCCAATAAATCTTGGACTCAATTTACCCTTACGCCCGAATCTCAATACTTTCTTCCAGGGTGAAACCTTCAAAAAGACCTGATCTCCAACCTCAAACTGTATATCCTTCTCCTTTGATCTGCATAAGATTTCTGCCTATCAAATGCCTCTTTCATACGGTCACGGATTAATCTGACTGTGTCCTCCGTCTCACGCACTAAATCAGGTTCCAACGTTTTCCTATCACGCAACTCAGTCCAACAGATCGGAGTGCGACATTTACGCCCATAGAGTGCTTCATAGGGTGCCATACGAATGCTGGTCTGATAATTGTTATTGTAAGCAAATTCAGCCAAAGGCAAAAAGTTCTCCCAACTACCATGAAAATCGATTACACAACCCCGCAACATATCCTCCAGAATCTGAATTACTCTCTCAGATTGACCATCAGTTTGTGGATGAAAGGATGTACTATAATCCAATCTTGTTCCCAAAGTTGTATGTAACGCCTTCCAAAATCTCAAAGTAAATCTCGGATCTCGATCAGAAATAATAGACAATGGAACACCATGCAATCTGACAATCTCTGAAATATACAATCTTGCCAGCTTGTCCAAAGTATAATTTACTCGCACAGGAATAAAGTGAGCTGCCTTTGTAAGTCTGTCAACAATCACCCAAACTGAATCTTTTTTCGAAGGAGTCATAGGCAAGCCAGTAACAAAATCCATAGTAATACGCTCCCATTTCCATTCAGGAATCTTGATAGGCTGTAACAAACCTGATGGATGTTGATGTTCCGCCTTAACTTGTTGACAAGTCAAACACCTAGCCACAAAATCAGATATGTCTTTCTTCATCTCAATCCAATGATACCTCTCTCTCAAATTCCGGTACATCTTATCTCCTCCGGGGTGCATAGCATATGGACTACTATGAGCCTCAGTAAGGATAGTCTACCTCAACTCAGCATCATCAGGCACACAATATCTACCTTTAAAGCATAAAACTTCATCCTGATCAATTGCGTAATCTGAGTTTGTCCCCTGCTCTACTTGCTCAAAGATGGAAATCAAGAAGCTATCAAGGGGCTGCTTAGCCTTGATCTCTTCAACCAAGGTCGGCTTAACTTGCAGTTCAGCTAACAAAGTGCCATCGTCATATAAATTCATCCTGGCCATTAAAGATCTCAACTCTGATACCGCCTTTCGACTCAAAGCATCCGCTACAATGTTAGCTTTACCAGGGTGATAATCAATCACACAATCATAATCCTTTAGAAGTTCTAGCCAGCGACGCTGTCTCAAATTAAGCTCCTTCTGGGTCAAAAGATACTTTAAACTCTTATGATCCGTGAAAATGTAACACTTCTCTCCATAAAGATAGTGTCTCCAAATCTTCAAGGCAAAAATCACTGCTGCTAACTCCAAATCGTGAGTAGGATAATTACACTCATGCGGTCGTAGCTGACGGGATGCATAAGCCACCACCTTACTTTCCTGCATTAAAACACAACCAAGTCCTGAATGTGAAGCATCACTATAAACTGTAAAATCCTTCCCGGACTGTGGTTGAATCAACACCGATGCTTGAGTCAAAACCGCCTTTAATTTCTCAAAGCTCTCCTGTTGTGCCTCGCCCCAGTCAAACGACACATTCTTCCTTAACAACTTTGTCAAAGGAGAAGCAATGATCGAAAAGCACTCGACAAAACGTCGATAATAACCAGCCAAGCCCAAGAAACTGTGAATCTCAGAGATGTTCTTGGGTCGTTTCCAATTCACAATAGCCTCGATCTTGCCTGGATCAACCTGAACACCTCGCGCCGAAATAATATGCCCCAGAAACGACACTTCTTGAAGCCAAAACTCACACTTGCTTAGTTTGGCATATAGACGATGCTCTCTCAAAGTTCGCATAACGATCTTCAAATGCTCGTCATGCTCTGCCTCAGTACGAGAATAGATCAGAATATCGTCAATGAAGACCACCACAAATTGATCCAAATATGGTCGGAACACCCGATTCATCAAATCCATGAAAGCTGCAGGAGCGTTCGTCAAACCAAAAGGCATCACTAAAAATTCATAATGACCATATCTAGTGCGAATGGCCGATTTTGCAACATCAGATCCTTTAACTTTCAATTGATAATACCCCGAACGAAGATCAATCTTAGAGAATACAGTAGCTCCTCGCAATTGATCAAATAAGTCATCAATCTTGGGTAGTGGGTATTTATTCTTGACCGTCATCTTGTTCAATTTCCGATAGTCAATACATAATCTTAGCGACCCATCCTTCTTTTTCACGAACAGAACTGGAGCTCCCCATAGTGAAGTACTATGTCGGATAAATCATCGATCGAATAATTCTTGCAATTGGACTTTCAACTCCTTAAGTTCCTTTGGAGCCATACGATAAGGTGCCATAGAAATAGGTGAAGATCCCGGATAAGTCTCAATCTCGAACTCTACCTCTCTATCAGGAGGTAACCCAGGCAACTCCTCAGGAAAAACATCAGGAAACTCGCTAACTGTACGAATCTCCTCGATTGTGGACAATGCACCTTTAGTGTTCAAAATACAGGCAATGAAAGTCTCATATCCCTTTCGGATCATACGATCAATTTCCATCGCTGAAACTATATTGGAGAGATAGCCACGCCGTTCACCAATTAACACAACAGTCGACCATCTGAAGTCTTCAAGGTAGCCCGCTTGTACTCGCAATCCATATTTACCTTGTGTTTATTCAACCAATTCATCCCAAGAATTAGATCAAACTCCTCTAGAGGAAGCTTCATAAGATCAGCGAGAAAAATTTCTCCCTGCACCTCCAAAGGACAACGCCGAAATACTTTATTCACTAATACCGCTTGTCCTACTGGACTTGTAACTGTAACAGTATTTTCAGTGTTCTCGATCGAAATCTGAAGGTTTCGAGATACTGAGCTCGATACATAGGAGTGGGTGGAGCCATTGTCCAATAGTACAAAGTATGGAATGGAATAAATAGTAAATGTACCTGCAATAACCTCAGGCTCATCTCTGTCATCACGATGTCTAGTGGCATAAACCAAGGCTGGTTGTCTAGCCTCAGAAACTGTTGGCCCTCTATTTTGCTGGGGTCGGGCTCTACTGTCTGTCCTGGACGCTGAACCACGAGCCTTTACTTGGCTACGATCTCTATTTGGAGTCTGTACTGTAGTCTGAGAACGCACAGGAGTCTGGGTAGCGGTCCGCTCAGACGAAGCTAGCTGAGGACAATCCCTCCGAAAATGTCCACTAGATCCACAATGAAAACATGCTCCGGTCTTCCTATAACACTCTCATCTGTGTCGTTTCCCACAAAAGTCACACTGAGGCACTAGAACCGGAACCGAAGACCACCTCTACTAACAGCTGAAGGTGATGATGCTGTAGGCCTGAAGCGTGTATTGCTCCTCTGAGGGGCTGAAGTACGAGTCCTCTTACCGGACTGTGCGGACGATTCAGTAGGGCCAAAAGATTTCCTAGATCGCTCCTGATCAACACGCTCTCTACCAGAAGCTAACGCCTCCATCTCCTCAGCATTCTTGGCTCTCCTTACCAGCACATCAAAATTCTCATCTTGAAGGGCTACCACCTGTCTACGTAGCTCGTATCTGAGTCTGAGGGCAAATTTATAGCATCGATCTCTCTCGGTAGGCACCAGACTGATTCCATACTTTAACAATTTCAAGAACTCTATCTCATACTCTGAAACAGTCATGTCACCCTGAACCAAGTCCTGAAACTGCTGTCGTCTCTGGACTAAGTAGCGCTCACCCAAGAATCAGCTCCAAAAGCGCTCCTTGAAGAAATCCCATGTCAAACGATCGGTAGGAACACTACCGGTCACTGACTCCCACCATGTGTGGGCATTGCCATCTAACATCGCTACTGCCACCAAATATCTCTTAGTTGAGTCCAAACCCAACTGATCCATGCGTCTTTCTGTATCCTGTAGCCAATCTTCTACTTCAGTAGGAATTCCTCCAAGCTGTCCTCCAAAAGTCCTGACCCCATTAGCAATTAGAGTCTGCGAAATAGGAACCTCAGATACAACACCAGCAGCTCTGACTGCTCCCTGTATCAACTGCAGAAACTGTCTACTAAAAGTCTCATCCAAAGTAACTCCGGTAGATTCTGGCTCAATATCGGTCGCTCCTATGATCGGTGTAGTCATGCCAATACCATCGGTAGGAGGCAGATTCGTTGGGGTCGAAGGAGCAGGATCACCTATCGGAGGTGGAGGAACTACTTGTATCTCATCGATCGGATCTGCAAATCTAGCCACTCGACCTCGTCCACGGCTAGTTCGACGACCACGTCTAGCACTCATTTTTTGTGGATCTCAAGTTTACTATAGAAGATAAAACTTATGGTTAGACAAGCACTTGGAGTCTCTAAACATAATTAAAATCTTAATAACTTTGTGACATGGCCTTAGGAACTTGTTTTGTAAATATTTCAAAATCGTATTTTCAATGTGGACTCATACACAGTCCGAGGTTTAAAAACCAAAAGCTCTGATACCAATAAATGTAACCCCCTAGACCCGGCCTATGCGTTTCGACTAAGTCTAGTGGATCACATTATGATTCTTTAAGACATTTTTCCGAAACCGTTATTCAATCAATGTAAAATCACATTATAAATGACATGAAATTATAATAAATCATACTATCAAAACCTAACTTGTAAATATAATACCAATAAGTAATAAATTAATTTAAAACATATCTTAAAAATCAAATCACGATAAACCGAATAGTAATAGCAAAAATGTCATCATATTAAAATCCCATACTTTAAAATAAGGTCCCTGTTAACAAAATAAAGTCAACTTGCAAAGTAAAAACATTACAATCAATATACTTCAAGAGATATGTTGATCCTCCAAGTGCTCAATCCAGGGTATCTAACCAACAGTATCTGAAAGGGGGAAAACATTTTCGAAAAGTGAGCTAGGCTCAGTGTGTCCCAACATTACCATAAAATTACAATAGGTACACTAAACAAATCATAGTCCATTAAGTCCCATAAAATTATACTGCAATAAATCTCTTTAAAAAGCGTTACCCTAAGGGAACATCTTAGGGCCTGAGAGCCTACCCAAGATAGATTTCGGGGCCGTGGGGCCTACCTAAGAACACATCTTAGGGCCGCAGGGTCTACCCGAGAATGATCTCAGGGCCGCAGAGCCTACCTAAGAGTCACATTAGGTCCGTAAAATTTTCCAGCTTGATCAGAGCTGTACTTTATAAATTCGTATTCCAAAAATTCAATTGCACCGTGTTATAAATTCCATAAATCCATAAACATGGTAATCATATACCATTTCAAAACAAATATCAGATAACAGTCATAATCCATAAATAATCACATTAAATCGGTGCATCAACAATACGGTAACCAAAGAATTCAGTGTACCACATATTAAAACAAATAAAACAGTTCAGTAATAAATAGGGAACACACCTCGATAATAGTTTCAAATAGTAGATCTACTGATTGCTGGTTTCACCACGCTCTGCTATAGTTTTCGAACCTATTTTGTAGTAACACTATATTACTTATGGGTAACATAAATAAATCTCTAAAATCATAAAATTTACGGGTCTTACGGGTGAATACTGGCATACGTGATTTAACTGATCTAGAAGAGTTGGGTCGAGCTGTTGAACGATCCGGAGAGTCTCGTGTACCTTCAAATAATAATAATTTATCAACCCCAAATCTTACTTAATTGTTCAAAGCTAAAATTCTTAAGTATATAAGCATTTTCTGGGTTTGACTATCAATTTGGAGGATTTAGAGCCTGAATTTGGCCAAACGGATTGCGGAATCAGAATCAGGACATCGAAAAACATAAAGTATGACTTTTCGAAAATTCAAATTCTTGGTCAAAGTCAAAGTCAACCACTTTGACAGTCAATTTAGAGACCTTCGGGTTCGAATTTGGTGAAACGGACTGCAGAAATGGATTAGGCACGTCGAAAACTATCAGGATAGGTATACTCGGAAAAGATTTACGGTTATTTAAGGGTCGGTCAAAGCCACTTTAAGTTTTGGTCAAAGAAAGTCAACGGTCAACGGTCCAGTCAACGGTCGGGTCGGGTCAACAGTCGGGTCAGGTCAACAGTCGGGTCGGGTTAACAGTCGGGTCGAGTCAACCCGGTTCAGACCGGTCAAACCGGTTCAAAACTGGTCAAACCGGTTTTCCAGCAGCTCACTCTCCCTGCGGCGGCGCGTGCGGCGCGTGAACAGTACTACGGTGTCGGAAAATTCCCGAAAAAATTCCTAAAAATTATTTTGAGCGATTTCGAGATACTTACAACAATCGGTTCAAATTTTTGAACGGCGGAGAGCTCGATTTCAACTCGGCCGAAACTTTGACTGCTCCACCTCCTCACGCGCCGCCGTAGACGGCGAACAAGGTTGACACCGGTGAACTCGAAACAGCACAAGGAACACGATGGTGCAGGAGGTGTCGTAAACGGAGCAACGATCGGCGGTGAATTTGAGATTTTCTCGGCGATGGAGCTTAAAATAACGTCGATACTTTGACTAGAAATTCCCGACGTTTGGCAGCGTTTCGCTTCAATTAAATTGAAGGGTTTGTTCCTCGCTTGAAGATGAACACAACGGTGGTTTTAAAACGACGATCGGAATTCGGACGACGCCGGAATCGAGGTCGGAAACCGACGTAGGGAAAGGGAATTTGGGCGTGGTTTTCTGTTTGAAACAGAAAACCACGATACCACATATATACCCAAACTTACCTAATTATTTTGGGTAAATTCAGGGTTTGATCCATGAATTTTTTTTAACTCTAAAACAAGCTCCAAATTTTAAAATCTTTCAATTTAGTCCCCAATTTTTGCCAATTTTCACAATTAACCTCCAATTCCAATTAAATATTATTTTTGTAAATATTCGGGTTGTTACACGAGGAAAGTTGAAGAAAGAAGATGTTTTTAGGTGAAAGAGAATTGTCCGATAAATTGTTCATCAAGACGGCAAGACAGTTGAATTCCAACTTATTAAATTTGCATTCTTTGTTTGATCAACTCTCTAATAGCAAGTTCATTTTGAAGAAAATTAGAAGGTTGAAAAGTAGAGTGAATGTTAGAGTGTTATTAGTTTGTTATGGTTTGTTATTAGCTTGTTATTAGTTTGTTATGGTTTGTTGGTTACTTGAGCTATATAAGCCATACTTGTATTAGGTTGTATGCAGAGTATTTCTTCAATGCTCAATAAAAGCTTCATTCTGTCATGTCTGCATCTTTAAGTTTTCATCACTCTCAGCCTCCATGGCAGGATTCTCACATCCGCAACAATCTCTATCCTCATCAATCTATCCTTTGTAGCCAACCGTTCCATAATGGCCAACCTCGATACAATCCCATGTTGAGGATCATGGAGTGGAAAACCACAACAACTTGTGACAAGAAACCTTCTCCCTCCTAACTCTCGTCTCATACCAAATCTTGCTGGTACGGAATTGGCTCAAATTAGCAGGCGTGGTAAACAAACGCCTCACTTCCATCCTCATCGAGAAGATCTTTCTCAAACTCCAACTAATACCCCCTCTCATTTTCATTTTTACTATTAAAATTCGAATCCATTGTTTAGATCTCTAATTTTAAGTTATTTTTGGATTATTAAAATCTAAAATTTTATTTTTCAAATCAAAATCAGGACGGCCTCATTGGCATCCCTACATGTATGATCAAGTTTAGACCTCATGACGTAGCTTAGGCCAACTTTTGGCCCTTCCTGATGAAAGCACAGCCGGCTTTGATTTGTTCACTTTTGTAGGGATATACTATAAATGTATATTGATTTCAGTTGTGTTTGCATTTTTAAATAACACAAATTGACTAAGATGTTCCTAGTTTATTCGTGAATAAGATTAAGAACAAATTTAAACACAGAATTATAAATAAATAAAATTCATTACTCAGTTTTATCTTTGTGTGTGGCATCAAATGGTGGCAGTCAATTTAAGTTGATTTATAAACATAAATATCTTACTATGAGGCCAATAAATAATTGGCAAGTCTTTCATATTAGATTTAGATGATCTCTTTTTTTTCAATTATGTAGATGATTTGGTATGATTGGAATTTGAGTGTTAGTCATTGTTAGCTGATTTGGATGATGACTTTAGTCTTTAAGGGACAAAGACATGTCCTACGTCCTCAACCTAATTAAGGATAAAGTCTTCTCTCCATCTCTTTTTTCCTTAAGAAAAGCAAAAATATTTTTCTTTCTTTTTCCTTCGAATATGTCTAATTCAAGTTAGGGTCTATTTTAGTTTAATTATACTACAATGTTTAGTTGTAGTCATGTATACATTCATACTTTAATTTATCGGACTCTTCTGTGTTATATATAATTCTAGTATGTTTTGATTATATATATCTTTATAATTGTATGTGTCTTTGTATATTTTCAAAATCCATATTATAAAACATGTCAAAATGACAAGTATAAGTGAAAGAGAAGTATTGGGGAGATGATCCTATTTTTTAAAAATTTAAAATTTTAATTAATTTTTATATTTTTATTAACCATCTAATTTAATACCTTTTAAATTTTTAATATAACTTTATTAAAAATTCATATTCCCTATTTTGGTTGTTAACGTTAGCGAGTCAAAGTAAGGGTGGTAAACTAGGTTCGACGAAATGAGAACAAATAGTGCTCTAACGTACTAGGTAAAGGATTTGGTGACACACATCTAGGGATGGGCATGGTCGCGACCTAAAATTTTTATATTTTTCACCTGATCTGAATTTAACTCGACTTTTTGAGATAAAATCTGAATATGACCCGACCCGAAATAATAATAAAATATTATTTTTATTTAATAAAATTAGTAATTTAATTGAAAAATAATATATAGAGTTATATTATTATAATTATTCTTAAATATATAAGGTAAAATTATATTTTTTTTGGGGTTGGATCTGGTATTTTTCACCCTAAAACCGAATCCGACCCGATCTGAACATCACCTTTAAAAAATTTGACCTGACTCAAACCCCAATTTAAAAAACTCAACCCAATCGAGTCGGATTCGAGTATGATGCACATCCCCAAACACATCCAGAATTTCACCCACTTCACATTTCTCCCTATTTTATTTATAAAAAAAATAATAATTAAAATTTTAATAATTGATGATAAACATTATATTTTTATTTTAAAATGGCATTTATGTATTACTATTATAAAATATGAAAATAATAATTTTAGTTTAAAAATTTTAAGAAATGTTGGGTTTCTAATAACATCTTTCATAATTTTATATTAATTTAAGGTGATTAGATTGATTTTAAAATAAAAACTGTTGGTGTAACCCATCACATCAAATCAAACCTAACTAGAAAATAGTAAAAATAAAAACTGTTAGTTTAACCCATCACATCAAATCAAACCTAACTAAAAAATAGTAAAAATAAAAACAGTTCGTGAATGCAACAGTCTTAATATACAATTAATAAATGGCGTTATCAGTTTTGTTATTATTTTTTTATATTTTCAGTAAAAATTACCTAAAATATTATTATTTTTATCGGTTTTGTTATTATTGGGTGTTTTACCTATTTTGTTAACATATACGGTAAAGTGTTACCTAAAACATTATTTTTTACATATTTTATTATTATTGGGCGCTTTACCTGAAATGTTAATAAACATTAATATTTTACGTAGAAATAATAATGATTTAAGTAAATTTTTACTGAAAATATTAAAAAAAATCGATAATATCTTTCCTTAGTTATATATTAAGATTATAATACAATAGAATTTCGATACCCATCACATCAAATCAAACCTAACTGGAAAATAGTAAAAATAAAAAAAATGTGGTTCACGTGCATGAAATTCGACGCTCTATCTATAAAGTGGACCCGATGACGACAAAAATCCCCACCATGATTCACCCACGTATTCGTCGACATGGGGTCAAATCCAAGGCCACCACGCAAAATCATTCCCAACAAGGTCGTGGTCATCCCTGATTGGTTCATGTGCCATACGCCATTTACCCAACCGCCTAAAAAAACCTAAGCTCCGTCCTGTCTGACCAGGACCTTCTTCATCGGACACCACGTGGTACGTCGACCTACCGAAATGCGGCCACGTCGTCCGAGGTAAAACGGTGCCACGTTACACAATTACGTAGTGCGGTTTAACTAAAATCCCAACCCTTTCTGTGTGTATGTATATATATACACACGAAGGTTTTGGGTGGAAATCCAATTCACGATAGGTTTTTTCAACAAGGACAAAAGGATCAGTGACAAATGGAAGCACAGCTTCATAGAACATCTTCGATCGAGTGCGAGCCCAGAACGTTGAGTATTGATCAAATCCAAGGTGCTAGGGTATGTTTTTAACCTTCTTTCCCTTCATTTATTTATCTTTGAATATGTTTTGACTGGATTGAGTTTTGAAACAGGAGGCTGCCATGTATGTGGTGAGTACCAGAACCATCGAAGAAGCCATGTCTATTTTCACTCAGGTAACAATCTTTTCCCCTCCCCTCAACTTAGCTCAAGTAAACACCACTTTGTTGATTAGATTTTATCATTACAAAAGATTATTATTTTATTTATTAAGGTTTTATGAGTATATAATATTTTAAATACGATAATAACAACGGTCTACGTATAGGGCATGGTATATCGATTATCAGTTGGAACTGTAAACTTGAAAGCTCTACCAGAAAATCTGTATATATATATATATATATATGTAAGTAGAGCAACGTGATGGAAGTATATTTCGGGGACCTAAACATGATATATGAAACAGTAATACGAATAATATGCTTAAAATATAAATTAAAATTAATAAAATATAAGATATTATGATACACTGAAGTATATAAGCAAAATATAATCACATATAGTTAAAACAATAATCACATAAATTTAGTTTGTGTTGGATGAATGTATTTACTATTTAGTATAGTTTTTCTATTAATCTGGGGTAAATACAAAGATAATTTTTTTGAATGCTCGTACTCCTGACGTTCGTAGTACTCGAACTTGATACCTCAAAAAATAATAATAATATTTTTACCACCAAAGTCGCTTGGTTCGTGTAATATTTAGTATTTTTTAAATATAAATTTATGGAAGGTTGATTATCCTCCAACTTTAGAGTGAGGAGGTGGTTATTATAAATACTCAAATAATTCATGTATAATTTTCTTGGTGCATTCATTAAGGCCCTTCATATATAAACAATAATTGTAATAGTTTCATTAGAAACGAAGTTTCTATCTTCAGTGCATGAAGAGTTGTTAGTTGTACACTAATTTAACCTTTGTATTGTTTCTATTTTTCAATAAATTTTAGTCACTTTTTTAATCAGAAAACTAAAAAAAGTTGTTTTAAATTGTTGTTTCCTTTGGGATGATGAACAGGGATTAGAGCCGGTGGTTTGCCCTGCAGGAGATAACATAGATACCTTCCTTTGGGATGATGAACAGGGATTAGAGCCGGTGGTTTGCCCTGCGGGAGATAACATAGATACCACCATGGATCTCAATGAAATGGAGTACTTCCAAGACCTGGACTTGCAAGGAATGCGCGACGTCGTTTCTGCTCCTTTCTAGTTTACCTTTTTTGTTTTTAGATAAAATACACGTCACTCAGTTATTCGTAATATTACAAATGAGTCACTAATTTTCATTGATTCATTTGTAATGAATAATCGAGTTATCTTTGATATAAATTACCCGTTTTTTCTAATATAATAATACTTTTGTGCAGGGTGGAATTCTGGTTGACAATCGTTTTATTTCATTTGTTCTTTTATTTACAGTTGAAACAACTCTCCCCCCTTCTAAAAGAAAAAGAAATGCTAGACATGTATGTGTGTGTAGCACGAATTATTTGGACTATAATATAAAATATGATTGAGAGATCATACATACTTTTTATTGAAGAGTAATCATACATAATAATAACAAAATCATGTTTTATATAAACTCTTTGATGGCAACGGGGATGCACCCATCATGGGTAAAACCACCAACCAACCCTCCAAAATTTCTAAAGATCTGCCAAAAAGGTATTTGAACCGCTAAAACCAGCTCCTTTATTTGCATTTTTAGTCTTTGTCCCTGCAAACAACACAACTAATCACAATCATAGACATCCAACAAAGTTCTAATGTTCTTCCAACTATATATCAATTCTCCATGGCTACAGTTGAAACCTATGTCATGTTATACAAGAAACATGAAACCATTTAATGAACTGAATGCCAACTTTGGGAATTCTTGATGATACTTGGATGCTAATTTTTTTATATTAGCTTAAGAAAAGTCTTCAAGTGAAAATGTCTTGTCAAGGTTGAAACGAGAGCAAGCATACCTTTCTTAGAACGAGGAGGATTATCATCCACTTCCACCTCATCACTATCAGTGTCTGAGCTGGCATCTTGACCTTTTACAGTGCTTTCAGAACTTTGCAATATATCATTTAGATCCCACAACTGCATTACATAAATAAATTACATTGCACTTTAGTCAGATGTAATGAAGTCATCCACCAAAGCATCTGGATTATCCCAAGCTACTGGCTCCACTTGTTACAAGTGCTAACCGTCACACTGATTTTTGCAGCGAATAACTTCCATACAGTTTACGACTTTGCCAACGAAAATTCTCCATGCACGATGCAATCATTCATATGCCAAAGAATATACGAGGTAAATTTCTAGTTTTCAAGCAACCAAAGAGGGAGAGAAATACACACCTTCAACATCTGATCATGTGATATACTACCAAGAAATCTTCTATCATGATAAAAAGCTACAAATAGAAAACAGGCAAGCATTTTCAGCAATCAGGGAGAAAGAGAAAATAATTCCAGCAAGGAAAGCATAGAAAGAAAATGACCAACTCTAAGAGCAAAGAATACAAAGCTTAAAGCACAGATCCGATTTTGAATTAAGAGTGTAGTCGGTTGTTCATGAGAACACCAATTAACAACACCTCTTACACCGTTATATAAAAGTAAGCCCGGACGCTGAGAAAAGATGGCGTTTTTTGTCTGCTTGAACAGGGATATAGAGCATGCTAATATTAAGCGGCCACTAGGCAAAACCAGCATCTCACTTTTCACACCAGCTTTTAAATATTGGCCTCTTGCTTTCCTAGTTTACTAATAAAGCAAACACATGTAACATACGTTCATATAGACAAAAGCTCATAAAACATGCCAACATTAAACAGCTATAATTATAGCCTCATAGGCACTGCTTTATTGCAACTTCTGAGACCAGCATTTGTATGTTGCCATTTGCTTATCTTTTGTGATAAAGCAAACAGAACAATTTTACATTCAGTTAAAAGGAACAACAAACCCAAATATAAAGGTTTCAAAATATAAGTAAAATAATACTTTTTCTTTGTCAAATTTTATAATTTGAAATTCTAAAAAGAAATTGCTTTTGTATCAAAATGCTACTTTCTGCTATTAACTTTTGAAATCAAATGCAGATAGTTATAAGCATAGAAAAGAGACACCTTCGTAAAATTAGCCATGCCCAAAGGTCAGATTAATGTACCTAGAGGTCGAAAGAGAACATAGTTAACAAAACATTGATAAGAAAGGGGGAACGAAATGTACCAAGTCCCTCAACTGGATATTCTGAATGCTCTGCAATTGGTTGTATGATTCTGTTAGGTATATGCCTACTAGGCTGGGGAAAAATCCAAACAAATTTAAATCAATGTTAGAGAAGGCAGATCAATCAACATGTAAATAAATATCTCCTTCATGCTCATGCTCACCTGATGAGTCCACTCTCAGTGCCTTCTGCATGGCGGAATTAAAAGGTGTTCCTTGTTATGCTGGAATGAACCCTTCTTCGAGAAGTTGGCTGGTAGATGGGGCAGTGTGGTAGATATCCATGATAATACAAGGAAAAGAGAAGATCTCACAATGGCAAGAATCTTATTGAAGGTGGAAAGTCCTTTTGATGTTCCAGAGGTTATTACTCTTGGATCGTATGGAAGATCATACAAAGTAAGTATCAAGATTGGATCAGCTAGTGAATATTCTAGTTCGTTTTTCAATAATTTTCCGGTGGAGGATTCCGGTGAGATATTTTTTGAAGAGAGGATGTCTGAGAAGGATGAAGACAGATTGTTGTCAGTTCATGGGGAAGGTGAGACTTGCGCAGAAGGGGAAATCGTTTGTCAGTGGACAATTGGATTGACCAGGGAGTGTTTCGTGTTTCTGGAGGAGCTAGTGAGGACAGACAGCTAGCAAGACTTTCCTTAGATAGGAAAGATAGTAAATGTGGTCTGTCAGAAAGTAAATGTGGTCTGTCAGAAAGTCATACTGTTGGAAAGTTTAAAGTTGGTGAGTATGCAGGTTTGGGATTAGAAGTCAAAATTATTCGGCTGATGGATCTCAGGCCCATTCTGAAGATTCTGGGCAGTCTGGGTCAAAACTTTTCGGGTTTTATTCTGGGCCAGCATATACATTAATAAGTTTGGGGAATTGGTTGAAACTTCATTTATCAGAAAAAGCAGGGGAGTGTCCAAGGTATGGAATCGAGTCCAATTGTAGAGAAGCCATTTAGTGTAGAGATAGACCCCGAAGAAGAAAATTTAAGACCATTGGAACAGGTTCAAATAACAACTCAAGGGGAGGCATTACTTCGCTCTAGAAGGGAGTTACAACAGAGTAAATGTGCTGGAACTAGAAGTCTGAGCAATTGCAAAAGGGTTTACAACAGGTCAGAGGGAAAGAAGATACTGGTATGGATTTTTTGAACATCTCGTCTGAAACAGGGGTGCCGTAGTTAAGCAAGGGGCTAGATGTGATTCCAGTACTAATATTCAGTTCTGTTTATCACAAGAACTTGCTGAGGGGATCTTGATCCTTATCTTGACAATGGATATGGGGTGGGAGTTGTAGGAAGGGAGATTGAAGGTTACTTTTCAAAGGGATTGCTTAAAGTCCAAATCTGGTTTGCTGATTAGAAGGAAGAGAAGAACTAAAAGGATCCTGTATCGTGAAGCCCTAGACCAGTGAGCATTGATACAGCATCCTCCTCAGCTTTTTCGATTCTGTTGAAAGAAGCGGTGGAAACTTGGGAGGTTAGCAAGCTTTTGGTGTGTCTTTTAAGGAAGGGAAAGAAGCCTTTTTTGGATAAATCATAGCTTTAGAGAAAGCGTAAATGGGTTAATAATGGATTGGTTGATTGAGGAGTGTGTCTGCACCTATTTCCTTTTTGATGATGACAAGCTAGTAATATGTTCATGGAATGTTAGGGGTTTGGGGAAAAACGAGAAAAAGAGGGCTGTTCAGATTTAGTCTCCAACTTAATCCTACTTTTCTTTGGCTGCAAAACTAAGACTGAGAAATTTAGGAAGTCTTTTTTTAGGAGAAGTGGAATTAAAACTAAAAGGAATTTTGGAATCTCCTTCAGTTGATCAGCGGGGGGCCTGTTGTGGTGTTGGGATGACAATGTTTTTTGAGCTGGGAATCAGTTTGTTAGCAGGAGATTCATAGCTACTTTCGGTAAACTTCGGAGTATTGATCCGGGTGTGGTTTCATTAATGTCTACGGTCCACAGTGGAGGAGGAGAAATCTGGTTTTTTGAAGAATTGAGCAGTTTTCTTAGTGGACAGACTTATCCCATTTGTGTGGGAGGGGATTTCAATGTATATTTACAAGAATGAGAAGTTGGGAAGGGTCAAGTAGAGTTCATGGAGATCTTTAATGAGTTCATTCTTCATACGGGCTTGATTGATCTTCCTTTGAACGGGGGTAGGTTCACTTGGTGTAATAACCAAGATAATCCCACTTTTGTTAGATTGGACCGTTTTTTTTGGTTGATTGTCGTTTCCTAGAGCTGTTTCCGGCGTGTGCAGTCGCTTCTACCAAGATCTTTGTCAGATCATAATGCTATAGTCTGGAGAATAAAGGGGTGGACTGGGGTAGAAAACCCTTTAGATTATTCAATTATTTGATGGATGAGGAGGGTTTTGAGGATCTGTTGTTTCTTCTTTTCAGAGTGGTAAGGATAGTCAGAATGAGGCAGGCGTTTTTAGTCTGATGAGGAACACCAAACATGCAATTAAGAAGTGGTCTGGGAACAAGAGAAGTATCCAGGTGCTTTGATTTCTGAGTTAGAGAAGAAGATTTCGTTGATAGGATGACATTCAACAGAAGCAGGAACTGTTGACATGAGGTATTAATTGAATTGAAAATCTAAGAGCAAATTGTGGAAGCTTCACAAGATTCAGGAGCAGATCTGGTTTCAGTACTCGAGAACTAATTGGATTGTTGATGGGGACCGCAATACTAAATACTTCCACACTTGTGCTACGATTAGGAATAAAAGGAATGCTCTACTTGCTTTAAACTTCAAAGGGGAGTTGAAGACCCAACGGCAATTAAGGCCATAGTTAAAGATATTTTTTTAAGATCTATAATGAACGAACTACTTTAGAGATTGATGATTTGAATCTGGATTTTCCCAGAATTTTTTTGGAGCAAAGCAGTTCTTAGAACAGGAGTTTTCTGAGGAGGAAATTGTGGAAGTGTGAAATCTTGTGGCAGCAACAAAGCTCCGGGTCCTGATGGCTTTAATTTGGGATTTTTTAAGAGTTTTGGCAGTTCCTTAAGGTAGATATTATGAAATTCTTCATAATTTTTACTTGGGGAAGTATGGGAACATGGTGTAAATCACACTTTCATCACTCTTATTCCTAAGATTTCTAACATTGCTGGTCTGGACGATTTTAGACCTATAAGCCTTGTTGGTGGATTGTATAAGATACTCTCGAAATGTTTGTCAGAAGACTTAGAGCTGCATTTCAGATTTGATCAGTCCAAGTCAATTCGCTTTTATCCCCGGTCGGCAAATCCTGGACTGTTCTCTTATAGCAAATGAAGGGATTGACTTTTGGAGGAAGAATGGTTTAAAAGGGTGTGTTTTTAAGGCTGATTTCAAGAAGGCATATGATACTCTTGACTGGCCTATTTTGTTCAGAATAATGAAGGAAATGGGCTTTGGTTCTAGATGGATAGGTTGGATTTCGAAATGTGTCACTTCAGCGACTGTTTCAGTTTTGGTGAACGGTTCCTACTGAGGAAATTCCTATGGCGAGGGGTCTTCGGCAGGCTGTTCCTTGTCCTCCATTGTTGTTCAATTTAGTTTGGGGAACTATTGAATCTATTAATAGCGAAGGCTGTTTCACGAGGGCTTTTTTCGGGACTGTCATTAGAAAAGACGAGAGGGATTTTAATTTAACCCATTTGCAATTTGCTGACGACCTTATTATGTTTCTGTGGGGCGTCGGAAAAAACAGATCTTGAATGTAAAGAGGGTTCTTCGGGTGTTTGAGATTATTTCTGGTCTCCAGCTGAATTTAAAGAAGTGTAAATTATTTGGAGTGAACTTAAAGGAAGAGGAAATTAAGGGTTGGGCAGCTATGATTGGATGTTCAGTGGGCTCTTTTCCCTCAGAATATTTGGGTCTCCCTCTAGGTCCACATAGGAACTCCAACATTCTATGGGATCCAGTGGTTCAAAGCTTTAATAAGAGGTTAGCGGGCTGGAAAGGCTCCTCTCTGTCACTGGCAGGCAGGCTAGTTCAATTAAATCAGTTCTATGCTCACTCCCGATTTACTTTTTGTCAATGTTCAAGGTTCCAGCTTCAGTTTACAAGACTCTAAATTCTATCATGTCAATTTTTTGTGGGGTGGTGGTGATGGGAGAAGAAGATACATTGGGTAAGCTGGTCCGATGTTTGTAAACAAAAATTGAAGGAGGATTGGGGGTTCCTAATTTAAAGGTGGTGAATAGGCACTTTTGGAAAAGTGGCTTGGAGGTTTGCTATTGAGAGGGAGGCGGTTTGGAGGGAAATGCTATGCATCAAATATAATTGGATCCTTCCTTGATGCAGTTTTGACAGTAAAGTCTCTCCTAAACTATCCTGGATGTGGGAGTATGGTGAAATCATTATAATGCTGATCGTTGGGCTGTAGTATCAGAGGTAAATATAGCTTTAAAATTGGCAATGGGAGGAACATTCGGTTTTGGCAAGACAATGGACATGGATCATCCTTTGATGGTTTTGTTCCCTAGAATATTTTCTATTGCAGTAAATAAAGAGGAAGATTATCTCAGTTTGGGGAGTTCAGTTCAGGGGTTGGATTTGGAATGTTCAGTTGAGGAGAGAGTTGAATGACTGGGAATTTGAGCATGGGCAAATTTGATGGTTGTTATCTCTGATTTCTCTATTTCTGCTGATGCCACTGATGGACTGTTTTGGAAGGGGAAATGGGGAAGGGGTTTCACTGTGAAATCATGTGTCAACCTATCTTATTCGGGTTCTCCCGATTCAGAGGAAGCTAAATTTTGGAAGTATAATGTTTGGAGGGGTCGTTGCCTCCAAGAGTTGACTTTTCTTTGGCAAGTTATATTAAGAATTGGCGGTCAAGACAGCTTTGGTTAAGAGGTGTTCGGGGCATAAATGATACTTTGTGTTCTTTCTGTAATCTTGAAGACGAGTCTTCATCGCATTTATTTTTTCCTGTTCGTTTGTTTGGCCAATTTGGATGAAATCTTGGGATATTGGAATTTTCAGTCGTTTTTTCATGCAGATGCTAAAAAGATTCCTATTGGCTTGGAATGACTTGAAGACCAACTCTCTTATCTGGCCATTTATTCCTGGCTGTTCTATGGACAATTTGGAAGACCAGGAATTTTATTGTGTTTGAAGGAGGGAACTTGACCGAGCAGAGATTTTCTTTCTAGCTAGGTGCAGGCTTGCTTCATGGTTTCTAGCTAAGGAAACTCAAGTTACTATTTCCAAGGATGATATTATTGCTGACCCTTCCATAGTGGATTCCTACTCATCCCATTCTTATCGGGTTTCAACCGTGTTTCCTTGGTCCCCTCCTCCAAAAGGTTTTGTTAAACTAATGTGGATGCGGCTACCTCAAGTGATTGGAAGAGGAGTGGCTTAGGTGGTATTTTGAAAGACATGTCTAGTTCGATTCTTGGCTCCTTCAAGAGCCGGCTGGTCCGGGGCCCCACTTTAATGGAATTGAAGGCTATCCTAAAGGGTTTAGATTTTTTGAATCTATTCGTCATAGGGTTAAAGATAGATTGATTATTGAGAGTGATAGTCAGGTGGCAGTTGGCTGGATTAAGGATGTGGTCTCTTGTCCTGTTGTTTATGTTCAAATAGTTAAAGACATTATTCAAAAGCTTAGTGTTTTTGAAGGTTTTATTAGTTGGGTTAGTAGGACAGCCAATATAGAGGCGATGTCCTAGCTAAGGCGGGTATTGGTTGAATTATGCTCTGTAAGGGCTGTTTCTTTTTGTTTATATCTCTTGAGGAGATGGTTTGTATTACTTTGTTATATTTGAGTTTATTGAATCCTAGGGCACTCCTTTCCTCCTTGTGTGGATAAGGACTATTTTAAGTTCCGTTAACCACCAAGGGGGTTTATTGAGGCCTTTTATTCCTATCAAAAAAAAAAGCATAGAAAGAAAATGACCAACTCTAAGAGCAAAGAATACAAAGCTTAAAGCACAGATCCGATTTTGAATTAAGAGTGTAGTCGGTTGTTCATGAGAACACCAATTAACAACACCTCTTACACCGTTATATAAAAGTAAGCCCGGACGCTGAGAAAAGATGGCGTTTTTTGTCTGCTTGAACAGGGATATAGAGCATGCTAATATTAAGCGGCCACTAGGCAAAACCAGCATCTCACTTTTCACACCAGCTTTTAAATATTGGCCTCTTGCTTTCCTAGTTTACTAATAAAGCAAACACATGTAACATACGTTCATATAGACAAAAGCTCATAAAACATGCCAACATTAAACAGCTATAATTATAGCCCTCATAGGCACTGCTTTATTGCAACTTCTGAGACCAGCATTTGTATGTTTGCCATTTGCTTATCTTTTGTGATAAAGCAGAGACAAACAGAACAATTTTACATTCAGTTAAAAGGAACAACAAACCCAAATATAAAGGTTCAAAATATAAGTAAAATAATACTTTTCTTTGTCAAATTTTATAATTTGAAATTCTAAAAAAGAGAAATTGCTTTTGTATCAAAATGCTACTTTCTGCTATTAACTTTTGAAATCAAATGCAGATAGTTATAACAGCATAGAAAAGAGACACCTTCGTAAAATTAGCCATGCCCAAAGGTCAGATTAATTGTACCTAGAGGTCGAAAAGAGAACATAGTTAACAAAAACATTGATAAGAAAGGGGGAACGAAATGTACCAAGTCCCTCAACTGGATATTCTGAATGCTCTGCAATTGGTTGTATGATTCTGTTAGGTAATATGCCTACTAGGCTGGGGAAAAATCCAAACAAATTTAAATCAATGTTAGAGAAGGCAGATCAAATCAACATGTAAATAAATATCTCCTTCCATGCTCATGCCTCACCTGATGAGTCCACTCTCAGTGCCTGCAATGAGTCTATCTTCATCAAGCTGACACAACAAATATTAAAATGTAAAATGTTTATTGATTATCTCAAGCCAACTGATACTACAAGAATCTGGAAACCAGCTTACCTTCAACAAGGCCTCAACAGAATTTGGAGAAAGATCAATGAATCGATCACTAAACAACCAAATGTATTATTAGGGAACAACATATGGTGAAAACATCAGAGAGAGAGAGAGAGAGGAAGGTTGGGTGGGGGAAGGGAAGAAAGTAATTCAAAATCATGGAGGATTCAGAGAAATAGCAAGTGCTGTTTTGTAATGCACAATACCTGCAGTCCTTAAAAAATCCCCATGAATATAACAGCATAGTTCCACTTTGTGATCCACAAATAACTTTCCGACCATTCTGACATTATAAAAGGCATACTAAGATAAAGTTGGGACAAGAAAGGGAAAGCTAGATTATGAGAACTATATTCAAACTCTCACAATAATGAGTTATTATAAGCAATGCATTTATTTGTTTTTTAACAGAAAACACCATTACTCATGAATGGAAAGACAAATAATTTCTCTTAGAAAGGAAAGAGTTTCTCTCATATCTTCAGAGTAAGCAGAACCAAGATAATCCCAGAAATTAATTCCTCACAGCCTATTTTGTTTCCTTTCCTTTATCAAAATTTATTATCCAAAAACCCTCAGAAGAAAAAGGTCCATGGTATTTTTGCAATTAAATTGCCATATAATCTATGCTGATGTACAACAAAAATAAGGATTCCATATAAAGTACAATTTGTACTTTTATGATGATTGGTGTTGGGAAATGTGCAGAGAGCCAAAACCTTTAACATTTGCAAGCAAGGATTCCATATATATATATATATATATATATATATGTGTGTGTGTGCACACACATAACTACAAATCCATATACATATTGTGCCTTACTTTACTCAAGTGGGCGCTTCTTTTGCACCTGAGGCAACATAAAGGTTCTAGCGCCCAGGAGTGCACCTTGCACCCTTGGCAACACCGTCTAAAATGGTAAAATCAAAAGAAGAAAAACTGGATCCCACTGAATCCAACTTGAAAATTTTCGAAGATGAACAAATGCCTCACATGCCCTAGGAATCTGATTCTCAATCTTCACAAGTCTGGATTAAAAAATCTTACTGATAGGAAGTCTCTGTTAATTGTTGCTACTTTATTTTCCAGGTGATGGATAATTTGGGCTTGCATTTGGAGAGGGTGGCCAAAACATCCATTGCCTCTGACTATCACACGAGGGATGATAACAGAATAGTTCAACACTATCTCATTGGTCCAGCATGGGCCCAACCCCCCACTCAACTACCCACTTCTTTTATCCTTTTCCAACCTTTTTCTTTGTCTTCTTAAATGAAACTAAATTCAATCCAGGTCTCCTTTAATCTAAATTAAACTACAATAGATTCAGTTATTATGACATTCAGTAAAGTTTAACTATGGTTAAATGAAAAAATAAATTTATATATGATTAAATGAATTACTTCAAAATAAAAATGAATCAATGAAAAACAATAATTAAGTCTCATATAAAATCTCTGTTATTTAAAACATGGTAGCTTGAATGCAATAACTTCTTTCCTATTTCACCACATCACCAGCGAAATGGGGTTCCCCCCCCCCCTTCCCATGTCACTAGTTTGGAATTTTTTTATCTACATCACCATTTTTTATGAAGGCTTTACATATTCAGTTATCCGAGAGGTTTAACCGACCTGATAATGTAAGTGCGATAGAAGAAATGATAAAGTAAAGTAACATGGTTAAAATGCAAATTTAGTAAAGATAGAGTGGCTTTTAGAGAGGTTTGGCCAAAAGTACATTAGATGCAGCCATAAAATCCGATCATTGAACAATTAAATGAATGCACATAACTTCATAACGACGACAGAAGTAAGCTCATCTTCAGAAAATTCAGAGCGTGTTTGAACCTATGATCAATAGAAAAATGAATCAATAAATCAAATGTCCAAATCCATACTGCAATCAGATACATGTACATTTTAGAAAGGTTCCAAGCAAGAGCTTACTTTATACGTTCGAAGATTGCAAACAGATAGAGTCCCATCTCCACTTAACAATAAGAAATAAAGAAATGTTAAGCATAGACAAAACCATTAGGAAGGACATTCGTAGAGAGGAATGACAGAGTAATCAAGAACAAAGTAAAGAAGGAAAATGGAGTAAATCAGATCTACTGCAAAAGGAGAATAATGAAAGAAAAGAAAGAATTATAGTTATTCTTATCCCTTCTTTTTTATTAAAATCTTCCCAATAAAAACACTCATTTTTCTCTTGAACAAGCATCTTCTTGAGCTACAAATAATTTCAATTGGCATTTATCTCGCATATATCAATTCTAATTGGAAAGAAGAAGGAAACAAAAATCTCTTGCAATCGTCAGTTGACCTAAATCAGAATAGTTTTTGAAAGATCTCGCAGAAGTTCAGAAATGGGAAATATTTTAAGATGATTGCAAAGGCAGATACCTTGTTAGCAATTTCATGGAATCAGGTACAAAATTCATATCTGAAATGTAGTCTTCATGAGCATTAAAGGAGCCAGAGCATGACCGTTGTCGGGTATCCCATATCTGCAAAGAAGGAAAGCAGATAGACACATGTTTAACATACCATTTGGACCACATAAAATCCTTAGAACCAAGTAATAGGGAACCTTAATACAGCCTTCATCATCTCCAGAGGCAACAGTTGACTCTGTGAGATTAATCAAACTATTGATAGCATTCATGCACATCCAAATAAAATTGTATTTCAATAACCAATTTAAATAAAAAATCAAACGACAATGTACACCAAAAGAAAGTGAGAACACACTCATGAGACGAGCAATTATTGATCCGGTTTCAACATCCGTGGCTAGAATAGAGCAATCTTTAGAACCAGTCGCCACAGCTGAATCCACAAACACAATCAATCAGCATCAGAAAAAAATCCACTGAAAGAAATAATGACAACAAAAGAAAATGCTTTACCTTGTCCGCCATTGATAAACCGAACCGTTCTACAGGACTCAGCATGAGCTCGAATATCCAAGCATCTTAACAGCAAATATATTAAAGAAAACTTTTAAAATTCACCAAGATACTTCTCCCAAGTCTTAACAGCAAATAAATTCAAGAAAGCCTTTGGAAATTCACCACGTGATAAATGGAAATTGCTTCAACAACAAAGATAGAATGTGTACCTTTGTAGCGATGAATTATCTGCGTTATATTTGAATCTGTAAAAGAGAATCGAACTCAATTGATAATTTATACTTGAAATATCATCTAAAAGAGGGGGAATAAACTGGAAAGAGAGAGGAATACAGATGAAGGACGCCGGTGATGAGAGAAACGGCGACGAGTTCTTTTGAAGGATGAAAATCGATGCCAAATGGGATTTCCCCTAAGCCAGCCTCCATTACACCTCTCAAACCCTTCCTTTACTTACACCTCTCAAGCCCTTCCTTTACTTGCACCTCCAACGCAGCGCCAGGGTTTAAGGTATTGGTCTTACAATTCTTAGCTATGTTGGTTCAAATTAACATGTTACATTAGGGTTATTAATGAGTTGAGTAATTTGAATTAAATTTGGTTAAAATTTGATAAAATTTTGATTTGAGATGATTTAACTCAAATTTGAGCTCGATTCGAGACTTTAATAGTTAATTCGAGTAAAGTCCGACTCAATTTGATAAGTTGACGAACAACTTGTTAATTTTTTATATTTTTTTTTTCAGAAGTTATCTTAAAAAAATATTTCATTAAAAAATACTAATTTACTAATAGATAATATAAAATATGATAAATTATTAATCTATTAATTTTCTAATAAATAAATTAGTATTTTATTATACTAAAAAATCAAATCATATTTGGACAACAACAATTCATTTATCACATAAACCATTTGATTTGTGCATACAGATTTAAAGTTAAATTAATAAAAGACTTATAGTAAAAATAAATGTTTAAATTATATCTAATCTAACTTAAAAATATATTTTTATTGATATTTAATATATTTGTCTATGTATTTGGTGGGTTGCCCAATTCGAGCTAAATTTGGACAAAGACTTTGAGCCCAAAGGCTAGTCCAATCCTAATATGAATTAAAATGTTTATTTTTAATTATAAAATATTTAAATATTAAATATTATGATAAACTACACATTTAGTATCTAAACTATCAGTTTTGATATATTTTAGTACCTAAACTTTTGGTTTTTTTCAAATTTATACCTAATATTTAATTTTTGTTTCATTTTAGTACATCGACATTAAAAACATAATAGACAAACTTGTTGGTCGTCGAGTCTATAGTTGTTGGTTATTGTATCTATCGGCCGAATAAGCCCAAACTTTTCAACCTACACCTTTTGACCCCTGAATGGGATTTCGGCCTCCGTTTCACCGGGAAATGCTCCAATCTCCCCAAATCAATGATGTACTCATCAATTTGTTCATCCTCCAATCTCCGTCGCCAATCGTTTGATGGGCATGAAATTATACTATGTTGGTCGACTCATCATTCTCTCGTAATCCACTGTTCGGATTGGTTGTCTATCCACTAGAGCTATGTCCCGTCAGTCAGTCCATTAAGTTTTTAACGACAATGTACTAAAATGAAATAAAAATTAAACGTTAAGTATGATTTTGAAATTTTCTTTTTGAAAATTTAGGTACTATAATGGATTAAAACTAATAATTTAAGTACTAAATGCATAGTTTATCCTAAATATTAATATAAAGAGTAATCTACATTGTTAGTCACCAAGCTATTGTCCCTTTTCTATTTTGGTTAATGACTTTGTTTTTATAAAAACGTCAATAAGATTTCATTTCTTTATCACATGCAGATAAAAATATTTTGGTCACTGAGAACCTAAGATCTATTAATTAGTCGAGTGGTCAAATATACTATTATTGTCTCACTTTATGTGAGTTTAATTCTTGACATTTACCATGAAAATTTAATATCTCTCTACTTAATAGAAAAATTTGATCACAGAACTATTGTTTGTGCGTCTCCACACATTTTAACTTAGATATTTATTGTTATAAAAATTAACTAATTTCACAATTAAAAATATTATTCAATTTTTAGAAGTTATTTTTTCAATTTTCTTTTTGCTGAAACAAAATTATTCATAGACCAACAATCAATTGATCTGGTGGAATAAGACAATGTATTTTTGAAGTAAAGTCATGAGTTTGAATCTTAGTGATTGCGATTGGAGTAAAATTAGTTGGGAGGATCATCTCATAATGGGTCTCAGCAAAACTCAATCTGAATTAATCAATCAATAGATTAAATATAAGTAGTTAATTGGAAAAAAAACTCATAGATTTTGATGAGAATCATTTAAGTTATATCATGTGAATTTAGCTTTGGATATCACTTAAAAGAGAGGGAAACGAAACTCTACGAGAAAGAAGAAGAGTTCTCCTAATTAGTCTAGAGCCCATAACCTAAATAAATACGAAGAAATAAAAATAAACAACTTGACCAACTAACTAAATGTGATTACTCACAATTTTTTGAACTTTTAATCCTCATATAAAAAATTATGTCCATTCAAGAGGCCATGTCATCTATGGCATTTTTTAGTATCATTTCTAGTAGGACCTTAGGATTGGATGGTTTTGTACCATCAAAGAAGTCATTTGCTTCATTTCATTTGCACTATTTTTTTCTTCTAACTGACTTTTTCAGTCACTGTAAACTGGGTTTCCTTAATGCCCCTATCTTTATGTTCATACTTATTTCTTAGGATAAATGTTATAATTAGGATTTCTTTTCAGAGTTACTCATATAAATATTAAACTTTACAAAAAAATTATTAAACAAGGGTTAATTTTTTCCAAATATGTTTGAATAAAGGTTTTTTACACACTTTTCCTTAATCTGAAGTATAAAATTAAATAAATACTGACATATTTATATGAATCAGTTATTACTTAAAAAATATATAATTTAAAATTTAATATACATTATATAAAAAAGACTTGATCTTTACTTGAATAAATTTAACAAGACTTAATTGTTGTGTGATAATTTTAAAATGTTTGACTTTTAATGAAGAAAAAAATTTGTAATAACCAACAATCAGTTGGTCTAGTAGGATGAGATACTAGATTCCTTAAGCAATGTCAAGGTTCAAACCTGGCGTTTGTGAATAGAGCAAACTAGATTGGGAAGGTCGCGAGCAAACTAGATTGGGAAGGTCGCCCTTGCCTCTACCAGTACCCTATCTAGATTAATTGATCAATACATCGGATACCAATAATTAATTTAAAAAAAACATTTGTAGTAATCTATTGATATTTATTTCAAAAATACAAGAAAAATGGGTGTGATGTAGTGTTAACGTATGGCTTACACTAGAAGTGTAGAATAGGAGCAGTTGATGCGAACTTTATAACTGCTTCTATCATGAATGGTCCTAAAAATTTATATAACAAATAAGTTCATAAAATTTTAGAAAAAATATAATAAGATCAATACAGTAAATTTATATAAAATTTCAACCAACCGGTGTGAAGGCTATGAAGGGGACAGCACCATGTAACCAATGCGAGCGATAAGGTACTGATTTTAGTTGCCACTCATTTTGTTTTTATTTAGAGAAGAAAAATAAAAAAAATTTACTCTTAACAAATATTTAACTCACGATTTAATAAAATAGGATTTATTAAAAATTTTAATTACTTGTACTAGAGATTATTAACAGTTAGTACTTATCTTTTAAATGCTAATCTCAGGATTAACTTCATTTTCTCTAAATATATTATATTATATTATATTATATTATATTATATTATATTATATTATATTATATATTATATTATATTATATTATTATATTATATTATATATATTATTATATTATATTATATTATATATTATATTATATTATATATATATTATTATATATTATATTATATTATATTATATTAGAAGATGAAAAGATAGAAAACCAAATATTATTAATTTCTCAGAATGTGAAGGATAAAGGTTATTAATGAACCTAGTGGCTATTTAGTTTTAGATATAAGGAGAAGGTTGGGTCTACCTGAACAACCTGACATTTGCATTTATTTCTCACCAATATGCAAATTCGGATATTAGATCTCATCTGAAAATTTCTACATCTAAAAATTTTAGATATCTAAAATAATAATTTATATTCGATTCAAAATAATTGAATATTCAAATATTTGGATCCGAATATAAGATTTAATTTGACAAAAAATAATTTTATATGTTGTGACTTAATGTAACTTATTCGATAATCTACCATATATATATATATATATATATATATATATATATATATATGTATGTATGTATGTATGTATGTATGTATGTATGTATGTATGTATGTATGTATGTATGTATGTATGTATGTATGTATGTATGTATGTATGTATGTATGTATGTATGTATGTATGTATGTATGTATGTATGTATGTATGTATGTATAATTACTTACACACAATAAATAATTAAATATCCTAACTTTTATGTTTTTGTTTTTAAAAAATCATATTTTTTATCGAGTTTTAATGGGTTAATGAGTTAGAGGGTTACACATTTATTGGGCTAAAAACTATCTAAAATGTAAAAGCTCATTTTTTCTTCAGATTTTCAGTTAATTTGAAATTGGAATTTATCCAACCCGTATTCAATCTGATTATTCAGATTAGATATTCAATTTTTTTAATGGAATTAACGAATTAATAGATTAAATCGATCGGATCAAATCAGTTTACACACTCCTACACGCAGTCCTGCTCGTAAGGTTGCCATGCTATTTCTTGGGTAAACTACTCTAACTTCACTAAACTATTGATTCTGATATACCTTAATTGTTGAATTAAAAAAATTGTTAATTAATTTATTCGGGTGTCAATTAAATGATCTATTGTTAAGTTTCCGCTAGTAGCTAATAGAAACACTAACGTGATAGTTTTAAAATTTGTTTGATAATACATTCAATCATAGTTACTCGCACATTCTTTTAGTTTGGTGTCATTATTATAAAAAAATCATTTCGGTCACTAGGTTGTTAAACCATTAACGACAACCGTTGCGGTATGCTAAGAAACCTTAAAAAAACCTTGATAGTCACCACAACTCTTTTCATCGTCTTTTATGTCACCGTTCGATGGCTTGTTCGATTGAAAAGATCATTGAACTTATCTTCTTATTACATTTCATTCCTTCAGTTCATACTCATAGGAAAACCTTCCAATCACCTCAAATCTAAACTCAAACTAAAAGTTAAAACTTTTTAACCTATCACTTTTAGTTGTTCGTTCATCTTTAAGTTGAACTACTTTTATCTTCGGGTCAAATAGAGCCTTCCCTAGGATTGACCGACAACCACTCCATTCATCAAAAACTTGACATTTGCGATGACTACGAATTTGAAACCTTAGATTTTATTTTGGGTAAGAATACATTAACATGTTACATCAATTTTTCATAACGATAATAATCATAATGAAAATGAATTAAAGGTTTAGTGACTGTAATGTAAGTTTTATTAGTTTGGTGACTAAAATAAAAGTGCCTAATAATTCATTGTCCATCACTGTAATCTACCCAAAATAAAAACACAATTAAAAATTCCAAAAAATAATATTAAAAAATATCATACGAATATATTATAAATGATTAAAAATTACAATATTTATAAAGTATTAAAAAAATTGAACACTTACGTAGAAAATGTTTTGACTGACTCTCGTCAATATAAGTTTACTACTATATACTGAATATATTTTTAATGGAATCAACATTGCATTAGAATAACAATGACTTTTAAGGTTTGTTCCTATAGTTTAGAAATGATTGATAGAGTTGGTATTTATATTAATATAACATTAGTGATGATTAAACCGTCAGCATAGGTTCCAGTATGTACTCCAACTATTATCTTTCTTTTTTATAAGAATGTTTAGAATATATACTATTTATAATCATTTTATATTAATAAAGAAAAATTAAATAATTTTAGGTTTGATTAAGAAACGTATAAAAAAATTGATACATTGATATAATTTTAATATGCATAAATTTTGATATGACATATATATATTAATCTTATTCATGTTTGATTATTGATATTTAGGTCCCAAGTTCAAGAACCAAATACGTAGGGATATGTGTGTTCATTTTCAAACAGTTGAAAATCTTTTAACATATATTACTTTATATTCACACCATATATATATATATATATTCAAATTGTTGAAATGGTACCTGCTGGCTTTTTAGGGCTTTTTCAAGAATCGATCCGACTTAATATTGGAACATGTTGAGTTTTAAATAAATAGACAAATTTAGAGTCGTCATCGACTTTTGGGTTAGGTAAGCCGAATACCTAAAAATATCTTTTAAAATAATTTTAAGTGAAACAATTTTAAAAGATAAAAATATTTGATCTGCATTTGACCAAAAATTAAATTTGAAAACAGGTTTGAGAGTCAGTTGAGTGTGAGGAAGGATTAACACCCTACAACGCCCAAAATTAATACTTACATGATTATATGTCATCTAATTATGAAAATTGGCAAATTAGAATAATATTTTAAATTATGATACATGTTTTAGAAAAATAAAAGGGATATTATTTTATACGAATAATCCTCGAAAATATCTTCCTAGCCAGTTAATGAGATATTTTTTATTGATTACTTGTAAAAAATAAAATTTCCCTGAATTTATATACAATAAAATAAATATATAAATATATAAATAAAGGATCAAAATAATAAATATAATAATTTTAGAGATTAAATTATCAAACTATAAAATATCAAGGCAATAATAGTAAATGCTTAATATATTATGTATTATAATTGTAAATAAACCTGTAATATTATTTAAAATTAAAAATATTAATATCCGGGGATTAAATTGTAAAGTAATAAAACTTATGGCCCTAAAGAGAAATATCATGAAATCTAGGTACTGGAATGGTAATTTAGCCTTAATCATTATTCGGGATTAAAATATAAATTATTAAAATTAAAGGACTAAATCTCATATTTACCCAAAACATATATAAATACAATTAGTGACTAAAAAATAATTAAAATAAAATTCGAAAACCAAATTAAAATACATAGAAATCAATTTCTAGTGACTAAATTATAAAGTTACAAAATCTGAGGGACTGCAGAAATGATTTACCTAAGCGATAAATACACATATACCCCTCCCCAAAATGACATTGTATGGGAAGGGTATTTATACCCTGAATCGACCCTAAAATGGCCTTCAACCCTTATTTCTTAATTTCTACTTTTCTCTAAGAGAGAAACTCTGCATTCTCACTAGAATTCCCTCGTCGGAGGGAAGCCAGTATGCCGACCACCGTATACCGGCATTCTCCGCCGCCAGGCGAATGGAAAGAATAACATGCGCTTAAGTTAAGGAAAAACCTTACTCTAACAAGCAAGAAAGACGGTGGTCAGAATTCAGAAAATTACCTCAAATCAATCATTTTTTAAACCTAAAGTCGAATCCAACCTTTCTTTCTAAAAACCTCTAGATCGACATAGATCTAAAAGAAACCGAAGGTTTTACCTTCGGTTAAACGTGGATCTCTGGTGACGTTCAACTTCCTATAACAGACGAGGCTTCAAGGGTAAGTTTCACTCGATTTCCCTTTATGTTTTTCTTTTCGAATACTCGTTGGTTGCTGTGTTGCTTGGTTTCTCCCCTTCTGTTGCTTTTGAATGGATCTCTCCGTTCTTTTTTTCTTTGCAGGTTTTACCCTTTTTATAGGGCTCAAGGTGCACTGTTAGGACCGGTTAAATGAGAGATGTCTGGTGAGTCATCAGCTGTGGTAGTGGTCGTCTTAGGGGCGGCTAGGTGATTAGGGAGGGTCGGCTAAGTGCATTTAATGCATCCAAATTTTTCTGGATTTGGTCGGTGCGACGACAATGACAGCGGCAGTGGTGAGGTGGCATTGGAGGAGGCTGCTGCTAGGGTTATAAACCCTATCTGTTGAGTGATCTGGACCGTTGGATGGGTCCAGATCCTACGGTTGAGAGTTGTGACGGCTGGAGAAGATGAGCAGAAACCCTAGATGCATTCGGGCATTCTGGTTGGGCTTCTGGGTCAGTTGGGTCTCAGATTTTATTGTAATTGGGCCTTCGGGTCATCTTTGTAATATGGGTTCTTGGGTTGTTTTGTAATTGGGCCTCAAGTTTTTGTTTGGGCCTATAATATTAATAATAATAATAATAATAATAATAATAATAATAATAATAATAATAATAATAATAATAATAATAATAATAACTGGACAAAGTAAAGTGTGTCTAAAAAAGTTGCAAGTTGAACCTAATTCTTTGCATTCTCTTATTTCCGTTTCCGCCATTGACATGTAAATTTCCTTTGAAACACGAAAAAAAAGAGGCATGTTCCCTGCAAAGTATACTGGATAAGTATAACATATTAATTCAATCAACATCATACCCTTTATTTTAATATAGTTCATCAATCCTATGGTTGGATCATCATCAGATTCAGCCCCCTGAAATTCCTGTGAGATCTGATTCATTACGTTTCTGAAAAAGAGAAATGCTAGCTGTCAATCGATGAACCCTAACAGTGAAGAGATGGAAATCGATTGATGTTGTATACACTATTACGTTTTTTTAAGTTAATACGAATATAGGCTTCAATCCAAATAGTACCCTAAAAATAGGGTAAATTATACGTTTAATACTTAAACTATTATTTCTATCCTGTTTTGACACCTAAACTTTATTTATTTTCTAAAACCATGTCTAACGTTTAGTTTAGGTTTTATTTTGGTATTCTGCCACTAAAAACTTAACAAAACTACTAATGTGATATTTTTTTCCCAATGATAATGTGATATTATCTTATAGTGGCACGTCAACATCACCGTTTAGTTTTTAACGACAGGTACCAAAATGTGACCTAAACTATAAACTAAACGTTATGTATGATTTTGAAGAAAAAAAAATTTGGGTACTAAAATGGAACAAAAGTGATAATTTATGTAATAAACATATAATTTACTCTAACTTTCTTTTAGTTTACTTTTAAAAGTATCAATCTTAGTAGTTTAGGACAGAAACACTCCATATCAGACATATCTTTGCCCTATATAATGTTATCATTGTGAAAAGATTGAGTTAAAATGAAAAAAAAGAAAAAAAATTATAGTTTTATTTTGTGTTCATGGATTTGAATGATCATACCTGTATAACTATTTGTTTATTTACTGTGTTATTGTACAATGACAGAGCTATGACGCCCCCTTGAATTATGGAAAATGAGTATGTTAGACAATTATACTCATATTTTATATTCCTGGATAAATTACGCATTTAATACATAAACTATCAATTTTGATTTATTTTAGTACTTAAACTTCCATTTTTTTCAAAAACATATATAACGTTTAGTTTTTGTTTTATTTTAATACCCATCATTAAAAATTTAATGGGCGGGCTCATCAGCCTCCGTGTCTATAGTCTCCGACAATCACATCTGTCGGCCAATGAAGCCCAAATTTTCTAGTCTGCACCTTTTTGACCCCCTGAACATGATTTTAGTCTCTGTTTTACCAGGAAACGCCTCAATCTCTCCAAATCGATGATATACTCTCGTAGTCCATCGTCCTTTGATCTCCATGGTCCATTGTCTGATGGCCTGAAATTGGACTATGTTAGTTGACTTGTCATTCTCTCGTGATCCACCGTTCAAATTGGTCCTCCGACCACTGGAGTTACGTCACATCAGCTTGTCCGTTATGTTTATAACGACTAGATGTTAAAATGAAACAAAAACTAAGCGTTAAGTATGTTTTTGAAGAAAAAAAAGTTGAAGTACTAAAACGGATAAAAACTAATAATTTAAATATTAAACACGTATTTTACACTATATTCTTTTATGTTAACATTATTGGAAGTATAGTATCTTTTTTTTATTTATTTAAAACATGGATTTTATGGTACGTAAACCTCAAAACAAAACCATACATACCCAACATACACGGGTTATCCACAGCTATGGGGGTCTAAAATAACAGTTACAATTCCCTTGTAGTCGGCCATTAAATTCCAGTGGGACCAAACACTCACCTAACCATAGAAAAATAACATGACATAGCATAACCCTTTCACTTTCTAGATTTCATAATCTTGGATATTATAAAAAATATATTATATTATATAAAAATAAAATGACAACAACCATTTGATCTGGTAGAATGATATACTAGATCTCTTAAGTAATGTTAGAAATTCGAATCTTTATGGTTGTGAATGAAATAAATTGAATTGAAATGATCGTCGTTGTTTCCGCAGCATCTAATCTGGTTTAATGGATTAATAAATTAGAAATTAGTTTTTATACAATTAAATTGAAACCAAAATATAACATTAGATATTATTTTGAAGAAAAAAAGTTTGGTGACTAAAAAAGCACGCAAATAGTTAGAATACTAAATACACAGTTTACCCTAAAATATTAGTCCTATTTTAGCCCAAGGCTATTAAACTTTTTGCTTCTTCCTACTCCCACTTGTAGAAGCATTTGATTTTCTTTTGTAAGTCACTTCTTTCTTTTCATTTATTTCCTCTTCCTCTCTCTTTCATCGTCTTCACCTCATTACACAAAGAAAACCCCAAAAATCTCAAGACGCACGATCTAATTGTTCTTGCGTTGTGTTTGTCCATATGTTCATTGCTTACCACCTTTTTCTCCACAACATACAAGCCTTACCAATTTCACTGCCTTTACTCTCTTCTTTGCCCTTGTGCAATCAGACCAGGTGCATGATGTTTCAATGTAGAAGGCAACTGGTTCTACTCACGTGGGTGTTCCTAGCGTTGAGTCTCATCGCATGCCTGCAGTGCCACGGTTCAAGAACCACCGCCACCACCACCGTTTTCAAGGCCAAGCCGAAACCTCAGTACACAGGGCACTTCTTCGGATTCCTGCCCAGACATTTCCCTATTCCAGCTTCGGGTCCTTCAAGGAAACACAATGACCTCGGCTTACAAGCCTGGAAATCTCCATGAACAAAAAGTAAAGATATCAAACTTCTCGTTAATATTTTCTCTTATTTATTTTTAGTGTGAATCGGATGTAGAAAAAGAAAAAAAAAGAGAAAAACTAATAGCATGACAGAGGATCTAATATCTGGTTTTTTTTGTTTATATATCCTCTGTTTGTACGAGGAGAAATCTTGTGTATAAAGACGATATAATTGTTGAACGTGAAATTTTTAAGTTTTATTTTGATTTTCGTTGTATTTATTAATTAAATACGGATTAAACTAATTATGCATGGTAAAGAAAAGAATGGGTTATTCTCAAGGTGGATATATTCTCAGTTAGAATTTAATTCATAGGGCTGTTCATTTATTACCTTTGGCTTGTTGGTTATGTTATTCTGTGAATCTTTTCCAATATTCATAAAATATTAAAGAGCTAATTAATGTGCCAAATATTGAACTCCATTAATAAATTATTCAAGTACCTTGTGTGTTTTTTTATTTAAAAAAACAATGTCATATCTTAAATTCATAATCATAATCATATGTAAGGCAACCTCAAGCTCACGCCATGCATAGTAAGTTTGCAGTTCCCCTTTGATTTTTCTCTAAGCTTACAAGACAGGTTCATCTCGCCACTATTTATTACAAGAATTTACTTTAATTTGTACTTTCGTAAATAGTCAAATAATATTTTAAAAAAACAGTGATTATATATTAATTTATTTATTTTTTCATATTTTCTTAAGGCACAACGATGAAAAAAATTAAAGACTTGAGGTTGATATAGCTATAATACAAGGGAAAAACAACAAAATGGGTCAATTATGTAGCACAAGGGTTTTCTTTTACATGTTTTCGCATCAAAAACATAATTTCTATTCATTATCTAATTTTACATCCTTAAAATTTTATAACTTCATATCCATTAAAATTTTTAAAATAATATTTTAAGTTGGCATTTCTTGACATGAACTTCATGATGATTACTAATGCGAAGAATTGGATGATAGCCTCTGTCAATTTCAAGTTGCCCATTCATGCCCTCCAAGGTGGGGCCGTTGATGGATGCAAAGTTTTTGGTCATTATTCAAGGGTTCATTGCATTATTTTTGTCTAAAGATTTTAATTTTTTTTACAATAATGAGTCGTTTATGTCTTTAAGATGAATCATTACCTATCATAATCTTTACGTTGGTTCCATATCAATAACGTCATTTTCATTAACTTGGTATTATTTTAAAATCAAATCAGTTTTAACAGGTTAGTAAAGATTCTAAACAACAATAAAATTATAAGTTTGAAATTTTAAAAAGGCATAATTTCAAAAATAGCTCAAAATGTATATTAAATGGTCATTTTGGCCTCCAACGTTTCACTTTGGAGCAAAAAACATATTATTTAGATGAAAATTATTAGTTAACACACTATTGACACTTCAAAATAAGAGCATTTTTGACCTAAAATAGGGCTAAAACGCCTTAAGAAAAAAGGAACAAAGTGATTATTCTATCACATGTTATAATTTTTTAGCCTAAAATGAAATGTTAGGGGTTAAAATGTTTCAAAAAATAGAATAGGGGACAAAATAATCATTTTTGATAAACATTAAGGGGGCTAATTTTAACATTTTACCTTTGAAAAAGTACTCAAGGCTTATGCTCATATCAAGTATTACAGATGTCTATAGTGAGACACCTATTTCTACATTATGCTATTCATTCAAATGAAAGACACATAAAATGTAGTAAATTTGTTTTGTAATTAATAGGTAGGCTCATAATCAAATGCTTGTTGTGAAATCAATGTGAGTTTTTTGGTCAAATGGACAACCAAGTCTATTTGCATATAAAATTTGATTCCATGACTAATACCATCTCTCCTTTGAAAAGTTTAGGGACGGCTAGATTTTAAAGGGGCTGTTTGGTGGTCGGTGGGTAGAAAATTGGATTCGAGTCTTGGGTTTTGCCAGCAATCTTTCTATATTTAATACCCCCATGTGACCTTGCTGACTTTTCTCTCCTAATTAAAAAGGAAAATTGCTTAGGGCACGTTTGGGAGTTTCTTTTAAGTTGGTTTTTCAGGGGCCTTTTGCTCAAATTCTCTCTTCTCCTTTGACTGAGCATAAAATAGAATTGTAATGAATGTGTTCCCTGTTTCGTGGCGAAAGGAGGAATTAAGGAATGAAAAAGAAGCCTCGAATAATAATGGAATTAAATAAAGGGTTAGCAATTATAATGATGGCATGTGGGTCCAAATTCTTCAAATGAAATGTTTTAGTAGATACTTCAAATAAGGAATTGGGATACATGTAAATATAATAAAAGTTGAAATGTAATAAATATGGGCATGGCCCTTGATGTTGTAGCAATTGCATTGGCGTACATTATAACAACTAATAATTTCGTTTCGTTTTTCAGTCATGTCATGTCCTCCACTTCTTCATGTTGCTCGTGTGTAGAGCATGTCATAATAATAATAAGGGTAAATGGTCCCCGAGTATTAGTTTGTTGATTACTTTGACTATTAAAAGTTATAAAATGATCATTCGATTATAGAATGCTATTTTGTTGAGTCCCCCAACTATTAAAAGTTATAAAATAGATACATGACTATTCATATGTTCCAAACTCATTATTTTTCATTAAAAAGTTGACGGTCGTCTGAGTTGGACGTTAACCTGTTGACCAAGATATTATAAAATTATATTTTAATGATGTCTGCCAACACTGCCGCTACTTTCAAGCACTGACTCAACGACATAATGTAAATAGAGACCCGATCCACAAAATACAACTTAAAAAATTCTAGGATCAAGTTTTATTAAATCCCAATGAGCAAATTAACGTCTTACTCAAAGTCAATTTTTAACGAAAAATAATGAGTTTGGAACATATGAATAATCGAATGACTATTTTGTAATTTTTAATAGTCGATGACTCAACAAAACATCATCTTATAATCAAGGGATCATTTTATGACTTTTAATAGTCAGAGAACTCAAGAAAGCAACACCATATAATCAAAGAACTATTTATGTACTTTATAATAATAATAATAATAATGATGATGATGATGATGATGATGATGATGATGATGATGATGATGATGATGATGATGATGATGATGATGATGATGATGATGATGATGATGATGATGATGATGATGATGATGATGATGATGATGATGATGATGATGACGATGATGATCGATTAATCCAGATCAAATACTGTAGAGGTCAATCATAGAGACGACTCTCCTATTCTAATTGTTCCACTCATAACATCAAGATTCAAACTCCTGATATTGTTTAAGAGATTTAATGTTTTATCCCATTAGACTAACTGATTCTTGATAGACATTATTTTTTTAAGAAATAAAGTTAGTATTTAAAATTTTGAATTCGAATTTGATTTTTTTCAAAATAATTAAATTTGAAATTAAAAGTAACATTAAGTTATATTTTTCGTTAAAGTAATTGAACTCAATGAAAACTAATAATATGAAAGTGTATATTGTTTTTTTAATGAAGCTCAAGTCGAGAAAAATATAATTCAGTTAATTCTAATTAAACATTAAACTTGAATTAAATGAATTATATTTTTCTAAACTTGAACTTAATTAAAAAAATATATAATATGCACGAACTTTTGTGACTTCGGTGGTAAAGAAAGTGTTGTTATTATTTGAGATCACGGGTTCGAGTACCTGTAATACTAAAGGTACGAATGTCCAATGTCAGGTGGGTTGAGAGTTATCTTTGAACATATATTTACTACCTTGTGCCCCATATTACTCAAATATATATATAATATACACTTTCGTATGATTGAATTGTCAGGCCAGCTCAGTTGGTAGAACGCAAGGCTCTTAGCCTTGTGGTCATAAGATCAAGTCCCACGGTGGGCAATTCATAATTGCTGGAGGTCTTCTAAGGAAGTTGCTCACAACTTAGCGTTGGGAGCCAGCCTATTACCCTACCTCTCCCTTACCCCATTACATATGGGAATAGGGTCATTAAATATTTTTTTTCGTATGATTTTGACAAAGGGAATATAAGGTCGAGGTGTAAAATCATATGGTAACCAGACATCGATCCACATAAATATGGATTTTGCCATCGCCAAAATAAAAAGATGAGCCAATGCACAACATAGGTTACGTCTATAGAATACTTCACCAAAAAAAGGGACAAAAGCTATTCCCCGTATGAAGTCAGTCCGATTCAAGGAAGTGTTTAAAGTGCCCAGATGAGTTACAAACAATTAATTACTGTAGTGGGATGATGTACTAGATTTTTTAAGTAAGGTTATAGGTTTGAATCCTAATGTTTATTGGATGTCCCTTGTTCCCATATGTAATGGGGTAAGGGGAGGTAAGATAGTAGGCTACCCCCAATACTAATTTTTATGAATGAAGTAAATTGGGTTAGAAAGATCGTCCCTATAATAGTCCTTTACAAAACTCGATTTGAATTAGTCAATAAATAAATTAAATACCAATAGTTAATTAAAAAAAAGTGCGAAGACGAGTTATTAGATGCCAACCTTGTTCAAAAAGATGGGTTAGGTTGAATGAACACATCTCTAAAGCTTAAGCCATTAGAATATTTTTTTTTATCATGTATCGATATCTTCCCTATAATATCGATACTATAACCTATGTATTATTATTAAACTAAACATTTTAAACTTGTATATGTGGTAAGGTATCTATATCGTACAATATGAATGCCATATTTAGGTAATTTTGTGTAACCAAAAAAAGAAGGTAATTTTGCCAACTTTGAAGGCTTCTAAATATGCTCAAATGACCACTGAGCTTAATCTAATCAGTTGGTGAACTCATAAACATCATAATCTATGTGAGAAAATTATGGTGTCTTGTAATTCAACAGAGAATCAAAATTTAGACTCCGAAGTTCCTTTATGCATCCTTTATACAAATTATTAACTAGGCTTTAAGTAGTTTAACCACTATGCTTCATAAGGGTACCAAACCCCTTCCGAACCACCTTGAGTAGGTTTCAAACACAAAAAAGGGATCTGAATGACCATCTCTTAGTTTTTAAATTTTATAAATAGATTACATAAGTAATCAAAAATTATAAATAGATACCGTAAGTGACAAAAACTTAACTTCTTTTTTAAATTTGATGACCGAGAGTGAACACTTTTGAAATAAAAGCTAATTTGAGTAGCTTACTCTAAATTCAAATAGAAAATTTATTGTAGCTATACAAAACTTGGAAATGCCCTAATTATTCCAAAAATATTAATAAATCCAAGGTATCTATAAAACCAAAATGAAGAACAAACTTCAAGCTCTCAATTTCCGAAAGCAAATAAAAAAAAAAGGAAAAAGAGAAACCTATGTACCCATATTTGAATATGTACATTTGCAGGGCCATTTACCATTTCTCTCTTGTGGTGGGGGTGAAGATGAACTAATTATGATCTGACTGCATCTTCTTCTAAGACAACCTCTTTCTCGTGTCCATTATAGCATCATGTCTTCTCTTATATATTTCTTTCATTGCCTCTTGATACTGTAGCTCAATCATTTCCAGCTCCATTCTTAACTCCTCATCTTCAGAATCATCACAAGGAGATGAAGATACTGGATTCATCAACTTACTCTGAGCATCAACGGATAATTCTGCTCCATCATTGCCCATAGGCCCTGATTCAGCAGACATTACCGATTGAATGGAGCTAGGTTTATCATTCAAATCGTTGTTTGCAGAACAAAATGACATCTCAGAACCAGAATTTTCTGCCATCAAATTGGCACGAGACATTTTTCCATTATATTTCAAATAACAAGGACCTTGCTTTGTTGATTCATCAAATGGTCCTGAAGTGATTGCATCATGTTCTTGCGGAAAACACTGTTTATCTCTTGAAGATCTTCTTCTAGTTGGAGGAACCAGATGCTCAATGGGAACGCAAGGTTTACAGGTGGGAATGAGCTTCAGTAACAACAAATCAATCAATTCTGCTATGAACACAACATTTTGATCTGCTAGTTCCAGTTGCTCAACCATTTCACTTGAAACTGAGAGGGCAGTATCACTATCGAGGAAGAAGAGAATGAATATTTCTCACACGACCTGCATATATGAAACAAAGTAAAAAAAAAAAAGTGATTAACGTACAATTACATCTAAAGTGAGAACGGATATGATTCCTGTTGAGACCATTTTTTACCATTCTTATCAGCTATTCGAAGTATTAATGATACAGAGTTTTCATCATTTGTCTCTCCTTTTAACAAGAAAACGTTGCCTTTGTTTGTCCTTCTAACTTCAATGCCCAAGGAATTATCAAGAAATTTGATAACAGGCAGCTCATTATCACTATTAAGATCCTTTGTTGAAGGTCTATTCTTTGTGGAAGCAGGTGCTTCTGACATGAGGCAGCGGTCTCCAAAGCCTCCCATTTTGGGCATAACAATATCAGGGAGTGATAAGGGATGATTCTTTGCTGATGCATTTCGCTGAAGAAAGGGGTCCATTAAAAGCTCCTTTGCGGGTAATCTTTGAGGCGCTGGAACCAAACACTTCCCAATAAATAGTTTCATCTCTTGATCAATAACCTTAGAGAGGGCAGCAGGCTTTATTCCCTACAAAGTTTGAAGAAGAAAAGATATAGAGAAATGTAGTGTTAACCAGTATTCTCAAGCTAAAGTAAACAAAGAACTTACAGATGAAACTTTTTTATATATCTGGGCTGAATTTCTACACTCACTATAAGGATATTCAAAAGTCACCATCTCCAGCATGCACATACCAAAAGAATAAATATCCACCTACTCATCATAGTTCTCATCATACAGCACAGGTGCCAAAAACCCAGGGGTTCCTATCCCATAAAAAGATTCAGAGATTCTTTTACGAATGGCAGTCGAAAACAGGATAGATCAACATAAATGCAAAATCAAGAAAATGCGCATACCAGTGAACATACAGAAATAAATAAACTGATGCAAATTGAAAATATACCTATCACGCTTTTTGCATTAGATTGCTCCAAAACAGTAGCCAATCCAAGATCACCAATTTTAACTTCACCTTGGTTGCCATTGATGAATATGTTATCACACTTCAGATCCCTATGTATAATTGGTGGGTCATGACTATGCAGATATACTAAACCAGCTAAAATCTGTCTTGCCCAACTCTTCACTGCTTTCATATCGACCTTCTTGTGTTTCATATGGTACCTAAATCACCATATCACACACACTCAAGACAAGGATAATTTAATCATAAAACAAAGGGTGGAACATCAGCAGGGATATGAATATGATATGATAAGAGTAAACTTACTGCCTGAGGCTTCCTGAGGTGAACAACTCGGTTATAAAATTGACAGTCCTCTTTTTATCATCAATCCAAGAATTGTAAAACCGCACAACATTACTATGTTTCAACGATTTCAAGAGTCGCACTTCAGAATACAGTCTCTCCAAGTCTTCTGGCTTCTGTAGGACCTCATCAATCCGAACTTGGCTCCAAGCAACTTCAATGCCATTAGCTTCATCAAATGTTTTGTAACTGGTTGGTTATAAAATTAAGGAAAGGGATACAAAGAAAAGATCAATTCATTTGTAAAATGATTTGTCGTTTCTGCTTATACCATTTCTTTACCACAAAATTTATTAAACATTACAAACAGGCATGTTTGCAAAAACAGAGTAACAATACCCACAATCCCACAGATTCAGATAAAGGATACACTGTCTTGAAGGCACCTTTTCCAAGCACTTCATTATACTGTTAGAAATTATATCAGTCAACAAGGTGAAACAATAGTAGCCAACAGCATAACATTTGGTTCAGTTATAGAAAGAATGCAGGGTAATAATATAATTAAAATATACTGAAATTCAAAGCAAAAGAAAACCAAATGAACGAAATGCAAATAACCTAAGATTTCTAGTTGAAATATCAAATAAGCTACAAACCAATATTGAAAACTTCAGGATCATTTCCACATGCTCCCATAACAACCAGATTGATGTTAAAAAAAATTCAATCCAACTGATCAGAAATTTAATATTACCTTATGTATCGGGAAGTTGGATCGATCTCAAGAATGTCAGGATCAGGAGGCTCTGCATGTGCCTATCTTCTGAACATCCTGTTCCTACCATTTTCTATAAAATTGCAAATCCTGTACTGAAAAATACCAAAACAATCCAAAAAAAAATCAAATTCAAAATCAATAACTAAGATCACTTCAACATTACAAAAATCGTTCAATCAAATTAAATCCTAATCGTATTTAGCTACCATTGTATTCTGCAAAATTACAAAACAATTAATAAGCACATGCATACATGAAACTTACTACACCAAAATTAACCAAAAAAGATAACCTTGAATTCTACCCTGATACCAGATTAGTTTAAACACATTGTGCAATTGCAATCTTTAAACAGAAATATTGAATGAAAGAAAGAAATAAAATCTAAGAATAAGCTCCTGAAGCCCTTTTGGCTTGTAAATTTTGCTATAGACGTTCTATTTCTGTTGCCCCTCGAAAACTGCAAAAAGGTAAAAGCACAGGGAGAATCCAAAACATACATAAATCATAAAACAATGCCCATTCTTACGCAATGATTCTATGTTAAAGTAATATTATGCATTTTGGTTTGAATGCACTCTTCTACTTTTCGATCAAGGAACCAAGATAAACAAACAACATTAACCTGATCAGAATTAAATAAATACACAAACCAATTGCATCTCAATTGGCTAATCGAATCGCCTAAAATTAAGCAAATCTTTTATAAAAAAAAATTCTGGATACCTGGAGAAAAAAGAAGAGCTTCGCAATGCAAAATCAAAGAAAGAAAAATTACAAGAGAAAAGAAACCTAACCCTATCGAAGGGAATTGGGAGAAAACATAGAGATGAAAACAAAATGTCGTTTTGATAGTTGAATTGAAATCAATCTCTCAATTTTTTGTTTTTATTTTTATTTTCTCTAACAAACAGCGGAAGCTTACCAGCTGAAAAAAGAAACTCCTCTCTCTCTCTCTCTCTCTCTCTCTCTCTCTCTCTCTCTCTATATATATATATATATATATATATATCGTTATCTTTTCTAATGTCACACAGCACTTTAAAAAATCAATATTATAAAATATTTTATATTAATAGTTATAATTAAATTTAATAATTTTTTATATTTTAATTTTAAATCAATTTGGATTGATCATCTTATATGAATCGGGTCTAATAGCCAAAATTAATATAATATATCTTTTGTCATATGAAAAATATATTATATTTTAATGTATATATATATATATATATATATATATATATATTGGCACACACATGAGGGTATTGAAATAAAATATTTTATTTAAAAAATTATTTATAAAAATTTAATTAACTAATAATATAGGTAAAGTAGTAAATGATTTATATACAAATTCATTAGCTCATGTTTGATCATTTAAGAAGTAATTTTTAGTTGTTTATTGTTTTAAAGATTATATAAAATATTAAAATACGATTGATATAATATTTATTATTATTTAAAATTATAATATTTTTATAATTTTCTAATTGAATTGACACTCGAATAATCGATTACATAAAGTTTTATTTTGATAACTTAATGACAAGTTTTGATGAACTAAATATTAACATTTTCAACGACTTATTTGTTTTTGAAATATATTTAATTATTTAAAATGAAAACTATTCGTTAAAATTATTGAAGGATATTTTTAAACATATTATTTTTATTTTAAGTATATTATCCTTTAAAAGTTATTTGTTTCTTTTGTAAAGTGAAAAGAAATGCATTTATTAGACAATCTAACTAATACAATTTTAAGAAAAATAGTGAATATATTTTATAATTTAAATTCAGTACTTAATATTTTAGTTTGTAACTTTTTAACACTTAATTTTTCAGCACAAGTATTGTTTGATGAACTGGAAAATTAAATATTTAAAACTAAGCGTTGAATTTAAATTATAAACATGTTGAGTATTTTTCCTAAAATTAATTATAAATAAATAAAAATAGTAAGTGTGGAAAGAATTCACCATTGAATGATAAGTAAGTTTCTATCTATTGATGTTGGTGTCTCATGAGAAAGAGAGCTTAAGGAGAATACTTTGGGTTCAAGAGAGGACATGTAGGCTTAGGATTATTGGAGCTTGGACTCCGGGGCACATATGATACTTAAGTCAGTTAAAAGAATGAATAATAGAGTAGAAAAAATGACCAATAAAAAGGTCTCGGGTAAGATAATTTTTAAGTTAATCAATTAAGAATGTGGTTATGAGTGGGATGAATTAGTAATAAACTTTTACTAAGAATAAAGAATAAATGATACAATTGATTTAGAGTGATTAATCTTCCTCGAGGAAGTTTACAACCACTACTTTAGCCATTCACGTTAAAGATTTTCTCAAAATCACCAGTTTGATCAACCTTTGAGAACAATGTGTAACCTTACAGATTCTTTAAGATTTATACCTAAAAATCTTAATAATGCGAGAAATTACAAATAGCAAACTATGGAAAATTTTCACTAGGTAATTTATTTGTACATTTGATTTCTCACACACAGTACACTAGAATAAAATTTTCAATTATAAACAAGCTAGTGTTCATTGAAAGAAAGAAAATAGATACCAGTTGACCAAATGCCTTTGGACCATGATGTAACCAATGTAGCCAACAGAAAGATCCGGTGTAAGGGTCTCCAATTTTGAAACAATGGAAGAGTTATATTTTCCAGTCAACGGGTTCTCAATTTGCTCGCTTCGAATCATAGAATGTGAAAACTTAAACTAGGCTGCCTGATAGATTTAAAGTGGTACATGTAACAAGTAGCAGTCCCTGAGTTACAGCAGAGAAATACCTAATATGAACAGGTACAAATCCCAAGCAGCTTTTTCCTTCAAATCCATCTATAATTACTCGATCTTTCTAAAAGTATTAATGTAAGTATAACTAGAAAATGCAACGAAAAGCTTTCTGAACCTGCAAAACCAACATTAAAAAAATCAAGAAAATAGTTTCAAAAATATATACCAAAAATGCTACACTGGAGTTTCAAAATGAAAATGCTGAATCAAGTAGATGATTCAAAAAGACCTATAATAAAGAATTTCTTATGGTTAATCAATGAGTTATATAATTAAATTCATAAACAAAATCAGTAGATAATTTCAGAAAGAAAATGAGAAGAAATGTTGTTAAGTTTTCACAACAACCATTGGCCATGCTCAGTTCTATTAGTTTAGACTTTATTGGAAAACATACATACCAAACCCATTGGCTAGAGTGTTGTGCCATTGCCAGGTAGCTCTTCCGTGGATCCTCATTAAGCAAGCAATGCCTGAGACCCTTTGGATGTCGCATGACATCTAAACTTGAAATCCAAATGTCAAACAGTCCACTATACTTGCGCAATATGTTTATACTCACCTAATAAAACAAATGGGGACAAAATATCATAATTCAAAAATAAAGGCAAAAGCCCAGAAATAACATAATATGCTAAATCACATATAGAGAAAAGTTTATTAAGGCCACTGATTTGTTCAAGGGTCTTTCTCCTCCACTCACTCGATGCAATAACTTGGTCAACAACCTCTAATTTCCAGATTAACTCAACAAGAAAATCATTTCATTGGGTTCCAGGAACAGGAAAGAAGGAAAGTTGTCTCAACTTAAATTTATATCAAATAGATGGAGAGAAAAAGTCAAGAAAGAGAATTAGTACTAGCAAAATTGCTATTTAATTTTTATGACCAGCAATGGATTCAGGAGGATAAAAGAATTAGGCCATATCAAACCCTTTTATATAATTAAATAATCAGAGGAAATGAACTGAGATTAGAAAATTTAGTTTTTCAAAAAAAAAAATTAACGAAGAAAAAATATCATGCAATCAGCATGGAACCAAATTAGCAACCAAAAGAGAAAAATGGAAAACAGAAAAACTATTTTACTTAGTATTGCCGTCTTTAACAATATATGTTTAAAAAAAGGTAGAAAAGCAACTTACAAGTTCCCAAGCTTCAATATTTCCTGGTGCAGAATCATGCAGGAACTTGCTGTTAATATGAGAAAAAGAAAAGTAAAAAAGAATTCAGCGGAATCTAAACCATTATTATTAATGGTGAACTTTCTGATTGAACCAAAAAATTGTTGGTGGCTTAGTTTTGTTGCTTAGCATCGTTGAGGTAGATAGAAAGTCAATCTGACTTTTCTTATGTTTACATAAATTTTTTATTAGTGTTACTCGTGAAAATATTGTTATAAAAATATCATATTCTCTTTTCAAATAATAATGAAAAAACGATGGAAAAGGTGAGTTATCATTAAATAGGTATATGTAGGCAGTAGCACATTTTATTTTCTTCTAATGCTTTATGCTATGAACAATTAAAATGTTACTTCTGTGAAATTGAGTTGAAGAATATGAAATGATTTTAACTTACACTACCCCACGATGCACATCACCATGGTTGCAATGACCCGAAACACCATAGCCATCAAATGTAATAATCTGAAAAATAATAGAAGCACGGATAAGAGAAATAGGAAATGAAAGATCTTAACAAACAAGCAGTAACAGAAAACTTTCAAATGATGTATATCACTTCCACTCCCAAATGCATCCATCACTTAGCATAACTTGGACAGTTGGACATTTTATACAGTAACATTGAAAAAAAAATCAACTTAGAATGAATTAAAGCAACCAAGCATGTAGGTGAATAACCAACAGAGCCAAGAGTGTACCACATCAATGACCAGACCATAAACCTCCTCTTCAATGATATTTGCCAATAAACCATGGTTCCAGACTCGGCCAAAACCATCCTGACATGAAAAATAAGATTATAAACTCCTACTAAATCTTTTTATCAATTAACAATAGACTCTAGATTAGATAGGCCTGGAGCTATATCCAGCCAAACAAGTTTTTGTATTTTTCACTGCATTTGAAAAAACATCAATTTCCAAAAGCAAACATACCAAATTATGAATAGACCGGTTCAAAATCCATAAACTAAAAGAGACTTAATAGTATAACCTGAAAATCTGGGTGGTCCAAAACCTTCACTCGATCAAGTTGAACCTGAACTTACAAATTAAAAAAAGCTAAAAGCACAGTATAGATGGTAGATGAAGTTGAAAATAGAAAAGATTTCATGAGATGCAAGGATATTTTTTAGCTAGAGAAACCCAGAATCAGGTTGTTGTATGTATTAGAATACAAGGATTACTTCAGCAGTTAGATCCCATCTATGCTTTGTAGGATAATAAAATCACCTTGTGAACTACACAAGCACGATAAAGCTCATCTTTTCTAATGCTTCCCATGCCATCTGCATTACCTGCACAAAATAATCAAGTCGCATAATCTCATGGGTGGGGGAAAAAAGGAACACTATCTTTGTAGAACACATGCCAATGTTTTTGTTTCTGACCCCTACCATGTTCTTTTCCCTTTTGAAGAGGCATAGATGGTGGCTGGACATATAGTCTAATGGTAATACACGAAACTACCACTTGGCATAGGAAAATGGATTCAGACCATACACTAAAAGAAGAGATAGATGAAAATAGAATCTCCCTCTGAAGTAGATTAGAGTATTGTTAATGCATATCCTGAGGTATTGAGTAGGCTACATTTCATTAGTATTGCCTAATAAACCCTCTGAAGCTGCAATGAACAAAACATATTGTGGAAGAGATTGATTACAGCTTACCTTTTTTAATTGGTTAACAGTTTTAAAACTACCATTATTATGGTCAATAAATTTAAGATGAGCAATTTTAAAATAAGAGACATTTTTATGGTCAATAAATTTCATAATTCTTTTGCAATCAAGGTGTAAGCTCCTATAGTTTCCCCTTTCATGTAAGACCTTAAGCAAAAAAGGAGAATTTTAATGTGAACACCGTGGAAAACTCAAACTCTCAGTTGTCGACTGCAACAGACATTTACTTACACAGATATGAAGGCTGGCATCATTTGAAGTAAGATTCAAAAGAAAAAAGTTACAAGACAAAAGAAATATTAGAAAGTAAAAATATCAGGCCACATAAGGATGAAAATGCAATACCAATAGACATGCATAATAGGAAAAGAGTGTGCCCTCTTGAAGTCAAGTAGTTTATTGTTGGTGAAAAGAACCTGCAACAGAATACATCATTATAATAAATTGATATAATCAAACATTCATAAATGGAACTTTCATCTGAAAACTGATCTTCAAGAGCAAAGCAGTCAGTTGTATTGCAAACAATTTAAGGGGTAATAATTTAAATCAAATCAACCATTTGCAGATGAAATTGTACTGGCTACTGATATTATCCATGAATTGACTCAAAAACAACCTAAATCAAAATGTGTGTTTCGATACAAATGCAACTACTAATCTCATTAAAAAAATGAAAACACCAGATAAATAATCCACAATGACACCAGATAAAAAATGAAACAGTAATTGATGTATCGGATTCAGTCACTCAATCATTTTCTGATATTATCGGTAAATTCACTAAAAAAATCCACAATGACAACATAAAGAAAAAAAAAGGTGCATGTGGACACAAATGCAACTGCTAATATTTATGAAAAAAAATTGAAAACACTAAATAAAATGCATGAGCTTACCCAAATAAACTGATAATATAGTTATTGATAAGCATTTAGTCACTCAAATCATTTTCTGATCATTAGATTTTAGTTTTAATAGCTTCTGAAATTCAGAAAACCAAGAAAAGAAAGATCAGTAAATAAAACAAACCAAGCGAGAAGTCAATTCAACATGGAAATGGGAAATTAAAGAGATGTATTCAGCAGCTTACATGGATTCATCATCAGGGTGCGCAACAACCAGCAAGACATTCTTTGAGGTTAAAGGTGAACCTGGATACAATGTGCATATACAAATTTAATTAAAACGAAATTAACATGTTTTTGTAGGAATAAAAATCTAAAAGTAATGGAGCCACCTTCATTTAAAAAAGTGGGTTCTGAACGGGAGAAGAAGATCTTCCAAACAGATGCTACCCAAACAACCAAAATTGAAAGAATAATCAACATCCACCCCATACGTAGAAAATATTCACAAAAATTAGAAGTAATCAAATATTTATCATAGATCTGCCGGCGGGAGAAACAACAAGAATTGGGAAGGGGTAGGGGTAGGGGAAGGAAACAGAGAAAATAGATCGATTAAATATCTGAAACGACGTCGTTGTGGTGCTGAATTTTCACGAAGAGTAGTAAAGGAGGGCGAGATGTTAGCAACAAACTTGATTTATTTGTAAATGTTATTATGTTAGATCTACATAAGTACCAACTGCAATTTTAAAAAACATCATTTGACTGAATTGTAATATAAAATTTTAAATTAATTTTAACATTAAAATTAAGAAGAAATAAAACAGCATCTATATCAAGAAAAATAATAAAAATTGAACTTAGTGAGAGGTTTTGTAGTAAAAATGAGTGTTGTTCTCTGGAGGATTTAAATTGTCATTAATAATAATGTGAGTGACAAAATTGTAATAATTGAAAGTTGAATGATCATAATCAAAAGAAAATGAAACATAAGTGACAACTACTATATTTTACCTTATTTTTTATTGAGCGAATTGCATCAAATATATACAATTTACAAACTTAGAACTATCAAAAGAACAATGACATTAAAATTCAATAATATTTTTTAATATATTATATCGAGTTGTGTATGAAATAGATGAATGTACAATTAAATTTCGATAATTTATTTAAATATATTTTCACATTAAATTTGAATTAATTTTTATATTTTAAATTGATAAATAGGGTGATATAATATCGTGGTAGATATAAACTACAAGTTGATTTAGGAGATGAGAGGTAAAATGTCTTAAATAATGTTCAAAGTTCAAATTTTGACATTATGAATTCAACAAGTTAAATTGATAGAATTGTTCTTATAATAGATGTTTATGATACCAAATTAGATTAATCAGTCAATAAATCAAAAGTAGGTACATGTTTAAGTTATTAATCCAGAAATCATAGTTTGAAAATATACCTCAACTTGTGTGACCATGAAGTATGGAAAACAATTGTATAGACTATAGTGCCACTAGGCATCCATCTAATTCAAAGTCTTAAGTTAATCAAGACTGCCACTAGTATCTAGATTAGGTTAACTGTTTTACAAGGAAACAAGCCGAAAGGCCCCCCTTCTCAAGTTTTGCATTAATTTTCAGAAGACTGACCCTGTATGAACTGTTTTTGTTAAATATCTTTTCAATCAAGGAAGCAATCAAGTATCATCCATGGCTTGAACTAGCATGGTAAGAGTAACTAGCATTTCACATTGTGTCTCTCCATTGCTAACCCTTGGACGCTTTGCTCAAAGCATCAAATACAGTCTGCAGAGTAATCTCCTCGACGATTACCACCTTATCTCTTGATTTAGAGCCAGAACCTATTGAAACTTGCCTTCTTTTGACTCCCAAAACCTGTCATTTGGGAAGAATTACAAGTTTTAAGACAAATGGAAAGGGGGACAATGCATTGAAGAGAAAAATACTTCATGGAGGAATATGGTACGAAGATTTTGTATAACATCGCTCTAAATAATATGAATATGATACGAAGATTTTGTATAACATCGCTCTAAATAACCACACATATCTACAACAACCACCATCCATGGTAAAACTTGCTCTTCATATACTTTGCATTATCATTTGAGCCATAAACATGAACATATACAGACTACATTTCTCCAAGAAGAATAAAAGCTAAAAGCCACAATCATCAATAACTTCCAAGTAATATATCATGGGTATTTGGGTAGATTCAAGTATTTTTGTACCCAATGTGGTTCCGGGTCAGTTTATTAATCTCATTCATAATCTATTTAGTCTTATCCTTACTTCCTCAGTGCTACAAACCTTTTTTCCAAGCTAATATATTTACAAACAATCATCTCATTGTGCACCAAATGAAGCGGAACATCGAATGACACATGGAACAGCTACATTCAAATCTACACTAATTAATTAAGAAGCTAAAAGTTTCTGATCTTTTGTATCATTGCGATGGAAGATTATGGCGGAAGACCAATGGAACGGGAAGTTCTAGTTGACTTACTTCAGTTCAGGGCTGCGAGAACACATTGCAGGCAAATGTTCCTAGAAGAGCAATCAGATTCTGATATTAAGACCAGAATACTTAATTCTCAGGGCAATGTTCTTTTGCCATGATTCTTTAGCACGGGGAAACTTAAAGAAGAAGATTGTTTCTAACAAGCCGGTGACACATATATCCCAAAGATGGACAGGCACAGTTCAAGGGTTCCTAATAAATGGATTCATTTTCTTAAGATAAGAATCCAATCTCACCAAATGATGACTACAGCAATGCTATATTAGCTACCTAGTTAGAAAATGGGTTTTCATCTTTGGAATTAATAAAGGAAATAAAAAAAGATACTTTTTATGATAGTTAACAAGATATTCATCTCAATAAACCAAAACCAATTCCTCGATCGGGGAGAAAAATAATGAAGCAACAAAAACTGAAGAGAAGGAAGAAGGAACCGACCGAGCTGATATAATCAAGAAGTGCAGCGTTGGCTTCACCGTCTTTGGCAGGCGCATCGATCTGGACCCCTACAGCGTCGTCGCTGAAATCTGGGCTCATCCCAAAATTTTAAAGAAAAGAAAAACTCCATTAAGGTAAAGAATAGGGATCGTGAATGGTAGAAACAAAATATGGAAATTTGAAAAGAAAATTGGGAGCAAAGAAAGAAACTAGTGGACCGGTGATGGAGGAAGATTTGGCGCCGGGTTTGGCGTGAATGGTGATGGCAACAGACGAGGGAGGAACCGAGCGGATGGACGATGGGAATTTGTAGTCATTTTCAGAGGGACGAGACGGCTCTGCCTTCTGGGCTTTGGCCTTTCCCTTCTTCGCTGGAGCCATTTCTTTGTTTTCACTTCAAGCATAAACAGCAGGACATGGAGAATTACGGTCTCCTCTAGAGCACGCTTAGTTTTAAAAAGAATCTTATTCCGCCTGACGTCTCCTACTTTAAAATAGGACGAGGGTTATAAGAAATCTTAGAAAAAAAAATGAAAATTTAAAGTAAAATTATAAGGGTAATTCAAGGTTAAAATTACATTATTATTCTTTAGCTAAAGGTAATTATATTGTATCAACTAAAAATGGCGTTATGGAACTAATTCGAAGAAGGGTAAAAAATACCTAAAGCTATGCTCCCTCCCTCGAACTCCCCTGACCCCTCGCCACCAAAAGAAACAACGTTGGTCACCATGATCCTCCGGATACTGCCACCAAACCCCCCCCCCCACATTGATATCTCCTCCCCCATGGACTGTGAATCTCTTCCTCATACTTCCTGTCCAATCGTCTCCTATAAAGATATGCTCACAGGCAACTCTGATGGCCACCCCAATAATAAGAATGAAGACCTTGAAGATGTTGATATTGAACTGTTGGAAGAAGATATTGCCATTGGTTCTTTGAACGGTATTACCAACATTGATTTCTCGGAACATTGTTGGATATCTCCTTAATTGGAGAGGTTCTAGAAAATTCTAGAGTTTTCTGGAGAAGTGTAGAATTTTCTAGAATATTCTGGAGAACTCTAGAGAAGTGTAGAACTCTCTAGAAGCTTGTGGAATCCTCTGAAATATTCTGTAGATGTGTAGAAGCTTGTGGAAGAGTGTGGTATCCTCTGGAATATTCTGGAGATGTGTGGAACCTTATGGAAAAGTATGGAAGAATATGGAAGGGAATGGAAGAGTGTAGAGTTTCTTAGAGTGTGTGGAGCATTATAGATAATTAATCTTCACCATTGGATGTAAGTAATCTCCACCATTCGTTATGGAGGTGGAGTAGTATAAATAGGGGTAAGAGACTTCATTCTAACTATCCAAGAAATCCAAGCTTGAGAAACTAGATAATTTGAAAGTCTCTTTGAGAGAGAAGAGAGATAGCTTGGGAAGTCTTTATCCTCAAGCTTGAGTGAGTCACCAAGTGTGAGTCAAATTTGTGAATACATCATTGTAATCCTACTATTATTTTGTATAGTGGAAGAATCTCCAAATTAGAGAATTATACACATGTGCTCTCTTTACTATCCTTAATATCTAAGTGGCTATCTTAACTTCACGAAGCGGGAAATACCGTAATTCCCAATAGTGGTATCAGAGCAGGTTCATCCATTGTCGTAATTAGCTCGTGTAGTTCAAGATGGAGGACAACGTCGCTCTTGATGAAGACATGTTCAAGCTCACAACCAATAACTACTCATATTGGAAGCCGATGATGGAGGACCACCTGTACTGCAGAGATTTGCATGAGCCCATCATCTACAAAGACAATGCAGAAGGAAAGAGTGATGCTCAATGGGAACTACTAAATCGGAAGGCCGTTGTTATGATCCGTAAGTACATTGATAAAACCCTCTTTGAGCATATTTATACTTATACAAATGCTTATGAATTATGGACAAAGCTTGAGTTCATGATTCAAAAGAAAATGTCTTGTAACAAAGCCAATTTAGTTCGACGGTTGGTGAAATTGGAGTATAAGGATGATTAAAGTATGATTGAGCACTTAAAAAATTTCAAGGGGCTCGTAAATCAATTAACAAAAACCAAGATGAAAATTGATGATGAGTTGCAAGCTCTTCTACTCCTTAGTTCCTTACCGAAAAGTTGGGATACACTCGTTGTTACACTTAGTAATTCAGCTCCGGAAGGAAAGCTCACCATGGATATCGTTGGTGATAGCCTCCTTGGTGAAGAAGCAAGGATAATGGAATAAGGTGAGTCTATTTATCCCGAAGCTAATATTATTGAGAATCGGGGTAGGAATGAAACTCGTTGACACATCAAAAGCCGATATCCACATCAATCTCGAGGTAAATCAAAGTCACGCTCGAAGATTACATGCTACTACTGTAGAATGATGGGCCACAAGAAAATGAAATGTCGATCCTTCAAGAGACACCAGAATGCCGGTAATGTTAAGTCAGACCAAATCAGCCCAATGAAGAAGCAAGAAGAGAATAGTACTACTACTGTAGTATCAAAAGAAGATCTGCTATATTTTGTTGATTAAGGTAATATCCTAAACATTGCTTATGATGATAACTCTTGGATTGTGGATTCTGGTTCTTCATTTTATGTTACTCCACATAGAAGTTTCTTCTCATCCTATCGAAGTAGTGATTTTGGTACGGTGCAAATGAGAAAACAAGACATGAGCAAAATCATCGGGATAGAAGACATTATCCTGACGACAAGCACTGGATGCAAGCTTATCTTAAAAGATATGAGGCATGTTCCAGCCATGCGCCTCAATCTTATCTCTGCTGGGAAGCTAGATGATGCTGGTCTGATAAATTACTTTGGTAAAGGAAAGTGGAAGCTCACCAAAGGAAACCTAATAATGGCTAGAGGAAAGAAAGAAAGGTCATTGTACATGATGCAAGCTAAGCTCTACAAAGAAGAGGTAAAGATCACCACTGAAGATGTGGAGATATAGCATAAGCGACTTGGGCACAGTGAGAAGGGTCTTCACATGCTCGCTTGGAAATAACTCCTACCTGGCGTGAAAGGTAAACCACTTGATCCTTGTGCTCACTGTTTAACTGGAAAACAACACAGAGTTGCTTTCCAAATATCTTTACCGCCTATAAGGAGAAAAACATCCTAGACCTCGTATACATCGACGTGTGTTCGATGTCCAAGAGATCAATAGGTGATGTATTGTATTTTTTTCACCTTCATTGATGACTATTCAAGGAAGGTGTGGGTGCACCTGTTAAAATCAAATGATCAAGTGCTTGATGCATTCAAAGAATTCCATGCCCTAGTGGAGTGTGAGACCAGACGGAAGATCAAGTGTGTAAGATCTGACAATGGAGGTGAGTATAGAGGTCATTTTGAAGCATATTGTAAGAAATATGACATTAGACTAGAGAGGACTCCACCCAAGACACCACAATTGAATGGACTAGCATAGAGAATGAATATAACTATTAAAGGAAGAGTTCGATGTGTGCTCTCTCATGCTAAATTACCCAAATCATTTTAGGGAAAAGCTATAATGGCAATGGTTGACATTGTCAACCTTACACCATCAATTCCCTTGAACGGAGGCATCCCAGAAGAAGTCTGGACGGGCAAAAGGGCTTCATAAAATCATCTCAAGGTATTCGGGTGCAGGGAATTTGTTCATATACCCAAAGATGAGAGAGCCAAGCTTGACGCAAATACGAAGGCATGCATCTACCTTGTAACACCCCCAACCCGTACCCGATCCGGATACGAGTTCGAGATGTCACATAAAACAATATTCTTACAAAATATCAGAACATTTGGACTTATATTAAGAAAGTACGATAATATAATGTTGGATTATATTTCGTTATAACAAATTTAAGGAAATAAACGTTTTTATGAATAATACTATATTGTATGAATAGTACTGATATTGTGCAAATAGTACCGTGAACAGTAATGAACAATACCAATGCTAAAAAAAATTCAGAATGCTACAGGGGTATCGATACCCTGCTACAGTGTATCGATACCCTGCTACAGTGTACCGATACCCTGCTACAGTAATTTCGACCAACTTATATAAAGCTTATAAAAATTTAACCTTTCATCACTATAAAGTTACCATTTACATAAATACATTTAAACCATTACAAAACTCAATCATATGATTTTACAAAACCGATTAGAGCGTATCGGAATCAAATATTTATTTACATGTCAACACAATTTGAATTACAAAACACAAACTATTCAATTCTTTTCTGATCTGATCTTTGGAAAGGAGAAACTGACTTGTCTTGCATAACTTTTATCAATCTTCCTCTTCTCGGAACCTACGTGTGAAACAATCACACGCTAAGTCGTTGACTTAGTGAGGCATAAATAAAATTATGATATAACTGTAACTTCTACAATGCATGAACACTTAATACTACCATATCATACAAAAGTATTTATTCTTTCCTGTAACATACACACACATGTGCATATCATGTAACATAACATCATACATATATACATACTTAATCCCATCATTTACATGCTTATCTTTACTTATTTTATCATCACTAATTTCTTTTTATACCATATCAATATATAATGTAAACTCTAAATCACACCAATGCATAAACCATTACCAATCTCATAGAACAAATACACCTATGTAATTATATTATTATTTTCATTTTTATCATCCTATGATACTGAACTTATCATTTATGCACGTCATATATCACAGACACCATTTCACAAAGGAACACATATAATATCATATCAAGTTCTTTATTATCTTTAAAGCCCATGTATATTGTTGAGAACTTAAGGTATGTGAGTACATAGAGGTTGTGCACTATGCTATCACCACAGCTCGTATAAGGTCCACTGAGTGGCATGTGAAATCTGTGTCCCGAAGGACCTATCCATATGTTCCTAAGAACATAGGTAACTGTCCATATATCCCGAAGAACATAGGTAATTCTGTCCATATGTCCCGAAAGACATAGGTAATCATGTCCATATGTCTCAAAAGACATAGGTAACCCTCGACTCCTGCATGCCAACTATACCCCTAGCTCTCGTATCACCTAACATGGGCATTATCATTTATAATTCATATCATTGCTCTTATAATCACATATATCTTTTCTTCTATCACATACCACATGTACGTGTAAACATCTATCTCATATCATATAACATGTATCACAGTTTCATATATGCACATAGTTCAGTTTTACATATCTTATATCACATGTTCATATAATCCCTTATGTTCATATCACATAACTTATATAATATTCTCATGTAATCAAATATGTCATTTATACCAGTTCACATGGGTTATCACTCAAACATGTATTCACATAGGTCATGTAACATATACGATAATAAATAACACATATACTCATATTCAATTATTTATACACACATAAGAATCACATAACATTTTAGAAGTTACTTCTTACCATAATAACTCCGTCACTGGCTCATCGCAAGCTAATGTTTGATTAATAACATAAGCACAAATTAAACTGCACTCACCTTAGCCTTACTTGCTTTGATTATATCCTAATTCTTTAATTGTTCCGGAATGAGATTACGTTCTATATCTACATAACAATACAAGATCCATATCAATATTCTACTTGATATACTCTAATATTCCCTTTTCTAAACTAAAAGAAAAGATCAATTTCCATTTTCCCTTTGAAGTGTATCGATACACACTATAGTGTATCGATAGATCCCTTTACTGGTGTATCGGTACACTGCCTATGTATCGATACACTTATTGCGTTCGATGTTTCTTTATTTAAGAGTGTATCAGTACATATTGAATGTGTACCGATGTACTTTGCCCAGAAATTGTATTTTAAGCCAGAAAATTCCTCATTTTCAGCTTAAATTCTTCATGTTTCATTTCCTTTTCTATTCTTAACTCAAGTACATATACTTAAACTAATTTCTACTCATTCAATACATTGTTAACCTCAAAATTCCTTATTTCATATGAAAATCAATAATCATACCGAATTTTCAAGATACTTTAAATCTAATTCCATCACTTCATATCTCTTATTTAATTTGATGACAAGTCAAATTTAGTTTCAAATTCAACTTATCAACTATTTTCCAGAAATTCACTTAAAAACCCATTCTCTTTAATCTTTCATAACTTCTTCATGTTTTGATTTTAAGACTACTTAAGCTTTCCTTAAGCTTAAGTATCACCTAAGGATCAAAACTCATACTTAAAATCAACAAATAATCAAGTAATCATAAAACTCACCTTTGCTCCCTTGGTTCACGGTGGAGAAGAAGAAAGCAAGAAGAAGAAGCAGAGAGTTTTCCAAATAACCCACTACGTGTTTCTCTCCTATTAAAGGGAAAAAATATCTTTCATGTCAAATGATCATTTTGTTATTTAATTCCTTTGATTATTACTAACAACTTTCATGAAATATTTCCAAATAAATCATTGAACTATTGAACTATTCTACTTTAATCATCAGATTCTGAAACTTCACAATTTAGTCACTAACCCGGTATTGAGAATGTTACATACCTTCGTTCACCTAAGGATGAATTCAATTATCGGCTTTGGGATCCAGTCAATAAGAAGGATGTCCGTAGCAGAGACGTTGTTTTCTTCGAAGACCAAATAATCAAAGATATCAAAAATTCAAAGAGACCAAGATTGAGAAGCAGTTAAAGGATTCATACAAGAACTGGTCAGACAAAAACTGATCAGACATGATGATCAAGGTAATACTAACAAATAAGTTCGAAGATTATTGTTAAGGTGTTGGTTTGCTACTACCTCCCAATTAAGTGTAGAATTTTATAGAATATTTCGGAGAACTCTAGAGAAATGTAGAACTCTCTAGAAGCTTGTGGAAGAGTGTGGAATCCTCTGGAATATTCTGGAGATGTGTAGAAGCTTGTGGAAGAGTGTGAAATCCTCTGGAATATTATGGAGATGTGTGGAACCTTATGGAAAAGTACGGAAGAATATGGAAGGGAGTGAAAGAGTGTAGAGTTTCTTAGAGTGTGTGGAGCATTCTAGATAATTAATCTTCATCCTTGGATGTAAGTAATTTCCACCATTCATTGTGGAGGTGGAGTAATATAAATAGGGGTGAGAGATTTCATTCCTAACTATCCAAGAAATCTAAGCTTGAGAAACTAGAGAAACTAGAGAATTAGAAAGCCTCTTTGAGAGAGAAAAGAGACAGCTTAGGAAGTCTTTATCCTCTTGCTTGAGTGAGCCACCAAGTGTGAGTCAAATTTGTGAATACATCATTGTAATCATACTATTCTTTTGTATAGTGGAAGAATCTCCAAATTGGAGAATTATACTCTTGTGCTCTCTTTACTATCCTTAATCTCTAAGTGTCTATCTTAACTTCACGAAGCAGGAAAGATTGTGATTCCCAACAAACATATTCAACATCTAGCTATCAAAAGCATGGATCTAGTTCTTGTCGTCAAAATTCTTGGTCACATGATCGGATACAACACGCTCCACAATTAGATCTATAATATTTGGAAACCCTCCCACCTAATCAAACTTATAGACATCGAAAATGATTTATTCTTGGTAAAGTTCAGTGACAACAATGATTATCTCAAAGCCCTTACCGAAGGCCCTTGGCAAATTTTCGGTCACTACTTGACTGTTGGACCCTGATCGATAGACTTCTAACCGTCACAGGCTCACCCAAGTCGTCTCATGACTTGGATTCTCCTACCAGGACTCCCTGTAACCCTTTACAAAAGAAGTTCCATTGAAGCCATCAGTAACCAAATTGGTTTGGTCGTCAAAATTGACTACCAGACTGATAACAGATCTCGTGGTAAGTCAATATCAGTCTCTACAAGCCTATGGTTTCGAAGCTCATTTTTAATGGCTGAATTCAAGATATTGAATATGAATCCCTCCCTACGATTTGCTTCAATTACAGGTTCTATGGCAACCTCCAAAGCTCGTGTCCTAAGCTACATAAACCCGTTAGCCCACAAGATGTCTCAGAACCACAAGCTCATCCACCAGCCACAAATGTCAACCCTACAGTTTATGGATGATCGTAGAGAGGAAAAAGCAGATTTCCTGACCACATACTCCCGTTAACCTCCCAGAGAGGGCAATGATTCAGCCACCACTCACGCAACCTTTTTTTCGAAAAATGAAGAAATGGATAATTCTAGGAAAGATTCTTCCGTTAATAATGCGTTGACCCTTGATGAGAAATGTTAAAAAATATTAACATTTTCAGTAGCGACTTTACTTAGCCTTATATTAGGTTGTCGTATAGTAGAACTACCCTACGACTAGGGATAGGTATGAGACTCGAACCCGACCTGACCGGGTCAGTTTTTTTTTTAAAAAATCGGTGTCGGGTCAAGTCAGGTTGGGTTGGGTTTAGGGTGAAAAATACCCGACTCGAAAAATATATATGATTTTACCTTATATATTTAGGAATAATTACAATAATATCCCTCTACATATTTTTTTAATTAAGTCGTTGTTTTTATTGAATAAAAATAATATTTTTTATTATTTTGGGTCGGGTCGGGTCGAGTTTTTAAGTTATATATCGGGTTTGGGTTCGGGTTGGGTGGAATATTGTTTTGGTCGGGTCGGGTTAGATCTTGGGTGGAGGATTCCTTGTTCTCGGGTCGGGTCAGGTGGACTAAAAATCCGACCCAACCCTACCTATGTCAATCCCTACCTATGACCCGGGATGTCTAAGGAAAGACATCATAATATAAGGTTAAGAAAAGGCGCTACCAGAGATGTTAATAGTTTTTTAAACATTTTCGGAGAGCGCTACCTAAAATATTATTTTTTTTACCGAAAATGTTAATATCGGAAATATTCATTTTAGGTAGCGAAATTAAAATTTCCGGTAGAAAAATAAAATTTTAGGTAACGTTCTACCGGAAATATTAAAAAATTATTAACATTTCTTGTAACGCCTGTACTTAGTCTTATATTAGGCTGCCGTACAGCAGAACTACCCCAACCGCTCCATTACTATGCCAGATTCTGTCCCCTCAAATTCTACAGTTCCCCCCAATAAGCTCAAACCCTACAATCACATACAAGCAAAAGTAGAATGGTAAAGTTTCTATCTCTCACAAATCAGGAGCTATGAAAACAAAATTGTTGGTTCCCCATTTGTCCTCTGCCAAGCTGTCCATGCAAGGGTTACGTAGTCACCCATCTACATCCAAACTATTGTCTTCTAATGAATTCCCACTGAATGTTTCTATTTTGTATAATTCAAAACATCACGTGGTTATTCATTAAGACAATGCCTACCCTGAGATCCCAGAATCTGCTATCACTGGGCATGATGCCAACAATGGCCGAGGCCATGCAAGAGTAGTTTGACTTCCCTCCATCTCTTCTTTGTATATACATGAATATTAAAATCTTTATGTGGAATGCCCAAGGCCGTGGCCACCGTTCCTTTCTCAGAACTACTCGTGAATATCTCGTGAGCATGATCCGAATGTTGTTGGGTTCATTGAGACTAGTATCAGTTCTTCAACAGTTGACAAAGTAATTGCTGTCCTGCCCTTCCCTAACTTCTATCGTGTAAAAGCAGATGGTTTTTCTGGAGGCCTTTGGCTCTGTTGACAGGATACAGTTCATATCGATGTCTTATTTAGCTATTTTCAGTTCATCCACTGCTGAATCTTCTCTAAAGCTATCACTCGATCGCTCCTCGCTTGTAACCTTTGTTTATGCTAGCCCAAATTCGACTAAAAGGAAGCATCTTTGGCATCATCTCACCCATATGGGGAACCTTATTCATGAACCATGGTTAATCTTGGGGGATTTTAATGCCACTTTGTCTACCGAAGATCGCAAGGGCTGCTCCTCTTTTGCTCAACCTGATCGTGATTTTCTGAAGATAATTTTTGACTCTAGTCTACATGGGCTACTATGGCCCGGACTTCACCTAGTATTGTGGCAATTGTATCGTTTGCCTTGACCACTGTCTCTACAACGACTACTAGCTCGAAGCTTTTTCGAACTCCTCTATCCATCACTTACTCTGTATGATGTCAGCCCACCGCCCCTTGCTGCTTAATACTTCCGCTCATTCGCATAAATCAACCTCTAAACAGTTTTGTTATTTTCTGGCTGGTTACAGCATGAAGACTTCAGTCGTCTTGTCCGTGACAATTAGGACTCTTCCCTGCCTTTACATGAAACAATTGCTAAATTTAATGTTGCTGCTGCAGAGTGTAATGTCTCGGTTTTTGGCTATCTCTCTCTAACCGTAAAAGAACTCTCATGGCCTGTTTGAGAGGTGTTCAACGTAGTTTGGATCAGCATCGGAATTTTTATTTAGTTCAACTTGAAGCTTCCCTTCAGCTTGAGGTTGAGCTTGAGCAAACTTTGGATCAAGAAGAACTCCTATGGAAACAGAAGTATCGATCCGATTGGGTCAATTTGGGAGATCGTAATACCGCATACTTCCATAAGAAGGCTACATTGAACAAGCGACGTAACCGTATAAATTCTCTTAAAATCTCTTCGGGTGATTGGTGCGACGATGAAGAGACCCTTCGCATTGAAGCTACTGCAATTTTCAAGCATTTGTTTGACCTAAATGATCCAACGCCTACCAAAGGTCCTTTGATTAGCCTTTTCCGCCAATTCAACAAAAAGAAATGCTCGACTTAGACCGCATTCCAGAGCCAAGTGAAACCCGAAATGCTCTTTTTGATATGGCCCCTCTCAAGTCTCCGAGAGCCGATGGTCTCCATGCTCAATTTTTCCAAGCTAACTGGTGCTTTGTTGGTGACTCTATTTGCTCAATGGTCCGAAATGTCTTCTCTGGTATTGATTTTGATCCGAGCCTCAACACCACAATCTTGGTCTTATCTAAAAAATGTCGAACCTCTTGCTTCATAGACTTTAGACCCATTAGCCTTTGTTTTGTTCCGTAAAGTTAATTACGAATATCCTGGTTCGACGCATCAAGCACATTATGCCCCGGATTATAGCCCATATCAAATAAGCTTCATTTCTGGTCGAAGTATATCTAAGAACACGATTATTAACCAGGAGGCTATGCACTCTATGAAAGCAAAAAAAGAGAAGACGGGTTGAATGGCGGTCAAGATAGACCTGGAAATTTTTTTGACCAAGATGGGATTTTATTATTGACTCCCTTCATGACGCTGGCTTTCCCCCTCGATTTGTTTGGATTGTTTCCAGGTGCATTTCCTCCCCCCCACGATGCGAATCCAATTAAATGGTGCTCTTGGTCTGGCTTTTAATCCTTCAAGGGGTATTCATCAGGGTGATCCAATTCCCTCTACCTATTTGTCCTCACCATGGAGAGGCTACTCTATTATTACTGCAGTCAATCAGAAAGCTTGGGCTCTATTCTACCTTGCTCGAGGTGGCCTTCTAATATCCCACCTCTTCTTTACAGACGACCTAATATTGTACGCTAAGGCTACTCGTGACCAAGCCCTAGTCATTTACTCCCTTTTGACAAACTTCGGTTCTTATTCTAGCCATCGAGTTAATAAACTCAAATCATAAATTTTCTTCTCTTCAAACACTAGTGACGATGTTGCTGTTGATATTTACCGCCACCTTAGTTTTTAAGGAGTTAGTATCCTTGGCACTTATCTTGGGGGTACTAGTAATGCACAAAAAAGCCTCTTATGACCTTTACAGCTTTATTTTGGATAAAATCTATAGGAAACTTGAAGGTTGGAGCGCTCGCTCCTTATCTTTCTCTGGCTGAATTTTCCTTGCTAACTCTGTCCTTTCGGCGATACCAAATTACTTCATGTAAACGTGTCGACTCCCATCCAAGATTTACAAAAACATCTGCTTAGGCGGTTTGTTTGGGGTAACACTCCGTCGTCTAATGGCATTTTGCTTGTGAATTGGGATGTTCTTACTCAACCAAGAATTAATGGTGGTTTGGGTTTTCATAAGCTTGTTGACCAGAACACGACATTCCTTATAAAGTTATGTTACAACCTTACTGTTGACTTTGAAGGTTATCGGGTTAAGTTGCTTCACCATAAATACAAAGTTCATGGAGTTTGCCCAATTTCAATCCATAGATGGATGCCTCTCACCTTTGGCGTGCTCTTTCAAAGATATGGTCCTCGTTCCACAATTTCTTTTCTTAGTCCATAGAAAATGGGTCTGTTAGGTATGACTTATAAATATACTGGTAAAGAGGACATAAGATGGAGAGGAGTGAGCGAAACGAACATCAACTGTCCTTACAAAGAAAGTCTCATAGTTGGGGTTACGATTATGTGGGTTGGGGGTGCGAGGGCGCAGCCCCGCGGTACTGTACAAAGTTATATTTGTAAATGTTTACCATAGTTTATTTATTATAAATAGAGATGTAACCTAAACCTATAAGATATTGAATAAAACTTCTAGCGCCGCCTAGGCACCGAAGATGTAAACACATTGTTGAACCTCGTTAAAATTCTTGTGTTCTTTCGTTTTTCTTTACCCGATTCTTCAACAATTGGTATCAGATGTCAAGAGCAAAATTCTAAGTTGCGAAATTCGATGGTCATGGTAACTTCGGATTATGGCAAACAAGGGTGAAGGATCTGATAGCGCAGTAAGGGATCCTGAAGGCTTTGCAACCTACAAAGCTGGCGTCGATGGAGGAGAAAGATTGGGAAGAATTGCAACAGCAGCGAGCGGCAGGAACCATACGGTTATGCTTGGCGGACGAGGTCATGTATCACATCATGCATCTGTCTTCTCCAGATGAAATTTGGAGGAAGTTGGAAAGTCAGTTTATGTCCAAATCCTTAACGACTAAACTGTATCTAAAGTAGCGACTGTATGGGCTGAAGATGCAGGACAATCAAGATTTGGTGCAACACGTGAATGTCTTCAATCAAATCGTTTCTGATTTAGCTCGGCTCGATGTGAAAATTAAAGATGAAGACAAAGCAATGATTCTGTTGTGTTCTTTGCCTCCCTCTTACGAACACATGATGACTACTCTTACATATGGGAAATAGACTATCAAAGTTGAGGAGATTAATGCAACCTTCTTGGCTCAAAACCAGCAGAAGCATAATGCAGGGGAAAGCTCTCAAGCTGATAGCTTATATGTCAAGGGTAATCAAGACTGTAGATAGAAGCCAGAGAAGGCAGGGCCTGGGAAGCGGAATTTCAGATCCAAATCTAGGGATAAGAAGATATTTCACTGTTACAAATGTAAGGAGGCGAGACATATGAAGCGAGATTGTCTGAAGTTGAAAAAGCAAACTGATGAGAAGCGTGATGACTCATCCAAGTCTGTGAATGTGGTCGAGGATGACAATTCTGATTGCAGTGGGGGTGATATGCTCTTTATTTAAACACTCAATTGACTGATGTTTGGATTCTTGATTCTGGATGTTCTTATCACATCACGCCAAATAAGGAATGGTTTTGGACATACAGGTCGGTTAATTTTGGTTATGTTTATTTGGGTGATGATCGATGTTGCAATATTGTTGGTATTGGTGATGTCAGAATTAATATGTATGATAGCTCTGTTTGGACGTTGAGTGGTGTTCGACATATCCCAGATTTGAAGAAGAATTTGATTTCTTTGGGCACTTTGCAACAGAATGGTTTTATCCCTAAGGATGATGAGGATAGGGAAACCATTCGGATTGTTAAAGGAGCTTTGACTGTGATGAAAGGAAAGATGACTGCAGGGAATATTTAGAGATTGTTAGGGAGTACCGTTGTAGGTGGAGTACATTTTGTTAAGTCTAATGACACTACCAAACTGTGGCATATGTGTCTTGCTCATCTTAGTGAACGTGGTATGGCTGAATTACATAAAAGAAATATGTTGCATGGTGTTAAAAGTTGTAAGCTCGATTTTTGCAAGTATTGTGTTCTTGGTAAACATACTAAAGTTCGTTTCAAGATTGCGAAGCACACCACTGAAGGGATTCTTGATTATGTGCATTCTGATGTATGGGGGCCTTTCACGACATCGTATTTGGGTGGATCTAGGTATTATGTTACTTTTATTGATGATTTTTCATGGAAAGTTTGGGTGTACTTTTTGAAACAAAAGTCTGACGTTTTTGAGAAGTTCAAGCTGTGGAAAGCTGAGGTCGAAAACCAAACAGGTTGAAAAATAAGTGTTTGCGGTCTGACAATGGTACGGAGTACACAGATTCACAGTTTCTACACTTCTGTTAGGAGCATGAGATTAAGAGGCATTTTACAGTGCGCAAGACACCACAACAGAATGGTGTTGCGGAACGGATGAACATGTCGTTGAATGAAAGAGCCAAATATTTGAAGTTGAATGCGGGGCTTCCCAAACACTTCTGGGTTGAGGCTGTTAACATGGTGTGTTATTTTATCAATAGATCGCCAAGAGCATCATTGGCTGGGAAAGTTGCAGAAGAGGTATGGACTGGTCATGATGTTACTTTTGATCACTTATAGATTTTTGGTTGCCCTGCTTATGTACATGTACCTGCTGATGAGAGATCCAAATTTGATGCAAAATCAAAATAGTCATTTTTCTGGGTTACAAAATAGGTGTCAAAGGATTCAAGTTCTGGGATCCAGTTGCGAAGAAAATTGTGATCAGTAAAGATGTTGTTTTTGATGAACAACCCATGTTGCAGCAGAAGAAAAACATGACAATGGTGGATTTCGAGTAGTTTTCAGTTGAGAAAACAGAAACTTCTCAACCGACTTCTGGTGGTTTCTCCACGGATGATTTGCAGGATTATAGTCTCGCCAGAGACAGGGTGAGACAGATACATATAAAGCCTCCGAACAGATTGGGTTTTTGAAGACTTGGTTTTTTTTCACTTACTGTTAGCAGTGATGATCCAATTACTTTTCATGATGCAGATACTAGTCAGGAAAATGACAAGTGGATGGCTGCCATGGTTGAGGAGATGAAGTCTTTGAATCACAATCGTACATGGGTGTTAGTTCTCCTTTCTGAGGGTAAGAAGCCGATTGGTTGCAAATGGGTGTATAAGAAGAAACCAACAGTAACAGAAAAAGAGGGGGAGAAGTTCAAGGCTCGTTTGGTAGCAAAGGGTTTTTCACAGCAGAAAGAAGTTGATTATGATGAAATTTTTTCTCCTGTGGTCAGGCACACTTCAATTCGAGCAGTACTTGCATTGGTGGCTAGTTGGGATTTGCATTTAGAGCAGATGAATGTGAAAACTGCTTTTTTGCATGGTGATTTAGAGGAGCAGATCTACATGCGGTAGCCTGAAGGTTTCACTCAACCTGGAAATGAGCATTTAGTTTGCAGATTAAAGAAATCTTTGTATGGGTTGAAGCAGTCTCCGAGACAATGGTACAAACGGTTTGACTCCTATATGATCAAGATTGGCTACAAGTGATGTGAGTGTGATTGTTCTGTCTATGTTAAGAGCCTTGATAATGGTTCTTTTATTTTTCTGTTACTGTATGTTGATGATATGTTAATTGTTGCGAAGAACATGAATGATGTTATCAGTTTGAAAACTTTATTGAGTCAGGAATTTGATATGAAAGATTTAGGTGCTGCAACGAAAATTCTTGGAATGGAAATTTGCAGGGACAAAGACTCAAGGAAACTGTGGCTATCTCAACAAGGTTATGTTGAGAAAATGCTAGAAAAGTTTGCGATGAGCAGCGCAAAACCAGTGAGCACTCCATTGGCGAATCATTTTAAGCTCTCATCAGAACAGTGACCTAAGATAGATAAGGAAGCTGAATATATAGCAAAGGTTCTGTATTCTAATGTTATTGGCTACTTGATGTATGCAATGATATGTATTCGTCTTGATTTAGCTCATGCTATTAGTCAAGTTTGTAAGTACATTTCTAAACCTGGTAAGCAACATTGGGAAGCAGTCAAGTGGATTTTTCGGTACTTAAAGGGTACTGTGGGACATGGAATTGTTTTTGGTAGTCATCGGGATAATTATTTGGTTGTAGGATATGTGGATTCAGACTATGTAGGTGACTTGGATAATAGAAGATCTACGATAGGGTATGCCTTTACTCTTGGTGGAGGGCCTATTTGTTGGAAGTCTATTGTTCAATATGCGATGACACTATCTATAACTGAAGCTGAATACATGGTAACGGTTGAAGCTGCAAAAGAAGCTTTATGGCTTACTGAAGGAGTTGGGTGTTCAGTTGCTTTGCGACAATCAAAGCACTATTCACTTGGCTAAGAATCAGGTATATCGTGCTAGAACTAAGCATATTGATGTAAGGTTTCACAAGATCAGAGAGTTGGTTGCATCTGGAGAGATTTTGTTTCAGAAGGTACATACTGATGAGAATGTTTCCTAAGGGGTAGGATATTTGCCAAGGTGGAGATTTGTTAGGTATGACTCATAAATATATCGGTAAAGAGGACAGGAGATGGAGCGGAGTGAGAGAACATCAATTGTCCTTACAATGTAAATCTTGTAGCGGGGGTTACGGGTGTAGCCCCGCTGTACGGTATAGGGTTATATTTGTAAATATGTACCATAGTTTATTTATTATAAATAGAGATGTAACCTAAACATACGAGACATTGAATAAAACTTCTAGCGCCGCCTAGGCACCGAGGGCGTAAACACATTGCTGAACCTCGTTAAAATTCTTGTGTTCTTTCTTTTTTCTTTACTCGATTCTTCAATAGGGTCCCTCGTTCGATTTTGGCATGACAAATGGGTTCCGGATTTCTCCTCTCTGCCTAACACTATTCTTGATAATGCTGTTATTAATGACGATCTTCTGGTTAGTGATGTTACCCTTCAAGATGGCTCATGGGATTGGTATCTTCTCAATCAACTTCTCATTCCTGAAGCTATGCAACGTATTCAAAGCATTCCCCCTCAGGCTTTCGTTCTTGGTAAAGATCGATTTTTATGGGAAAATGACAAGCATGGATTGTTTACTGTGAAATCAACTTACACTCGGTTTTCTAGCCATAATTGGTCCCCAAAAACAGCGACTGGACATTGGATTGGAATATTTAATCTCCAGAACGTATTCAGTGTTTGATATGGCTTACTCTTCAAGACAAACTCCTCACCAATGTGAACAGATAAAAACAAAACCTCACTACTGATCCCTTCTGTGTTATTTATGGTTTGAGCGAGGAAACATCTCTTCACATTCTTCGCGATTGCACTATTTCTCAGCCTATTTGGGAAGCCATTATCCATAATCAGCATCTTCCGAATTTCTACAATTGTCCTATTGATCGATGTGTCTTTGACAACATTGCCACCCAACAACTCCTTTGTGGCACTTGCATCCCTTGGGAAATCTACTTCACCTCTCTCTTTTGGCAGCTTTGGAAGTGACGTAACTCCATCTTCAATGGTTAAGGTCTAACATTGAACTATTTCATGTTGCAGTTTCTTGGGCGATCTACTTCACTTCTTCACAGGCTAGCTCTGTAACTCCCTCAATGTACTCTCCCGAATTGATCCGTTGGTCTCCTGCTCCACATGGTTGGGTAACTCTCAATATAGATGGTGCAATAAACTCTCGTTCTTCCATCAACTCAGTCGGGGGTGTTTCTCGTAACCATGAAGATGCATGGCTAATGGGTTTTAATAAGCATATAAGGACTTATGTTCTTCAAACCGAGCTTTGGGGTGTTTTTGTAGGTCTAAACCTTGCTTGGACCTATGGCTATAAGAAGGTTCAATGTCAAACAAACAGTTTGGAAACTTACAACTTAATCACCTCAGCTAATCCTTTGTTATCCTCTCTGTCCCTTATTCGTATGGTTGCCGAGTTCCTCTCTCCAAATTGGTCTTTGGAATTCAAGCTTATAGAACGTGTGGGAAACTTGATACGAGAGATTATTAACAATCATGAGAAATGGCGTTATGGATAATGATACGAGCAATGTAATCATAAGAATCATAAACAAAATATGAAGACAAATAATTAGACTTTAGTAAGAATATGAGCCGATATTAACAAAACACCAAATAGAGTAAACTCATATGTGTACATTCTCATTCAATAGTCGATATACTTTCTCAAGATAGAAGTTCACAATAGATAAATCAAGGGTACTGCATGACATCAATTGAGTAACAACATTAGCGGCGCCACTCTTGATATTAACACTAGAACAATCTAAGTCGATTGCCAACAAAATATCATTCATGAGAGTCATTAGCCTTGACTTGATAATGAGTCTCAAGAGCGTACACCTTCACTGGTCTGGATGATGATTAGCTAGAGATTGCGAAGTATTAACTTGATAATACTATTAAAATTCTAGAAAAGTAGCTTTGATGTTCAGAAGAACACAAGTTGAAGTGCGTTGTAGCCTTGATATCTTACGAGGCTCAGAACAGATGAAATATCACTATTTTAATTGTCCCAAAAAAAAGTGACGTTAGATATTTTTCTAAAAGAATTAAAAACAAAGAATATAAACATTCATTATATGACATAAAAAATAATGAAGTTTGTAGACACCGATTTTTGTCCGGATGTATTATTATTATTATTATATTAATTATTATTATTATTAACATTTTAATTTACATTTTTTGTAGGCTCAGTTTACAAGAATTCGAGGCCCAACGAGACCAGCAACCCAGGGTATGACCCAACTCAACCCAGACCCAATTACACCCTGTTAACCTCGAAGCCCAGATCTGACCCAAACCAGTTTACCAAAACCCTAAACACATTAGGGTTTCTGGTAGCCTTCCAGTGCCACTCAATGACAACCCTCAGATCTGGATCCATCCAACGGTCCAGATAACGTTAGGTTTTTTCACCCTAAGGCTCTCTGTCGCCTCTCAAGATGAGCCACGTCCAGATTCCGTCGTCGCCATTGTTTGAGCCACATCAGTCCCGTCACTGCCACTGCCTACTCCTGCCAGTTCCATCTCAGCCTGCTGTCTACACCACTCAATCAACAAACATATCAAAGCTAGAGAAAACAAATAAAAGAAGCAAAAACAAATCTAAAGAGGATCCTAAGTTGTCAATGAAGGAAAATAAGATAACTATATCATATCTCCTCGAAAACAGAGATCACCACCACCAAGGCATGCAACATAAAAACAAGGGGCAAAAGAGAAAGAAACAAATTAAATTTTCGAAGAAAAAAAAACTAGTAAAAACATAGAAGAAAAAAAGAAAGAGAAGAAGAGAAAGAAAAAAACGAAAAAAACTTACCTTGTAGAAGGATTTGCCCCCTTTGTGACTTCCTCGGAGATAAAAATACCCCCACCAAAGGTAAAGTCCCTTTTTTTCCCTAGGGCTTGTTAAGGTTCGAAGCAAGTTTTTTTTGGGGGATTTAGGTAGGTTAAGGTGACTGTTTTAGAGGATAAAGAGAGGAGGAGAAGTTAAGGGTGGTTCTCGGGTTTGGTTTCCCACGCCATCGCCGCCGAATACGACGACCTTGGTTTCTTTTTTCTCTCCATGGCGAAGAAAGAGGCAGAGAGGGTAGGAATGGCAAAAAAAACCAAACCCGTCAGGGAAAATCGAATTAAACGGGTTAGGTCCGGGGATAATAAACGAGGATAGGGACGGGGAAAAACTGAATTTTTTAAACGGGGATGGGTTTAGTAATTGTTGGGGTTTAGTAATTGTTGGGAGTAAGGAGATTGAAAGATAGAGAATTGCACAACGATTTATAGTGGTTCGACTTTCTCAACCAAAGTCTACGTCCACTACCTTAGCTCCTCACCAAGGATTTTCCAACAAATTCACTAATTTGTTCTTTCTTTTGAGGACAAAGAGATAACCTTACAACTCCCTAGTTTTTCCAGGATAAACTAGAACCTTTCCCCTTTAAAAAATGATAAGAAATGTAAACAAGAAAACCTCTCTAAGGTAGGTGTTTACAAGAATTAAGCTCACAAGAACAAAATATTTACAAGAGAAAGATGAAATAAGAATGAAAAACTCTTCTCTTGTGTTTGATTGCTTGGATAGTTGTTCTCTTGCTTCTTCAAGTGTCTTTAGCTTGAATTTATAGCTTGGAATGTGTTTGATATCGTATATAACCGTTGGGGATGTTTTGGATCTGTTTGGGGATGATTTTTCTACTCAAAAAGGCTGCCCATAACATGGTGCATCGGTACACTATCAAGGTACATTGATACCCCTTCATTAAATTCAAATAAACTAGCCGTTGCAGCCTTGGTGCATGAATGCACAGCAGGGTGCATCGATGCACTAATTGCATTCGAAATGGAGTGCATGGATGCACTACATGGTGCATCGATGCACTGCAAGGGTGCATGGATACACTTTAACACCCTTTAGCATTTTTGCTCAAATCCGAATTTAATGGATTTTGAATTATTTTTGAAACCTTTTTAAAACTTTGAATAAATTCAATTCAAGTCCAAAAACATTTTGCCTTTAAATTTGTTATATCGAAATATAATTCAACAGTAATCCCCGCCCTGATTACCCGGCCCGATAAATATTAAAAATAATTATTTTATATATAAATATAATATTAATAAATTTAATTTAAATTAAAAAAATATATAAAGGAGATTAGGATTTCTTTTATGAAAGTTAAAAATTATATCATTAGTCGTTGTCATTATATTTGTCTATTTGAATTGTTTTGTTTTTTATATTTTGGATGCATTTGGTGGTGTTTGGCGTTTCAAGTAAGTTTAGATCCGATAATGACATTATTTTTTAAATAACTCGTGTCATCGTTTGAAATTTAAATGGTAACGGGGATCCTCGCAGTGAAAAATAACCATCTAAGGTAAACAGTTATTTAAACGGGTAATTTTCATCGCGGTTATCCCCGCGGTGAAAATTACCCGTTTAAATAATCGTTTATGCTAAACGGGGATACTCGTTTCCCCGCGGTTTTCCCCGATTACCCGATGGGGATCCCCGTTTAAATCGGTGTGGTTTTTTAAGCGGGAACGAGTACAAGTTTTTTAAACTGAAACGAGGACGGGGGGACCAATTCCTGGCCCGAAACCACCCCGTTGCCATCCCTAAGAGAGGGAGGGGAGTTTGAGAGCATTTTGCTCTCTAATCTTTGAAGAGAGAGGAGGAAATGAGTAAATGAGAGATATGACCGAATTAAGGCCTTTCGTTTGGCCTTATATCCAAGTGCCCAAACGACGTCGTTTGGAGAGGGGTCTAGGTGGCATTTTAGCGCGTGGGTAAACCCCATTTTGGGTCATTCTGGTTTTGTATTGTTTTATTCCAGTCATTAATAAAACTGTTTATTTCCTTTTATTTTGATCTCACGTTTTATTAATGTTGTAATTTCATCCTATTTAGCCTTTAAATGCATGTATGTTTATATTTAAGCTGGGGTCATTGTACTTTAAATTATTTATATTTAAGTAGTACATGTTTTTATTAGTTCATTTTAGTCACTTTTTGTTGTTGTTGTATTTAGGTTAAGATTTTGTTAGTACCACAACATTTTGTTTTCTTTAATTTTAGTCCTGCTTGATGTTGTGGATTTATTACCATTTCAGTACTATGTTTTCATGATATTAACATATTGATATATTATTTTATTTAACTCATGATTGATAGTTCCCTTATTATTTGATTCCATGTTGTTTTATTTCATTTCAGTGTACATGTATAAGACTTCATTTGCGTTGAATGTATCTTATATACGTAGATAAATTGTGTGCATTTTATATTTCGTTATAAGTATCAATAATTTATTATGTATTTTGATTATGATTTCAAATATGCCTATTATTAAAGCATGTTCATTTATGTTGTTTAATTACAAATATTTTGTATATGTATGGAACAATTGATGTTATACCTATTTACCTTCTTTCATATTTGCATTTTGTATCTACTTTATAACCAGATTATTTTATACTATTTGTATATTTAATATTTATGTATATTATTTGCTCTTTGGAATTGGTTTTGAATGATTGTACAAAATATTTGTTTAATTCATTTTTAATGTTTTTACCTGATTATTTTCAAGAACTTTATTTGTAGAACGGGCGTCGAAAGTATCATTTGATCGAACTGGTGCGATCCGATACGACGTTCAAACAAAATATGAACTTGAAAGAGAATACTTTTATATGAATTTATTAAAATCATTATATTTTTATTTTGTTTTATTTTATTTATTTCTTTATTATTATTCTATTTTAATAATGTTGAATGCTTTAATTTTATTTTTATTTTTTATATTTAAATGTTAGTATTAATGATGTATGTTCAAGAAAAATGAATCATGATTTATTCTATACCAATTTTCGATATTAATTTTTTAAGTAATTCGACGATAGAATATTCTTTATGGATAAGAAACAGATGAGATACATTTTCCAATGGAGGATTGTGAATCTCGAGATTTCCTATCAAGTTAAAGAATTTTCTTTAATTAAATAATTCAGAGTAATTTAATTAATATTCAATAAATAGATCTTAATTTTATTCTTGATTCGAATTTTAAGTTCCACCATTACGATTGTGTATAAGCAGCTAAGTATCAATTTTCGGCACTGTGGGGTGCTTATCCTTCCTTATGCGTAACCGACTTTCGAACCCCCCCAAAAAAAAATTCTGATAACGCAAACCAATTTTTGTCTAAAAACGATTTTTCTTAAAAATTGTTTTAAAAGACGTTTTTAGATATTCGACCTACCTAACCCAAAGATCGATGACGACTCCTATTCAACTTAATCCAAATTAATTCAAAATCACCATTTTTTTTAAAATAAAGTCATAATTATTTTTAAACTTAATTGTTTAAAAAAATGGTTATGACAAAGTTCTTCCATCTAAAATAAAGGTACACAAGACTATTGATAAGTATGATAAAGAGTTCTGTTTTTTTTATTTTCATTTTTGAAAATAATTTTTATGATTATTTTAAAAATTTAAAAATTTCTTTTTTTCCCTTAAAGATTAAAGGTTTAAATATATAAAAGGTGCTAAACCTGTGTTCGTTTTTCAGTTTAGTGTCTAACATTTATTTCGTTCCAGTTTTGTGTCTAACGTTTCATTCTATTACTCAAAATGGGTCTAGTCGTGACAGACCGTTAGTTTTATCCATTAAGTAACACATGTCACAATCTCATAATTTTGAAATTTATTTTTTTTAAATATTTAAAATATTATTATATTTATAAAAAACCTTATTTCTTTTAAATTACAGAAAAACATCAAAATCCCCTAAATCTCTAATTCCTAACACTAACCCGCCGCCGCCACCCTTTTTGGCCGCGACTGTCGACACTAGTTTTCGTCCGAGTGATGATAATTATATATTTGTTATTATATATATAATAATAATAATATAAATATTATTATTTATATAGCCCGAATGCCCGTTTACAAAGTGAGGCACACAGGCCCAAGATTACAAAGCACACAAGCCCAATTCTAGTAAGCCCACACGAGACAAGCCTCGCCAGCAGCTAGGGTTTTCTGCTCATCATCTCTAGCCACTAGCACGCCACAACCGTTTGATCCCAACGCAGATCAAGGGTCCAGATTGAGCCAAATAGAAACCCTAGAAACCTTAGGGTTATCATCTCACCGACTCCACTGTTCCAATCCGGTGCTGCCACAACTCCACCGCCTCTCCAGAGCTATCTTGAAGGTTCCAGAAGATCAATACCAGCACAACGCATCACTCTAGGGGAGTCACTGCCATAGCCTTGGTGACTCACCGAATGGAACCCTTGTGACCAGTCCAAATGATGCACTACCGAGCCCTATAAAAGGACTCACCTACAACAAACACAACAACAACATCAACACAGAGAGAGAACAAGAAGAGAACATCCATACAAAATGAAAGATAGAGAGAGACTACTACAATGATCCACAACCAGTAGCAAAATCAAAGGAAAAGAAAGAAGAAAAGGCTTACCAGAGGTTATCGTAGCATTCACGCGACTCCACGTGTCCCGAAGAAGAGGAAACGTCGAAGGTAAACAGCCAGATCTACGTCGTTGAGTGGCTTTTTAGGGAAAATTAAGGTCGGTTCTAGGTTTAGGGGAAAAAGAGTAAAAGTTTGATATAATTTGGTGTTTTTTGACCACCGTGGGTGGTGGCCGACGGCGTCGGAATACGGTGGCTCAAGGTTGCTGGCTCGTGACTGACAGACCTCTGGCGAGGGTTTTTAGAGAGATTCCAGAGCATCTCTCAGTTTAGAGAGAGAGGGAAAGCGAGAAAATGAGAGAGTTCACTCTTTTTGGGCCGATTTTAGACCATTCATACCCTCTCTCAAACGACGTCATTTTAGGGGAAGGGTATCTTTGTAATTTCTGCATGGGTAAATTATACACGCGATCCCTCCAGCTTTGTACCTTTTAATTTTGATTTCATATTTTAAATATTTTTATTTTAGTCATTATATATATATATACATATATTTAGGTTAATTATGCATTTAGTCCCTAAATATTAATCAGTTTATATTTTGACCTATATAGTAAATTAGGGTAAATTACTTTATTAGTCCAATGTTTTTTTAAATTAAGTTAATTAATTTTAATATTTTATATTTTAATTAATTAAACTATTAGTATTTATGTTAGGATTATTGATTTGTATAATTTAATAAATTTATTAAACATTATAATAAGACTAGTAATATTTATGTTTAATATTATTTAGTAGATATCTATATTAAATTATTTGTAAACTAAATTAAAAACAAATTTATCATTTATTGCAAAGACATTTAATTAATAAACATCGGTACCAATTTTGGGCGTTATGGGGGTGATAATCCTTTCCCATACGTAACCGACTCTCGAACTCATTTTTCTGGTAAAGAAGACCCGAGTTGTATTATTTTAATATTATTCTTAAGATTTTTTATTAAAATAATATGACACTTTGGTAACCAATCTCACCAAATATAAAGATTGGTGGCGACTCTACAATTTGGTGTTTTATTTGATTCATAGAGGATAACCAATTATTTTTTAGAGACTAGTTACACCGTTTGGGTGTACTATTTGCACACTCGATCGCCAGGGCAGAGAAACGTCTCGACAGCTTGGCGACTCCGCTGGGGAATTTTTTTTTTAAAAAATGAGAGTCCAACCACCTATTTAGTAATTATTCATCTTTGCAGTAAATAATAATTTTGTTTTAATTATTTTTATTTTTTTACTAACCTTTTGTTTTTATATGTACAAATTTAATTTTAGGTAATTAAAATATAATAACAGACTATATATTTTTTATTTTATGCTTTTCCTCACCCACTGTGCACTGCATTCATGACATGAGCTAAAAGCCCACTCTTATCTTTTTTAAGTGAATGAGAAACTATTCCCTCGTGTGGTTTTCACCTCCGTATGGGATATGGGACCATTCTTTGAGCTCACACCTTATGTTCCTCCTATGGTTTTCACCTCCGTATGGACTTAAGGAAGCGTGTTCCTTCGAATTGAACTTAATCCGAAAGTCTGTAATGGACTAGGATTGAGGGCTTGGCAGTCCAAGGGGACACCAACAAAGGACAATTCGTTGATCCTCTTACTATAGAGCCAAAACCTAGCATATAATAAAACCTAGAACTGGAGTTTAGGTGAAATCTAACCCAAATAAGTCTTGTAAAGTTAGCACACAAGTAAAAGCATGTTGAGTCTTTTATTTATTATTATTTTCTGAATAAAGGCATGCGAACTAGAAATTATGTGGTTAGGTTATTTTTTCCAAACAAAGCATGGAACTAGAAAGCATGAGGTTAGGATATGATTTGTTTCTTATTAACCAGTTTTTGTATATATTGTGAAAATACATATATTAATTGTTCTGTTTGTATTTTCATAATCATGACATACTCAAGGGTGTTGATTCAAGAGTGATTATCAAAATTAAAGGCTTTCATTATGAACAAAGGGTTTTATGATCAAGTAAACTTTGAAGCAACCAAAGAAGGATATCTTGAAGAAGCTTTTAAAATAATGGAAGGATATGCACATAAAAATCCTGTTAGATTGGTAGAAAAAGCATTTTATGGTAAGAGCATCAATAGAAGCATTCACAAGGGAGAGAATTTTTATGAAACTCAAGCTCGTTTTTGGAAAGACGAAAACAAGAAATGAGCACAGAGGTCGAAGCCATGCTTTATGATTTTTGAAAAAATCAGTCAAACCTTCAAATATGTTGGACTAGGAAATACCCTTGAAGAATGGATAACAGGAATCATTAAACTAAAAAGTGATGTTGGCTATTGGAAAAAGATACATGAGGATCAAGCAAAGAAATTCTCCTATAACTTTCAAATTGCTGAAGAAATATACAATGCAAGCATCACCATTTTGGAAAAGTGTCAAGCTGAAAGCCAGATATTGAAGAAGGATATAGCCAACATTGAAACTTCATACCTGATTCATCAATGTGAGATTAATGCTGAATTAAAATCCACTAGAGCTCAGAACCACGCATTACTGAAAATGGTGGATGATTATGGAGATTTGGTAGAAGAACTTCTTGAACATAAATGTTCTTTGATAAAGTAAAATGAACAATATTGTCTGCAACTTCAGGAAATGGCAGGCAAGACTCAAGAAAAGGATAATGACTTGAAGAAAGCTGATGCTCAAGCAAGCAAGGTAGCCCATAAGCTGGTGAACTTAGCTGGTTTTACAATGGAACTGAACAGGATGATGATCTCATTCTGGAACATAAATGAAAATTAACTTGGATTTTTAAGGAGATAGAGAAATTAGGAGGGAAAGCTATCCCTTATATGTAATGATCTTTTGGATGTATTGAAAAGCCCTTTTTGTGTTCAATGGAAGTTGTTTTAAGATAATTACTTTTGAATTACACCTTTCATACATTTACATGCAATTACATTCACATTCGCATTCATAGCATGATAACATGTATCAATCATGAAAACATGAGAGTAATCAGTAAAAGATTTTGGAATAAGGAGTTCTGAAAATCAGGGGCAGGTATTAAAAAGATTGAAAGCAATGAATGGAATATTAGCTCGAGTTTGAAGGATTAAGAGAATCCAAGAACAACTTATGGAAATTTAATGAGAAATGCTTGAAGAAACAAGAAGGTTCCGAGCTGAGTCCAGGGAATAGATGTCTAAGATAAAGAGTATGATGGTTACTTTGCTATATGGGGAGAAAATTTCAGAAGACCCTATTGAGCATGAAAAGATGAAAGCCTCAGGAAAAAGTTTGGATTTTAATGATATAATGACAAATGACCAAGAACCTGTTGTGGAATATAGAAATTCAACCCATTTTCACGAATAAGAAAATATGACAGATAGCATGGATATTGAAGCTGGTACAAAAAAGAGAAACATGGAACAAGTCCCATTAAAAATGGGTAAAAAGGGCAAAAAGAAAAAAAAGAATGACACATCTCTTTCCAATTCCAATTTTGTATTCAGAGTTGTTACCATTTCTCTTTGAAAATAGTCTTGTGACACCCATTCCTTCTAGTACTTATTTGCATCCAAATTGGAAAAATATCAAGAATCCATGCAATTATCATTCTGGAGATTTTGGTCATTCTTCCGAAAATTGCATAATCCTGAAATTAAAAGTCCAAGACCTTATGGCAGAAGGGTTATTATGTTTTGAAAATGGAAAACCTAAGCTCCTCAGGAAACCAAAGCTGGTTAAAAAGGAGAATATTTCAAGTCAGCTCATCTCTCAAGATGATGGTCAAAAGTCAGACATTCAAAGAAAACATCTTCAGGAAAGCAATAGCAAAGAAATGGTCATATCAAGGGAATCTTTACCATATTTCCCTTCAATCTCATGCAGCAAGTTATATGGCAAATTACACGAAGCCCAGCTTATTACTCCGTGTCTGGCTAAACCTGTGGTACCTCCTTGTCCAAGATGGTATAATAAAAAGGTATTTTATAAGTATCATGCTAGAATCCGAGGACACTCCATCGAGAATTATGGCAACTTCAAACGACGAGTTCAAGATCTTCTGACTCTTGGAATTATAGAAGTGGATGTCAATGGTCAAACCATTTTAATCAAACATTTAGGAGTTAACTCTGGGAATAAAGTTGATAGTGCCAAAACAAATGAAGGACAAGGTAAAACTAAAGAGGATGAAGTATGTATGGAAGATTTAACTCTCGATACTTCTCTTAAGCTAAAAGATGATGAAAAAATAAGAAATTAAAAAGCAAAAGGAAAGGTAATTCGAGACTGGCATACAAGTTTAAAAAGAGGCAAGGTAGATACAACCTTGGAGACACACATGTAAGATTTTCTAAAATTGAGAGAAGCAGACGGAAACTTAAAGAATATACTAAATACTACTCCAAGTACAACTGCAAGAAACATTCGAAATCAAGATATAACTATTGCCATCGAAGAGATTGGTTCTGAAATTTAAACTAACCCTAATTGTCAGTTAGGAAGATGATGATGGGATTTGATCAAGAAATAGCTCAGGGGAAAATAAAGATTTGTGTACCTAAAAGCTCATCCACAGAAGCTACCCAAGAAATGATCAAGAAATGGGGTACAAATATAGACAAAGATTCTGGTTTGGTTATACACCCAACATCCAAAGAATAATGGGGCAGTGGAAGTTGTTATCTACCACCGTTGTATCTCTCATTTTGTAGCATCTTGTTTGAATATATTTTTTGTTCCTTTCTTTGCCTTTTGTAATAAAAGTGTGTTACTTTTAAGGTTATGAGCATTGAATCAATTTTGGAATCTTGTGTTTATTTGAATATCATTAGAGTAAAAACTCTTTACAATTAGAGTTATACATTTTTGACAAAAGTATCAAGATTGAAAACCAGAAAGAAAAGGACACTGACCTTAACTCAGAAGAAATATACCCGACATTACACCCTCCCACAAAATAAGAGAGATTTCTCCAATGTAAGGAATTAAATCAAAAGGCTTGGTATTGATATTTAGAAGCATACAACGTGGGGCATCTTTTGTAACATTGCGAAGCTGACTAGATTATTTTTTTATTAATGAAATTCGACGATGAAACTTTGATAAATCTAGTCTAAAGTCAGTTGCTTTTTGAATTGAAATTTGGTAATGAGATTTTCTGAATTTCACCTAACACATAGACTATAACAGGTTCCCTGTAAAAAAAGTAAGAGGCATATAAGAAGAAAAAGTTGTCCCTCTAGAGCAATTGGTTAATAACCCTAGCTTTATGGATAAGTTTCAATTAGCCAAATGATGGCTAATGTTAATAAAGCTGAATTCAGCAAGCCAAAATGGCAAAAGAAGTTGTTATAAGAAAATGAAATAAATACATGTTATAGTATACTTCACACATGTGCACACAGAAATCTCGTTATTAGAATGATGTTTTCACACTACTTTAGATAGAATAAAAGATTTCAGAGAATTGAAATAGAGGTTTTCTATAAGATCTAGTAACTGTCATACTAGATTGTGTCATTTTGTATGCATCCAGTTAAAGATACCAAGTCAAGAAAGTGAGGCATGTGACAATGTTCACAAAAGAGCGAGAGAGAAATGACATCTTCATTAAGATGTAACCATAGAAAATAGGGAAGCCTACCTGAAACTAACCTCTCAATCTTGATACTTGTCAAAGAACTATAACTCTGAAATAGTAAAAGTTGTTGATTCTTTTGATATTATTTGAATTCATGCTTATGATTTGATTCTATTGTGAACCTATAAGGTACAATATTTTTCAAAATTCTTTCATTCTTTAATAAGAAAGGATGAAGAACATTTTTAAACAGGATAGTTTCAATCGAGAAAAGATTTTGAAGTAAGTTGATGCCTATTCTATCAAGAAGAAGAATTAGCAAAGCCAGAATGATGAAACATTTCATGCTTTTGAAAGCAAGTGGCCCGAGAGATCAGAAAGTCTAGAGATGGGACTTATAACATTCCTTTATGACAATCTGTCAAGAAGAAGATGATTACCTCATTCAGAAGAGGCACATATCTCGTACATTTCTGTTAGAAGAATTGGTTAATTCTTAAGCTAAGACAACATGAAGAGAATCCCTCAAGTTGTTTAAACAACATTGATGTTTAGTAACACTAGAATGAGAGCATTCAAGATTATGAGATTTGGCGCCAAGGAAGCTACACGAGTACCCACAATGGGACATTATCAAAGTTGGATCACAAGGGAATCACGAGATTCAAATCAAATGGACATTACAACTTGGAATGTGGGGGTATGCTAAAAGACCATTTTCAGTCAGAAATAATCTATATGGGATATGCTGAAGGCCCATTTTAGACAAAAAGGATCCAACAGGATATTTTGAACAATCATATCAATGTTGGAGCATTTTTGAAGGCTTACACCGATAAGAAACAAATGTCGGGGCATGCTGAACCCTTATTATCTTAAGGAAAAATCATTTCTTCTGAAACAAAAAGATATTAAGAATGAAAATAGTGAAACGATGACCATCGAGTTGACTATACATCACTGTTTTGTCCACCATGTGATTACATTATCCTAACAGAAGCCACATGAAAGGATGAATGTGTTGTCAAATATTTTACGAACCAATAATTATGGTGCTGAACCAATGTTGCGATCATGGGGCATTCTATATGTTGATACAAGATGAAATTTGTCTTCACATTCCAAAGGTCAAAAATGAGATATGATGAAGATTTCCTTCCACAAAGAAACGTTGGAACTTTAACAACAAGAAACTAGTGGAACCAACTAAGATTTAACAATGGGTTGTTGTTATACATCTTGACATGATATGTTTGAATGATTTTGTTCAAAATCTGATTAGATATGAAGATATGAAAGGAATTAGGATAATCCTTTTTATAAGAGATATGGAGACATGAAAGGAATTAGGATAAATCCTTCTTGTAATGTGCTTCAAGAGTCAAATCAGAATAGACAGGGTCGATATCTTGATTAATCTCCGTTGAGTTTAGCATATTCATATCTAAATTCTGCAAGAATGATAGATTTTCTTTTCAAAGATGATAGATTCTCTTTTTAAAGACGAAAGCTTTATTTAATTCCTACTCAAGATCAGATAGAGACAGTTGGTGTTATCAAGAAAAGTGGGACAATAAGGCCATAATTTTGAGTATGACAAGAGTCTCATAAATGAAACAGTTCTTCCAAAGGCAAAAGAAGACACAAAGATACAAGTTAACCAGATGGTTATTCAAAAAAGGAATGATCAAGTAAAAAACATCAAACTTTGGATTCAGATGAAGATTGATGCATTCATACATTCATAAAAACATCATTTGCATAAAGATCGTGCATTTTATTACATTTGCATAAATACTTTTTGTAAAAAGATGCAGGAACAAAATACCTTACAAATATAAGATATAATCAAAATCACAGGAGTCATGTTTGGAGAAGCAAATATCTGAAGTATAGATGAACGCAATCCATACAGAGGAAATTTTGGGTCATGCCCAAACCAACAAGTTATCTTGAAAAATGAAATATTTGAAAATCTTTCGAGCAAGATGATTTTTGTCAAGTCAAATCAAACTCAATGGAAGAGTAGTGGAAGCAAAATCAACTTTGAATCTGATATTCACGGAAGAGTAGTGAAATTAGATTCTTGTAAAGTCAATCATTTTCAAACTTCACGAAAGAGTAGTGAAGAAGAAAGCAAGAACCAGACCAAAATCAGTTTTCACGAAAGAGTAGTGGAACAGATTTTTCATCAAAGTATCAAACTTCACGGAATAGTAGTGAAGCAAAAGAAAAAAGTAAAAACAAAATCCGCTCTCCACAAAGAAGTAATGGAACGAAATTTTCAGCAAAGTATGGAACCTTCACGAAAGAGTAGTGAATTAATTCAAGTTTGAGTCTGAACTTCACAGAAGAATAGTGAAACATATTTTGTTCAAGTCATTTGTAATCAAACTCCAAGAAAGAGTAGTGGAATCAAATCAATCTGATATTCACGTAAGAGTAGTGAAATTAGATTTTTTTTTAAATCTTCACGGAAGAGTAGTGAAGCAAAATTAAAATGCGATCTCCACGAAAAAGTAGTGGAATGATTTTTCAGCAAATTATGAAATCTTCATGGAAGAGTAGTGAAGAAAAAGTAAATCTGAACTCTACGAAAGAGTAGTGGAACAGATTTTTCAGCAAAGTATGAAATCTTCACGGAAGAGTAGTGAAGCAAAAGCAAATCTGAACTCCACGAAAGAGTAGTGGAATGGATTTTTCAGCAAAGTATAAAGCCTTCATGAAAGAGTAATGAAGTCATGAAAATTCAACCTTCACGGAAGAGTAGTGAAGCAAATCATTTACAAGTCATCCTCAGCCTTCACAGAAGAGTATTGAAACAGGAACATGATCAAATTAAAATTTGATCTCCACGAAAGAGTAGTGGAACGAATTCCCAGCAAAGTAAGAAGATCACTCGGTGAAAACCTGTCTTTTTATCTTTGTTTTATTCTTGTTTACACAAAAATAAGTAAAGAGGGGCAGTTGTCGACACTAGTTTTCATCCGAGTGATGATAATTATATTATATATATATATATAATTATATATATTAATAATATTATAAATATTATTATTTATATAGCCCGAAGGACCGGTTACAAAGTGAGGCACACAAGCCCAAGATTACAAAGCACACAGGCTCAATTCCAGCAAGTCCACACGAGAGAAACCCCACCAATAACTAGGGTTTTCTGCTTATCATCTCCAACCGCCAGCACACCACAGCTGTTCGATCCCAACATAGATCAAGGGTCCAGATCGAGCCAAACAGAAACCTTAGAAACCTTAGGGTTATCATCTCACCGATTCCACAACTCCAATCCGGCGCTGCCACAACTTTACCACCTCTCCAGAGCTATCTTGAAGGTTCCAGAAGATCAATACCATTTGTATAACCCATCACTCTAGGTGAGTCATCACTATATCCTTGGTGACTCACCGAAGGGCACCCTTGTGACCGGTCCAAATGATGCACCACCGAGCCCTATAAAAGGACTCACCTGCAACGAACACAACAACAACAGCAACACGGAGAGAGAACAAGAAGAGAAAATCCATACAAAACGAAAGACAGAGAAAGACTACTACAACGATCCACAACCAGTAGCAAAATCAAAGGTTATCGTAGCATTCACGCGACTCCCCATGTCCCAGAGAAGAGGAAACACCGAAGTTAAACAACCAGATCTACATCGTTGAGTGGCTTTTTTGGGAAAACTAAGGTCGGATCTAGGTTTAGGGGAAAAAGAGGAAACATTTGATATCCAAGGGTGGTGCCCGCGGCTTCAAAATACGGTGACTCAAGGTTGCCGGCCGGTGACCGACAGACCTCCAACGAGGGTTTTTAGAGAGATGCCATAGCATCTTTCAGTTTAGAGAGAGAGGGAAAGAGAGAAAATGAGAGAGTTTACTTTGTTTGGGTCGGTTTTAGACAATTTATATCCTCTCTCAAACGACGTCGTTTTGGGGAGGGTATCTTTGTAATTTCTGCATGGGTAAACTATACGTGCGATCCCTCCAACTTTGTAAACATTCAATTTGGTCTCGAAATCAGGTTTTTTGTACCTTTTAATTTTGATTTCATATTTTAAATATTTTTATTTTATTCATTATATATATATATACACATATATTTAGGTTAATTATGCATTTAGTCCCTAAATATTAATCAGTTTATATTTCGACCTATATAGTAAATTAGGGTAAATTACATTATTAGTACAATGTTTTTTTAAATTAAGTTAATTAATTTCAATATTTTTATAATTTAATTAATTACACTATTAGTATTTATGTTAGGATTATTGATTTGCATAATTTAATAATTTTATTAAACATTATAATAGGACTAGTAATATTTATGTTTAATATTATTTAGTAGTTATCTATATTAAATTATTTGTAAATTAAATTAAAAACAAATTTATCATTTACTACAAAGACATTTAATTAATAAATATTGGTACTAATTTTGGGCGTTATGGGGGTGCTAACCTTCCTCATACGTAACCAACTCCCGAACTCATTTTCCTGGTAAAGCAGACCCAAGTTGTATTATTTTAATATTATTCTTAGGAATTTTTATTAAAATAATGACACTTTGGTGACCAATCTCACCAAATAAAAAGATTGGTGGCGACTCTACAATTTGGTGTTTTATCTGATTCATAGAGGATAAACACTCATTTTTTCGAGACTAGTTACACCATCTGGGGTATACTATTTGCACTCTCCGTCTCCAGGGCAGAGAAACATCTCGACTGCGACCACTGCCACTGATGTAGTTCTTGTCATCATCCTAGTTGTAACTCGTCGTAGTTGTTGTCGATTGGCCGTCGAAATCGCTTGAAATTGTGATTTTCATCCTGGGTTCGCGAAGTATAAAACGTCGATTCGCCATCGATCGGCCGTTGATCAATCACGATTTCATAGGGGTTTTGGTCGTCGGGGGGAGGTGAGGTTGGGTGGAGCTTCGTCAACGGCAAAGGGTGGCAGTCATCGTGGGTTTAGGGGTTGAAATGAAAGTTTTCGAAGTTTTGGAGTTATTTCAAAATTTATGTGTTTCCTTTTTTAAAAAACATATATATTTTTTTAATTTCATATAAATTTTTTAAAATTATCATATTATGATAGGTGTCACTTAACGGAATAAATTAACGGTTCGTCATGATTTAACCCATTTTGAGTAACGGAATGAAAGGTTAGGCACCAAACTAGAACGAGATAAACGTTAGACACTAAATTGAAAAAACGAACATAAGTTTGTCACCTTTTGTATATTTAAGCCAAAATTAAATAAGTAATCAAACTTTCAATTAAAATCAAATATGCCCTTGAAGTTGACCAATTCAACTGCTCTATCACATTACTGTTCACACGTGGATTGTCACTTTAGTACGATATATCACTACATCAACATTATTGATTGTCATGTCAGCATTATAACGATCAACGTTGATTAAAGGATGAATTTAAGAAAATTAAATGATTTTAAAAACAAAATTAATACAATTAAAAATAAAAAAAATAAAATTATTAATTTGAGTTTATTTCACAAACAAAATATAGTCAATATTAAACCTAAGACTTAATATTCCTAGGCTTTCTTATCTATATTAAACCAAAGCGTGATAGGCATATATTGTATACTTTATCCTTAGGGGGTGTTTGGATCATGAAATTCTTATTTATTGATAGGAATTTTTTTTCCCAGATTGTTATACCCACGTTTGGATGGGAAAGATTCCCACCTAAGGGTATTATCTCATTGCCAACAATAATTTTTTTACCTTTTTACTGGGAATGTCATTCCCACATATCACATAAATTTTATTTATTCCCGGATCGTTTGGACTAAAATACCCTTCTTCTCTTCTTCTTCCCGTGACCTCGCTTCTGTCCAATTTACTTTGCCCACAAATCCACTACTTAATTTCTTACCTTTTTTTCTTCAAATTCTCAAGTGACGATACGGAGAATTCCAACGAATCACTACAAACAAATAAATATGGAGCTTCTCGTGGAAGGGTAAAGGTAACTAGTATCTTTCTTTTTAATCAACTTCTTTTTTTTTTGGAAAGTTATAATTATTTCTTTTCTTTTGTTGCTCTCCGTATGCAGAAATGCTTGATTGCAGTGGAAGATTTTATATGTGATTTCACGGGTGATGACAGTATTAGGACGACGGTAATGTTTTCCTCTCTGCTCTTCAATTTAAAAAAAAATATTTTTCACTAAATTTTTTAGTAGATATCTCCTTTGAATTTATTATGCAGTTTTTACGGGAGGGAAAGAAAAAGCTAGTCAAAAAGACGAAAAAGTTGCTGAATGACCCACTATTTATGCTGCAAAAGTTGAGCAATTTGATAGAGCCAAGTATTATAGAAAATACAAGGCTTAGAAGTGCATTCGAAGAGGTTAAATCCACTCTGCAGCAGTCAAAGAATCCAGTACCAACTCAAGACTCTATTGATAAGATTACTTGCCAGATTTTGAATTGGCTTTGAAGCAGTCAAAGAATCCAGTACCAACTCAAGACTCTACTGATAATATTGCATTGCAAGAGTTTGAATTGGCTCTGAAGCAGTCAAAGAATCCAATTCCAACTCAATATTCTACTGATATCATTAATGAGTTAGGTACGATCTTTGAGGAGGTATTGCATGTTGATTAATGACATTTCATTACATAATGTTATTTTTTACAGTAGTAAATGTTGCATTTGGATCAAAAGTATTGACTTTGAGCTTTGGAGAAAGACTGATGCCTGATGGGTGTTAAATAATGACATATAAAATCATGTATTTACAGTGCATCAAATATGAATATGTTTTTACATAATCCCTCAGTATTTCATTGTATGCTGATGTTGATACTTAAACATCTAAACTACAACTTTCCATTGCTTTTTTGATTTCTTTATATTTTTAGAGAGAGACGTACAAGTGACAAAGGAGGAGCTGCAATTCATTAAAGAGTAACTTAAGGAGGCAATACTGATAGCTTTGTCTCCCTGTTTCCTTTTGCATTTGGAAAATTGTTATTAACCTTTTTATATTTTTAGGCGTTTGGAACGTTTCAGTGTTTAGCTTAGAATGCATATTCTTTTTCCTTTTCTGCGCAAATAATCCAAGTAATCAACTGTTGAAGTTACGAAACTGGAAATCTATTACATTGAAGTTGGGTCTAACTTGAACCGTCTATGCGATTGCGAATAATAAGTTATTGATAAGGCATAAACACATAAATTTAGTTGATATGCTTCAATGTAATTACTTAACAGAAATAAGTTCTTTTCCTGAATTTCTACGATAGAATATGATGGAATCTGAAGGTAGAACATGCCCTTTTCTAATTCAAATTAAGGTTGTAAGTTCTTACATATGCTTCTGGATAGAGTGTGAATCTCTACTATGTTTTACATGTTTTGTTATCCACATTTCCATATACTTTTCCTTGATGCAAGAAACAACCATGTCCTTTCTCTTTGAATTTATTAGATCTACCCCTTTTTCCTTCTTATTTGCTAGCAACCTATGATTTACATCTACTTGAATTTAATCTTACTGAACTTATCAAACTAAAATTTACTTGGTTCTCTTTTTGAACTTCTTGAGAATGTTGTTGCACATTCCATACGCTTGGCCTTTCTGAACTGCCACATCAGTCTTGGGGATTGACTTTCTGAACATACACCTAACCATTGTTTTTGTGTTGTTTCTGGTTCAGGTTGCCAAAATAAGTCTGCAAACAAGTTTTCCATCGGAGTATACCCGCCTGGTTTTACTTCAGACTGATAGTGGGAAGAAAGTACCGGATTCGACTGTAGTAAGTGAGGTATGTATCTTTTACAGGTGGTGAATTACTGGCCTAAGGCTATGCATAAATTTACTATTCTTTTTTACATTGGTTGTTATATAATTTAGGCCGAAAATGAATATGTTCGTGTTCACTTAGTTTCTGTAAGTCTAAGCATGTATTTAACAAAATAAAGCTGCCAAGCAAGGGAGATCCGACTGGTCAGAAGATGATTTTACTGGGATGCATGGGTGTTGGCTTTGGTAACTTGACTGCTACGGCTAAGAATATCCCTCCGGGTGTTTTGGAACCCAAGTCACCCGAAGGAGCATATATTTTGGTTAAGGTTGCTTCCAAGTTCCAACTACTGTAGCATCCTGCTTGATCGATGCTGTTGCATGTGCTTATCCAAGCTTGTTCGTATATGAATAACCAATGCACGATCGTTTTGTCACAAATCTGCACCGCTCTTGCTTGCTTTGAGTATGTCAATTGCTGTTATGAACTCTGTGATGGTTTCTAGTGTTCTGATGAAAGGTCATTGAATTCTTGAAGACGAAAAGACATGGATATGAATATTACTATTGTAGTTATTGTATGTATACGCTATTGATAATGATAATGCTAAGAGCAATATGCCTATTATTAAGTTACTAATGCAATGAATACATATATTATTCCAATGCCATCTAAGATAAAGGGAAATGTTATAGAGTTATGCAAGTATCTTAGGGCAGCAGATGCATAGTATAATCAATCAAACATGTGCATTATATCACAAGACTATTATTTTCTTACTTATTTGAATTATGTTTTTGTAATATAAATTCATGAGATAAATAATAATGATAAAGAATGCAGAATTAAGTATAAACATAAAAATTAAATAAATTATTGTATATAGAAGATATAATAAATATTATATCTTAGATAACAAAAATAATTTACATTTTTTTATTATTATTAATATCTATGATAAATTATTGTATATAGAAGAATGTAAACCTTGTCGATTGAAAAATACAAAAAACCTCTTAATGAATGCGTCACATATGAACTGAAGCTAGTTTTCATAATGTAAACATTTAGTTAAATGTTGATGTAAAATTTTAATATATTTTTACATAAATTATGTAAAATTTAAGATTAATTAAAATTAAAATAATACATGATATATTTAAATACTCAAGTAATATATTATTAATAGTTAGAACTTTTATATAAATAATTTTAATTTAAATATTTAGAATTTCACTTTTTAAAAAATATAGAACAATGACAATTTGATAAAATATATATTCTAGTAATCTTTTATTCATTCAACCAAATATTGTAATCTTACATTCCTGCCAAACCAATCAAACACAGTAATATAACATTCTCAGTAATCCTATTCCCTCGTAATCTTTTATTCTCACTGATAATCTAACATTCCGTGAACCAAACACACCCTTAAAGCCATAACACTAATCTTATTTTAAAAGCACATTATTCTTGTTAGTAATGGCTTTTAAGTAATGTTGCGAGTAAAGACAATGGATAAGGAACAAATGCTATATTTATACTCTTAAACTAAGCTATTGCTTTCTTAATTACAGTAGCCCAGATTTTTGTCAGATCTCATAGATCCTGGTAGCTTTAAATTAGAGCCACAATAAGGTTTTTCTTTTTCTTTTTCTAAGCGGAACTCAGTAGATTGCTATCAGTCTACTTGCAAGCTAGAATAGCACAAATTAACTCGATTTCATGGCAAATGCAACATGGTTTTTTTTTATTCAGTGGTAGATTCAAAATTAATGTGAATTTTTTTTATATGAAGTGAGTATAAATACAATTTTAAAATAAATATAACTAATAAAATAAATAATTAATTGAAAAAAAATTAAATTTTAAACTAAGCGTGGATCCATTGCTGGAAAAATCATGACATCTTTCCTGCTTGCTATCGGATAAGAACCAACATGGACCCAAATGAAAAACAAAACAAAATATTATTATAATAGCAATGTTCAATGAATAATATAATACATTCCATTAGTCTTAGGTGTAATAATAAATGTATTGAAAAAAAAAAGTTTAACTTTTGGAGATAATATTATTAAGAGAAATTATTATAAATGTTAAAAAAATTAATAAATCTTTATAAAAAATAAAGCGTAAAATGAACGTAAAAGATATATGATTTTTTTAAATAATAATAATAATAATAATAATAATAATAATAATAATAATAATAATATGATATAGAATGAAATAAAAAGAAAATTTGATTAACTTAAAACCAACAGAAACAAACTATTCTAATAGTTTAGCAATCCAAACTTTATTTAATAAACTCCTAAAGGAAGATTGAAAAGTTTATCAAAATTTGTGGATCATAGATCAAATTTTAAATTAACCAACACTACCAAAAGTATGTAAACTGAAATAAATAAATAAATTTATTTTTATATTAGATAAATATAAGTATTTGTGTACATAACATATAAACATAAAATAATGCTATTTTGGATAATAAATTTAATAATTTATAAAAATCGAGTTAAATTAAAATTTTATACACATAATTATGCAAAATCAAAGTTAATATTATTGCATATTTCCTAAAGTTCGTATATTATTTTGATATATACCATCAAACAAAATAAAAAAGCATATAAAATTTAGAATATATATGAAATCAATCCAATTTAATGAATTATTAGATTTGATTCAGTGGTTTAGTTCCTCTTAAGCTCTTTAGATGACCTTGATTCGAATCCCCCATAGGGCCTTAGGCCATACTTTAATTTTTTTCTTCTTCCTGTCATTAGAAAATAGAGGTTATGCTGATTATGTTTATATTGAAATATCCACTTTAATGTTCATAAAATATTGATTTTTTTTTCTAATCAGATGATAAATTACAATTAAGAAAATTCTTCAATCAGATATAAAAGGTCGAAAGAAAATTAGTTTTTTTTCAAAAAAAAAAAATTCTTCCGAAGCTAGTTGTACCAACATACCATTATTTAATTAATGAATAGAAAACAGAGAGAGGATCATTGGATTCTCATGCTCATATCTACAAAAAGTGAAGATAAAATCAATAACGATCTGTTGAACACTACTTTAGCCTCTCAACTTTCTCTATATATAATCTCCTCCATTTCACTGTTTTTCCAAGCAAATTTTATCCAAACTCTCCAGGAAACAATGTCTTCACCTTCTACATCATCTCAGTTCTTGCAAGATTTTCTCGGAAAATTTCATTCCAGGAAATTACTGCTTTATTACAAACAATTAAACCAATCATCATCGCACACATCGGCTCCTCCTCCTTACCCTCAGATTACCAATATAGACCAAAATGTTTTCATGATACTTTCAGTCCTCATTTGTGGCCTAATTTGCTCATTGGGGCTAAACTTAATAATCAGATGTGTGCTAAGGTGCTCAAACAGGGAGGCCTCCGAGTACATCGACAACCCTTCAGCTGCAATAGTCGATAGAGGAATCGAGCCAAAGGCACTCAAGACTTTCCCGGTGGTGAATTACTCGGCCGAGATGAATCTGCCGGGACTGGACTCGGAATGCGTGATATGCCTGTCGGAGTTTTTGCCCGGCGAGCACCTCCGGTTCCTACCGAAATGCAACCATGGATTCCATGTTCGTTGCATCGATAAGTGGCTTAAATCACACACATCGTGCCCCAAATGCAGGCATTGTCTGCTTGAAACATGCCAAAAAATTATGGGGTGCAATCAAAGTAGCTCACCGGAGAGCACTGTGAATATTCAACCACTGGAACCTGAAGGTATGGTACGTGATAGTAGGGGGTAATATTCCAAAGGTGATATATTCCATGAGCGAAGCTCATTTTGGAGTTAAAAATATCAATTCTTAATGATTACTTTAGTCTTTAACATATTTTGTTGTCTACCATATGTTATACTAATAAAATAATGTACAATATTTTTCATATACATACACAGAACATTGAATATATAAAGTTAAAAGTGATTATTAGTGCGCAAGAGTAGTTAGAAATGGCTGATAAGAAAGGCACCAACGGGCAAACGAAAAGGGAAAGCAAAGACAAATCGGAGCACTCAACTTTTAACCATATTGTGGAGACTCCATTTGTACTTTATCAATACTCTCCCACGACCAAACCAAGGCATCCAAAATAAGATGCTAAAAACATTCGCTATATTTAACAAAGTTATCTTTTATTTTAATCTATTAATTTCATAAGATTTTGTTGATGTATAAAAGGTGGGAGGATGGTTTATGGTGATAAATACGATGAGAAATGAAATGGATAGATTGATGCTTTATGGTTTGTCCTTTTTAGTGTGGATGGAGAACCACAAGTCTGTATCGAGGGTCAGATTGAGCGGTACAGTGGGTTCTAAGAGTATGTCTCTAAAGAAAGAAATCGAGAGAGCTCCCATTGATACTAAAAGATATATATTATACTTTGAATATATTATTTCCATGTGACCATCTGTTCGTAGGACGAGTCATAGTGCCTAAGAGGCTGAGCTTGTTACGTGAATTTATTGAATTACATGAGCTATTAATTATTGGATTGTAAAGGTGGTCTAGTATATGTCACATGTGGTCTTGAAGTGGAAGTCCTCAGGAGTGGGAGAGACTATTACACTTGTCCCCTTTAGTTTGGGAAGCGTTATACAGTAACACGATTCCATGGAGCAGGGGGCCATGTTTGGTTTTATATGTGAACCTTCTTAGTCATTGTCTTTTTTTCAAAGTTATTTTGTGGTGGTTCAAATGTGACAAGTCTTTGAAGAGTTCGTCACATGATTGGAGTCATATCCTTTTGGATTAGGTACGATCGAATATTTAAAAGTATGATATGTGTCTACATTAGGGTTGATGAGGAGGTTGATTGACCCCCACAATGCCTAAAGTTAAATTAATTAAGAATTAACTAATTTGAAGTTATGAACTAAATTGAATTAATTAAAATTTTAAATTAAATTCTTTAAGTAATTTTTAATTATGGACTAATTGAATTAATTAAGAAATTTAAACCAAATTCATTAATCAATTCCAAATCTATGTTCCAAGACTGATATTTGCACTATTTTGCTTTTTGATTGACAGTTAAAGTTCTCTAGTTCTGTTCACATTTTCATTTAACGTGTTTATTATTATATATTTTATAAGATAAAGTACACAAATGATCACGACTATAAACTATTGTTTTGTTGAATTTTTCGATTATTAAAAGTTATAAAATTATCCTTTGACTATAAGATGTTGCTTTGTTAAGTCCCCCAACTATTAAAAGTTACAAAATGGTCACATGACTATTCATATATTCCAAACTCGTCATTTTCTATTAAAAACTTGACGATAGTTATCATGCTAATTGGGATATAATAAAATATAATATCATAATCACAAACGACTATCATATCTCAGTTATCATGTTAATATCCAACTCAGACAATTATCGATTTTTTAACGAAAAATGACGAGTCTAGAACTTATGGATAGTCATGTGATCATTTTGTAACTTTTAATAGTCGAATTGCTCAATAAAGCAACTCTCTATAGTCGAATGACCATTTTGTAACTTTTAATAATTATGGACTCAACAAAGCTGTGCTCTATAATTGGGGACCATTTGTGTAATTTATCATATTCTATATTAGATGTTCTCCGTCACTGTTTTAAATTTTGCAAAAGCATACTCTTATCCATATTAACTTCTGGGTATGCATGATTCAACTATGATCCTAATTTTGTATTCCGAAATATGTCACTTATTTTGTGTTCTAATACTTGTTTTGTTGCATCGTCATGTGTCTGTTAGTTTCGCGTTGTGTATTCTCTGAATTATTTATCTGTTTGATGATATATATTATATTATTGTTCTTGTATGTATGTTAATGATTGTGATCAGTAGTGGATCTAGAAATATTTTTTAAGGTGGGCACATATTTATTGATAATATAAACTTTTCGTATGAGGTATATACCAATAAAATTTCAGGATAAACACCATCAATAAAGTAAACACCAAACATAAAAAAATTCAAATTTCAAAGTGGACACGTTACTACCTAAAGTATACATACATCCGCCACTAATTGTGATAACTTTGTATACTTTAAGTCTCATGTTTTCTCCTAGTTTATCTATTGATTTTATTTATTATATCCTTCGACCGCACTGAGTTTTCTAGCTAATTTTTTTCCTTTCAAATAATCTACATTGTGAGGGATTGAACTCAACAATAAGAAGATTTAGATCTCGAGTTTGCAAAATTATAATAATTTTTTTATTTTAAAATTATGGTATAAGATTTCAAACTCGTTATTTGATATGAGTTTGTTTTTCGTCTGTGATCTATTTTGGGTCACTTCAGTGATTAGTCTGACCTTTGAGATTCGAATGCAACATTTGGATTGAATCTAGACAATTACAATAACTATTTATAGCTTTTAACAATTGTTTGGATTTTTAATTTTAAAAAAAAAGTAAAAATATAAATCAAAATTATGTTAAAATAAAAGAATATCAAATATGTATTTTTAAAACTATGTTATTTTAAAAATATTTTATACTTTTTTAAAGATTTTTCTACTACTTATTTAAGATTTTTTGATCATTTGATTTTTTATAACAACGCCATGTCACGGAAAAATTGAAATAGATGAAAGTACAAATAATAAAAGAAATGTTAGATACATGTAATATGAAAAATAATTTAGATGCCTAAATTAAATTAATGCCATATTTTAAGAGTTGTTTTAGAATAAAGTTTTTTTTTCTCAATTTATTGACGTTTTTTAAGAGTTATTTTCATTGGTGTTCCCTTCTCTACAATGCCTTGAAACTTGGCTTCTAATGTGCGTGTTTAATAAAAAACTAAAACCAATGTTTTCCGTGGCAATACCTTCTGAAACACGTTGATCAATCAGCTCTCCAACACCTGAAAACAAGGGCACCACTAGTAAAACTAATGCCCGTATAAACCAGAGTTGTTTACGTTTTAGCATATAGGACTGGAAAACAAAAGTATTAATGTTGGAGGACGATCACTTCAATTTTTGACTAGTACTTCCTGGTCACTTGTATATGTCTAGCTAATGCCATTCTCGCACAAACATTTCCAGTAATTGGTTTTTGTCTTCACTCTCCAACTTTAGCACATCAGAGGAAATGGATTCACTTAGTGGTACATCTTATATGGAACAAAAACAAGTGGCTACCTTTAAAATTAGCCTATCCTTGATCTCTCAGCTGTACATGAAAATATAAACATGATAGAAAAGTATAATAAAAGCTAAAGAAGAGTTCCCACTTTTATCTATCCAAAATATATAATAGTTTTCATTTTATAAAGTGCTTTACATTTTGTACACATGGTTCTCACGTATTAGTTGCAGGCTTGCAGTATCCCTGACAGATTCAGATCATCACCCTTTATTGCTTTTCATCAAGTACCAAATTGACAATTAAAAATGGCACCAGTATTTTCAAAAGATCTCGCACAAGATCCGGCTCTAGTCGTAGCCACATGTAAAAGCTGATTCATTTATTTTACTTCCTTTCCATTGCGCCAGGAAATTAGATTAGCAGACTACTTGCATGGCTGAAAGATAATGCTCTGATTCGATAGCAAAATAAACAAATTAAAGAACAAGTGGTTCTGGAAACTTATATCTTATGCCAATTAGTTGCAGGCTAGCCGTAGATTTCTGATGATAATCCACCATATATATATATTAAAATGCATGTAAAGATTTGTTAATTTATGGTCCTGAACCTGGCCTGCATAACAGCATCCAATAGCTGATCGGATAACTATGAAATTAGCTGTGAATTGTACTTTATATCAAGCAGCTATTTTTCTGGTTAGAAACCAAACTCCATTAATGTCCCTTTCAGGATCCTTAGACGCTCAAAAAGGTAAAGTACATAACATTGTGCTTGGTGCTTTGGTTTCGTCAAGTTTTTTTAAACAACTATTTTTTTTTTTGCATAGATTCCAGAATTTCTGTGCGGATGTGCTTACAGTCGCCTGTTACAGCAGTGGAAATCCATACATGAAAAACAGACATGACACAGCGTAGAGTTCATGTCCTTGATAGCTGAAGCAGTTTAAGTTAGTTTTCAAAAACATCATTCGTTCTGCAATGGTTCATCTGTTATTATCCCTTCCAATGACTAGATGTTCCATTGGAGAGGAACAATGGGTGGAAGCTTCCACATAGTACCTTTGGCTGCTGGAAAGTTCAATTGGCCTTTCAGCAATATTAAAAAAAGATTAGATGTTGATGCATAGTGGAATTTATGGAAAGTCCTAAATAAAATCTTCGAGTTAACTACTTACCCTCCAAAAGATAGACTTAAGCTCTCTCTTGACATAACCCTAAAATATAACGGCTCTGACCCACCTTTTACTTTTAACTTTTTTTCGTGTATATTAATCCTTCAATGGTACCAATACCTTCAGTCATCTGAACTAAAGACACTAGGAAATCAAACATGACAATTTCAACAACATCCGGTCCACATCTCTCCCAAGAGTTGCTTGAAAGCTTCCATCCAAGAAAGCTTCTCCTTCATGCCTCTCTTTACCCAATAGAAACCCCAGCAATTTCCCCAGCTCCACAGCACAGTTATTCCAACAACAACAACTTACATGCAAATGAACGCATTGTTATCTTGGTCCTCATTTGCACCATCATGTCCTTTTGTGGGGTGTTTTGTTTTTTCAAGTGTTCGATTAGGGGCTCAACTTCTCCTTCAGCCAAGTTATTCAATGTAGGAGTTAAGCAGAAAGCCTTGAATGCCTTCCCTATTGTGAAATACGCATCAGATTCGAACCTGCCTGGCCTAGACACCGCTTGTGTTATATGCTTGTCGGAGTTTGTTACCGGGGAGTGTCTACGGATTTTGCCAAAGTGCAACCACGGATTTCATACTCGTTGTATCGATATATGGCTTAGTTCACATTCTTCATGCCCTACATGCAGGCACTGCCTGACTGAAACGGACCAGAAGACCGATAACTACGGCCGGGTAGAGACTCTGCCGGCGCAGGAAGCCATGAACATAGAAGAGAACTAGAAATTGTGCATAATTATAGGGATAACTAGGCTGGTAATTATCCGTTTAATATCAATTAATGGCATGGTAGTTTTGAAATGGTTGCAGTCAGTGGAACAGTGAACTAAATTTGCCCTTGAACTGAAAATTCTTTAAAGTTAATCCAACAGAATACTGTGATTGGATCAAAAATATTCTACAGATCGTACGATCAATCTCGCCAAGAGAAACGCTTTTTTAAAAGGAAGTGATGAAATATGAAAACGGATAAACATGATATGAGTAGTTTAGAACCACTTTACTCAGAGACACAATATCTGTTAAAAGCAACTAAAAGCAAAATAAATTACAAGGAGGGATTAATATTAACTCTGGTTAGAATTTGCAGTCATTTTCAAAAGTGGAATTGAACTTAATTCAATTTATTTGTGATATCATTCCACATATTTTTTTTATTAAGTTAAAGTTGATTACAAAGTACTATATGTTTTAAATACTCTTAACCGTTTAACAATGAACATTTAATCACTCTTACAATCGTTGGTGCTCGAACCCGTGACATCTAATAATAATAATGATTTCTTTAATTACTGAGATAAATTGATTATACCCCATCCATATGTTAATTGATCAATAAATAAAATATGAATGGTTATAAAAAAATAATAACTAAATTTTCCTTCTAATATTTGGATGGTGCTCTTTCCCTTTCCACATATTGTTTAATTATTGCATTGAAAATAATGCAAGGGTTGGTCGCCCCAAAACCTTAACCTCGTTGCCTCTTTTTTGTCTTATTATCGGACATTGCACACTTAGCATTTGATTAATATCATGTTTTCAGAACCGGATCGGTTAGCTAACCGATCATGCTACCGGTTCATTGGTTTAACCGGTCAAACCGGTTTGACCGGTCGGAAGAATCGGACGACGTCATAATTATTTAAAAAATTAAATAAAAATACAAAAAAATATTTAATAAAAAAATAATTTTTTATATCACAAATCATATTCAAAGCAAGTCATAACATATATAAATTAAAAACCATAAAATCAAGTGAAACAAAATAATTCAAATTAACTACAACATAATATTTAAGGTAAAACATATTAAATAATAAATATAATTATATAACTATAATTAAAAAATAAATTTGGGGCTAAAAAAATCATAACAAAATGATATTGTTTGGTTTAATTTTTTTTTAAAAACAATCTCACATGGCTAAGAAACATAGAAGAGCATCCCAAAAGTCTAAAGAGTAAAAATATGATAACAAAACAATCCCACATTGCTAAGAAACATAGAAGAGCATCACAACTAACTTCTATAATTAATAGAGGTAATTTGGCATTCAAAATCATGGAGCCTTTTGGTGAGCATTGAGTGAACTATTCTTTCACTTCAATCAAGCTCGAATTTTAGGCTTCAATTGAGATTCTAAATTTTTTTTAGTTCAAGCCTTTTTGAGTTCAAGTTTCAATATTATATTTTCGAGTTCGAGTTGAACTTGATAATTTTTAACTTGTGAGTTTGAGTAGAGTTGAGCTTACTTTTAAAGTTTTCAAGTTCGAGTCGAACTCGAGAGTCGAGCTCAGCAATACTTGAGTTCGATTTGGCTCGTTTAACAAATGACGTTTGGTTTAATTTTTTAAAAAAAAAACAAAATTTCCGGTTTTCAGCCGGTCCGGTTCAAACGGTTCAGCGGTTTTGGCCGGTTCACTAGTAGCGGTTCAACCGGTTTAGATTGAATCGGACTAGGTAACGATTCCCGGTTGAACCGACCGGTCCGGTCCGATTTTCAAAACAGAGATTAATATCGCTTTAGTTACCTTTTCTCTGTTGCCTTCCACTCTCAGCTTATCAACAAAAGACAGGTTCGAACAGAAAGAGAAAATAAAAGAAAAACGACAAGAAAATTTTGAAACAATTTCCAACATGCTGTATGTTTTCTCCCATAATTCTTACCTCTGATTCCAGAATTCTTGATCCACAACATGGAATGGGATTCATTTCAAGATTACAAGTGGAAAGATCATCACTTTAATCTTAATTATTCTAGGGCCTACTTACTATTTCTATTTGTTTTGGAATTTGATACTAGATTAATTAACATATGATCAGAGATGTAGTCGGTCAGAACGAACGTATAAATTTATGTTAGAGATGTGAATTTAATACGTTATATTAAAATTTTAGGGGTGTAAAACTAAAATTTTTTAGGAGTGCACAACTAGACAAGCAATAAAAAATAAAAATTATAATAGAACTTAAAATTTTTAAAGGTGCAACATCTTTGATATCTCTTCGATCCATCTTGTAGCTGCTATATATAAACTGTTAGAGGAGCATGCCCCAAGTTTTAATGTTTATTTAAGTACATAAATGGTCCCTAATTATAGGACATTTCTTCTTCCGATTATTAAAAGTCATAAAATGGTCCCCGGATTATAAGATGTTTCTTTTGAGTCCCTTGACTATTAAGAGATACAAAATAGTCACTCGACTAGTCATATGCTCTAAACTCGTCCTTTTCTATTAAAAAAATTAGTGATTATTTGAGCTGGACGTTACCATTTTGATTGAGATACGACAAAATATAATCCTAGAACTGTTTGAATTGTATTTTGTGGATTAACTCTCCATTTATATTATATCGTCGAACCAATGCTTGAAACATTATGTCGTTGAGCTAGTGCTTAAAAGTAACAACGTTGCCAATAAACATTATTAAAATATGATTTTATCATATCATAGCCAACAGATTAACGTCCAACTCAGACAATCGCTAGTTTTTTTTTTTACGAAAAAGGACGAGTTTGAAATATATGAATAGTCGGATGATCATTTTGTAACTTTTAATAGTCGAATGACTTAACAAAGCAACACCTATAGTCAAGGGACCATTTGTATATTTTATCTAACTTTTTATTGACCTTAAAATTATGTTTTGTTATTGATTTAGTTTTAAAGATTTATTAAATTTAAAATTAAATAAATTAAGTATTGGTCTATTTTTTAAATTAAACAAATTAATCTTCATCATTATTTTTTATTTAAATATTTTTAAATCCTTTATTAATTTTAAAATTAAAATCTAATCCTCAATTTTTAATTTTGAAGTTGATGGTGTAATAAATGATTTTAACTCATATTATATTATTATTTATGTTCACCCCTAATATTTCATCTTGAATCTGTCTTCATATGAGACTTATCAAATCCAGATAACATGGCTACCGGCTTGTGAGTTGTGACTAGATTTTCCATGGAGAGAAACAATGTGTGGAAACTACTGCGTGGTACTTTTTTAGCTGCTGGAAAGTTAAATTGGCCTTTCATCAATATCAAAAACCTAATTATATGTTGAGCACCACAAGGCATGCTGGGATTAAAATATACAGAAACAATAGATAATGTAAAGAGCATGAAATGTGAACAGTAATTAATTTCAAACATGTAGCAGCTTATACAGAACAACGAAGAAGTCATCAACATCCATCATTTTCACACTGAAGAGCCGCTATCTCATTGATGTCATGTTAATTTTTATTACGCATGTTGATGTCATTAATAAAACTAAAAAACTCTTACATATCAAGTTAGCTGAACTGGATTAATATGAAAAGCCTACGATTAGTGGAACAGATAACTAAGTAAATGCAATAGAATTTTATGGTGACGAAATTGCAAGGAACAAAGTGTTGTTATTTGAGTTGAAAATTGTTAAAAATTAATCGAGAAAAATCCAGTGATCTTGCACAAGGGAAATGCGATGTGGCAATGGTAGAGAGAAAGTATCATTAAAAGAAGCGATGGACATGAATAGTTTAGAAGCACTTTACACTGTCACAAAGAAAGTTCAATTTCAAGGTGAAAAGTTTTGGGCTTATCGGTATAAAAGTCGTCAATGAATTTTTGGTATTTTTCTCTCTTTTTTCTGTGTTTGTTTATAAATTTTAACTAAACAGAGATGAATAAAGTAGAGAAAAAGAATTATTATTATTTTTATTTTGGTATTTTGATATAGCTTAAAATAAGATAAATAAGGGATTAAATTGAACAGATTTTGTAGTTTATGAGTTAAAAAGTTTAGAGGAAAGTGCATGCCATTAGATGTCCAAACTCGAGAAAACAAAATTATGGTATACACTAGTGCATGTATTTTACTTAACTATTGGATGGTGCTTTTTGTTCTTTCCAAATGGTATCATTGCCTCCTTTTTGTCCTTTATTCTTTGGACACTGTACCCTTAACGCTTTATTAATAACTTTTTCTTACCTTTTTCTTGTGGCTTTCCCCTTTCACTTTATCAACAAACGACACGTTCGAACGAAAAGCGAGAAGAGAAGTAAAACGACAGGAAAATTAATTTGTAACACGCTGGATGTTTCATGATTGCAATTCATGTTTCTACCACCTTTCTTATATCTAATTATTTGGTTTGCTTAATTTCAAAGCTCTAGATCATTGGCTTAGGAACCTCTTTTAGCTTCTTTCCTTTTTTTCGCTTTTGATTATTGAATGTCTATTTCTTTTAGAGAGCGATTAATATTATGATTATTTTTTTATTAGAATAAGATAATTATAAAGGAGTATTTATTTGAAATTTTCTCAATTAATTGATGTAAAACGTACGCATGTCCTGTAAACGTAACTGTTTGAATTTGAGACTTTTAAGAATAACAATATTTTTTTATTATCACTAAAAATACTCAATGCGTTCTTATAACTATTTTTCTAAGCTATTTGAATTGCAACTTAATAAACAATAAAAACAAAAATATCACGCACTAAAATAATGTTTGTGATAAAATAGAAATGCATCTCAAATAACTCATTTTTTATTTAAATCATAGCATAGGCCGGATTCATTAAGTGGAGGCAATAAAGTAGCTGATACTCTCGCTAAATACGCCTGGTCACTCAACAGCGGAGTATAAGAATTCTTCAGAACCCCAGAGATAGTTGCTGGCGGAATACAACAAGAGAAAGTGTGATAGCCTAGTGTCACGAACTTGGGCTTTTTCCCCACACTTTGGGTTATTTTGGCTATGTTGGGACACATTTGGTCTTGGAGGTTGATAGAATAGTGTAGATTATTCTATCAACACTCAAGACTTGTACATATGTAGAGTATTCTAGAAGCATTCTAGAGACTTCCATGTTAGGTAGGAAATTATAGAGAATTCTAGAGAATCTCTCCCTACCGTAGGATCAAGTCGATCTCTACCGTCTATTGAGGAGGTGGGATGCTATAAATAGATGTAGAATCCTCATTTGTAAATCATCCAAGAGTTGTAAGCTTTCAAGCATATCAACAAGCTTTCTTTCAAAGTTCTTTCCTTTCTTCTTTGTTTCCTTGCCAATCCTTTCCCACACTAGCACGAGTTTGAGCGAGGCTGACTTAGTTATCGCGAGGGGCGAAAAGGAGCTAAGGCCGCACGAGGCTTATTAAGAGATTAAGTCTGTGACAGTTGGTATCAGAGCCGGTTAAGGCATCAATATTGTGTACGTGTCTTGTAGGAATGGCCGAGAACTCGAACGAGTCGACTGTTGCTGAGGGACGTGGGAAAAAAGCTGTACCCACCAACCCCAAGAAGAACATCGAGAACCCAAATGAGTCGACTTTTACTGAGGAACGTGGGAGAGAAGCTGCACCCACCAACCAGAAGAAGAACAGAGACCAAAGTAAGGCCCGCGAGGGCGCTTCCTTATAACCGGTGGTGGCAGAGTTCGGTGAGAGGCTAGAGAGGGTCCAGCACGACTTCAAGACGTTGGAGGACCATGTCTTGGAGCAGGTTGACACGCTCAAGGGGAGTGCCGAAGAGACCAGGAACGAGGTGGAAGCTCGGTTCGTACGGCTAGAGGATATGATCCAAGCCTTACGTGAAAGCATTGAAGGGATGCGGGAAGACTTGACGCTTTGTAAGAGAGTTGCCGTTAGCGGGGGTGCTAACATCACTGTCTCCACCCCGAGGGTTGAGTGCCCCAATCCGCAAGGGTTCAACGGGACAAGGGACGCTAAGGAAGTCGAAAACTACCTATGGCGGGTGGAGCAATACTTCGAGGGAATCGACCTTAACGACGAGGCCGCCAAGGTAAAGACCGCTGCATTATATCTTTCAGATACTGCTATGTTATGGTGGCGTAGGAAACATACCGACATAGAGCGAGGGGCTTGTCGGTTAGATACATGGGATGAGTTCAAGAAAGAACTCAAGAAGTACTTCTATCCCGAGAATGTGGTCTACGAGGCACGCAAGAAATTGCGGGAGTTGAAGCAGCGGGGTATTATACGGGACTATGTAAAAGAATTCACAACCCTTATGCTTCAAATCCCCAATATGTCCGAAGACGATCTCTTGTTCTATTTCATTGACGGGCTACAAGGATGGGCAAAGCAAGAGATACATCGTCGGGACATTAGAATGGTTGATGAGGCCATTGCCATCGCCGAGTCACTCATCGACTTCCAACCCTACTCTCACACCAATGCGACGAAAAATAAGGATAAGTATCCAGCCAAATGTGGGGGAGAACGGCGGGAGAACAACCAAGGCAACCGAGATCGAGATCACCGAAGGCCACAAGCTAAAGAGGGAGATCGAGATCGAAGTCCGGGTCGAAGGGACTATGAAGAGAAGAAAAAGGCCTTCGTTCTTAAAGGATGATGCTTCTTGTGTAAAGGGCCGCATCCGATGAGTAATTATCCCAAACTTGGTTCATTGTCCGCCATCGTCGATCGTCAAGACAGAGAGTCTCAAGCTGAGATGGGGTCGCTCCAAGTTCTAAACGCCTTGAAGGCCAAGTCGTTGACACCAACACTGAGTAATGGGCTCATGTATGTGGAAGCAGTGATCAACGAGAAGATGACAAGAGCTATGGTGGACACGGGGGCTACCCACAATTTCGTGTCTATAGACGAAGCCAACCATTTGGGCCTAAAGTACACTGGGAGCACATGATGGCTCAAGACGGCAAATGCACAAGCGATACTACTCCATGGCGTGACACGAGGGGTCGAGCTACGCTTAGGCATTTGGAAGGGCCAAGTGAACTTTTCAGTCGTTCTCATTGATGACTTTAAGGTTATTTTGGGGTTGGACTTTCTCCGACAGGTAATCGCTATCCCTATGCATTCCTTTAGTTCAGTTTGTATCTTGGAGAAAGGGTCTCCATGCATGATCCCCACGGTCGAGGCACCGAAAGAGCAAGGTCGAGATGCTAAATAACTCTCGGCCATACAACTTGGTAGAGGCATCAAGAAAGGGGCCATGACTTATTTGGCCATGCTAAAAGAAGATGACGAGATCGAGAAAACGGATGACCTACCACCAATCATCCATGAAGTCTTAGAGGAGAACAAGGACGTGATGCCGCCTGAGTTACCAAATAAACTTCCACCAAGGCGTGAGGTGGATCACAAGATCGAGTTAGAACCCGGTGCCAAGCCGCCTGCCCTGGCACCATACCGAATGGCCCCACCCGAACTTGAGGAATTTCGAAGGCAACTCAAAGAGCTAATCGATACGGGAAAGATTCGACCTTCGAAGGCACCGTATGGCGTACCGGTACTCTTCCAGAAGAAGCACGATGGGTCGTTACGCATGTGTGTCGACTACCGGGCACTTAACAAGGTAACAATTAAGAACCGCTACCTGATTCCTTTGATTACCGATTTATTTGACAGACTTGGAGGAGCCAAGGTGTCACGAAGATGGACTTGCAAAAAGGCTACTACCAAGTTTGAATTGCAGAAAGCGACGAGCCAAAGACCGCATGCATCACCTGATACGGATCGTATGAGTGGTTGATCATGTCCTTTGGTCTAACCAATGCACCGACGATGTTTTACATGCTTATGAACAAGCTCTTCCAACTGTACTTGGACCAGTTCATGGTGGTGTACTTGGACGATATCGTGGTATATAGTAACTGCATGGAGAAGTATATAGACCACTTGAGGATTGTGTTCAAGATACTTCGAGAGAACGAGTTGTACGTCAAGAAGGAAAAGTGCACTTTTGCCACTGAGGAATTACACTTCCTTGGACATGTAATCGGTCACGGGAAGCTATTAATGGACGGGAACAAAATCAAGGCCATAACCGAGTGGGAGCCGCCGACCAAGGTGAGTGAGATGAGGTCCTTCCTTGGTCTAGTAAATTATTATCGTCGGTTTATACAGGGTTATTTGGTGTGAGCATCACCATTAAAAGACCTACTCAAAAAGGGGAAGGCATGGGAGTGGTCCGAATAATGTCAGAAGGCCTTTGAGGACCTGAAGGCAGCAGTTAGCCAATAACCTGTATTGGCCTTACCCAACTTTACCAGGCCGTTCGAGGTGCATACCGATGCATCTGACTTCGCTATCGGGGGTGTACTAATGCAAGAGGGACATCCGATAGTATTTGAGAGCCGCAAGCTGAACGACACCGAGAGACGGTACACGGTGCAAGAGAATGAGATGATGGCCATCATCCATTGCTTGCGGGTGTGGAGACATTACTTACTCGGCGCACACTTCACCATCAAGGCCGACAATGTGGCGACAAGTTATTTTCAAACTTAGAAGAAGCTGTCACCAAAACAAGCCAGGTGGCAGGACTTCCTAGCCGAGTTCGACTACACGTTGGAATACAAGCCGGGCAAAGCCAACGTTGTATCCGATGCCTTAAGTCAAAAGGCGAAGCTCTCCGCAATCTCTCTAGCTAAGGGAACCGTGTTGGGGCGCATCAAGGAGGGCCTTGAGCAGGATCCAATGACAAGAGAATTAGTAAAGCTGGCTAACGATGGCAAAACCCAACGGTTCTGGGTAGAGGAAGGTCTACTCTACACCAAGGGACGGCGAATCTATGTCCCAAAGTGGAACAACTTAAGGCGAGATTTTATCAAAGAGTGTCACGACACCAAGTAGGTTGGTCATCCGTGTCAAAAATGCACTGTGGCATTGCTAGAGACAACATACTTTTGGCCCCATATGAAGGATAGCGTGGAGCTTTACGTGAAGACTTGTCTTGTGTGCCAACAAGATAAAGTGGAGAACCGACAACCGATGGGATTACTAGAACCTTTACCAGTTCCCCAAAGACCTTAGGATTCGATCACCTTGGATTTCATTAGTGCAATACCCAAGTTCGAGGGATACGGTTCGATCATGGTCGTCGTGGACCGATTTTCCAAGTATGGGAATTTCATACCATGCCCCAAGGATTGCACTGCGGAGGAGGTCGCACGAGCGTTCTTTAAGAACGTCGTGAAGCATTGGGGCTTACCAAGGAGCATCATCAGTGATCGAGACCCTCGATTTACCGGACGCCTATGGACGAAATTATTCAAGCTCCTTGGCGAGTTAAATTTCTCCACAAGCTTTCACCCTCAAACTGATGGGCAGATCGAACGGGTGAACGCTTTGTTGGAGTGTTATTTGCGGTACTTTGTGAGTGTCAACCAGCGAGATTGGGCAAAGTTTCTAGACGTCGCCCAATTCTCTTATAACCTGCAGCAGAGTGAAGCCCAGGCCGAAGTCCGTTCGAGCTTGCGACCGGACAACAACCGCTTATACCGCACACATTGACAATACCACCTGACGAAGGCAAAAGTCCCGGAGCCACCAAGATGGCTAAGTCATGGGAGGAGAACGCCGACATCGCCCGCACATGTTTAGAGAAAGCGAGGAAGAATATGAAGAAGTGGGCGGACGAGAAGAGGCGACATCGAGAGTTCTCCGTTAGAGACTTAGTCCTTGTGAAGCTTTTGCCACAACAGTTCAAAGCTCTCCGAAGCGTTCACAAAGGACTAATATGGAGATATAAGGGACTGTTCCAGGTACTTGCCAAGGTGGGTAAAGTGTCTTATCGCTTAGACTTGCCAAGTACACTTAAGATTCATCCGGTCTTCCATGTAAGTATGCTCAAGCCATATCATGCCGACAAGGAAGACCCAAGCCGAGGGTATTCACATCGAGCACCTCCCGTAGTAACCAAGTCTTACGACAAAGAGGTTGAAACGGTGCTCACAAGCAGGATGGTCCGCAAGAGAGGAGTCTCACCGCATACCGAATATTTAATCAAGTGGAAAAAACTACCAGAGTCTGAGGCAACATGGGAACTAGCTGAAGACTTGTGGCAGTTCGAAGAACATCTCAAAGCGTACGAGGCGACGAGGACGACGTCAAAATAGGTGGGGGAGGATGTCACGAACTTGGGCTTTTTCCCCACACTTTGGGCTATTTTGGCTATGTTGGGCCACATTTGGTCTTGGAGGTTGATAGAATAGTGTAGATTATTCTAGAACACTCAAGACTTGTACATATGTAGAGTATTCTAGAAGTATTCTAGAGACTTCCATGATAGGTAGGAAATTATGGAGAATTCTAGAGAATTCTAGAGAATCTCTCCCTACCATAGGATCAAGTCGATCTCCACCGTCCATTGAGGAGGTGGGATGCTATAAATAGGTGTAGAATCCTCATTTGTAAATCATCCAAGAGTTGTAAGCTTTCAAGCATATCAACAAGCTTTCTTTCAAAGTTATTTCCTTTCTTCTTTGTTTCCTTGCCAATCCTTTCCCACACTAGCACGAGTTTGAGTAAGGCTGACTTAGCTATCGCGAGGGGCGAAAAGGAGCTAAGGTCGCACGCACTAAAATAATGTTTGTAATAAAATAGAAATGCATCTCAAATAACTTATTTTTCATTTAATAAACATATACATTTTCAACTTAATAAACAATAAAAACAAAAATCTTACGCACTAAAATAATGTTTGTAATAAAATAGAAATGCATCTCAAATAACTCATTTTTCATTTAAATCATAAAATAGGCCGAATTCATTAAGTGGAGGCAATAAAGTAGCTGATACTCTCGCTAAATACGCCTGGTCACTCAACAACGGAGTATAAGAATTCTTTAGAACCCCGGAGATAGTTGCTAACGGAATACAACAAGAGAAAGTGTGATAGCCTAGGCTAAACCCCTTCGTAACTCAAATTAGAACATATACGTTTTCAAAGTGTATGTATTATCAATAATTATTATTTTTAAAACATATATTACATTCTAATAATTCATATTATTAACAAATTCGTAAAATAGAGTATTTGGATGGTGCTTAACAACGTTCTTGGTAATGTCCACATTATTTAATCAGTGCATTATACACATTTGATAGCGGGGAGTCTTTTGTGGCCGCAAATATTGAAACATTGGAGCACGCATGTTGTCTGTGAAACCTTAATATAAACTTCAGATTATGGTAAAGTAGTTTATTTTAAACATAGCATACTTGCATTTAATACACATTCTTGCATTCTGAAATATTTATATAATCATGTGAATATTTAAAAGAAAAATATATATTATTAGCGATATACTTTTATCATATACGTATATTTATATTTGATATTTAAACTCAATAAATTGATGAGGTTTTGGCTTAATAGTAATAAGAAATCCTAAATATGTTAGTTATAATCACATCATGTGTGAGTTCGGGTACTAAAAAGATAAAGACAACTCTTCTAATCTAATTTACTCTATACATAAACGTCAATATTTGAACCTTTGATCTTACTTAAAGAATCTAGTGTCTCATCTCACTAGACCAAATGATTATTGATCATACATAATACATATTAATGAAACATAAAATTTAATGGATAAATTATTAAAATATTAATCGTAAAAAAATATATAAAACTCAAATTTATCTAATAATTTTCAAACAATGGCCAATGGAAGGATTTCACAAGAGACAAATGGATTCCATCGTCCAAGAATTATTTTAAAAAACTAGCATTATTTATTGTATCTTTTAAAACTTGCCTTTTCTCTGCCCCTATTGAATCAAATTCGGCTTTCTTAATCAAAGAAGTTAATACATACACCTAGTATAAATTGACACGACTATAGTTTTTTTTAAAGAATGGTAACTGGATTTTATTAATAAAATAATAAAAAAATCAGAATTATAATACACTTAAGTATAAAAAGAAAATTAGACAATAGTCACAAAAATCTTATAAAAAAATAAAATATTAAACTCAAACATACGAAAAAAATGAAACATTCTATTGAAAATGATCATCTACATCAAAAGAATCCAATAATATTTTTAAAAATTTATTATCTATGTCGAATGTGACATTTTACGAAGTGACAAAAGAGTGATAAGCAAACCCGTAACTCTGTCTCTAGGCTAAGAAGCATTAAAAAAATTGTATGAGTATGCTTTGCATTCCCTTGTGACTATTGTAGCATGGTTAAGTTAATGTAGCATATGGCTTCGGTGGTAGCTAGGCTAAGTCTTGGGTTGGTGCTTTTGCTTTAGTTGTAGTATGCAGTAGGGCAGTAGAAGAGGAATAAACGCTACATAATTTTAATTATATCAACAAATAATCTTTTATAAAAATGTGAAATAACTATACATGACTAACAACAAACCAATAAAAAATGAAACGTTGTAAGAGTCTTTGTGCAAACACCAAAATGACCGTAAATGTATGTGAAAAATGTATCAAGAGTCATGAGGATCATACTACAAGAATAGAGAAAACACGTGCTACAAAAGAAAAAAAAATATGTCACAAGGATAATAATTCTTATTTAAAATTGAAAATAGAACCTCAAGAAAAAAGAGAAAAATAAAGGGTATAATATGAAAAAAAAAAGATAACTAGTAATTATGGACTATCGATACTTGCTAATTAAACAAAAATTAAAGGAAAAGAAGAAAACAATATAAAAATATTGAAAAAATAGGTTAAAAAAAGAGATAAAGTAGTCTTAGGTGAATTCGGAAGTATATAAAGTGCTTTAAATTAACATCCTTAGACCTAACAACAACTTGCAGGATAACTTTCCATTTAATATTCCGTCAACGTACCACCTTCGTACAACCAAAGGATTCACCCAACATACCCACAAGAATATCTCTATTGGATTCTGATTGATCCTACTTAATTAATTATCCCAATCTGTATTTTCAATAATTTTAAAACCATTCAACTCGCATATATTATAGGAGAAAAAAATAAAGTGATAAGAGGAAGAAGGATCTGACAGGAATATCTAATTTTGATGAAAAGTGAAAAAAACAGTACTTGTGGGGTCTTGATTGGTTCTTCTTCTGCAAAGTTAATAAAATACATGCATTACAATCATGCTCTGGAGATATTGTTGTTTCTCAATCTAAAAAAGATTTTCATTCCTGTAAAGCTTAAATTATGCTCGTCTTGTACAGGATTGCACCACTCTGACGGGGAAATCATTCATTTGGCTTTAAAATATAAATCCATGCTCTCATTTAATTTTTTATTCACAAGCGATCCACTCCATCCTCAGGTAACACTGCGTATACTAATCTGTATAAATTTCGATAATAAACCAAGCATCGGAGGTTGGTTCCATTTGCTAGAAGTGACATCTCCACAAGAAAAGAAAAATTAAAGATACAAATATTAATAATAAAACTTTTTTTGTATAGAATAATCATAAGTAAACATCATCAAATAATAAAAAATTAACATAAAAAGAAAAAAAAAATTAAATTTCAACATCACCACGTATCCGCTTAAAATTCACTTGTCTCCGCCGCTAGTTACTAGTTTATGTTTGCTCGAGGGTAGCCTTCCATTTGGGAACTGTGTTTCTAATTGGAGAGATGGAAATGTCCAACGGATTCAACAAACAGAACATATTTCTCCAGTTGGGGAAATGAAAATGCCCAACGGATTCAATCAACATATGACTACAGAATTATCTCATCGTACCTTTGCGTATACAATATATAAAATCCAGTGAGAAAATTTGTAATTTACCCATATATGAATAATTAGAGCGGACTTTACGGTAGTACCCACTTTCTATATGGGTAATCGAGTATCTTTAATTTTTTTTCAATTTTATCTCTCATTTTTAAAATCTAATTCTTCAATTTATTAAATATTATTTAACTCTTAATCTTCTCTAATCTTAATCTAACAATAAAATAATATACGATTCTTTAAATTTTTTATTTATTGTTCACAAATGATACGATGAGCATGGAACATCTCCTTTCAGAAAATCATCAGTTGTGTACCTCAAAAGACGAAATAATCAAAAGTGGAACCCTCGTTATTTTAAAAAAATCTCCAAAAATATTTTTAGTCTCATTTCAATACATTTTGAGAAATGAAGACGACTTGAAACGAATGAAACAAAACAGGCTTTCGCTCATCTCCCTCATCTTCTAGACTTTGGTGTTTTATATTTGTTGATTGGACAAATGAGTTGCGACGAGTATAGGCGGCTCACCCCTATTATTTGGGCGGAAAAAAACAACGATAAAAGAACGACCGTTAATCATTGTTAATATTTCTTGTCTCCATGATGACATAATAGAGAAGTAAGTGAAGGTGGGGTGGTTCCATCCAAGTGGCCTCTTCAATTTCAGTTGAGATATTTTATAGTGATTCTGAGTTTTGGTGTCAAATGTAGAGATATGATGGCTACTCATAAACCGACAGGCTAGATGATTACGATCAGTGACGGTGAATTTAGTTATGGTATATTACGTGGGTCTGTAAGAAGTCTTATTGTGACTTCTCGAAGGATGTTAAACATTTAAAATTCTTCCATCAAAGACGATTTTTTCACGTCTTTCGGAGTCCTCGAAATTTCTTCTCTAAAGGTGCTCTTTCAAAAAAAAATTATTTCCTTGTAGCTTTGAGATATAGAACGGATGTAACGTACAAAGATACTTGGCAGAGGTACAACTCTCATAGCATTGTATAAACTATCACCAACCATACTCATCTAGATTATGTACCAACAAAGTCTTTATCTCTTTTTTCTTGTTGGTATTTCAGTTGAACACAATCAAATTACCTTTTCCAAATCTGTGTTTTTCCCCCAACTATAATCCACATATAGTAAAAAATTATTATATGTAAACATCTAAGGTGAAAAGCAGTGATTCTTATTTAAAATATAGAAATTACATTTCATCCTCCTATAAATTATTAATTTAATGTAGTTTTTCCAACATTTTCTTTTTATCTATAATATTTTATTTATTTTTCTCAACATCTAACTCATCATTTCTAGATTCATCCCTATATATAAAAGGTTATTGCTCTCTGTCACTAAATTGTATGCGTCACTGAATTCCGTGACTATCTACTGACAAATAATACATGTGCTTTATGCGGAATAGAATTCAAAGATTTGAGTCGAGTCTGACTCAAAACAAGTGTTGAATACACTACAACAAAAATTATTATTATTATTAAAATTAAATTTTCTTTTAAGATCTCTATCCTGACAAAGCTTAAAATTAATGGCCACTGCACTGCTGATGATGTATAGGGAAGCTTCATGCCTCCATCCTGTCTCTTGCAAAAATGCTGAAAATGGGTCCAGCAGATAGGGTCGATAAAGCCAAACTGCCACGTGGCCACCACCTTTACATCACAATAGGTGGGACGATTGATGGATCCAATCTGATGAGAAATTCCAGTTAACTTAGAAACTCAGTGGAGTAGTAACTATGTGTGTATATATTTCTTATAAGATGATCATAAGCCTCAAAATGCAAACTCAAATCCCTAACTTTTCCGAGATATGTCCATTTTCATATCCACTCAACTTGTTCAATTCCACTACTCTAGAAGGTTGCTGCTGTCACAACCAAACCCTGAAAACCACCACAATTCTTCAGACACTTACACCACTGCTGCTAACAACAGCGTCGATGGAAACATTGTTATCGTGGTTCTGTCGGTCCTCTTCTGTGCCTTTATCTGCTCACTTGGACTCAGTTCCATGATTAGGTGCGCGTTGAGGTGCTGGAGTTTACGTGCCTCGGAACCCGGAGGCAGTAATACCTCAGCTAGGTTAGCAAACAAAGGGGTCAAGCGAAAAGCATTGAAGACATTTCCGACCGTAAACTATTCGACCGAGTTGAAGCTGCCGGGGTTGGACTCCGAGTGTGTCATTTGTCTTTCGGATTTCACTCCTGGTGAGCGCTTGCGGCTTCTGCCCAAGTGCAACCATGGTTTCCATGTTCGATGCATCGATAAGTGGCTGAGCTCCCATTCATCTTGTCCTAAATGCAGGCAGTGCCTCATCGAGACATGCGAAAAGATTGTTGGGTGTAGCCAAGCAAGTGCGAGCTCGTCGGATCCAACTCCGCAGCGAGAAACTATTGTGACCATACAACCGTTAAATCGTCAAGGTTTCATACATAGCTATAGGTAAATTAGCTTAGTCTCTTTTTTTCCCCTTTTTCGGTGAATTGTATCATATGCGATCAAAATGTGATCAAATTTAAACATGGTATCAAAATTAGCTACTTTCCTCGTCAGATTTTGTTGTCATTTGTTGATGCATATTAAACAAAAAGCAAAAGAGCAAGGCAACTTAGGGTAAGAATATGGTTTAAAAATAGTAATAAAGCGACGCACTGAACAAACAAAAGACGAAGCAAATCAAAAGGTTGTGGTAGCTGACTGTGTGGAATCAGCTTTGTCAACTAAGTTCAAGAATCAGAACTAAATATTAACGGATAGAAATATTAGAATATTTTAAGAAAAAATATAAAGACTTATTATGTATATAAACTCAAAATTCAGTACGAATTAAGCGACTTTAGTAATTAAGGGATTATTTGTCAAGGTTCACGAACACAACTCAATGAGTAAAGAAAGGAGATAAGAGAGAATAGGCTATCTAAACCTTATTAATGAGAAAGATACTTCTGCTGTTACAACTAAGCTTACTTATAGCTTTATGAACACATATAACCAACTATAACATAAGCCTAACAACTTCATAAAAGAAACTCAACAACCTAATGCTAACTAACTCATAACCTAATAGAAACCTATTACATTCACCCATCTTCTGTATTTCCATCAACCTCAACATTCCCAATGCTTTCCTGACTTCTAAACAGCAGATTGATTGAATATCAACATTCCCTATGCTCTCCAACCTTCTAAATAACATATTAAGGATCAACATTCCCTATGCTCTCCAACCTTCTAAACAACTGAGTAACTAAGAGTCTTTGACGATGTTTTACAAACATAGGTGCTGAGAGTGGCTTTGTCAACACATCAACAACTTGTTCATAGGCTGGAACTTCATGCACCTGCAGTTTTCCAGCATCCACCATTTCACGAACAAAAAAATAAATCGAGCTCAACATGCTTGAATTTTAAATGAAGCACAGGATTAGCACAAACAGCTACAACACTCCTATTGTCACACCACAAGGTTGCTCGACCATGCACAGCAACATGCAGCTCCTTAAGCAAGGCCATAATCCACACCAAATCAGCAGCAGTAGAAGCAACGCTCCTATATTCAGCCTCAATAATAGAACGTGCAACGACTTGCTGCTTACGAGAGCTCCATGCAATAAGATTCCCTCCAAAATAGATACAAAACCCCGAAGTGGATCATTTATCATCAACATCAGAGGCCTACGTGGCATCAGCAAAACCAGTTAACGATAGTCTTGATGATGAAGTAAACCGTAACCCATAGTCAACAGAGCCTTGAAGATAACGCAAGATCCTCTTGACTGTCTGAAAGTGTATATCACATGGTGTCTGCATAAATTGACAGACCCTATTTACTGAGTAAGCAATATTAGGACGAGTTACTACCACATATTGAAGAGCACCCACTATACTGCGATACTCAGCACCATTTTTAATGAGCTCACCGCCATTTGCTGAAAGCCTGCTTGTAGAAACCATAGGAGTAGGGAGCTCTCTTGCATCACCGAAGCCATATCTCCCTAATAATTCACGAATGTATTTATTTTGGCTTAAGACTAATCCATCAGTATCATAGCACACTTCAATGCCTAAAAAAAATAAGGGAACCAAGATCTTTCAAGGAGAATTGTTTGTTCAAATCATTGATCACCCTTTTAACTTCATTTGCATTAATCCATGTTAAGATTATGTCATCAACATAAACTAGAATATACACTATGCTATCAGCAATCTTTCGAACAAACAATGACGAATCCGATCGTACCAAAACAAATCCCACCAAAATCAAATACATTCGAAGACTGTCAAACCAGACTCGAGGAGCTTGTTTCAGGCCATAGATAGCTTTATTAAGTTTGCACACCAACCCTTCATTTCCTTGTTCATACCCAGACGGCTGCTTCATGTAAACTTCTTCAGTCAGCACCCCATTCAGAAATGCATTGTTGATGTCAACTTAGCGAAGCTGCCATCATTGGATGAGGCAAGAGAGATAATTACATGAACAATGGTTGGCTTAACCACTGGACTAAACACTTCATGAAAATCAACTTTAGCATGCTGAAGGAACTCTTTGGCTACGAGACGAGCCTTGTAACGAGACACAGTCCCATCTGGTTTTCTTTTCACCTTGAAGATCCACTTGTAGTGAACTGCTTGTCGTCCCTTTGGAAGAGACATTCTTCATCAAAGCTTCATATTCTTCTTGCACAGCTTTAGCCTAGTGAGGACTATGCATGGCCTCCTTAATGGAATAGGGTTCCTTGTCTAGACAGGCAACCTGAAGTGCCTTCGGTTTTCAAATCCCATTTTTTCCTCTCGTAAGCATGGGATGAAAATTTTAAGGAGTAGGTTGAAGATCACCTAAAATAGGTATACTGTCCTCTGAAGCAGGTACTGGCCTTAAAACAGGCTCAACAACTGAGGGTACATGCTCATGTACATCAGATAAATGTTCCACATGTTCTGAATACAGAAGCTGTATGAAGGATTGTACTAGGTGGTTCCACATATTCTGGAATCACAGAAGGTGCAGGAGAACTAACATCATTACAAGGAACTACTTCTTCATTATTCGATGTAACAACTACTTCCTCACTATGGCTAACATCACGAGTAGAGCCATTAGCAATATGAGGAACAACAACTGGCATCACACCAGTGGTTACATCAAACTTACCTCAAGTACACAAGCAATCAACACACCTCGTTTTCTTATAAGGAAACTCCTCATCGTCAAAAACAACATGCCGAGAGAGAATGACCTTGCCTGAATCATCCAAGCACCTGTATCCTTTATAAGAGAAACTATAACAAAAAATACACATTTTTTAGAACGAACTTGCAGTTTATGCTGATTAAAGGTACGTAAACAATGAAAACAAGCACTGCCAAATACACAAATAAGAGAGTAATCTGGAGATTGTTTATAAAGAACTTCAAATGGAGATCGACCACTCAGAACACTCTTAGGAAGTCTGTTTATCAGATATATAGTTGACACAAAAGTATAGCTCTAGAACTTTAATGGCAACGAGGGTTGAGACAACATAGCAAGGCTCATTTCAACAACATGCCTATGCTTCCTCTCATCTTTACCATTCTGTTCAGAAGTGTCAGGGCAGGATATACGATGCAAAACCCTATTCGTTCTAAACCAAGACCTGAAAGCCTAATATCGACTAAAAACATCGATGAATGAAACATAGTAAGCAAGGCCATCTGAAGAAACAACTGGTGCATGTCCCCAAACATCATACATAATCAATTAAAAAGGCTCATTGTATTCAGTCAAAGACTTACAAAAAGACAATTTGTGTGCTTTTCATTGCATGCAAGCAGTACAAACATGAGTGAATTTAGATTTATTTGAAGGGATATTACAAGACTTCATAACAGAAAGAACCACATCCAAAGAAAGATGACCTAGCCTTATATGCCACAGTTTCAACGCATCCTGCAAACTAGAAACATTGTGGACTAGAAATCATGCCTCATGCTTGTCACAAGAATGCTGACCATCATATGGCAATAGCTGATATAGCCCTCGAAGAAGAAACGTCCTGGTCTGAGTATCCTTTACAAAATACTCAGAAGCATGAAACTCAAGAAAAATGTTATTATCGCGCGTGAACTGTGAGATAAATAATAGTTTCTTCTTAATATTAGGGACATGCACCATGTTTTGTAAAACTAAGGGTTTCTGACTCGTAGGTAAGAAACCTCAACCAATATGATCGATTTTGACCCCCTTACTGTTTCCCATGTGTAAGGTATTCACACAAGTATAAACAGTACCTGAGTCAAAGACTGATAGATCATTTGAGACATGATGCGTAGCACCTTTATCGGGATACCAAGTAGCTTCTGGAGGTATTGAGGAGCGAGTTAAACTAGGAGCAACAGAAGAGTTGAACATTGTAGGAGCCATGGAAATAAAAGGTGGTTGCCCATAAAGTACAGGAAATTGATAGTATCATGGGACATGAGGCATACTAGTCATTCCTGGTATACCAGGACCAGCCAAGTTAACACTGGTGAGTATGAATAAGGAACAAATGGATGAGGAATGAGCAAGAAAGGCTGAATCGTATGTGCGAACACTTACCCTCCAGATTGTTGTTTGATTGGATTTATTTGAGCAAACTGTTTCTGGACATCACCAGTTTGCTCCTCACCTCCAGTTACACCAGTAAAGTCACGATCAAAGCAGTGATAGTACTTTTGCACCACATGGCCAAACTTACAACACAACTGGCATTGAGGTCTGTTTGAACTCCGTCCTCGGACTCGACCACGATAACCACCACCTTACTGATCCCGATTTTGACCTGAACGCAGTTGTGATGCATTACTCTCTTTAGTATCCACTTCAACGTTATTTACCTCCTTAGGTAAACATGTCAAGTTAGCCGCAACCCCTTCATTCAATAACACTTTCTATCGAGCCTCACAATCCATTAACAAGTCAGTCAGAATTTCTAAAGATAGACTCTCACGAGACGCAATAGAAATGATCGACTCAAACTCCATCGAGAGACCAGCAAGAACAACACTTACATGTTCTTGCTCAGTAACAACACTACCATATGCATTAAGTAAATCACATATAGACTTAATCTTTGCAAGATACTCACTAATAGTCAACCTAGACTTTCTTTGAGTATTCAAACTATGCCTAAGGGCTGAGATCTTGGTAGTAGATCGAGCACTAAACAACCGAGAAACACCAGACCATATAGAGAAGGTTATTGTAAGGCCAATAAGATGAGGAAGAACTTCAGTCCCAATCGTGGTGAGCAACCAAGAGACTATCAATTTATCTTACTGCTTATGAATCAAGAAAGCTGGATTAACCTCAGTCTGACCAAACACACTTGCAACATACTCATCTGGTAAAACTGCATCACAGGAAAGAAAACTTGTTAATCCATAGCCATCGACTATCAACACAACTTGATGTTTCCAAAGAAGATAGCTGCTCTCGGTAAGCTTGACAGTATCATGCTGAGGAATATGTTAAATCCCATTAATCCCTAACAGAACTGTCATCGAGCTCACGGGAGAGGTATTCGATGAAACATTTTCAGAGCCGCGAATCGGATCTGCAGTTAGATCAACCATGACGAACAAGATGAAGCAAGAAACATTTTAACAGCGGAAGAAACAACCACCAGGATTGGCGAATGATACCATGTCAAGGTTCACAAACACAACTCAATGAGTAAAGAAATGAGATAAGAGAAAATAGGCTCTCTAAACCTTATTAATGAGAAAGATACTTCTGCTGTTACAACTAAGCTTACTTATAGCTTTATGAACATATATAACCAACTCTAACAGAAGTTTAACAGCTTCATAACAGAAGCTAAACAACCTAATGCTAACTAACTCATAACCTAATATAAACCTATTACATTATTATTATCCTTGAGGTCTCGAGTTCGAGCATTGCGTATATAGGGGTATGATTGTTCATTATTAAATAGTTGAGAGTCTTTGTACATATATTACCTTGTATTCACCCTAGATTTATTTTTAAAAAAACTCAAAATTCACAAGATAACACCTAATTTGTCTAATAATTAAACTTACAATGACCTAAAATGTTATAAGATCAAAAAGTTTGAAAACACATGATTATCCTTCTTTAGTTTGGTCCTTACTTAATTAAATATTTAATAAATTCTTATATTTTATAATTTAAATATTTATTTTTTCATGAACCAAAATACTATTAAACCAAAATTATATTAAATATACAAATTTTAACAGGGGCTGGGACCCTTTTGGGCCCTCAATAAGCTCCGCCCATAATTTTTGGCTATAAATAGATGGCTATAAATTTTTACATAAACAAAAATACTATTAGACTAAAATTATATTAAAGATACAAATTTTAACAGGGACCGATGCCCTTTTAAGGTCTCATTATGCTCCACCCATGATTTTTTGCTATAAATAGATGACTATAAATAAAAGGTATCCAAGTACTTTGTACATTTTCTAAAATTCAACCAGGTATTCCAATATTTTTCACTATTTTTATACTTAATATGACTCTCAAATTTAGAAAACAAACCTAATGTAATCCTTTAACAAATAATTTTCGTCGTTGATCGTTATGGTGTTGATGTGACACTTCACAATGTTGATGTGATATTTTATTGTGTTGACGTGATAGTCCACGATGACTGACGACGAGGCAGAATATGTATTAGATGGCCTAAATTGATTTTTCTTTTAACGAATTAGAGGGACAACTTGAATTTTTCAAAAGTTTATAGGCTTATTTAATTGTTTAGAAAAAATTATTTAAAATTTAAAATATACAAATATACAAAAAATACTAAAAATAAAAAAAATTAAATTATACATATATATATATATTAACTAGAGTGATTGAAAATGTTATTTTTAAATGATTCATTGAATTTAAAGGTGAATTCTAATGTAAGTTTTATTTTATTTAATAGTATAATTATATTGTTACATTCAATTTTAATGTGAGTTTTATTTTACTTTTATTTTGTAGAGAAAAATTTTCTATTCCTTAAATAAATAAGAAAAATAAATATTAGAGGTGATAAAAAAAACCTCAAACATGTGAAACTCATATATACCTTAACTTTATAATTTCATGATAATTTATACATAAATTTTAATTTTTAATTTTAATTTTTATAAGACTTTATAATATTCATTTGATTTAATTTTATTTAAAAAACTTAGAAATAAATAATGTCAGGTTTATTTAAAATAAAATTTGTATAGGGTAAACGAATTCAGTTTTATAAAAATAAAATTAGGTTAAATTTGAAGTACAAATAATAATATATATTTTTAATATTTTATTTTTTATTTTTTATATTTGTGATATTTAATTCTTTAAACATTTTTATATTATAAATTTAATTTTTTTTTGTTTTCCTAAATAAATTAAACGAGTCATTGAACTTAAAAAAAATTCAATTTGATCCCAAACTCAACAAAATAAAATTAATTTAGATCAGCTATCATGTTATCAACCATCGTGAACTGCCACGTCAGTACAGTAAACTATCACATCAGTACCGTAAAGTGTCATGTCAATACCATAACGATAAACGACGAAAATTATTGGTCAAATGATCATATTAAGTTTATTTTCTAAGTTTGATAGATCACATTAATTTTTTTTAAGTGCAAGACCTAAGGCACCTTTCTCCCTTAATAAAATGTATTTATAATACCCATTCGCTAGACTGATTTATCTACGCCATCTGGTATAAATACAAAAGGCCCGTGAGTGAGCAAAACTCAATTTGATTTAAAAAAGTGATTTTTTTATTTGAAGAAATTTCAAATTTAAATCGAGTTATAAAATACAAATAGAATAATTTAAATAGTAACTTGAATAACTCAAAATTTTTAATAATTAGTGGATTAATTTTTAAATTTGAGTCAAATCCCTCGATTATATATATATATCACATATGAAAAAAAATTAAAGAAATAAAGAAATAATTATTATATAATTATAAAAATCATTAAAAATTAAAATTAAATAATATTATAATATTATAAATATTTATAATTAAATTAAAATTAAAATATATGTGCCTTCTTTTCTTCTACTTAGCTAGTCAGCCCACAATTGATTAACCATGAACCGTATTTAAAAGTGTGCATGGGCAGGTCCATTATGAATTGGGGGTAATAAACATAATAGCATCATCTTTCTATACTATTATTAAAATAATGACCAAGTTGATATTATTGATCAATCATAAATTATTCAGTTTATAAATTATTATTATTTTATTAAATTATATAATAATTAATATCATTATAATTACATTTTTCTTTTCCGTGTACCTGCAATGTTTCCCTGGACTACGAGCAGGAAGTGCCGAAGTGGAGACTAGAGAATATCAAGAGCAGCTCCTGTTGAGAATAACTATGAGTTGTCTGACGGACAAGTCATTACTATTCGAGCCAAGCGATTCTGTTGTCCTGAAGTCCTCTTCTCATCGGGGGGAAGTTCTACACGCTTTAATGTAAGGTTAAAATAATGTAATATCAATTTTGTTATTATTTAAATAATAAAATTGATAAAAATTTACCGGTAATATTATTATTTTTACTTAAAATATTATTTTTTAATATTTTAGGTTTTTTTTAGCACCTAATAATATTTCTGGTTATTTTTTTCGAAAATCTGATTAAAACGTCCAATAATAATAAAATCGGTCATTTTTTAGCGCCTAATAATATTTTCGGTCATTTTTTTTACCGATTTTGCTATTTAAACAATAACAAAATTAGTAACACATTTTTTTAGTCGTATATTAAGGCTGCTGCATATGAGCATTCACCTCTTATCGGGATGGAAGCTGTTGGCATCCATGAAACTACCCACAATTCTATAATCAAGTATTTTTAAAAAATAAAACCTATAAATTTTGGATTAATCGAAATGTATTATGTTTTTTAATTATATTTTAATATAAAATTTATATATCTCGATTAATCCTGTAAAAATATTGCGTATAAGTAATTTTTTTATATAACCACCGACTTCTGATTTATTATTCAACTAATCATGATCAAGTATTGCAGAAGCAAGAACAATCCTCCCAACCCAATTTGCTCCATTCGCAAACGCTAATATTTATTATTTTTGGTAAGACATTTCACAACTAATATTATTCTTATTAAAACTTGTCCCAACGTTTCTTTTCTTTTAAAATTCCTTCTCGCAAATCTTTATCAATACTTTTATTATTTTCTAATTTTATTTTTGTTTCGTTCCATGTATTCATATTAGTCATATAATCGATATTATTCTCATGTTGTTTGAGTCTCTCACTCAATTGCTTCCTATCATTCATTTCATCGTTTGTTAAAAGACTTTTGTTATTTTGAGAAGTGAACAATTTACAACAAGAACGAATATACTTTATTCGCATGTCTAGAGTAAACCAACCATTTTATATCAAGATTTTCTCCCTTACTCAACTTTCTAGAAAAATAGAAACATGAAGATGTGTAGAAAAATTATCCTAAGCAAATATGAGATTCAATTCATTAATGGAACCTTTTTCAATCAAAATATCTTTGGGTTTAACATTAATAACACCCCAATTTATATGATCATATATATCAAAAGAAGGGATTATGTGCTCGTCAATGCTAACATGAATATTTTACCAATCAAGTACATTATTCGAATTAGTACCATCGTCATGGAGGGAATCATCATCATTCAAATTTTCATTAAAATGTTTAAAATTATCTCCATCTACATCCGACCTATCATCATTTAAAGACTCTTCTACTCGTTTGAGGGAAAAATCATCTAAAGCTCTCTTTTGCATGGTTTTCAGAACCGGACCGGTTAGCGAACCGGTCATGCTACCGGTTCACTGGTTCAACCGGTCGAACCGGTCCGACCGGTCGAAAGAACCGGACGACGTCATAATTATTTAAAAAATTAAATAAAAATACCAAAAATATTTAATAAAAAATATTTTTTTATATCACAAGTCATATTCAAAGCAAGTCATAACATATATAAGTTAAAAACCATAAAATCAAGTGAAACAAAATGATTCAAATTAACTACAACATAATATTTAAGATAAAACATATTAAATAATAAATATAATTATATAACTATAATTAAAAAATAAATTTGGGGCTAAAAAAATCATAACAAAATGATATTGTTTGGTTTAATTTTTTTTTAAAACAATCTCACATGGCTAAGAAACATAGAAGAGCATCCCAAAAGTCTAAAGAGTAAAAAGATGAGAACAAAACAATCTCACATGGCTAAGAAATATAGAAGAGCATCCCAACTAACTTCTATAAATAATATAGCTAATCTGGCATTCAAAATCATGAAGCCTTTTGGTGAGCATTGAGTGAACTATTCTTTCACTTCAATCAAGCTCGAATTTTAGGCTTCAATCAAACTTCTAATTTTTTTTTGAGTTTAAGCCTTTTCGAGTTCAAGTTTCAATATTATATTTCGAGTTCGAGTTGAACTTGATAATTTTTAGCTCGTGAGTTTGAGTTCAGTTGAGCTTACTTTTAAAGTTTTCAAGTTCGAGTCGAGCTCAGCAATACTCGAGTTCGACTTGGCTCGTTTAACAAACGACGTTGTTTGATTTAATTTTAAAAAAAACAAAATTGGCGGTTTTTCCGGTTTTCAGCCGGTCTGGTTTGAACGGTCCAGCGGTTCCGGCCGGTTCATTAGTAGCGGTTCAACCGATGTAGATTGAATCGGACTAGACAGCGGTTTCCGGTTGAACCGGCCAGTCCGGTCCGATTTTCAAAATACTGCTCTTTTGTGGTTCTACTAATTCTTGTGTTCGTTTTTTTTCTACTGTCGAAAACATGTTTTCACGACAACATTATACTATGAAAATATGAAGAAAAAAAATATAGAATGATAGCACCTAGTCTTCGTCGTTTAAATTTTACTACAGTTTTAAACAAATTAATCAACGGTGTAATACACCCTTACCTACATTATCATAATTAACAAAAAAAAAATACAATTGACAATCACAAAGTATAAACATAACAAAAGATTCAAAATATAAATAAATCAAATCAAATCACAATCATAATCATAATCATAAATTAATAAAATATATTTACCTTAGTTTGGGTGACCTTCAACTTTTGCATCTTAATTGATAACCTCATTCAAATCCTAATGTAAGAAGATATCAAAAGAGAAATGCCACCTTAAAAAAAAATAAACAAAATAATAGTTTTTTTAAAACATTCTGGTCATTATATAAACAACGTGGACACAAACGCCAAAAGAAAAAATAACCGTTGAACATAATTATGATCTATTAGTTACATCAAAAGGAGCATAAGAGAAGTAAGAGAATAATTACTAATAACGGCTCTCTTAAAAAATTGAATTAATATTCACTTTTAGAAATTTTACTTTTGGGTTTCGTATATAGTTGTAATTCTTGTTCTCTATTATCCTAAGTTGATTGATTAAATTAAATGCGCTTTAAAAAATTATAATAACATCAAAATGTTATTTCATAAAATTTTGTACTTAAACAGTTAAAATTATTATTATTTTTAAAAAAATTTAATAGATTAAAAATATTATTTTATAGCCACTCTAAATTATTTAAAAAAAATCATTTATTTACGTTAAGGAGAGAACATGAGTTCCCAGGTTAATGTAAATAATGAAAACTAAATCTGGAAAGCAAATTGTCTATATTTAGAGAATGGTTTGATTAGATAATTATCATTTGACAATTTTACTTATAATGTTAAATAATTTTGTTCTTTCATTCTTGAAAAATTTTGTTGTCGAAGAGATCAACACAAATGAGTTTCAATTTCTCACTTTGAATGTACGATATTTGAAGATTTATGCTAACCTTAAGGGGAACTATCATTACAATAGTTACTATGTTTTAGAAAAAAAATACATCTAAGATATTAATTTCTAACATGATACAACAAATCATTATAATTCTATTATTTATTTTATTATTACTGAAAGAATGTAATTCCGTGTCTTTTTCATTACCACAGGAGTTCAATATATACACAGTCATTAGTAGATACAATCCTAATCATTAGGCTATAATTTAGGAATTAGGCTATAACTTAGGCAACTAAATATACAATAGTAAATACAAAATATTTGGAGAATATTTTGTAATTAGGAATTAGGCTATAACTTAGGCAACTAAATATACAATAGTAAATACAAAATATTTGGAGAATATTTTGTAATCTATCACTCTCCCGCAGTCGAAACGGGAGGATCTCGAACGTTAAGACTGGTCCGGAAATCGTCAAACAATATAAGGGGCAACCCCTTAGTGAAAATATCCGCAATCTGGTACCTAGACGGCACATGACGAACAAGAACCTCACCCCGTGCAACTTTTTCTCGAACAAAATGAATATCCATTTCAATGTGCTTCGTACGCTGGTGTTGAATGGGATTACCAGAAAGATAGATAGCACTCACATTGTCGCAGTAAACCATTGTTGCTTTACGGATGGGACAGTTGAGTTCGAGAAGAAGATTACAAAGCCAACAAGACTCCGAGACAACGTTGGCAACTCCCCTGTATTCTGCCTCGGCACTTGATCGGGAAAGCGTAGGTTGTCGTTTGGACGACCATGAGATCAAATTGTCACCCAAAAAAACACAATACCCGGAGGTGGATCGTCGAGTATCGGGACAGCCTCCCCAATCCGCATCCGTATAAGAGACAAGATCGGTAATGGAGGAAGGAGAAATATGTAAACCAAGATGAAGAGTACCTTGGATATACCGGATGATACGCTTGAGAGCGTTCATATGTTCATCCCGAGGGTCATGCATATGGAGACAAATCTGCTGAACTGCATAGGAAATATCCGGCCGCGTAAAAGTGAGATATTGAAGGGCACCCGCAAGGCTGCGGTACTGAGTTGGATCAGCATATCGTGCACCGCTGTTGGCACTCACCTTCGGCTTGGTATCAACTGGAGTCTGATTGGGCTTACAAGAATACATGCCTGCTCGATCAATGATGTCCTCAGCGTATTTTTGTTGTGATAAAAACAACCCACCCTTGTGTCGAGTCACACTGATACCGAGAAAATAGTTCAAGAAACCCAAATCCTTCATAGCAAACTCAGAGTTGAGACGAGCCATTATAGACTTGCGAAGATGCTCAAAAGACGCCGTCAGAATAATTTCATCAACGTAAAGCAGTAGGTATGCCATATCCGACCCGTGTTTGTAAATAAATAAGGAAGTATCTGATTTACTGTTAGAGAAACCAATGGAAGAAACAAAATTAGCAAACCTCTTGTACCACGCCCGAGGGGCTTGTTTGAGCCCATAGAGAGATTTACGCAGTAAACAGACATAATCAGGATGCACTTGATCTCGAAATCCCATAGGCTGGTGCATATAAACCGTTTCCTTGAGGCCACCATGCAAAAAAGCATTGCTTACATCTAACTGATGAATCAACCATTGTTTCGACAGGGCAAGACTAAGCACAGTACGAATTGTTGCTGGCTTCACTACCAGACTGAAAGTCTCTCCACAATCAATACCAACACGCTGAGTTTTACCATCACCTACAAGACGGGCCTTATGCCTCTCAAACGAACCATCAAACTTTATTTTATGAGTAAAAATCCACATAGAACGAATGACATTAACTCCAGGAGGACGGGGTACCAAATCCCACGTCTTATTTTTAATAAGAGCATCATATTCGTCAGTCATAGCCAACTTCCAATTCGGGTCACGAAGTGCAACCACAGGGTTACGTGGGAGAGGAGATCTCGTAACCGTGATAGTATGGGCCTCGGATGGGTCAAATATAGTTTTTGGCTTAAAGATACCATGCTGGCTGCGGGTGACAGGGCGTTCGAATGGAACAGGGGGCGGTCTGGGCCGAATTGGTGAAGGGTTTGGAGGAGACATGACTGGTTGGGTCGTAGGAGAAGAAAGTGGAGTCTGTTGTGGTTGGTTTTGATGAAGAAGATACGGCGACACGCCATCATTCAAAAAATCATAATCACTTGTACTAGGTTGATGGACTTTGGTAAAAGGGAAGATAATTTCATCAAATTGTACATGCCGGCAGATTATGATTTTATTGTTGGATAAATCAAAACATTTATACCCTCGATGATTATCGGGATAACCCAAGAAAACACAGGGAGTGGATCGAGCTTGTAATTTGTGAATAGTCGTTGATGGAATAAGAGGATAACACAAGCACCCAAAAACCCGAATGTGAGAATAAGAGGGAACCCGGTGGTATAAAATTTGTAGAGGAGACGCATCGGCTAGTAGTGTACTGGGAAGAATATTCAAAAGATGGGTTGTCATATGAAGCGCATGATGCCAAAAAGAGTGTGGCAAAGAGGCATGAATAAGTAGTGTGCGCATGATATTATTAATGGATCTTATTTTTCGTTCGGCCTTCCCGTTTTGTGAGGAGGTATAAGGGCAGGAGAAACGAAAAGAAATGCCATGGGACTCACAGAATTGCCGAAAAGAGGCATTATCAAACTCTCCCCTATTATCACATTGTATGGTTTTGATATCTCGTTCAAACTGGGTACGAATATGAGCTTGGAATTTAGTAAAAATGGAGAATACTTGTGATTTATTAGCGATGGGAAAAGTCCACAAGAATTTCGAATAATCATCCAAAAAAAGCACATAATAACGATATCCCGAAGAACTCAAAATCGGAGAAGTCCAAATATCACTATGAATAATATCAAAAGGCATGAAAGTTTGAGAAGATGAAAGAACAAAAGGCAACCGAATATGTTTTCCCAGTACACAAGATTGACAAGTAGTAGACTTAGATGGACTATTACAAGCAATCAGTTTATTTTGCTGAAGAATGGATAAAATGGAGTCGCCCGGGTGACCTAAACGGTCATGCCAAAGCGTTGAAGCAAGCAAAACAGTAGGAGAGGAGGCTGGATGCGGTCTGGTGGGAGTGATTGGGTAGAGAGAGCTGGTACTATCACATCTCATTAGACGTCTCCCCGTCTGTAAATCATGCACGGAAAACCCACAAGGATCAAACACCACTGACACATTATTATCAGTTGTAAATTTCCGAACAGACACTAAATTTTTAATAAGATTCGGAGTATGCAGGACATGTTTGAGAGACAAAGGTGGGTTCGGGGAAGGTAATACGGTATGACCGTAACCAAGAATTGGAATTAACTGACCACTACCAACAGTAACACCATTATCTTTGCTCATATTAACATAAGACGAGAGATTACCTTTTGTTGATGTCATATGAGACGTCGCCCCAGTATCCATATACCAGTTTGGATCCGATTGAGAGAGAGACATGGTGTGCATGACGGACTCAATATCCGTAGGAGCCCACTCGGACGTTGTAGTATAGGCTTGCTGCTGCTGAGGTCGTGCTCCTAGAATACCAGGTTGTCGTGGTCCAACTTGCCTACCCCAAGGTTGAGTCGGATATGGACAAGGAGGCATGACCCAAGGTGGTTGCATCCATGTCCACCAAGGAGGCATAGCCCATGTTGGTTGCATCGGACCCTGCTGACCACCGCCCAAGTTCGGACCACCTCCACGGTTGCCACCACGTCCAACACCCGGCGTCTGAACTCCACTACTAGTAGGTTTGCGGTTTTTGTTGTTGTTGCGGTGCTTGTTCTGTTTCCCACGTGCACGACCTGGAGGAGGATGATTAGAAATCTCATCAGTGTCATGATTAGTCACCATCATCGCATCATCAGTCGTCGCCTCCTTCATGCTGGTTTCTTCTAAGGCCAACATCGATCGAACTTCATAAAAAGGTGGTAGTACCTTTTTGTGGCGAATAACCGAAGCAACTCCCTTGTAAGCCGGTGTAAGACCACCCACCATGCGAAGAACAAGACGATTGTTCGAAACCGGAGCACCCACATTCTTGAGTTGGTCGGAAAGTGTTTTGAGGTGCTGGCAATATGCAGAAATCGAGGAGAAATCCTTCAAGTAGGTGTTGTTGAACTCGTGTTCCAAGGAAACAGCACGAGAGTTCTCATTATCCTGAAACAAATCGCGAAGACGATTCCATAGAGTCATGGCAGAAACATCGGCTTCAATAACGGTATTCAAAAGATCTGTCGAAATTGTGGAATAAATCCACTGAACCACAGCAGCATCCAACGTATCCCACAACTCTTGTTCTTCCTGACTAAAGATGGCCGGCTCTGTGGCCTCCCCGTCCTTAGATTTCGGTGGGATAATATGATGAAGAACCTTGTGAGATCGACAATGGACCTTGAATAACTCTGCCCAATTTGTATATTGGACGTTCTCCATCTCAAGAGTGATGGGAACATGTGTCTTGATGTTAGAAACAGCAAGAGCAGGGTGAAAGGATGAGGAAGATGATGTGGGAGCCATATCAGACGGAAGGACAAAAGACAGAGAAAAAGAGGAAGAGAAAAAAATAGGGTTGCAGAAGCTATGATAGATCAACCGTAGCTGATACCATGAAAGAATGTAATTCCGTGTCTTTTTCATTACCACAGGGGTTCAATATATACACAGTCATTAGTAGATACAATCCTAATCATTAGGCTATAATTTAGGAATTAGGCTATAACTTAGGCAACTAAATATACAATAGTAAATACAAAATATTTGGAGAATATTTTGTAATTAGGAATTAGGCTATAACTTAGGCAACTAAATATACAATAGTAAATACAAAATATTTGGAGAATATTTTGTAATCTATCAATTACTTACTAGTCGATACTAATATTATTATTTTGCAACAATATCTTTTAACATAATATGACATATTAAAAGCATCATCAAGCCTTGGAAGACTTTGTTTTCTGGTGCTGGATACATATTTTTCCGATTTGGGATAGTGAATTATAAGATGAACCACTTTCTGCAATGCTTTTGCTGCACTATTTTTCAGCTCCTTAGTCTCTGTTCGTATATTTTTTTCCTTCATGACCCACTAATATTTTCCTAACCATTGATCTTATTTCTTCTCTCTCCACCATTCCATCTGATCCCATCGTCGTTACTCGAATGCTTGCTCCTATATCTTCCGTCAATAAATTAGCATTCATATTTCAAATTAAATAATTTAAATTAAATTAAATTATAATTTATACTATTAATAATTTAACTTTGACCATGATTATTTTAAATATTTTAAAAAATTAAATTTTATAAACTATAAATTTTAAAAACTACACTCTCCATGGATGAATTCCACCCACAATGTTTTTAAAAACCTTAAATCAAGTAGTTTTTAAAATTTATAGTTTATAAAATTTAATTTTTTAAAATATTTAAAACAATCATGGTCAAAGTTAAATTATTAATAGTATAAATTATAATTTAATTTAATTTAAATTATTTAATTTGAAATATGACAATGTATTATATTTTTTTTATTAATTTCATATATTTTATTTATGAAAATAATATAAATAAAATATTACAAAAATAATAATAAAAAGAAGTGCATTAGTCATGTTAAAAACTAAGCATAAATAGAAATTTTCATCAATTGAGCTTATTGGACCAGCATTGAGCCCAACCCTCGTTGGACAACCGATTGACATCATATTTTTTGTGAACACTGGCTTGTTTTGTTTTTCTTGAAAAAGCTTAAACCCTCGTCTAAACCCACTAACCCACCCGGCGCCATCTTCCTTACCACATTTGTTCTAATCCAAGCACCAAAATTTATCTTTTAAACACATTTCCCGATTTTCAATTCCAGTGCTGCGGCCGAAATCTTCACCTTCTGGCATACCCGCTTCTCTTTGTTGTTTTTGGACAATATTTCTCCATTATAATTGCTGTTTGTTTGGTTAGATGTTGGGGCAATCCTTGGGGAAGACTCGACCTGCACTTTGGAACTTTTCTTCTATTGCTAGAAAGAAGGTACTTCCGTCTTTTTCTTTCTTCCTCTATTTTTTTTTTGTTTCTAATTAAATTTTCTTCATGTTATGAACTAAGTTACATTGAAAATATTTAGGCATGTCTTGGTGTTTTGTTTAAGGAATTAAACACTACTTGCTTGAATTAAGATTCCAGCATTCTCCACTGGATTGTTGATTTTGATACTCACATTTTGCTACGATGTACAAGTTAAACAGTAAAACACCCAAATCATGGTTGATTAACAATGGCTATATAATATGTGATCAGCTCTAACAAAATTGTTCTATTTTAAAAGTAATATCATGCCCTTTTCCTGTAAAAACTTAAAAAGGTTGCATTTCTAATTTCAGTTTTTATACGAGAAGCAAAAAGTACGAAATAAGATTTTGTGCTGTTACCTTAAAAAAAGGGAAACTGAGTGTTTTTTATTATTTTTGTTTCACAGCAGATGCACCATGCTCTTGCTCAATTAACATCTGGTTCATCTGATGAGCAAGAAATGATTGGTACCCCAAATATGAATCATAACAATAACCAGTTCTCTGAATTAAATAGAGTTGAGGTTGTTCAAGCATTGAACACTTTGAGAAAACAACCTGATAAGGCTTTGTTATTTTTTAACCGATTGAAAGAAGATGGGTTTTCTCATGATGTTTATACATATGCATCTATTGTAAGAATATTGGATAAGAACGGTTGGGAAAGGAAATTGGATTCGGTGTTGTTGGAAATCATTAGGAAAGAGGAGTGTTTAGATTTTAAAGTCATGGATTTGTTTGAAACTCTTGGTGAGGGGCTCGAGGGAGAAGACTCAAACTTTTTGGTTCGATTGTCCAATGCACTGGTGAAGGCATATGTCAGTGTTGAAATGTTTGATGAAGTTATTGATATCTTGTTTCAAACTAGAAGGCGGGGATTTGTTCCAGATATACTCCCATGTAATTTTCTCATGAATCGTTTGATTCATTGTGGGAAAGTTGGCATGGCTATAGCTTTTTATAAACAGTTGAAGAGACTTGGATTGAAGCCAAATAATCATACTTATGGCATTGTAATTAAGGCGCTTTGCAGAAAGGGTAGGTTTGAGGAAGCTATTGACATTTTTCAAGAGATGGATGAAGCAAAAGTTACCCCGACTACTTTTGCTTACACAACCTATATCGAAGGGCTTTGTATGCATAGAAGAACAGATTTGGGCTATAAGGTGCTTCAATCGTGGAGAGACGCAAAGATTCCTCTTGATGCCTTTGCTTATTTAATTGTGATTAAGGGCTTCTGCGATGAGATGAAAATGGAAGAAGCTGAAGGTGTTTTATTTGAGGCAGAAAAGCATGGCATTGTTCTTGATGTGCTTCATTATGGTGCCTTGATAAAAGGGTACTGCAAATGTAGGAATATAGTAAAAGCTTTGGATGTTCACCATGAAATGGAGTCAAAGGGTATTAAGACAAACTGTGTGATTGTGACCTCCGTTCTTCAATGCTTGTGTCAGATGGGCCTGGATTTTGAGGCTGTAAATCAATTTAAGAAGTTTAGAGACATTGGGATGTTTCTTGATGAGGTGTGTTATAATGTTGTGGCTGATGCTCTCTGCAAGATGGGTAAAGTAGAAGAAGCTGTAGAATTGATCGCTGAGATGAATAGTAAACAGATTTCCCCTGATATTATTAACTATACCACTTTAATCAATGGATACTGTCTTCAAGGTAAAATTGAGGATGCATTGAATTTGTTCAATGAGATGAAGGACAATGGTCTCAAGCTTGATGTAATTTCTTACAGTGTCCTTGCTGGGGGATTAGCTAGAAACGGTCTTACACAAGAGGCCCTTGATCTTTTGAATGATGTAGAGAAACAAGGTTTGGAGCCTAAGACTGTCATGTACAACACAATCATTAAAGGTTTATGTATAAGTGGAAAGGTGAAGGAAGCTGAAGCTTTCTTTGGTTGTTTACCAGAGAATTTTGAAAATTGTGCTGCCTTGGTTGATGGTTATATTGAAGCAAGACTCACAAAAAGTGCATTTGATTTATTTCTTATGCTGTCTCAGCAGGGATTTCTAATTAGTAAGGCTTCTTGCTCAAAACTGCTTTGTTGTCTTTGCATGGATGGTAAGAATAACAAAGCTCTTATGCTACTGAAGGTCATGTTTGCTTTCAATGTTGAGCCTACCAAATTAATGTACAGTAAACTCATCGGTGCATTTTGTCAGGCAAGAAATTTGAGAAAGGCCCAGTGGTTGTTTGATAAAATGATTGATAGAGGGCTAACCCCTGATCTAGTTATCTACACAATAATGATAAGCGGCTACTGCAAAATGAATCTTTTGCAGGAAGCCGAGAATCTTTTCAATAATATGAAGGAGAGAGGAATTGAGCCTGATGTTATCACTTATACGGTCTTGCTTAACAGCCATAAAAGAATAAATTTGAGATCTCTTTCCAGTCCTGATGCAACACTAAATAAAGACAAGACAGTAATGGATGCTTCAACTTTGTGGAGTGAAATGAAATGCAAGGGAGTAGAACCTGATGTTGTTTGCTACACAGTTTTGATTGATCAGTACTGTAGGACAAACAATCTTCAGGATGCAATTATGATCTTTGATGAAATGATTGATGCTGGATTAGAACCTGATAACTTGACATATACTGCTCTTGTATCTGGCTATTGTAAAAGAGGTTACATAGAGAAGGCCGTAAACCTTGTTAATGGAATGTTAAATAGGGGCATACAGCCAGATAATTGTACCATGTCAGCTTTGCACCAAGGTATCTTGAAAGCAAAGAGAGTTGTGAGAAGTAAGGACCTCTGAGATTGAAGTGGTTGATTTATATGCGCTCTGAAATGTTTGGAGGTGCATTAAATTGTACAATGGTACTAAACTCATTTCAATGTTATTTTTCCTTGCAGGGTAGCAATACTCCAAACAAGACGGTTTATCTTATCTATACCTTGAAGTATCCAATTAATATGTATCAGGCTGAGGAAAGCTCTCTCTCCAAGCATGCAGAAGCTTTTTGCTTTTCCAGGACTTGAGAATTGAAAAAATGCAAGTGATATTAGAACTCTTGGTATGAGTTTATCATGTTCTTCTTTGAATGGTGTTTGTATATCTGATCTTCACTTTGGTTTCGTCGTTTATCTGTTGGAATTATATGAAGTGAAAAGTAAAAGTTTGATGTTGGTTCAGTTTCAAAATTATCTTGTTGAATTTCAGTGTGAACAATTTGATTGTTCAAAATGTACACTTACGATGGGTTATTTATTCTCTTGCACATGGGATGATTGAATTCACTGAATTCTGTTGCAATTACCATGTAGGTGAAGGACGCAAAACTGACTGACTTACCTTATCCTGAGCTTTTGTATTCAAGAGCACACTGATAGTTGAGGAAGAGAGATGTCTTCCTTACAACTTGTGGTAATTTTTACTTGAATTCTGGTTTTGGCAATTTCTTTAAAGGCACCGAGTTCCTTTATGCTTTAATCATTATGTGGTGTTTTGCATTTTAATATTAACTTGATTTTCCAGGTTAGAGAAATCAATTTTCTTGATTATTATTAACATAGTTTGATCAGGGATCAGAAAAAGGGGCAAAGAGTAAGATGGAATACAGTTTGTCCCTCAAAACCAGAAGGAGGACTAGGGTTGAAAGACATGGCCTTATGGATCAAAGACTGCCTCACAAGACTCCTAGTAACAAGAGTTACAGCTGGGCTTGAACATGTATACTTAAGCTGAGAACTAGTCACTCAGATCATGCAGAGATACAACATAAATTGGAGAAGTGGTTGAAAAGAAGCAGAGGTTGGCCACAAGTGGAGCAAACCTTGTGAAAGCATACACTGTAGATTTGGGGGCTGCAAGTTCACTGAGAACTTTACCTGATGCGAGGATCTTGCAAAACAGAAGGTTCCAACTCTCATTATCTTGTTTTTGCAAGTTTGGGTTGGTCATGGTGATGGGATTATATTTGGTTGAGAATTTATTTGCTGGTTTTGTTGATGCAGAAAATACATTTCATCTCTGATGAGTTGGCCTTGGACTGTGAAGGAAAGGACAAATACAAGTGCAAGTCCAATGTTTTCTGGAAATGGTAAAGGGTTTCCAGTGTCATTTTCACTCAAAACCATCCACTATTCCTCAACTATGCATCTATTTTTCTCATTTTCTCTGTAATTTTCTGTTGTTATTTCGTAAAACACCCCCAAAATGTTCAAGATATATGTTTTTAAACGGAAGAATGCTGCTTCATGAACTAGTAATAACAGCTTCCAAATGGATCTTGCTTAACTTTGCTGTATTGATGCAGGATGATGCTTATTTTCACATTATAGATTTAGTATGTGTGTGCGCACGGCTTGGAGAACTCACCTCAAACTTGATTCTATGAGCAACGTGTTGAGGAACTATTGTTCTGCAAGTGAGAACATGGCAATGGAAGCACAGCATTTGTGCAAACTGAAACAAACTCACAGTTCCATGCTGTAGTTGGGCAAGTCCAAGTAAGGTAACATTCTTAAAGCATATCAATTCAAATGTTGCACACTGAATACCTGCCAGTACTGGAACCTTTATTGAATTCAAACTAACCGTGCTACTAAGGAAAATCCCCTTTATTTTAGGAATGGCTTTAGGATCCTATCTATCATCAGGGTGATTGTTGGAGCCTCTACTGAACCTAATAGGACTTTTGACTTGTTCCATCATTATATGGTTTATGGTTATATTTGCAATGTATCCCCCTCTGCTCGCCAGTTCCTACACAAAGTTTGATGAGGATTAAGGTACACAATGAGACTGACATAATGAGCTTTAGGTTGCTATATAGATTAGAAGTAATACGAATTGATGTTCTTAGTAAATATTCCAGGAAGTATCTTCCAGAACATTTTCCAATGTAGCTATGACATTAACAACTGCTGAATTTATATTTGAAGCTATCAGATTATGATTGATTAACAGCTGCCAAATTTTCTTACTGCAGATATTCATGATGATAAGTAGTTCTTAATAGATCACCCTGGTGCAGTCCCAATTACAACAACCATGATACTCATCACAGCTGTTTTTCATAGTTATTTCTTCTGCTGAGTTATTTGCATCATCACATCATGACATCATTTTAGTTGAAAGCATGAGATCTTAATTTCGATTCTGTTTTCCTTTTCGTACCGAAAGGGTGAGGAATTCAGAAAAGATAATTGGAACACCTTTTTATGTTGACTGTAGTTCAAAGAAAGAAAAAAAAAAACAGCAGGTACAGTATTATGGTAACTTATCTTCAACCTTATCTTTACGAGTCCTGGAAAAGATTCATGATAATTACTTTGCAAAATATAGAATGTGAAACCCGTCTTTGATGCGACCATCAAAGTGGTTCTCCATCCTCCAAAAGAAGTCAAAAAAGAAGGGAAAGGCACAAAAAGCTTGCTCGATATTGTGATCATGCAAAGAATAGATACGTGCAAGATACCATGAATAATTAGCCACTTAATCTGTTAGTCTCTCGCCATGTCTATTATCTCTTTAAACCTATCGGCTTCTTTGCTTTCACAGGCTCTCAGCCATAGAAGTAAGTTAAGCTGAGGAATATTTTTACAGTGTAGACTTGGGTGGGCAATTTGGAAGCAGGTTTTATTGTGGACTTCTAACATTGAGAGTACAAATGTGTCTGGACATATTCCATCCTGAGATTTGGGCGTATTTGTGTCATTAACGGGTGCAATTATTGTCATGCTCTTAATAATAAATCGAGGATTCTATTTACACTCATCCTCTTAGGAAAATAACATATCTTGATATCAATAAAAAATATTTGAAAGTTAATTTTATATAAAATTTTAAAAAATAATTTATTTTCAATGATATTTATTAGTTTTAAAAATAAATTATTATTATTATTATTATTATTATTATTATATTTTTATTATAATCTCATAGATTTATATTTTTATTTTTGTGTACTCTCTTAAACGAATAATTCATCGAGTTAAAGGATGCTAAATTCAATGGGATTCTTTCTCTGTATATAAAAATGTGATTTTATTAAAATAGTATTTTAATTGATTTTTTTGTGATTCAATATTTTAATTTTAATCATAATTTTTAAAATTTACTCGATTGACAGTTTGTAAAATTATATATTTTTCAAAGCTTTCATCAATTATATATTTTAAATAAAAATTGAGATTTTTGACTACTAATTCAATTATATATTTTAAAAATATAACTTAAAATTAGTTATAAGTGGAGTGTTAAAAGCTTTGTAATTGTATCTATTGATTAGATCTGACAAAATTAATTTTTAATTTGGTTATCCCGATCGATTCACGTTGACTTGAGATCTAATATATATTTGAACATCATGGTCAAAATTCGAATTGAAATTCTAAAAAAGTTGAATTGAATCAAAGTCAATTTTTTTTAGTTGGATCGATATGGACATATATCCAATTGACTTAAATAGAAAGTTTTTTGAATCAAATTAACTTCAATTAAAAGTAACTCGAATAAAAGATAACCTAAATTGAAAATAATTCTGATAAAAATAATTTGAATTTGATTTATCCAAATCTGATCCGAATTGAACTGACTTAATTTTAGTTAGATAATTGAGTCAAAGATAATATATAATATATTATTATTGTTATTGTCTATTTTATAGTAATGTAATAAATAGTGAAATGATGCAAGTCTTATTCTTTTTTTATCATTTTTTCTTATTTAATAATGTGATAAATAGTTTATCTTTATAATATATAAATATTTATTTTTATCTATAATTTAAGTTTAAAATATTATTGAAATACAATATCATTTATAAAATTATTTAAACTAATATTCATTTAAATATTATTATTGTATTATTTTTAAAAAAAATTAATAAAAATATTATATTTATACCAAATGTTAAATATCTAGTTAAAATTTTTAATCTAGAATAAAATTTATAATTGGCAATTTTATTTTCTTACCAAATATGCCACATTATAGTTTTTTGGGTCCAATTAATACGAAATTCATGTTACAAACTCTAACAAGTCCTATAAGATCAAGTTCAAGTCAAATTGTCATTTTTAAATGATGGTTGAATTCAAAAGAATGAATGATTGAGAGTTGAAATTAAACCTAAATGATAAAATTAACAAACATAAAGATACATTTTTTTACATGAATTGACATGAAGAGTCAAAAGTTGTCCCAAACTGAAAATTGATCGACCCAATATTGACCTAACTCGAAAGTCGATCGATTCGATATTGACTTGATCTAAAAATTGACCATCTCAATATTGATCCGACCCAATACTCGACCCTACCTGACTTATCGCACATTTGAACTAAATTCTATGTGTTAATAATAATTTCATCCTGATATTTGGATCATAAGGATAAATTCCTAGTGGCATATATTTATAATAATTTTGTAAAGTCTTCGCATAATTTTTTTTACATTTATAAACATTTATTCAAATTTGAGTAACACGATCGAAGTTGGGAAACATCTCAAATCATCTCTCACATCTTATAAACATTTATTCAACACATGCACACATATATAGGCAATAAAATATGATCTACTTCTTCATCATCATCATCCTTTTACATTTATACAACATCTTTAATCAACATCATTATTTTATATTCATACCAAGTTTTATTAGTAGTAGTAGTAATATAACGAAATTGACTGTCGTTAATTCTTATTTAGAACCCTAATTATCCGCCAATGAGACTCCATGCGGTGGGAGGGACCATCTTGCGCATAAACCCCAAATTTGAAGTAATGATAGCTTCCTCCGGCACCGGACCCTTGGTATCTTAGAACACCATCGATGTAAACCTTGACGTTGGAAGCACCCACGTACGTCATGGATTACGTTCACTTTAAACCATCCATTATACATGTTTGAGAGCAACCTCGCGGACCTACCGTAAACCGAGAGTTCGTCGTCGTAGACTAGGAGCATTATGGTCGTAGCACGAGAAGAAGCGCCAAATATTTGCATCACCGCTGCTCCGGTTGTTCCGCGTGGGATATATGCCTCTCCCTCGAATTGCCAAACCCCAGACGAATAATCATGGCCCTACAATGAAGAACAAGAAAATATATTTTGAGCATTCATGAGTTTGAAAGATTTCTTAAAATCGTATACTTAACATAATATCATGTGTCTATCTCTATCTATATATTAACTAGAATATTAATTAGGTAGATTTGTAAGTTAATCCACTTTCTAATTTAGTAAATGGACTTAAAGATTTTTTTTATAAAATTATGCTAATAATTATACAAATTTGAGGTTGTTTTTTGAATTTTTATACTGAAAACTATTCACTAATCATATTTTGTTTTGAAATATACTTATCAGACTAAGTAATTGATGATAACAACTACAACTATACAATAGAACTATTTTTTTTATAATTCCTATGATATGATTGAAGGTTATAGAAAGAAAAGAATCTAATCGGATAGTCTATTGTGACGACTATACCTATGCATTATTACTCCTCTTCCATCGAACTTCACTATGAATCTCTGTGTATCTATCATGATATTCATATACTTTATTTAACATCAAGAAGTTTAATAAAAATAAGATTATTTGTATGTACATTACCATTGTTGCAGGTATAGAGTCAGAATTGAATCATGAGGGGATAAATTGTTTAACTTTAAAATAAAATAGGGTCTTAAAAATAATTAAATCATAAAAATTAAGAGATGAAAAGATTTAGTTTCACTAAATTTAAAATTCAAATGTCTTAAAAAGTAATTAAACCATACAAATTTGAGGTAAAGGCTTAATTCCATTAATTTTAAAACTGACAATGTCCTAAAATAACAATTATTGCATTACTGGTAAATATGAAAATAGTATGCGTTTAACCATACTGTAGACACCCGTTTTTGTCCGGGTCTACAAACATATTTTATTATATTATATTTATTTATTTATTATTATTATTATTTATTTATTTTTTTATTTTTGTAGACCCCACACTCAACAACCCTAATTTAGTAAGATTCAGAAAATAAATCAATGTATTTGAGTCCTATTGAAACACTAAAACCAACGCATTTGAGTCCTATTGAAACACTAAAACTGAAGCATTTGAGTCCAAGTAAGACTCTAAATCTGAGCTAAAAATAGGTTTCTTTAGACTATAAATAGACTCAAGCATCAAGAGGAAAAGATACAGAAAAAAAGGTGGGACCACATTCCAGAGTCTGAAACACAAAGCACCCAGTGTGTTGCTGCTTCACACGATCCCAAGACATTTAAATCCAAGTCCGGTGTTACACCAGTGGTGCAAAAGCAAGCAAGAAGAAGCGCTAAGGATTTGTAGCTGAGTTGAATACATGGACTTTAATTTCCATTTGCAGTTCGAAAGGTTTTTTTTAATTGCTTTTGTTGTTTTGGAACATGTTTGTTTGCAGAATTTTATAACTAGATGGATATTAAATGCCTTTGAACAATGAGTTGGATAACCCCATGATATGCAATGGACGAATTGTTGTTGTTTTTTTTTTCTGTTTTATAAAATACCAACGCTGACTGTTTTGAAATGGATGAGTTCTATATTTGTTGTGTTTATTTCACATGTTGATGTTTATCATGTTCATTTGTCATAATAAATAAGAATTAGGAAATGATAATACATTATTTATTATTATTTATTTATTTATTTATTTTATTATTATTATTTATTATTTATTTTTTTTCTTTTTGTTTAGCATTCAATATTTTATTTTGTCATCTACCATTTTGTTTATTTTTTCTTCGGTAGTAATTTCAACCGAAGGTAAATAATTTGAATCGGGTTTTTAAATTTCAATTTCAATTTTCGCAATTAAAGACAACCGATAAATTAATTGGTACCGAAAGGGCGATTCAAGGGTGCTAATCATTCCTTGACTGTAATCGACTCCCGAACCCGACACGTTTTTGGTACAACGCAGATCATGTAAGATGGTGTCCGACCCATCTAAATTCATTTTAAAATGATCGGTGGCGACTCTAACCTAATCAATTCACGTCGAAGTCCAATTCCGGGCCCAACCGAAAGACGGTTCCGACAGCTTGGCGACTCTGCTGGGGACAGGTAAGTGAGTCAAGCCGAAATTAATTTTCGGTTATCTTTTTATGCGAAAATGGTAAATTTAAATTTATTTATTTGATTCCAATTATTTACCTTTGATTATTTTTTTCAAATAAATAGTTGTATTGACATTTTTTTTCAATGATTTCAGATTTTTGAAAAGTTTCTATCTCTTGCTCTATACCCGAGCTTCGAACCCTTTTTAAGTGGGGGTGAAAGCGACGCCTTCATGTGAATTTATTCACCGTGCGGGCCTAGCAACTAGCCTTCAGGATTCATATACCTTATGTCTTCGTGTGAATTTATTCACCGTTCGGGCATAAGGGAATGTTTCCTCTCGAGTTTAACTTAGTCCACACAAGCTTGTAATGGGCTTAGGACTAAGGGTCTAGCAAGCCCAAGGGGGCACCAGCAAGGAGAGTTCAAGTACCTTCTGTAGAACCTAAACCGGGAGAATACAGAGAATTAGAGCCCACCCCAAAACCTCATTTCAAACCCTAGAATGCCTGAATTATTTATTGCTTTACTTTCTGTTCAAAGCATGCGAACTAGACAAATATGCGATTAGGATTTGTTTGAAATTAGCATGCGGGATATAGATCATGTTCGGGTAGGAATAATGAGCATGTTGGGTAGGATTTTTTTTTATTTTGATTTACCTCACTAACTCCTTTTGTTCTCTTTTATTTCGTTTTCATCATTTGCATCATTTAAAATAAGTGTTGATCTAAAAAAAAAAACGTGTTCGTTAACCATAAATAATTTGCATTAATGGACAAAAGGGTTGTAATACAAGAGATGAAGAACGCAGAGGTTCGACTATGGTCAGAAAAGACTCAGAAAGAAAAGGAGGACAATCTGCAAGGCAATTATGTGTCACACTCGATCAAGAAGACGTGGTGCCCACAATCAAGTACATCAAAAGTTAACTTTTCAAAAATGGGTTTACAAAGGTGGTAGGTCACTGTCGACAAATTCAAGAAACAAGCAAATGAACTTCGGATAATCCCTTTGATGGAGGATTTCAATGGAGTTTCCGATTCAACAAAGGAAGAAAGTCAGAGATGCAGTCATTCGATACTTTTGGGAACCAGTACAAAAAATAACTCAATATTTTCACGGTTCATCCAATGAGGCCGGAGCGGTTCGACAGGTTATTCAACCGGTGAAAGACGAAGGCAAATGACTAGTCAACCTGTTCCGGGTCTAGAGGATTTAGTCCGGATGTCCCTTTAAATATGTTTATTGTCTCTTAAAAGATAAAACACTTTTGTCCCAATAAAGATTATTTATAATAACAAACATGTTTTTGGATCAATGCCTCGAACATTTCATGTATTTTTGCATTTTGCATATTCATTTCATTTTTAAGCATTTTCATAAACATAAATTTTCTTCATGGAAGATTCGATGAAGTGGTTTTAACCACATGACACCACATGGAAGCAAGATTATAACATCAAAAGAAAAAAACTGAAATCACAACGAATGAGCCCGATCAGCTGGTTGTACGACTAAGCCTGTCAGGATGATCTGAGAAAAGAGTCCACATATCCTAAGGGCTACGATGTTGAAGCTGTTTGCAGTTACCACATAGGATGCTCCAAACATTCCTCTGAGAACTATAAGGCGCTGAAGCGCGAGATCCAAAATCTGATGGATTCAGGGGCATGGACAGCCGAAAAAGGGGGCATTGCATATATCATTTGCACTTAGAGGATTGTTTTGTTTGAACACGTCTTTGATCTTTCATGTTTGCTTAATCTTTTAAACGATTGAATTTATGCTACTTTCTAAGGTGGAGCAATTGAACAAATTTTAATCTTTAGTTCTTCGAATATTAAATGAATTCATGATTCTTTTAATTCTTCAAGAATTATAGATTTTTGACATATGGCAAGATTATACCTTTCTTATCCTATCTCAAACCCCAAAATAAAATACCTTGATTCTTTACCCAAAATAACTCATGGTCATTACCAAAAAGACAAAATTTTGACATTACCTCCCTTTGAAATTTTTTAACAATGTCTTTATCTTTTTGATACACCCATACCTTTCTTTGAGTCAATAAAGTCACACCATTTTCTTTTTAGACTCAAAATTGACATTTTTATATCATTAAAACCCAAGGCATTGAGTTGTTCATTTGAACATGAGCATTCTTCTAAGACACAACTTGGGGCATCTCGCAGGGAGCCTGAACATTGAGACATATTGGGGGAAAGAAGCAGAAAGAAGAATTCACTCGAAATAATTCTATCATGCATCAATTACAATGTTTTCATGTGAATAAAATTAATCCTGAAAATCTATCCCCCTGGGGATACCTCTTCTGTGAAAGCTTCTATGTATGAAATGATGAACGACTTTATTTCTTTACCCTTTCACAACAGGAGAAAATATATATCCCTTGTGTCCCCTTTTGAGCCTATAGTATTTTTCTTCTGATTCAACCTTAACCAATGATCACCCTCCACACTGGGGGGAAAGGTGGAGAAAATCTTCTTATATGAGTGAAGACATTGATTCAGATGAGATACTGAAAGGTGAACCAAATGCCAAGTACGAAGATTCAATCAAGAACAAAAAGAGAAAAACACAGAGAAAATAAAAAGAGAAAAAACAAAGGAAAATTGAAGAAAAAAAGAAGTCAATATGCATATGCAAAGATTCTCTCGATTCAAGCGACGCATCGAGATTCAAACTATGAGATTGATCAAGCACAATCATTTCCGAATCACTGAACCACTTCACTCGAAGATCATAGAGCATCAAATGAGACTGATCAAGCACAATCATTTTTGAATCACTGAATCACTCCACTCGAAGATCGTAGAGCATCAAGAGAGAGACGCATACGAGCATATTCAAATTGAGCAAGATATGATTAAAGACATCATAATGAATTGATCCTTGGTTCAATCACCCTTAAACACTTGTTTGGGCATTTTATCCCTTTCTTTCATAACCATGAACCATGACCTACGTTACGTGCCTTAAAAGTCCCTTCTAATCATACATGGATTTCTAAACAGAAGAGGCTATCTTCAGATTTCATCCCGCCCATCAGGATTAATCTTTATTTGCAAAAAGCAGTGTAATTAATGTATGATAGAGAAAAATAGCAAATGGGAGTTCAAGACGTAAATTATGAATGACGTCTTGAAACCAAAGGAGGATTCGAGTTGAAAACCTGAAAAGGAGGCTCGAATACAAAAATTGGGCAGTTGAGGCGATCACACAAATTTCTTGATAAGGCATCGCACAATCCGAGCGGGATCATGAAAGATGGTAATCGGAGAACACATCCAATACAGGAGCAAGCAAGCTACCCTATCAAACCTTTGAGCATCAAGTAAACAAAAATGTCAAACCTTTGACCAAACACAATAACCTGAGACTTTTTTTTCCTTTCCTTACTTAACCATTTCCCAAAAATAGATTTGATCTTGGCACGTCTCAAATAGCTATAATTTATTGAAGGATTAACAATGTAATTAATTCTTTGATATCCAATGAACTCTAGTTTTATGATTTGTCTCAATTGTAAAACCGTGAAAGGGACAACATTTTCAAAACTTTTGATTAAACATTTTTCGAAACTCACTTTTGATGTTTTCCTTTAAAAGAGAAAGAAAAACATTTTTTTCAAAACAAGACAATCTCTCTAGAGTGGATCTTGGTAAATGACATGTGGCTCTCAAATACCAAGCTTATGCTTAGAAACAATGCTGAAGCAAGAAATGAGGAACAATGAGGGCATCTTTGAAGATTCAACATCAAATCCTGGGGCATTTTTTGAGATTTAACATCAAATGTTAGGGCATTTTTTTAGATTCAACATCGAATATTGGGGCATCTTTGGGAATTCAATATCCTGATGTGAATTATCAGATCTTCCGAATGTCTTTCCTCCACGTGCAGGAACCAGCAGACAAAAAAATGAGATTATGTCTGATGAATAAAATAAGAACTAATTCATTATGCATGCATTTTAAAGCATCATTTTTTTCACATACATAATTTTTGAAGCTTTAGAGTCAAGATTCAACTTCAAGACGAAATATACTCGATTCAAAGCACATTCAGAAATTGATGGTGGTTGCTCAACTTCACAGCGAAAAGGCAACTGTCTGTCGACAAATAACTTTCCAATTTCATTTAGAGTCAATTTCAACTTCACAGCGAAGGATATTGGACTCAAAGACACTTAATTTGCTCGAGAGTAGATTTCAACTTCATAACGAAGGATATCTAGCTCGAAGTCAAACTTCACAATAAAGGGGTCATCCACGGTTTTAACTTCACGGTGAAGGGAATCGTATCCACCTGCAACATACAATAATTGGATTTCAACTTCACGATGAAGGATATTCAAGTCAAGGCTCAACTCCACGACGAAGGGGCCATCCACGATTTCAACTCCACGACGGAGGATATCGTACCCACACATCCACGATTTCAACTCCACGACGGAGGATATCATGCCATTTTGAGGCTTAACTTCACGACGAAGGGGCTTCCCAGTTTCAAAGCCAATTTCAACTTCACAGCGAAGGATATTGGACTCGAGACAACACAAGTTCAACTTCACAGCGAAGGGACGGCTAGTTGTCAACAAACAATTTCCCAGTTCCAGAGCCAATTTCAACTTCACGGAGGAGGATATTGGACTCGGAATAATACAACTTACTTGGATTTCAACTTCACAATGAAGGATATCCAATTCCTAGCTCAACTTCATGGCGAATGGGCCACCCACGGTTTCAACTTCACGACGAAGGAAATTGTACACTCAAGCAGCATCCATCTCCAGATTGGATTTCAACTTCACAGCGGAGGATATCCAACTTAGAGAAGGAGTGTATGTCAACAAACTTTCAAGTTTCGAAGTCAATTTTAACTTCACAGCAAATGATATTGGCCTCGAAACAACATACTAGATTTCAACTTCACGACGAAGGATATCCAATTCCAAGACTCAACTTCACAACGAAGGGGCCATCCACGTTTCAACTTCACGACGAAGGGAATCATGCTCACCATTGTCTCTCTTGAGACAGTTTCCAAGTTTTGTCTCTCTTGAGACAATTTCCCTTGAAACAAAATCTTGTCTCTCTTGAGACAGTTTCCCTTGAAACAAATTTTGTCTCTCTTGAGACAGTTTCACTTGAAACAAAATCTTTGAATATCTTTTCCTTGAAACAAATTTCGTCTCCCTTGAGACAGTTTCTTTTAGAACGAAGTTTTTCTTGACACAGTTTCTTTTGAAACAAATTTTGTCCCTATTGTGACAGTTTCTCTTGAAACACAAAAAAACCCTCGAAATTGTTTCTCTTGAAAAAAAAAACCTTTGAAAATGTTTCTCTTGAAACATCAAACCTTCGAGTTGGACTACGCTCAGCTTCAAGACACATAATTTACAACATAACTCAATGCTAGAAGGGTTATCTGCCAATAAAGACCTTCGAGTTCGACTACGCTCAGCTCCAAGGCACATCATTTACAGCATAACTCAAGGCTATAAGGGTTATCTGTCAATAAAGACCTCCGAGTTCGACTCCACTCAGCTCAAAGGCACTATCATTTGTAGCATAGCTCAAGGCAAGAAGGGCTATCTGCCAAAGACCTTCGAGTTTGATTCCATTCAACTCAAGGGTGTATCAATCGCGTTGCATTAGCAAGGAACTAATTTCTGGTCAATTTTTACACCCAGGTCTTTAAATCGAGAAGAAGACCAAGGTCGACCAAGATTGGCAACAAATAGTCACTTTTTGATTTACCCACGATTTCAACTTCAAGAAGAAGGATATCGTGCCCAATGGATCGACTTAGTGTCACAACAAACACTATCAAGTCCAAATCAAAGAGAACCGGATAAAAACTGGTTGTCTTTTTCAGATTTGCCCTATTCTTGTTAACACAAAAATGTGCAAAGAGGGGCAGTTGTAGACACCCGTTTTTGTCCGGGTTTACACAAATATTTTATTATATTATATTTATTTATTATTATTATTATTAATATTTTTTTATTTTTTTATTTTTATAGGCCCCACACTCAACAACTCTGATTTAGTAAGATTCAAAAAATAAATTAATGTATTTGAGTCCTATTGAAACACTAAAACTGAAGAGTCCAAGTAGGACTCTAAATCTGAGCTAAAAATAGGTTTTTTTAGACTATAAATAGACTCAAGCATTAAGAGGAAAAGACACAGAAAAAAGGTGGGACCACATTCCAGAGTCTGAAACACAAAACACCCAGTGTGTTGCTGCTTCACACGATCCCAAGACATTTAAATCCAAGTCCGGTGTTACACCACTGGTGCAAAAGCAAGCAAGAAGAAGCGCTAAGGATTTGTAGCTGAGCTGAATACACGGACTTTAATTTCCATTTGCAGTTCGAAAGGTTTTTTTTAATTGCTTTTGTTGTTTTGGAACATGTTTGTTTGCGGAATTTTATAACTAGATGGATATTAAATGACTTTGAACAATGAGTTGGATAACCCCATGATATGCGATGGACGAATTGTTGTTGTTTTTTTTTTCTGTTTTATAAAATACCAACGCTGACTGTTTTGAAATGGATGAGTTCTATATTTGTTGTGTTTATTTCACATGTTGGTGTTTCTCATGTTCATTTTTCATAATAAATAGGAATTAGGAAATGATAATACATTATTTATTATTATTATTGATTATTTATTTATTTTATTATTATTATTATTTATTATTCATTTTTTTTCTTTTTGTTTAGCATTCAATATTTTATTTTGTCATCTACCATTTTGTTTATTTTTTCTTCGGTAGTAATTTCAACCGAAGGTAAATAATTTGAATCGGGTTTTTAAATTTCAATTTCAATTTTCGCAATTAAAGACAACCGATAAATTAATTGGTACTGAAAGGACAGTTCAAGGGTGCTAATCCTTCCTTGACTGTAACCGACTCCCGAACCCGACACGTTTTTGGTACAATGCATATCAGGTAAGATGGTGTCCAACCCACCTAAATTCATTTTAAAATGGTCGATGGCGACTCTAACCCAATCAATTCACGTCAAAGCCCAATTTCGAGCACAACCGAAAGATGGTTCTGACACAAACAAATAATTATTAGCATATGAACTAAAAAGTAAAAATAAATGTAGCATATAAACTTTACAATTTTTTAAGGTAGAAATTATTTTTAAATCCATAAATAATACTTTCAAAGGGAAATGATATATAATAAATAAAATAAATAATTTTTAATTTAAATTGTACATAAAACTCGTTCTCTTGATTGTAATTTTTTAAAATAATTTTTCTACTCTATTTATTTATTCTTATACATATTTTAAAAAAATTATAGATGAAATGGAACTATTGTTTAACTTTCTAGAAAATGATTATTTTAATTTAAGGTTATGTTGAAGATGTTAAAAAGATATAATCAATAAGCTGCTAATATAATATTTATTTAATAAGATATTTGTTCATTATAAGTTGAGTAATTCATCAAAATAGTTATGCATCGTTAATCAAGCTTTTTCATCTTATTAAGATTAAATTAAGCATGCAAATATGTTCACATATTTTTTTTAAAATAATTTGGGGTGTTTACAAGATGTATTTGTTTAGAATATTTCTTAAACGTACGTACACCCTAAAGAAGAAAGAGGTTTAATTTTGTAACTTACTCGAATTGAAATTTCAGCGCGTGGATTAGTATTGCTAGTTGGTGTATGGGGTTTGTCTGTAGAGTTCACCCACAATCTGTGGACGCCATTGTTGAAACTGTATCGTTGGCATGGAGATTTATCTTGAGGTCTTTGCAGCTCGAAATTTGATTGAGATAGAGACACTTCCCTAAACCCACTGGTAGGCAGGGCATTGGCCTGTAACCAAATCAGCAGACTAAAACACAGGCAAATAAGCACAAAAAGAAGTGGAAACTTAGCCATCTAATCTCTTAAAAGAGCTGAAAGGGAAGATGGGCATGAGAATGAATTATTCTTTTGTTTATAAATAAGAAAAGAGTTTTTGTATTTTTCGACGAAATTCAAAGAAAGCATCAATTTCAACAGAAAATACAAATGGGGTGCCACTAAACGATAGTTGATCCCTTGCAGCATAAAACGACTGTAAGAGCAAAGAGATGCAGGGGACCAACACATGTCACAAGCCATCCAAGTTTTTCCTGTTTTAATCTCTACATGAACAATCGGATTATACTAGATCATAATAACTTATTATATAACATATCGAACTGGTTTATTTGCAATGAACCCTATTGCGACAAGGAATTTGCGATATCGATCACGAAATGGTATCTGACATCGGATTTAGCTAGCCTTTCCATGGCGGTGTTGATTTCATCTATCCGAATTAGCTCGATATCTGCATCTATATTGTTCCTGGCACAAAAGTCCAGCATCTCCTGAGTTTCTTTCATACCTCCAAAATCACTTCCTCCGACAAGCTTCCGTCCTGTGACCCAAAAATACGCATGTAAGGTTCTACTGTGGAAATATTATATGTGTATGTATGTGTTTTCAGTTAAACTAAGACCAATACATTTGAGCCTGCAATTTAGACCCGTCGTATGGAACACAATTCATAAGGCCAACAAAGACAGAAACATACCGGAAACTAAAGGAAAAACAGGCAATTCCAGTGGCTTATTAGGCAATCCCACAGTGACCAATTTTCCATTCACCTTCAGCAGAGTAAGCAATGGAAGTAGAGGATGAGCTGCATACACTGTGTCAATGATATAGTCCATGCTTCCAATAGCCGACTACAAAGTTCAAAGAGTAAGCATAAACTTAATTAAAATATTATAATTTGTAACCATCAAAGTGCTTTGCTATTGAACTCATTGCTCATTTTTGTAGAGTAATGAGATGCTGAATCAGAACAACAAAGAAAAACATCAAGCACTAGTAAGCTGAAGCCTAATCATGACTCATCCAATACTATGAAACACAACAAAACTTTTAGCCAAATATGTCAGCCAACAGCTGAACGAATTCAATAAGCAGTTGCTTCAGTAGTGGTTTATGATTAAATTGTTCAAACTGAGACATCAAGATCACCTTAGTTCATCTAATTTGTAAAGTCTATTAATCACGTACCTTCATTTTCGCAGGATCACTGGAAACAAGGAATGAGTCAGCCCCAAGCCTATTGATTGCTTCAGACTCCTTCTGAGCGGAGCTACTAATTACAGTAACTTTCAATCCAAAGGCCTTAGCAATCTTGACAGCAACATGGCCAAGTCCTCCTAGCCCGGTAATACCGAGACGCTTTCCTGCCTCAGTCATTCCATAATATTTCATAGGGCTGTACACTGTGATCCCTGCACATAACAATGGTCACCCGAATCCAGTGGCAAGTTATCAGGAAACCATAGCACATAGCGCTGGTCGACCACGATCATATCCGAATAACCACCATAATTTTTTGTCCCATCTGGATTGTGAGAGTTATAGGTAAATATTAACTGAGGGAAATAGTTCTCCAGGTCCTGCTGGCAGCATTCACATGTCTTGCAGGAGCCAACCAAAGCCCCAACCCGATCGCCAACTTTGAATTTTGTCACATTCTTCCCTACTTTTGTAGCAACGCCAACAATTTCATGCCTGCAGGACAACACCGTATGCAATATATATGCACATTCCAGTAAATGGATTAGAAAGATAATAATGTCCATCCGACTACATCTACATACTCGATAAACCATTTAATTAGAAACTCAGCTGAAAAGTTCCTAATGAGCAACTACTCAGAGCCTTGCTTCATCAGCTGACTTTATATATATATATATATATATATATTTCATAACCATTTTGTTTTCTTCCTTCATTTGTCACCTGCCTTTTAGCAGCCTGGTATATTTTGTAGCAGGACTCCCACTTTCTTTTGATGAAATTATAGCATACATCCGTAAAAATGTTATTCTTCAACCATATGAAGAACAATTTAAATATGATATTACAGAGAATAGGCAATGCGTAGGCATACAATTAAGGTTAAAAAAGGAATAGCTGTGCACAATCTACATATATACTTGAAGTAGCTTGCTTTTATATGAAAATATCCACTCATTTATGGACTGCAGTTGACCATCATTAAAGAGAAAATAATTTTCAAATACAAGTTTGAAACTAGAGAAGAAAACTTGATATATACCATGAAAATAGAACTGATATGTACCAGAAAAAACACTTTTTGCAAAAAGTAGCCTCTTAGTTGATGGATTAGAAACTAAACTATTAATAGTCTTAAAGAAAATATAATCTCAACAGATAAAGTAACCATCATCTAAATGGAATTGTAAGTATCATTTAGTATAATGCTTTAGCGGATTAACTGCAAAGAGAAGACACTACTTAAATATGCACCTGGAGAGAAAAGGCTAAGGGTAGCATAAACTTAAAGGATAATTATAAACCTTTTATTCTATGACATTTCTATTCTGTAATACCCTTTACTGGGTATGATAGCAAAATCAAACATCATTCATTTGTTAGTTGCCAGTCAAGAGCTACCTTAAGCACCTCTACGTAATACAAATATTACCTATGGCTGGCGGTGTAGTATCAGAAATAACACAAATACAAAACCGAAATAAGCATCACACATTAAAACACATCATATATAATTCTTTGATCACTACAGATTAGCATCATAATTTACAATACATGTAAGTTTAAGTATCATACCCAGGAACAACAGGATAAGAGGTGAAAACCCAGTCATTTTTGAGAATATGCAGGTCTGAATGGCACACTCCACAATAAAGAATCTTTAAAGTGACATCATCATCACCATTTTCCCTGCAAAAGAAAATTGAATGAATTCGTAACCATCATCACTCGAATTATGCATAATGTAAAGACTGAATTGTTAATATCATAATCCTAATGTTAGATAGCAGTGAGGTGAATGAAAAATCTCTCCTAATCAATATAGCTTAAATTAGAGGTTGGGTTACTTATCCCAAATATTTCACACACCTCCTCTCCTGCAAGACTATTTGAGTTTAATACCAGTACTTGCAAATTATACTGCAACTTTATGCTTCGACTTCTCTTTGTACCCAAAAAAGAAGCAAATTTCCTTTTTTTAACCATAGAATTATATTCTTACTAATGTAAACCACTAATAAAGGGTTTATGTATTAAAAAAATCCAAAAGTTTCATATTTTGCTATTACTAATCATGAGTTAAGTTTAAATTTTCATTGAAGACCAGCCAGAAGAACACGTTGAGTAAAAGGCTAAAAAAATAGCAGAAAAGAGAAAGGAAAGTTGTTATTTTGGAGAAAGAAGTGTACTTTCTGGAGAAATTGAAAGGGTGGAGGGTTCCAGATTGATCTGTAGCAGCCCAACCAAAAGCTTTTTGTTGCTTCCCTTCCTCTACTGTTTTTGACATTGCCTGTCCCTTCTTTCTGCTGTGTGTTTTGGTTGATGGGTGCAAAACCACCAGGTGAAACTTTTTAGTATAAACTACCTTATTAATCACTTTTTTCTTACTGTACACTTTTGTTTATCAAATTACAAACGTTACGTTAATCAACTATATTATCAATTTATTAAACTTTAATCATTTATGTTATTAATTATTACATTTTATTTATAGAACTGTTAATTTCTGTTAATATAATGATGTGGTACGTTAATTAAAAAAAGTTATACAATTTAATGTATAAAATTATCATGAAATTATGTAATTAAAAAATAATTACACAATTAAGAATGATATTTTTATGAATATAACATGATAAAAGGAAATAAATTTCATAAGAACTTGATCTGAAAAATATTAATAGGAAAACTGACCGATTCCTCTAATTTCTATTGGAGAAAATAACTTCAATGACCGAAAATGCCTTATAATATACGATTTTAACCAACTTTTTTTGGATTTGTGAAAATGACCAACAAATTCGCAACGCGATCTCGAATTCGCAACGTGAACTCCAATTTCGTAACTCAGTTTCCAAATTCGCAACGATTTTCAAAATTCGCAACACAGAATTTCAAATTCGCAACTCGATTTCTGAATTCGCAACGCGAATTTTATTTTCGCAACTCAATTTTCGAATTCGCAACACGAATTTTAATTTCGCAACAGGTTTTAGTTTCGCAACACAAATGTTTTGGGTATATAACTACGCAGCAGCAGCAACTCATAACCTAAATCCCTAAATCGCAACTCATTCCATCTCCATCTATTACTCTTTCCAGCGACATTCGTTCCTATATCTAATGACATCCTTCCCCGTCTCTATTTTTTTTTACATAATTTTATTTCTATATAATTTTTCAATGATTTCTCTCCCAAATTATCAACTATCAACTTAATAAAGGTATGTTTTTCTCTAAGTTAGTGATTATATGTAGTTTATAGCTCGTTTGTTTAGTAAATTAATTTACAATTTGTAGAATGAAATCATCTAATGTTGATCATGTTTGGATAGATTTGTGTTTTGGAGGGTCATGGGAGAATGTTCATGGTGTTTTACAATATATGCCTTTACCCATGAATCTTCAACTAAAACTGTCATTAAAAAAGTTAACTTATAAAATTCTAATGTTACTTGTTGCAAAGAAATTGAATTTAGAGCCTCTAAGTGGATTTAGGCTATCTTATCAGAGAAAAGGTAAAGTTTATTTGTTAACCGACAATGAAGATGTTGAACGATTCATTGCTTACATTAGTGTTTCGCAAGAAGATGATGTTACATTGTATGTTGTTGAACCTAGAAGTAGTGAAGTTGGGTCAGTAGTGGGTAGTAATCAACAAAGTTCTTCAACCCCAATTTATGGTGCTCACAATGTACAACGTTGTTATCAACCTCAAAATTTAATGGTTCCACCACAATTTCATCACCAAGAAAATTTTGTTTAACCACATTTCCAATACCAAACACAATATCAAACACAATCTCAAAACCTGCAACCTTTTCCTAATCCAAATCCCAATCAACTTTCAGTACCAAATTTCGGTTTTCGTATTGACCAGTTAGACGATTATGAGCCAACAGAAAAAATTGAGAGTACTAGTCAGTATTCGAAATTTGATCTTGGTCAATACTCGGACTTTGATCTTGGTCAATACTCGGATTTTGATGATGTTTCAGAAGAAGAAACAGACTCTGCGTGTAATGATTTTGATATTGGTCAATACCCAAATTTTGATGATGAAACAGCCGCTGCCGAGGAAGATATTATTGATAATAATGATGAGGAAGTTACGACTGTGAATGAACATGTTGAACACCCATTTTGTAATTCATATAACCCTAAGAAGAAGAAGAAGTCCCAAAAAAAAATGCCACGGGAGTATAACTGGAATATGCCAGAATTACTTCAGATACCAGAATAAGAGTTGGTAAAGATAGCAGTTGATTGTTACAAAAAAGTTATTCGTATCAAGAAAGATGATTGTTTTGATACAAAGGAAGACTTGAAGATAACTTTGTATGCGAAATGTGTGGAAGATGGCTATCAACTAAAAGTTAACAAATCAAGCAAAGATCGTTTCGAAACAAAGTGTATGATTGACCAAAAATGTACGTGGCGTATGATTGCAAAGAGGATAAAAGATTGTGAAATGTTTCAAGTTAGGACTTTTATTGATAAACATACATGTTCAAGAACCCAAGTTTTTCCTCACCATAGACATGCAAACAAAAAGGTGTTCAATGGTTTTCTGGTTGAGTTAATGTTTTTGAATGGCAGGGTATATCGGGGACATGAAATTATGACTGACATGAATGCTCGGTTCAAGATTAGTATCTCATATTCTCAAGCTTGGAGAGCCAAATGTTATGCCTTGGAATTGTTGAGGGGGTCTCCAGAAGCATCGTTTGCCCAACTGCCGGCTTATTGTCACAATTTAAAGCTGAAAAATCATGGTTCGGTAACTCATATCAAAACAGATAGAGATGGACGCTTTGAGTTATTGTTTATCGCCATTGGTGTTGCGGTTAGTAAATCAATATAATTTTGTTGACTCATTTTTGTTAGTTACATGCATTTCACATTTAAATGATTATGTCTTGTGTATATTATTTTGTAGATTCGTTCATTTATTACTTGCATGTGCCCAGTTATTATAGTTGACGGAGCACATTTGAAAGGTTGATACCTTGGAGTAAACTTATTAGCAGTAGCCATGGATGCTAACAATGGGATACTGCCAATAGCTTACGGTGTTGGTAAATCTGAAACCTCTGATTCATAGACATGGTTCATGAGACATCTTAGGGATTGCATATGTCCTATTAGCAATCTAACAATCATATCCGATAGGGCAAACTCGATTGACAACACTGTTAGAAGGTGTTTCCCAGATGCTTTTCATGGACTTTGTGGTGTTCATTTGTACATAAATCTAAAATCAAGGTCTGCTGGTATAAAAAATCACAAATGGACATACTGGAAGGCTGTAAAAGCTTATCGGGAAGTGAATTTTAATAAGCATATAAATTGTTTAAGACGTGTTTTGCCTCAATGTGCTCAAACACTATAAGATGTCGGGTTTGAAAGATGGTAAAGAGTACATCAACTTGGAGCAAGATATGGTTTTATGACGTCTAATAGTGAAGAATCAATCAACGCTCTAAGTCGTCATTCCCGAAAATTACCCATTACTATGTTAATGGAGTTTTTTCGAGCCTCTATTCAACAGTGGTACTACAAGAAAAGAAACCATGCAGGTATTATTTCTTTAAATTCGTAACTTATCATATATTTTACTAAGTATTATTTATTTAAATTTACAAGAATATTGGAACGTCGTTTTATACCATGGACAGAAAAAAAGAAAGCGAAACGTGTTGTGAAGTCAACGTCATGGAGAGTTGAACCATGTTAAAACACTTTGTTTGAAGTATTGGATAATAACTTAAATGGGCTTATCGATCTAAATGCAAAGACGTGTAGTTGTATGAAATGGAAAACATCTGGTTATCTGTGTGGCCATGTTATAAAAGTTTCTCTTCATCTAAACCAAGATGATTCAAGCGCATACGTTATGGATTGCTACACTACAGAAGTATATCGACAGACTTATGCCGAGATTGTCTACCCTATTCCACATCCTTCTTAGTGGGACATACCAGATGACTTACAAACAGTTTTGCCACCAGTCATGGATAACAGGCTACCTAGCCTACCAAAAAATCATGATCGTATACCGTCTAAGGGTGAAGAGAAAAGGATATCGACATGTAGTCGGTGCAAGGAAAGTGGTTATACAAGGTTGACCTGTGGATCACCAGTGCCATCACAATCATCTTTTTCTCTAACAAAATATGGATCCTCATCAAAATCCAAAGCTCATATGGTGTCAAGCAAAAGGAAATCAAAATCGCAATCAAAATCAAAATCCCAATCACAACTGGCTTCACCTTTTGGGACTTATTAACTTAGGTGATTTTTAAATGCAAACATTGTATTATGTGTATTTTATGTGTGAATGCATACATTTCAGTTAGACATTCATTAGTAACTTGAGTTTGAACATTGCTATGATCTGTTCAGTTGTTATCACTTATCAGATTTTTTGTTGCGATTGTTGCAAAAGTCAAATTCGAAACACGAAATTGTAACGCGAAAATCGCAATGCGAATTTGACTTTCGCGTTGCGAATTTGACTTTCACGTTGCAAATTTGAGTTTCGCAATGCGAAAATTGCATTGCGAAAGTGTACCTTCAATAGGTCTTTTTTGCCTTCAACATAATGCAGATTGAAATTTAAAACAACAAATCAACTTTTACAAATCAATTAAACAAGCAAAAAATAATTCTTATTTCCTCATCAATTAAACAAATCAACTTTTACAAATACATTAATTTCACACAAACAATTGTTTATGCATAATTACATCAATTTCACGTAGCTCACTTCAGGATTAACCTGCAGAAACCAAACATTTGCTCAAACAACACTTTCTACACATCTAAAACCAACAAACAACAAATTATTGAATTATAGGTACTTAACCAAACATTTTCAAACCAATAAAGAGTATATATGTTAACAACACTTGCTCAAACTTACCAATTGTTTATGCACACTTTCAGCACGCAGATTCAGGTAGGCAGCGTCTCGCATATATCGTTCTAGCCATAAAATGCCGAAACCACAAGCCTACTGCACCTCTATCTCTATCTGTGGGAGGTAGAAACTATTTACTTCCTGTCGTCAAACATTCCAAGCACATGCATACGAGAGGACCACAATCCCCTCTGGCTCCCTGCGTTTGTTGTGGTGCGGTCTCGTCTCTGATCATTGTAACTTTGAACTTCTTTGGTTTCTTGTTTCCAGAATTAGTCCAATAATCAATCACATCCAAGTATTTAGCCAAATGAGCACTCCATCCCTTACAAATAATATCTCTCAAATCAGACAATGGTATGTAATTCAACATGCTGTCATATACCATTATCTTCAGGGATGGGGGCTGAAGCTCGACGAGAAGCCAATGACGACGTTCCAAAATAAGGATAAACACCTGCAATCATAAATAATAATTCAATTGTGCACATCAAATTTTTATTTATGGACACCTTTAAAATATTCAAAAATAAATACTAACCTTATCGACCTCTCACCACGCAGAATAAAGTTTAGGTTTTCCATTACCAATACATATGAAATGTCTCTCTGATCCTTCAAGTGAGCTACGTGAAAAGACGTTAGCATAATAGTCCATCGTGTATTTTTTATTTTCTTCAATTTCTTTATTATCAGAAGACGTGACACCCATGCATCAATATGTTGTTTTATAAAAAAAAATACATATATTAGTGAATTTCATAAATTTAAAAAAAATTAATCAAAATGAAATATAAGAAGAATATAAGACTTACCCCCGTCGAAATAGCCATTGTCTTCAACCCCTAATAACACACCCCACCAAGACCGATCAAGAAACAAATGCATATCATCGTCGAGTTTGCATATGTCAGCGTAACACCCCTGGCTCCGCTCATGTAGATAAAAATCAACTGTGGTCATAACCCAAAGGGTATTATCCAGAATTGTGTTCGGTACTGTTCTCCTCTCCACTTCAGACACCGGAATGGTACTGACCGATAACTCATACGTAAACCAACTCTCATCCATCATGTCGGGCACATGAGGGGTTTTACCAATATGTCGACATATTATGCCATATGAATCGGGCTCTTGAACGGTGGAAGGAACCTCTTGAACGATGATAGGGGCCTCTTGAACGGTGGGAGGGGCCTCTTGAATGATTGGAGAGGCCTCTTGAACGATGACAGGTGAATCGGGATTCTTCTTACGGAGTCTTGGCACCATTGGGGTGAACGGAGACGTAATGGCACGTGCACGACGTCTGATGCGTAAACCCCGTCATGCAAGAAAAACCCGACGTAAAGTATCTACCTTATTGAGCCGCTAAAAATAAATTAATACATAAATCAGTAAATAAATAAATAAATAATGCCAAAAAAGGTTATTTGCATTTTTAGGATAGTATTAAACAAACTTACCTCATTGCGTAGAGTATGAATCTCATTTTACAATGATGCAACAATCTCTCGTAGAACGGCTACCTCATCACGTAAAGTAGATACCTCACCATGTAAAGCAACATTGTCATCACGTAAAACCTCCACCTCACCACGTAAGGACCGTACCTCATCACGCCATGCACCATTGTCTTCACGTAAAGTACCGACCTCCTCACGCAAAGCATTGACCTCATCACGTAACTCCCCTAACTCATCCCGTGGAGGTGGAGAACAGAGAGATAAATGTCGTGGCATCTTTATCGGTCGCCTATCATGAGGTGATAGTGGAGAAGAGGCTCGATGATGTGATTGAATAGGTGATGGCTCTCGTTGTGGAGGTGTATAATCGGCTCGATCAGGTGATGGCTCTGGGTGAGGTGATGGCTCTCGAAGTAGGGGCTTCTCATCATCCGTGCCATCAAAAAAACGCTTATTAGCTTGCCATCAATCAGTGGCAAGCTCAGCCTCTGTGGGTGTTAGCCTCTGTAATGGGTAGTTGGCCTCATAACAATATAAAAGCTCAAACAAAGTTAAACGTCTACTAGTAATAACTTGTTTATATATGGTAGTATTTGTGTTAACTTACATCATTCATCGTCGTATATGGTAGTAACTCTTCCTAATCCAACAAGCGGATCCTCCTCCAAGAAATAGCTCTAGGAATATCATTTGAATTTTTGATTGCATATGTCCACATGCTGGGAAAAGCCTCAAATATCCAAATCTACAAACAATATAATACAGAAACATTAGTAATTGTTAAATAATTAATTATAATTTTGGAAACATTATATAGAAATTCTTACCTTAAAGGCCCAAATAAAGCCTGCCAAAGTGTATTTGGAACCATGGCCACGTAAACTTTTTCGGTTCTCAAAGGCAGACGACAACTTTTTCCAGGTAGCTTTCCATAAATATAAACCCCACGGAAACATGTTCCATGCATTTAGGTCATCTACCAATAATATTAGGTCCTCAGAAATAGGTTGTCTGGCCTCTTTGCCTAAAAAGTTGGCATGCAAAAGTAATAAATGGCATACTCGGACAACATCGAGGTCATCCATCCGAGTAAAACCATCTTTAACAAATAATCTTTTGAAGTCATCGACTTGTAAACTCGGCTTTGCCTTTGCCATCTCAGAAAAAACCCGAGATAACCATGATGGGAGGGCGATATGACTAGTGTACCGACCTACATCATCATTTCCTAAGCGTAGACCAGTGATTAAGCAAAACTCCTCCCGCCCAAAACAAGTATATTCCGGAGGAAAATAAAACCATATCTCTTCATCACCACGTTGTATCCTCTCGGTTAGATCGTTAGTCATGGCCTGAAGAAACAAATGGGTCAACATAGCATCTCCACCCGGATGTTGTACTTTCAGCCATGGCCCGAAGCAAGTATCCTCAAACAATTTTCTTTTTACAGGTGTAAGCGTCGATGCAATTGTAATGGCTAGGCTTAATTTATTCCTTAAGGTCAATGAAGCTGAAAAATATTTCTACAAAAACAATAAACATATCAAGTTAGATATACCAAAAACTACAAATTATACACTATAAACAGACATAATATTAAACAGTGAAAACAAAGCCAAATATGTTTCAAACTTGCACGGTATTCACTCAAGTCATTATTCTATCATAGTTCACAAAATGCATCAGATAACATTCCAGAAGTAAGCACTTATATAAATATTTAAAAGGACAACATATAAGTTTAGTGCAGGTTCAAGGACAACATAAAGAGTAGTAGTTTATTCTTGAAGCTTAAATTCGCAACACTGTGAAGTTAGTATTTGTCTTTGTTTTTTGGTTGAAGTAATGCAATTCATTCAAGTTTCAATTTGCAGAAGAAGAATAGTTTCTGAAACTTAAAATCGCAACGTGAAAATGAAAATCGCAACGCGAAATGAAAATCGCAACGAAAAACTAAAATCGCGTTGCGATTTTCATTTTCGTGTTACGAGTTTCGCGTTGCAATTTTCATTTTCGTGTTGCGAATTTAAGTTTCAAATAGTCTTCTGCAAATTGAAACTTGAATGAATTATATTACTTCAACCAAAAGACAAAACAAAGACAAATACTAACTTCACATGGTTAAAGACTAAATAGTTTAATAGTATTGGCAACAACTGAATGAATTTACTAAGCAATCTAAGTGAAATGGTTAATCTATTATTGAAATTACCAGTAAATTTACCATCAATTTAAATATGAAAAATCTAATAATAATACAAAATTTTCAAAATAAAAAAATAAAAAAAACTAACCATTGGTGGTTGATTTTCCATTTATGACCGTGAATGATTGTGAGGGTGGCTTTGAGAGATGGATATAGACGGATTTCGTCGGAGATGGGGACAGATTTCGTCGGAGATGGGGACGGATGTCGTCGTAGAGAGTGAGAGATGGAGATGAGACTGAGTTGTGATTTAGGATTTTAGGTTATTATTTGCGAGTATTTTGTTTACATTTGTGTTGCGAAATAAATATTGTGTTTCGAATTCGAAAATAAAATTCATGTTGCGAAAATAAACGCGCTTTGCGAATTTGACTTCTGTGTTGCGAATTACAAATTCGCGCTACGATTTATATATTCACGTTGCGAATTTGGAAACCGAGTTGCGAAATTAGAGTTCGCGTTACGAATTCGAGATCGCGTTGCGAATTTGTTGGTCATTTTCGCAAATCCAGAAAAAGTTTGTTAAAATCGTATATTATAAGGCATTTTCGGTCACTGAATTTATTTTCTCTTTCTATTGAGATGTAACTTTATAAAGTAAAGGTAGATGTAAATTCTTTCAATTTTTTTATTCACCCTTATTTTTTAAAGGAATAACAAATATGTCTTTGAAAAATAAAAATAAAATAAAACTTACATTAAAGTTGACATGTATGAACCTAACAATATAATTATATACTAAATAAAATAAAACAAAATTCACATTAGAACTCACCTCTAAATTTAATGAATCAATTAACAATAACGTTTTTAATCACTTTGGTTAATATATATTTTAAAAAAAATTAGTAGTTTTATATTTATTTTCTATTTTTTTATATTTTTAAAAAAATTAAATAAGCCCCTGAACATTTTTTAAAAAACTAATTTTACCCATAAACTCAATCAAAAAAATCAATTTAAGCCATCAACCACGTCACCCGCTATCGCGAATAGCCATGTCAACACAATAAACCATCATGTCAACGCATTATGGTCAATGTCACACCCCAAATTTTAATTTAAAATATACTTAATTTATTTAGTTTAATTAAGGGACCAAAATGAACATTTTTAAAAAAATTCTAGGTTAATCTCATATGTTTAGGAAGTTCATGGACTTAGGCCTGAATTTTCCCTTTTTGGGTCGGTAGAGAAAATTAAAAAAATGGAATATGTGTGGTTGAGGGGTTTTGATGTTGATCATGCCCATACCAATCGAACTAGGCTATTTTTTATTGAAAATAATAAAAGTTTATTTATATTTAATAAATTGGGTGTTAACCCATTTTTTAAACCCCTTGGTGCTCGTGCAATCCCAAACTACGAACCTATTTTCCCAAAAAATAACCCATTGTACTTTCCATCTCTGATCCAGCCACCTCCGATCAGTAGTGGAGTACAGTGTCATCGCCATCGGACTCGGCAGCAACCGAAAACATCAACTCGATCCACAGATCACCTGAACCGGCCACCGTCATGCCTTAATAGAAAGTGACCTTTCAACCGCCTCAATATCGATCTCCGCTACCGCTCTTTGGTGTGAGTAATCGCCACTCTCATCCAGTACGTCTAGTCGTTACGATCGTAACCTAGCTGGCCACTCCTCATGTTTCTCAGTCGTCCGTCGTGGTGGATCGATCGTGGGTTCACCGAAACCCAAATCATCGTCGCTCTTATCTTCCTCAATTTCGATTGAACCCGACGTCAGTTTGCCTCACCCTCACCAGCATTGTGTTCCCCACCCATCTTTGACCAAAACCCAACTAGGGTGGTCGTCCGATGATGCTCCTCCGTTCGTCTACCGTTGGGTAAATCCCGATATTATTTTTCTTGGTTATTGGTTGTGGTTTTTGACTAGTTTAGGTCTGAGATATGTTGGAAATAATGTTTTAGTGATCTCAGAGTGTTTCACCCCCGACCCTGTTACCCCCATCACGTATCATTGCGTGCGCGTGGGGCTCCTCCTAGATCTTGGAACCTCCTAAAATTGGTTTGAGTCAACTCAAACCGGATTGAGTTAACTCAGACTGAACTGAGTCAACTTGAACCGGCCTGAATTAACCTAAACTGGTCCAACCCGTTGACTTTGTCCTGGTCGTTGGCATGTCTGTTAACAGTTGACCAGACCAGTTGACTTTGACTTTTGACTAGTTTGATTGTTGACTTTGACTAAAAAGTCATATTTTATTTTTTTGGACATTCTGAGTCCGAATCTGAAGTCTTTTTTTTTATTACAAATTCGAACCCGAAAGCCTCCAAATTAACTCGTTAAACACGAATATACTTATGTAATTTAAGTATTTAATTAAGTGAATTTAACTTAATCTAGGGGTCAATGACTAATTTGTGTTATCGTATATTTAAGGTACTCGCGATTCTCCTGATCGTTCGTCTGCTCGACCCGGTTCCTCCCGATCTGCTCGACCGCAAGAGGTCGTGATTACTCGTATAAGTTCTATAACCCTATTAAATATTTAGTGTAGTGTACTACTCCGATAATAATTTTGTTCTGAAATGATATAGGTTCTCGTACAGTCGAAGAGCGTAGTGAAGCTGGTGCTCGATAGATCAACCAGACTGATTCTTTTTGTGAGGTGTGTTCCTTATGTGCTATATATATGTGCACATGACTAATTTACCCGAATTGCAATATGTCTAGCTGATCTGATTTAACTTCACATGATTTATCTGTTTCAAGCATGATTCCTGATTTTTTGAAGTATTAAACATGTTTGTCTGATTTATATTCTCTGTTTACTGTTTTTACTAAATTGATATTTGTTTGAACTCTGATTTCCTTACTACTGTTAGTTATTGTTTGAAAACTAATCTCTTCGAGGTACTATGGGATCTAGTCTGAATTCTCTTCATGTTTAGCTTCGATCAAACTAGTAATTCCTTATATAGGTTCAGCATCGATCAGGCTGGTAATTCCTTATGGACCTAAGACGCCCTTTAGGTGGGCTCTTGCGCCCAATGGGTCTAGTGGTAAGACCTTATGAACCCTAAGGTACTCCCTTAGGGTGGTACCTCTGCTTTGTGCATTGAGTAAGTCCTTATAGGCATTAGTCCACTTCTCTCGGGTGGCACCTACGCTTCGGCTAGGGTAAGACCTTATGGACCCAAAATGCTCCCTTAGGTTGGCTCATACGCCTTTTGGGCCTAGGGTAAGTATTTATAGATGCAATTAATGGGGACTACATATGGTATACGGTTGGAGTGTGATTATGTATTTTCAAACTAAAAACTCTACCGACGTTTCATGACTTTAATAATGAACTGATTTTTGGAAACTTAATTTTATGTTTTATTTCTACATTATTGAAACACATTGAGCTCCCTAGCTCACTCCCCCAAACTCTTCCCTTTCAAATACTTTTTAGATAGACGACCCAGACCTGACACTTAGAGGATCAACACATTCGTATAATATTTTTATCTTCTGAGTTACATTTATTTTGAGTGACATGTGTCTATATTTTGAAAATACTTGTTTTACGACGTATGTTACTTTTGTTACTGATGTTAGATTTGTTTCGATACTGATTATGGAATATTTTATTTTACTCAATCCTTACGACTTTAATTTACTGGAATTGAACTTTAATGTTATCAACTATATTTTAAATATATTTATTCATAATATAGTTTTAAATTATTAAAAATTATTTTGTAAAATTTTATCATAATCTACTAGATCTAGTCATAATGAATAGGCCGGGTCTAGGGGCTACATTTAATTGGTATTAGATCTTTTGGTTTTTAAACCTCGAACTGGTTATGGGTCATAAATAAAAGTATGGATTTAAAATGTTTTACAAAATAAGTCACGAATACCATGTCAACAAGTTTTTACGAGTTTAGTTGTGTACGGGACTCCAAGTGCCAATCTAATCCTAGGTTTTATCCTTATGTAGTGAACTCAAGGTTTTCCAATATGAGTGCTAGGCGTGGTCATTGACTTGGCCGTGGGTGAGGTAAAGCGACTAGATTTACGGACCCTATTGAGACACGTGTAGATCCCCCACTTTTAGTAGATAATTCTTCCCCTGCGACCATGATGGATCTGCCATCTTCCCCTGGTATAGGTTTGACCATCCTAGTTAGAGGAGCGACCATTTTTTATATTGAGCCTGTTATAGTAGTATTAGATGAGAATCTCGGTAGATAGTTTCTCCAGTTGATTTAGGGAGCAGTCAAAATCGCTGGCGTTACACCCGAAGTTCCTATTTCTCATATTCTAATTGTTAATGGAGTTAGGACTTTTAGAGGCCCTACAGGTGGAGCTCCGACTGAGGCTGAGGATTGACTTTGTGATATTGAGCGACGCATTGACCAATTAGGTTTATATCCACAGCGGTGTTATTTGGGAGACATCTCTATGTTGGACGTGAATGCTCACACCTGGTGGAATTTTTTGGTGAGTAGTGTTTCAGCCGATCACTTGACTTGATATTTTTTTAAATAACGTTTTAGGAGTCATTTTCTAGGAGAGCGTTATCTTGCGTAGAGGCGACGACAGTTTCAAGACCTGGTTCAATGAGATATGACATTTTCTGAGTATGAGATAAAATTTATGAAGTTGCTGAAGTATAGTTCCAATTTGGTACCTATCGAGATGGATGTGTGTCAAATGTTTGTCCAGGGACTCAGATACGAGTTACATCGACAAGTAGTTACTCACCAGGATTAATTGTTCAATGTTGTAGTAGGGAGACAAAAAAACTCTGAAGAAGTCAAGACTTCTGTGCTGATAGAGATGGGATAGATCGAGAGCGATCTAGAAGACCTTTTGGTTAGTCTGAGCCTTCTGCACGCCTTGATAAGTGAACTCGTACTGCTTTCCATCAGAAGAGTCATACTGGTTTGAGGCTTGCATCACCTCTATCTACATCTGTTAGTCGAGGTGATTCTTCAGGTTTCTCTCCAATACTGAGTTATGAGTACTATAGGAATCGACACGGGGAGAGTGTCGTAAAAAAGATGGGTACCTTCTACCGTTGTGGATCTAGCGAGCACTTTCTGAGGAATTGTCTGCATCTAGCCTCTGTCGATCGGACCCCGCTTAGACTCCTATACGTTCTCAGGCTTTTGTTAAGACTCCAGCTATAAGTCACAGCCAGGGTAAGACTTCTGGATATGTTTATAGGATCGACAATAGAGGTCGATCATAGAGTACATGACCATCTTTTCTGAGACTAAATAGACTGCCATTGTCTACGCAACCCAACGTTTTGGTGATCGAGTTGAGCCAATGACTTCTGTAGATATATTTATTGTTATTTATCTTTCTTGACATACATGTCTTATAACGCTCTTTCTATATTCGAGGTTCGTATCTTAAGACCCTCAGATTTTTCATTTAAGGCATTGAGATCACTGTTTTCGTTCCGAGTCTAGAAAGATTTTCTGTTATTGTCAATAGAGTAATTAGCCTTTGTCCTCTAAAGGAACCACTAGAAATCTAGGTTCTGTTTTCTGTTCGACTCGGATGAATTTCGAGGATGAATTTTTTTAAAAGGGATGAGAGTTGTCACACCCCAAATTTTAATTTAAAATATATTTATTTTATTTAATTTAATAAAGGGGCCAAAATGGACAATTTTGAAAAAAAATTTGGGTTAATCTCGTATGTTTGGGAAGTTTAAGGACTTAGCCCTGAATTTTTCCTTTTTGGGTTGGTAGAGAAAATTAAAAAAATTGAATATGTGTGGCTAAGGAGTTTTGAGCCCCTGACCTATCGCATGACCGACCATGCCCCTACCAATCGGACTAGGCTACTATTTTTTATTGGAAATAATAAAATTTTATTTTATATTTAATAATCTGGGTGTTAACCTATTTTTTAAACCCCCTAGTGCTCGTGAAATCCCTAACTCTGAACCCATTTTTCCCCAAAAAAATAAATTCCATCGTATTTTCCATCTCCAATCCAACCACCTTTGGTCGGCGGTGGAGTATAATGTCATCGCCATTAGAGTCGATAACAATCGTCGACCTCAACCTAACCCTCAGATCGCCTGAACCAACCAACGTCGCGTCTTAATAGCAAAGGACCTTTCGACCACCTCAATGTTGATCTTCACCACCGCTAATTGGTGTGAGTCACCGCCGCTCCGATCTGATATATTTGGTCGTTGCGATTGTAACCCAGATGGCCACTCATCGTGTTTCTCAACCATTCGTTGTGGAGGATCGATTGTGGATTCATCAAAATCCAAAACATCTCTGCTCTTATCTTTCTAAATTCGGGTCGAGCCCAACTTCAGTTTGCCTCACTACCCCAGCACTATTTTTCTCGACCATCTCTGACCAAAACACAACTAGGTGGTCGTTCAATGATGCTCCTCCATTCGTCTGCCATTGGGTAAGTCCCGATATTATTTTTCTCAATTGTTGGTTTTGATTTTTGATTAATTTGGGTCTGATATATGTTGGAAATGATGTTTTGGTGATCTCAGAGTGCTCGGCTGCCGCCCCTGACCCCGTCGTCACCTTTAAGCACCGTCACATGCTACCGTGTGCGCGTGGGGCTTTTCCCCGATCTTGGAATCTCCTAGAATCAATTCGAGTCAACTCGAACTGATTTGAGTTAACTCGGACCGAACTGAGTCAATGTGAACCAACTTGAGTCAACCCGAATTGGTTTGACCAGTCAAACTATTCTGACCCATTGACAGTTGACCAGACTCTTTGACTTTGACATTGACTTTTGACCAATTTGACCGTTAACTTTGACGGAAAAGTCAAAAAATTGAAAAGTAATATTTTATATTTTTCGATGTTATGAGTTCAAATTTGAAGTCCATTTTGCCAAATTCGAAGTCCATTTTGCAAAATTCAAACCTGAAAGCCTCCACACTCAAATATGCGTATGTAATTTAAGTATTTATTTAAGTGTATTTAATTTAAAGGGTCAATGACTAATTTGTGTTATCGTATATTTAAGGTACCCATGATTCCCTGATCGCTTGTCTGCTCGACTTAATTCCTCCCGATCCGCTCGACCGTGAGAGCCCATAATTAATCGTATAAGTTCTACAACCCTATTAAATACTCAGTGTAGTGTACTACTCTGATAATAATTTTTTTCCTGAAATGACTTAGGTCCTCATACAGTCGAAGAACGTAGTGAAACTAGTGCTCGATAGATCTACAAGGATGATTCTTTTTCCTAGGTGTGTTCCTTCTGTTATATATATATATATTTTAAATACTTGTTTAAAAAATCATGTGCACATGATTGCTTTACCTTAATTGCAATATGGCTAGCTGATATGATTTAATTTCACATGATTTATTTGTTTCAAGCATGATTTCTGATTTATTGAAGTATTAAGTATGCTTGTCTGATTCATGTTCCCTAGTTACTATTTTTGCTGAATTGATATATGTTTTAACTCTGATTTCATTGCTACTGTTAGTTACTATTTGAAAACTAATCTCTTCAGGGTACTTTGAGATCTAGTATGAAGTCTATACAAGTTCAACTTCGATGAAACTGTAATTCCTTATAAGGTTCAGCACCAATCAAGCTGGTAATTCCTTAAAAACATAAGACAAACCTTGGGTGGGCTCCTGGGCCCAATGGACCTAGTGGTAATACCTTATGAACCCTAATGTACTCCTTTAGTATGGTTCATCTGCTTTATGCATTGGGTAAGTCCTTATGGTCCTGAGTGCACTACCCTCATGTGGGCACCTACGCTTAGGCTAGGGTAAGACCTTATAAACCCAATGTGCTCCCTTAGGTTGGCTCCTACGCCCTTTGGGCCTAAGGTAAGTCCTTATGGATATAGTTCTGGAGAACTGCATATGGAGTATGGTTGGAGGGTGATTTTGTATTTTTAAACTAAAAACTATCGACGTTTCATGACTTTAATAATGAACTGATTTTTGGAAACTTAACTATATGTTTTATTTCTGTACTGTTGGAAAACACTGAGCTCCCTAGCTCACTCCCCCAAACTCTTCCCTTTCAGATACTTTTTGGATAGGCGACCTAGACCTGACACTTAGAGGATTGACACATTCGTACAATATCATTTTGTTGTAATATTTTTATCTTTCAAGTTGCATTTATTTTGGGTGACATGTGCCGATATTTTGAAAATACTTGTTTTACGACGTATATTGCTTTTGTTATTGATGTTAGATTTGCTTCGATAATGATTATGGAATATTTTATTTTACTCGGTCCTTACGAATTTATATTACTGGAATTGAACTTTAATGTTATCAAGTATATTTTAAAGATGTTTATTCATAATATGGTTTTAAATTATTGAAAAATGTTTTGGAAAATTCTATCGTAATCTGCTAGATTTGGTCGTAATGCATAGGTCGGGTCTATGGGGTTACAATCAACGTTGGAAAGATTCGGGTCAAAGGGCTATATTGGGTTTACTTCTAACTTTGAGGGTGACATTGAGTGCAAAAATAATTCGAGTGTCACATTAGTTTTTTGAGAAAAATACAAGGGCCTTGGATACTTTTTTTCCATATTAATTTGACTTTTGAATTCAACCAAAGTCTTTCATCCTCGGTCACCACTCACTACCGTAGTTACATATCATCGTCGATCGTCATCGACCTTCGACGCCGTCGATTGTTAGACCTCAAAATTTCTAATTCACACCTTTTAAAAATTATCTATTTTATAACATTAGTTATAATTTAAAATAATAGAATAAATTCTTAATATTTTAAAATTATATTAATTGAGTGTTGTCATACAAACAGGTTATTGGTGTTCCTTTCATACGTTTGAGCTTTTTATTAGCATTACTAGTGAAGTTTTGAATATTTTATCATTCAAGTGTTGTTTTATCGTATTATACGTCAAATTATTCATGTCATATGTAATCTTTGAATAGTTTGTCACGTGGGTTACACGTGTTAATATTTTTTATTAACGAATCTCACCACTAAAACTAGGAATTATTGAATAAAACTAACCTTACTTTTCATATTAAATACAACAAAAAAATAAGATGCGGTAGTTAATGAATTGAAATAAACAATTTAAATAATGTTACAAAAATAAAGAAAAATTAAAAAAATTTGTTACATATATTAAACTTTAGTTTAGCGTATATTGCTCTGATCTTTTATCCTAAAAATTTAAGGGATTCTGTCTCATTAAAATTAAGACAATCCAAGTAAATGGTTTCAAGGGATTCTGTTTTTACATATTGTCTTTAAAATTTTAAATATATATTTTTTTAATCAAAATGTAACGAGACTACGCGTTGTTGATAAACTCAATATATTTTTATGAAAGATCACAGTTGTTAAATAGACGCAGAATGAGACATAAATAAATACGGGATAAACCGATGGTCCTGTCAGTAAATTTTGGTTTGTAATAGTTCATTATCATATAATTACCTAAAAAGCAGGAAATTATGTAAGAGATGTTATCACTACGATGGGTTCCACATATGGTAATTATGAAAAGTAATATATTCCTATTATGAAGGCAAAAATCAAAATCTTTGATTTATACCCTTAATTGATCATTATAATCATATTTAATGAATCAAGATTATTCAACCCCTAACTATTTTCCCCTCTATAAAACCCAAAATCAAGGGCATTATGTTTCTTTCTAAACAGATATAGACCAAAGAAAACCATCCCAGTTTTGAGGTAAATTTCTTAAACACTGGTGAAATTTTCTATTTATTATTCTGTATATTACGTTGTGTTTTGAATGTTATTTTCTGTCACGTATGTGATCTCTTTGTTGTTCTAAACCTTTTTTTTTTCTTTTTGGATTTAAAGATATTCGAAAATGGGTCGTGGAAAATTGAATATGAAATTCATTATGAAAGAAAAAGTTCGAATCTCGACGTATGAAAAGCGTAAAAAGGGTTTGCTGAAAAAAGCCGAAGAATTCTCAATTCTGTGTGGCGTTGAGACGTGTGTGATTATTTATGGTCCCAAATCGAATGAAAGTGCCACAAAGCTCGAGATATGGCCGCCGGTTCATGCTGAAGTGATGAACGTCATCAACAAATACAAAGCGAAGCCCTTGCACGTACGCGAAAGAAAATGCTTTAACGTGCTTGATTTCTTTGCGATACACCAGAAGAAGCTCAACGATGAGATTTGCAAATTGCGGAAAGCTAATAGAGAAGCCAAGTTTACTACTTGGGATGATCGTATCAACACCTTCTCGGTCAATCAACTTTCGGAACTTCTGGTGAGATTAGAATCGAACCTGGAAACTGCAAAGAATAGGATCAAGATGATAAAGGGAAATCAACAATCTTTCATTGAAGATTCAAAACCTTTTATTTTGGGTGGTCCTGAAACCCAGGTAATCCAACCGACGCTCAACTTATATAATCAAGCCCGATCCTCGTTGTTCCAGAAGAATTTGGACATGGAAATAATAAAGCAGCAACAACAACGACAACAACCCATGTTTACCGTGCCTTCATATCACCCTTTTAGCTCCAGTACAGAGGCTCTTCAATGGCAGCCTTTCAATCTAAACACTATTGAGAATCCGATGACAATGTTGCCCCCCAATGGTACTTTTGATTTCACTCAAATAGGTGGAGAATGTAGCAGCAATATAACTCAAAGGTCACTATCACCACCACAGGCTTTTAATTATGATCCGGCAGCAGTTCAAATGGTCGACGTTTTGAGTAACCCTTGGCCAGGAGTCCCGATTTGCTTTTACGGTCAAATTATGCCGCAAATGACACCGTTTGTGCAGCCTTCCATGTCCAGCTTTCCTGCTCAGTTCGACGAGACGTATCGTAATGCCGGTGATCGGAGCAGATCATTGAATAAGAAGCAAAAGTTTTAGCAATGTTTGGACTTTGATTTGATTACCATTCGAAACTCAATTAGTTTGGTTAGGGTTAGGGTTTAGGGTTAAGCTTTGTTTTATCTTCTTCTCGTTCCTGTTTAGTACCCACGTTTAAACTTCAATTTTATTTAGATATATTTTAAAATCTTATATTTGCATTTATTGATATATGAACCATATATTTATTGATTATATTCCATATACTATTACTATAAAAAAATATGCACATAAAGTCATCTCCTAATAAAGTTATTTGCATTTAATTTTGATGGAAAAGAGATTTTATTTTTTTCATAAAGATTTTCTAGCCTAAAAATATATTTAGTATAATTTTCAAAAAATAATCATATTTAATATGAATAATGACAAAATAAAAGATTTTTAAATTTCTTGCATAGTTGAAATTATTTACTCAAATTTTATTTAAAGATGTGATTTCAAATAAAAGATTAAAAAAAATCTTATTAACAGTTTCTAATCATATTAGAGAAAAGTAGAACCTAAATACTTTTAAGTCGCTTTGAAGAATGATCAAGAGATTAACCATAAGAAAGAACAAAAAATATGTGAAGAGGTGGATTCCACGACTATAGTTAGTGTGATCGATTAAAAAAATAACTTATAGTATTGAGGGATTGCATGGTGGATTGGTGCAAGTGTTACGCTTCGGAAGATAGGGACATTAATTCTACGTTGGAAAGAAAATAGAAGATTTAAAACTGAAAACGGTAGTATTGCACATCCTATTAGACATGTCTTTTTGGAAAAGAGTGATGAACTCGTGACAAATGATATTAAAGCGATCTTTTGATTGTTTGATTTTATGTCGAGCGCCTCGGTTGGTGGGATAAAGCAAAGTTTCGCTGGAACTTGGTGAAATGATTATGTGGTGGATAGCAGCCGAACATGGATTGTTTGTCGGGGGATTCCAATCCATGCAAGAAAATCTTAATCAGTCACCGTTAATACAAAGATTCTATTCTCTTCTATAAAAACAAGACAGAATCCAACAGCTAGATCCTTCCCAACTACCAATGTTTGAATCTCCTTTTGAAATAATTGCATATAATTTCTTTTTTTCAAATGACCAGAAAAAGAAGGGGCCAAGATAAAATCCTACAAGATATGACTGCCCGCATGCTCTTACCATCCAATATTACAGACTTGTGGAAGACAAATCAGCAACTCTAAAAACATGGTTCAATCTTTGTGCGTATATTCAATCTAGGGATCAACATATGAACAATTAGATATAATATCAAAAACAAATTCTTTGACTAGAGAAATAAATATTTCAGGAACAACAAATACAACAACACGTCTTTTTCACTCTTCCTATATCACACGCTTAATTTAACATTACTGTTCAAACTTCAGTTTTCTACTACTATCTTGTCTTCCGTTTCGCCAGCTGATGTTTTCCTATTTTGTGTCTCGGGCAAATCCACAGCTGCCGCTGTTGTTTCCGCCTCCGGTGCTGGTTTGGCCTCGTTCGGTTTGGCTGATTCAATGTTTCCAGGAGGAACAGACACAGGCTCGACTGGCTTTTCAGGTTCCTTGGTTTCCTGATTCTTGGTCATTGATTCAATTTCCAACTCTTGTTTAACTGTATCCGGTGATTCTTGTGGAACTGACTCCAATGTCTCCTTTTTCTCTGATAGTGTGCTGTCACTATCAGCTGTCTCCTTGTTTTCTTTCTGCAAAGAATTAACAATCATTTGCCTAACTTGTGATATTTTTCTGCTTTGCAGATTGGATCCACAGTACATCATTATTGAAAAGAATGCACATTGATGGAGGTTTACAGATAAGGATGTCTAGAATGTTTTCCAGATACATTCCAAAATGTTAGTAATCATAAAGCACTCTATAACGTCATCAATGACTTCAGTTGCAGAATATTATTCCAATGAACAGAACAAACCGGTACAGAAAGTACTTGATGGGCCAGTTCGCTAGCCTAAAAACTATTCATCTGAGGTATTAACCGTGTGAGGAATTTAATCAATCTTTTTTTCTGATTCTTGCGTTTACTTTCACTTTCTCACCAGCCAAACAGTACAAAACCAGTTATAATTCAAAGACAAAACCAAGGCAAAGCACACGTTGAAAAGACAGGACCATATTCAAATGAATGATTCCACCATCCCTGCTTTAATGGGATCACATCAACCACTAAATCAAATAGCTTAAAAAAGCTTCAAGCAGTTAACAGTTGGCTTGAAATTAGAAATAATGACCAACTGTTACCAAAAGATCTACAGCCTCATTCATCCAATTTAGTATGAATTCATTTCCATTCACAGCTAAAACCAAATTAACCAATACACTAATCTGTATTAACAAAAGAAAACCCTTTCTTCTACTTATACTACATATGCATAATGCAGTTACAGAATTAGAAACGGTACCTCTTGGAACAAGTTACTTAGAGATTGTCTCTTGCTCGATTGATCATCTTCCATGTCGTCGGTAACATCTTTGTCCTCGGCAGCCTCGTCGATAGCCAAGGATTTGATTGAAAAAAGCTCAGTGCTTCAGCTCTTAAACTGATCGTCAGTTTCATCAAGATGATGTGATTTTTTATTAGAAGTGTTAAGCAGAGACGGAGCTCTGTGTGGCCAAAGGGTCCGACGCTTGTGAAAATTTTATATATTTGATAGATTTTGATCTAATAATATTTTAATTCATATAAAAATGATTATTCAAATTAAAAAATATAAAAATTCATTAAATATTTAATTAAGTGGGACTCGAAGTAAAGAAAAATAATTAAGGATGGGTACGGGGAGGGTTGGGTCGATTTTTGGTCGTCCCGACCTCAACCCAAAAATATATACCTTATATCTGACCCCATCCCGCCCCGATGAATTTTAATTTTTCTCCCGCCACGATCCCGCTATGATTTTTTAGGTTTAAAACCAACCCCGATCCAATTCAAATATATTAAAATAATATATTTTATAGTAATATATTTTTAACTATTTATTATATTTTAAATTATTAAAATAATATATTTTATATAATTTTATATTTTTAGTAATTAAAGAATATATTTTAAAAATATAAAAATAAAAATCCCTAAGATATTAAATATTATATATGTAAAAGGAAAAATTATTAAGTCGGGTCTCGTCCCAAAATTATATACTATATAACACGTTTCGTCTCGTTCTGAACCTCAAAATATTTTTTTAAAAAAACCTCTATAGTATTAGGTTGGGACCCAGTCCAGTTGTTTTGACCATCCCTAAAAATATCTCATATTATCAATTTTTTGGTGTAATAGCAATTTAAGTCATTATTTTTTTTATTAATATATAATAAGTATAAAGTAGTATCTATTAAAAAATAATTCTCAATTATTTAACATTAATTGCTCGTATCTCTGACATTACCGGTGCTCGAATTCGAGGACCTCAAGGAATATAAATAATTTTTTTACCACCGAAGTCACAAGGGTTTGTGCAACAATTTAGGTCATTATAAGTTTAAATATTAGATAAATTAAACATTATTTTATGAATTATAAATTTAAATACTTAATAAGTTATTGTATTTTTCTTTTCGGTCTCTGTTAATATTTAATCATGGCTCCGTCTCTGATGTTCAGTATTCTACAAACATAAATTATTATTGATTAAATATTATTAAATGGATTTTTAGTTTTTTATTAATTTAAACTATACATTAAAAAGATTGAATCATATCAAATAAAAAGATCGAAATGAATAAGGAAGAAACCAATCTGCTGAAAATGAAATATGATTACCCAAATCAAATAAATATTAGGGTAAAGTCCCTCGATTATAGGACGTTGTTTTGTCGAGTCTTCGAATTATTAAAAGTTACAAAATAGTCGATTAATTAGAGGATATTGCTTTGTTGAGTCTCTCGACTATTAAAAGTTATAAAATTGTAACATGACTATTTATACGTACCAAACTCGTCATTTTCTGTTAAAAAATTGATAGGCGTTTGAGCTGGACGTTAACATACTGACTTAGATATGATAAAATTATATTTTTAATAATGTCTATTGGCATCGTCATTAACTTTTAAGTAAAGGTAAACGGAGAATCGATCTACAAAATACACTTCAAACGGATTTGATATCATATATTATCATATCACAATCAACATATTAACGTCCAACTCAAAATGTCATCAATTTTCTTATTGGAAAAAAATCCAAATTTAGAATATATGAATAATTGAGTGATCATTTTGTAATTTTTAATAGTCGTGGAACTCAATAAAACAACTTCGTACAGTTAAAGATCATTTCATAACTTTCAATAGTCGAGAGACTAAATAAAACAACACTGAATAATTAATGAACCATTTAAGTACCTTACGCTAAATATTACTAATTAACTGGAAAAAATCAATTAAATTCATAATGGTGTTTTAGTACTGGATAGGGCTTCCATAGAATATGTAGCAAGTAGCAACTGTTCATGAAGATTACTCCACCAGAATCGAATCTTCTTTTTCCATCACCAAAAACGAATTTTTATTTATTTTTTTGGTTCCACCACAGAATTCGAATCTTAATTGTGCATCGATTCGTCAAATTTATATTCTGGTAAAGGAATCTCGGAAAATTTTTGGCCTATTTCAGGTTGAACCCAATCGGAGAAATTAAACAAAGAAGAGAAGATAGAACGAAAGCAGGAAACAGAAGATGGGAGTAACAAAGGAACAAGTTGAATCTTCCTTAACTTCAAAATTGAAGCCTTCTCATCTGGTAAACCAACTTCATTTCAGCTTTCTCCAATTTTCTTATCTTTCATTCACGTTTATGTGCTTAGTTTATTCCTATCAAACTCGAAAATTTCCAGAAACCTAAAACTGGGTTCTTGGTTCTAACTTACATCATGTCTTTGTAAAGTGAAGGGCTTTACTTTTTTTCATCCCTAATCATGTTTCCACAATTAAAATGAACCCATGAACGTGCTTTTGCTTGTTACTTTTCTGCTATTTTGATACGTGTACAACTAATGCTATTTTCACATAAAACTGATCTTTCATACTCGTGGGTTGCAGGAAGTGACCGATACATCTGGAGGGTGAGCTTAATTCTGAACATTTTTCTATTGAAATTTCTGCAATAATCCATCCTTAAGTTCAAACATTTAGTAAGAGGTTGAGTGCATCAGGTGCGGTGCAAGTTTTGCAATTGAGATTGTTTCGGAACAATTCCAAGGGAAGAGGCTCCTGGAAAGGCACCGGATAGTGAATGCTGCTCTCGAAGATGAGATGAAACAAATCCATGCCCTATCCATAAAGAAAGCTCTGACCCCAGAGCAGTGGAAACAACAGCAAGATGCAAAAAAAGCTAAACCAAATGCTTAGAAAGATACTAAAGTCGTAATTCAGACAGCTAAATAAGAGTTCATGTAGCCCCATTGAGAACTCGCCCGCTATACTAAACCATCACTTTACCTTTAGCCTAAAATTTGATGTTTTTTTCCCTTAAATTTGTTTAGAATGTTATGCTGTGATTACCTTCCCATGGGGGAGTTTGTGATGCATGCCAAACTACTACTTATGTCGCATGATAGAAAAATATGGGAAAGCAATTACTATATTAAAATCAAGAATGAAGATATATAGACATTAATATGATACATGGCTCCTATTGCATGTGTGGACATGCTGATATTGAAATCCGAATTTTCTTCGGTTATCTATTTTATGTATAGTGTCTATCGTGAAATTTTGTTTGTGTTTATCCCATTCAAAAATCTTGTGCTAATAACATGTGTATCCACTAAAAAATATTTATGGATCCGTCACTGTTTACAACAATATAAAAATATGATATCTATACACAACAACAAACAAAACCCAAAAGAAAACCTTACATAACACAATATCATAAGTGAACCTTGTTTGAAACAAATACACCAAACAACTTTCCGGGTCGTTTTAGGACCTAACTCATATATCAAAGAATGAACTTCATACCTTCCAAGGGTGTGGGTTAAAAAGTGCCAGAAATATTTCATCATTTTCTTCATACTTGTTACACGTGATAGAGAAATATGGGAAAGCAATGAATATATTCAAATCAAGAATGAAAATATATCGACATTAATATGATGCACGGCTCCTTATTCTGCATGTGCATCTTAGAATTAATAATTGCAAAGCTTACGCAAAATAAAATGAAATTGATACCGTAGAATAATACCATGACTGCATTACTTTTCCTCAAACTTACCCCTCCAAAGCTCCCCCAAAACGAGGATAACATTATGCCAGCCCCATCCTATAGAAACATCATAACGCTTACACCATCAACGTTCTACGTAAGTAAAGCAACACCGATCGCTACAATGGAAAAACATGATATAAATAAGGAAATAATTAAAAACCTTAAAACTAGAATTGGTTGGTGGTTTTCAACGAGGAACACCCTTCCAAAAATAGGCGTATGCCACTTGAAGTGGAGAACACACAGTATTCTTTAGTAAAAGGCAAAAGAATAATTCGTTCTATGCTCACCACACGGCTTTGTGAGTTTTGAAGGGTGCTACTTGTTGCTTTATAAACATGAGGAAAAGCTGTTAACCTGCTTTCTCAGTGCGATGTGGGATAGTGGAACTTGACTTGTGGTAATTTCATTTTTATCGTTCCCTCCTTTTAATTTTGTACCAGGAAAAAGAAAACACCAAGCTTTTTTATTTTTTGCTACCATCTCAAAATTAAATAAGCATAAATTCTGCTCTCATGATACTAGATATATCAACTATTAATTTTTTTACTACATTTATATATTTTATTAATCGTTCTCCAATTTAGAGATTATTCAATGGTTTCTTTTGAAATTGAAAAAAAATAATATTCAGTGTCGCAACCGTCTTTCGGTTGGGTCCGGAATTGGGCTTCGACTTGAATGAAATGGGTTAGAGTCGCCACCGATCATTTTAAAACGATATTTAGGTGGACCAGACACCATTTTACCTGATCTGCGTTTTACCATAAACGTGTCGGGTTCAGGAATCAGTTACAGTCAAGGAATGATTAGCACTCTTGTACTGCCCTTTCAGTATCAATTAATTTGTCGGTTGTCTTAATTGTGAAAATTAAAATTAAAATTTAAAGACCTAATTCGAATTACTTACCATCGATTGATTAAAATTACTACTAAAAAAAGGTCAAAATATGTTAGATGGTAAAATAAAAGAAATATCGAATTAAAATTAATTAAATCAAAAGAAAAAAAATCAAAGAATGAAAAAATAAAAAAATGTTATATATAAAAATTGTTAAAAGAAAAACGTAATAAAAGAAGAAAATGTTAAATTTCAGAAGAAAATAATAAAATAAATAAACAACGAAAAATAAAAAGAATAAAAAATAAAAAATATAATAAAAATGTTAAAATAGAAAAACATAATACAAAGAAGAAAAAAATGAAACAAAATGAAATAAAAAAAGTGAAAATAAAAAAAATAAAAATAAAAGTGTTAAATTTTAAAATAAATAAATATGAGTAAATCAGAGACCCAAAAAATCAATTTAAAATAAACACAAGGATCAGAAACTAAAATAACCCATACATCATATACAGGACTAAAATGAAATAAACAAGAAACATGGAGGACTAAGTAACGATTAAACCATATGCAAAATAGTGATTAAAATGTAAACGTGATAAAATACAGGATCAGATTTAAAAATCATTAAACATAGCATAGTAATTAAATTAGTGATTGAAATAAAAACATAGAAAAATAAAGACTGAAATTAAAATTTTAGAAAGTTGCATTAGTATTTAATTGGGAAGATTACAAAACGAGGGGACTAAACCTACTATTTCCCCATGTTCGAAAACACAGAGAGGGGGAGGCTGAAAATGGCGTCGTTTTGGCTTAATTATTTAAGCTCATTTTGACAATGCATGAGACCCAAGTCTCTCATTTTTATCCCCTTTCGTTTATATAGAAAGGGGGGAGAGGTTTCTGAAAACCCTCTCTCTGAAACTATCACTAGTCCCCGGGTTCGTCGCGAACATCGCCTTATACCGTCGTCAACCGCCGCTCGCCAGCGACGAAGAGGACGAGACGACCACCAATCGACGCGTCTTTCCTTCCTCAGCACGGATATGGGGTTTTATTTTTAAGAAAACGAGCTGAAGTTGACAAATCAAGGTCGAAACGATTCGACTTTCTTACCTTAAATCTTTCTTCTGGTCAATGGAGCAGCTGTTGGTGGAGGCACGAAGGTAAACTCTTTTTTTCCTTTTTCTTTCTGATGTTCCTCTGTCGTTTTCTCTCTCGTTTCGTATTTTTTATCCCCGAAATATTTTGTCCTTTCTGTAGGATTTTTCTTCTTTATTTATAGTGCCTCTATTTTTAGGGAGTTTTATTCCGAGTGAAATACTCGGTTTACTGTTATTTGTTTTTTTTTGGTGTCCCACTAACACATGTTGTTGATGGCCGAGAAAATTGGCGGTAGTTGCGTGAGTGGCGGGCTGGAATGGCACTGCGAAGGGAAGAGGCATGCGGCGTTGAAGGATTGGCTTGCTAGGGTTCTGGAAACCCTAATCTTTCGGGTTGGGTCGAGCTTTGAGGACGGTTTGGGTTGCTGGTTCCTAGGTCTGGATCGCGAGTCATAATCTGGTTGTTGTGTAGTGGTCTTGCTGGGTTTATGTTTTATTATTGGGCACAAGTAAGACGAAAATATGGGTCTACAGCTGCCCCTCTTTGTCCTTTTTCGTGGAACGAAAAATAAGAAAAAGATAAAAGGACACAAATTTTCGTTCAGTGAAGTTGAAAATTGACTCTAATATTTCAATTAAGAAAACTCTTTGTCGAATTGAGTTGCAGATATCTCCTCCGTCGCGAAGTCGAGTCTATCTTGAAATGAAATTGAAGTCGTAGCTCGGAACTTGAATCGGAATGTGGCTTCTCGTTTCCAAATTGTAATCAACTTCAGTCTTCTTCTTGTTTTAAAGATCTTGATTTAAAAATTCGACTGGAAAATAGTTCCTTGACTCCACCCTGTGGTTGATAGGCCCTCGAGCTAAACGAAATCGAGCTAAAAAATCTTCGTCTGGAAGATGGTTTCTTGTCACTAAAGCACAGCCAACACATGTCTTCTTCTTGACTTAAAGACCTCGATTTAAACTTTACCCAGAAAATAGTAGATACATCGTCGAGCTGAATGGAATCGAACTAGAAAGTTTTTATTGACAGATAACCCTTCTCGCCTTTGAGTTATGTTGTCCAGAAGTTTAGAGATTGCCCAGATCTTCTTCTTGACTTAAAGACCTCGGCTTCAACCAGATAGTAGTTTCTTGATGCGTCATCGAGTTGAATGGAATCGAACTCGACAATTTCGTTGACAAATAGCTTTTCTCGACTTAAGTTATGCTGTGAATTTGACATGCCCTTGAGCTGAATAAAATCGAAATCGAAGGTATTTTTCGACAGATAACTCTTCTCGCCTTGACTTATACTGTAAATTGGATATGCATTTAAGCTGAATGTAATCAAACTCGAAGGTTTTTTTGTTTACAGATAGCCCTTCTCACCTTGAGCTATGTTGGAAATTTGATGTGCCTTTTAGCTGAGTGTAATCGAACTCGAAGGTCTTTTGTTGACAGATAACCCTTCTCACCTTGAGCTATTTTGTAAATTTAACGTGCTTTTGAGCTGAGTATAATCGAACTCGGAGGTCTTGGTTGATGGATAACCCTTCTCGCATTGAGTTATGTTGTACTGGATATGCCTTTGAGCTGAATGTAATCGAACTCGAAGGTCTTTTGTTGACAGATAGCCCTTCTCGCCTTGAGCTATATTGTAAATTTGATGTGCCTTTGAGGTGAGTATAATCAAACTTGAAGGTCTTGGTTGACATATAACCTTTCTCGCCTTGAGTTATACTGTACTGGATATGCCTTTGAGCTGAATGTAATCAAACTCGAAGGTATTTTGTTGACAGATAGCCATTCTCACCTTGAGCTATGCTGTAAATTTAATGTGCCTTTGAGCTGAGTGTAATCGAACTCGAAGGTCTTTTGTTGGCAGATAACCCTTCTCGCCTTAAGTTATCCTGCGAATTTGATGTGCCTTTGAGCTGAATGTAATCGAACTCGAAGGTTTTTTGTTGACAGATAACCCTTTTCGCCTTGAGCTATGCTGTAAATTTGATGTGCCTTTGAGCTGAGCTAATCGAACTCAAAGGTCTTGGTTGACAGATAATCCTTCTCGCCTTGAGTTATGTTGTACTGGATATGCCTTTGAGCTAAATGTAATCGAACTCGAAGGTCTTTTGTTGACAAATAACCCTTTTCACCTTGAGCAATGTTGTAAATTTGATGTGCCTTTGAGCTGAGTGTAATCGAACTCGAAGGTTATTTGTTAGCAGATAACCCTTCATGCCTTAAGTTATGCTATGAATTTGCTGTGCCTTTGAGCTGAATGTAATCGAACTCGAAGGTCTTTGTTGACAAATAGCCCTTCTCGCCTTGAGCTATCCTGCTAATATTTCCTTTAAGTGAAAAATGGATCCCCTTCACGGGTCTAAGTCGGTCATAATTCTTCAGGTGGCCCCCTTAACGGGTCTGAACCAAGTGAGATGATTTTCCAGTGACTCCTCTTTGTGAGAAAGACAAGTGGGGTAGTTTGTTAGTCGGATACCACCTGTCTGAAGTTGATTCTGAGATCTGTCAATCTTTCAATATGTCAAGTTGTTTAAGGTGTAGCTTTTCACTGTTGAGTTAAGCAACCACCATCGATCTTTAAAGGAGTTTTTGAATCGAGTATCTTTCATCTTGAAGTTAAAACTTGACTCTAAAACTATAAAAATTATGTATGCGAAAAATGATAAATGTGATGCTCTTAAGTATGCGTAATATGCATGCAATATGAATTGGTTATGTTTGATGGAGCCTCATTTTGTCTATCGGTCTTGTACTCGGAATCGACCATGCCCCATTTTCTTCTCGGGTTTTAGCTTCGCGGACCCTTCACATTTGAAATTGTCCTATTTAAAAATCTTTTTCTCCTTTCTCTTATTTTATTAGGGAAAAGGATATGAGAATACAAAAATTATGTAAAACATTGCTCCTTAATTCAGGCTCACAATCGAATCAAATCATAATTATGAGTTCAAAGAATATCAAAGGATTCAATAGCTCTTTTAATGCTTTCAGAGTTATAGTTCTTTGACAAATATTCAAATGGATGAGTTGGTTGTAGGTTGGCATCCTACTTTATAAGGTTTTAGTCATCAAAAATGTCAATTTTTCGATCATTGCAACATGCCTTTTTCTTGGCTTGGCATTTTAATTGGATGCGGGGAAAATGACGCAACTAGCATGATCAATTTCTAGACCTTTTATTTCGGTCCTCTGAAATTTTTCATTTGTTCAAGCTTTGTAAATTCCTCTAAAAAATTCAGTGAAAAAATATCGGTCTAAAAATGAAATTCTTGAGTGCTCGTGTGAAATAGACTATAACAAGTGTTCCTTAACTCCCTTAGTCCATTTTTTACCGAAACTCCTTATTTAATTTTTCATTGTCTGGCTAGCTGGATCCATAAAGCCAAAGCATTTAACCAATTATTTTAGAGGGACAACTCAACATCATTGTATATATATTATAATCACCTTTATCAGGCTAGCTAAATATTATCTATATAGCCGGGACATTTAACCAATTGCTCTAGAGGGACAACTCAAGCTTTATTGTATATTATAATCACCTTTATCAGGCTAGTTGAATCTTATCCATAAGGCGTTTAACCAATTGCTTTAGAGGGACAGCTCAAGCTTTATTGTATATATAATATTATAATCTAGGTATATGGGTCCAATTTCTTAAGTTTGTCAAGAAGAACCTGTTATAGTCTAGGTGTTGTTGAAAGTCAAGAAATATCATCCTTAGAGTTCAATTTCCAAGCAACTGACCTAAACTAGATTCACCTACTCGACTTTCCATCTGCGAAGATCATTATCATCATTGGACGTCTTAAACAAAAGTATAGTAATGTCATATGCCAAAGATGACCCATGTTGTCCGCACCTATGCACATCTAAATACCAAGTCTCTCTTTCATTCCCTTATGAGAGGACAAGGCTATATTGGTTATTTGCAAGAGAAGGGTACAGTGTTTGAACGTATCTTCTGAGACTTTTTTGGCTTTTAATCGTGTTATTTTGTCAAAGATATATAACTCAAATCAATTACAGAGTTTTTAATTCAATTGATATTCAAAGAATTTCAAGTCTGCAAATTTGATTCATTGCTCATCGTCTTTAAAGTAATATATATTTATATAAATGTCCTTACAAAAACTTGAGAAAAGATTAAAAAAACAAATTCAAACAAAATGCTTCAAATGATTAAATGATATTCCTCACTTGGATGTCCCCAAGTTGTTGAAGTCGATTCAGTTCTTGTTACGCATCTTCTGCACGATTCTCTTGAATGCGTAACAGTTCTCAATAGTGTGCCCTGGGACACCGCTGTGATATTCACAATGAGAATTCTCATCATACCACTTGGGGAATGGGGGCTTCATGGGTTCCATAGGATATGTTGACACTACATGGGTGTCAAAAAGTTGTTGATAAAGCTCTTTGTATGTCATCGGAATAGGGTCGAAATGTTCTCTTTCCTTACTAGGTTCTCTGGAATCTTGTTTAGAAGTACCTGACGGTATAGCTGCAGTTGACTTTGAGCTGCAGATTGTAATACCTTTATTGATGTGGTTGATGTTGTTAATCTCTCCATCTATATCCCTCATAGGAGGTTTCTTACTAGCCTCCACATCCTTAATGTTGCCTTGCTTTATGGCCGACTTGATCATTTCTCCGGCCATAACTAAGTCTCAAAAGCTTCCTGATGTGATTGCAACCAGGTATCCGAAATTTGGAGCCTTCAGGATCTGTACAAAAAGTTTTTTGGTTTCTGTTGAAACATTTTGATATTTCGATATAACAAATTAAGTTAAATGGATTTTAAGATTTTCCAAATGATTTTCTAAGTATATTCGATATAACTATTCGAATATCAAAACATTACTCCAAATATTTCAAAAATCATTTTAATCCTTACTTAAGTGTAAAATTAAGTTTTAATCAAAAAACAATTTCAAAATAATTTTACAAAGTATTTCGAACCAATTCAAAGCTAAAAATTCCAGATTGCTCAGAGGGAACCGATTCCCCCCATAGGAGGAACTGATTCCCCCCTAAACAGTTTTGCTCCGAGAATTCCAGTATGCTCGGAGGGAACCGATTCCCCCCAAGGGGGTACCGATTCCCCCCTTGTACAACGGTCGAAATATTTGAATTTTACACTTAGGGAACCGATTCCCTATGAGGGGGAACCGATTCCCCCCACGCTCCAAGCTGTTTTATTAAATGTTTTCACACTAAAACGGCTATAATATCTTCTCTAATTATCCCCAACGTTCAGAAGTGATCCAAGGTGTATTTAAGCAAGCTTAGAAGCCATTGATCAATAACAAGAAACATCAAGCAACTAGAATCAAGAGAGAGTCAAAGAGAAAGCATCAAACCTCAAGTTTGAGCATTTCAAGCCTATTTTCATTCAATACTCATTTTGCTTTCAAGAACACTTTTTGTGCTCAATTGTATTCATCTTTGAGTGTTCTTTTCTTTGTTCTAGAATTGTGCAAACATATTACCTTGTGAGGTTTTCTTGTAAGTTTGCAAATTTGTAATCTTCTCTTTGAGAAAAGAGTGTTCTCAAGAGTTGGGGTATACTCTTGAGGGAATTGTAAGGTTATCTCTTTGGCCTCAAAAGAAAGAACAAATTAGTGAATTTGTTGGAAAATCCTTAGTGTGGATAGCTAAGGTAGTGGACGTAGACTTTGTTTGAGAAAGTCGAACCACTGTAAATCGCTGTGCAATTACTTTCAATTTTCTACAAAAGCTTCCACAAAATTTTTATTGCCAATTCACCCCCCTCTTGGCCAATTTCGTCATTCGATTAACTCAACAATTGGTATCAGAGCCTAACTCATTTGAAGGTTTAATCGCCTCTTGAGTCGATCCGGGAAGAGTTACATCGATTACCAAGTCATCAATGGCCTCCACTTCAAATTACGACTCCGGTCTCGATTCGATGCCCGTCAACAAGCCTCCTTTCTTCAATGGAGCTAACTACGCCTATTGGAAGAACAAAATGATGTACTTCATTCAAGCAAGTGACATGGGAGCATAGAATGCCGTAGAAGAAGGATACATTAAGCCTATCACTCATCCAAGGTTGTGGAGTGAAGGAGATACAAAAATGTTCCAGCTCAACTCCAAAGCCATCCATATTATCTTTTGTGCTCTTGGACCAGATGAATACGGAAGAGTTTCATCGTGTACAACCGCCAAAGAAATATGGGACAAGCTTCAAGTCACACATGAAGGTACCGATGAGGTAAAGAAATCAAAAATTAGTATTCTAACGCATAGCTATGAAAATTTCAGGATGAAACCAAATGAAGACATCAAAGCTATGACGGATAGATTTTCAACGATTGTCAATGGTCTCAAATCATATGGAGAGATCATCTCAAATGAAAAGCTTGTGAGGAAGTTAGTCTACTCCCTCCCAAAATCATGGCAATCAAAGAAGACGGCAATCATCGAGTCTAAGGACCTATCGTCCTTAACTCTTGAAGAACTTATCGGTTCACTCCTCACTCATGAGATGATGCTTGAAGATGAGGTGGACCTTGATAAAGTTGAAGAGACACCAAAGGAGAAGAAGAAGAAGAAAAACATTGGAGTTGCTCTCAAATCCACAAAAGATGAGAGTGATTCTAATGATGATGATGATGACGAGGAAATGGCATTGTTTGCCAAACGGTTCAGAAAAATGATGAGACCTTACCGAGGAAGAAAATTCAAACGAAATGAAGGCCTCAAAGATGAACCAAAAGAGAAGGACTCGATCATTTGCTATGAATGCAAAAAGCCAGGGCATGTCAAATATGATTGCCCACAATTGAAGAAGAAGGGTCAATCAAAGAATAAGCACAAGGCTCATGTGGCTACATGGAGCGATGAAGAAGGTTCCGATGAAGAGGAACAAGAAGTAGCAAACTTGTGCTTGATGGCATTTGGGGAAGATTCTAAGGTAACCTCTAACTCATCTGATTTTGATGATTTATCTTATGATGAGCTATTAGAGGAATATAATGGGTTGGCTTCGGATTATGAGAAATTATTTTTAAAATATAAAAATGATGTTTCAAAGTTGAAAAATGAAAATAAACTCATATCCAAAACCAACAATGCTCTTGAAAGTAAAATTAAAGATTTGCAAATCAAACTAGAAGAGTTTGAAAAGAAAAATTTAGATTTGCAAAATTTACTTTCAAAGGTCAATGATGATCATCAAAAGAAAATTGATGATCTTAAAACTTCTTTTGATAAAGTTGGAACAAAACGTTTTGAAAAAGGAGAAAATTCAAAATCCAACTTTGTTAGAAAAGATTTTAGAAACTACAATCATAGAAATCCTCAACGAACCTTAAATGGTAAAATCTTTAGAAGTATATGGGTTCCTAAAGGACTCATTACTACTAAAGATAAAGATATCCTACACAAATGGATACCTAAGGGAACTAGGATTTTGGAAACTAATGAATATGGACCCAAAAGAATTTGGGTACCAAAAATCAAAAATTAATCTATGTTTGTAGGGAAAGGAGCATTGCTACAAGGCACGGGAAACAAATTCAAATTCATGGTACCTTGATAGTGGATGCTCAAGACACATGACCGGAGACAAAAGCCGATTCATTGAGCTTAACGCCAAAAATGGAGGAGAAGTGACTTTTGGAGACAATTCAAAAGGTCACATTGAAGGTATTGGTACAATAGGTAATACCTCTTCCATACAAATTAAGAATGTTTTATACGTGAATGGATTAAAGCATAATCTATTAAGTATTAGTCAATTATGCGATAAAGGATTCAATGTCTTATTTGAAATTAATGGTTGTAAAGTCATTGACATTGCATCTAATCGGATTATGCTTGTTGGTCATAGAATAGGAAATATTTACATGGTGCATTTAGATTCTATTGATATGACTAATTTATGCCTAGTTGCTAAGGATGAGCATGATAGTTGGTTATGGCATAGGAGACTAGGTCATGCTAGTATGAGTGTTTTGCAACGGTTAATTCAAGGAGACTTAGTAAGAGGGTTGCATTAAATTTGATAATGATAAAATCTGTGATGCTTGTGCTAAAGGAAAACAAAAACGAGTTTCTTTTAAATCTATTAATGATGTATCAACTAGTAGAGTATTACAATTGATCCATTTAGATCTTTTTGGGCCAACTAGAACTACAAGCTTGGGAGGAAAACAATATGCATTTGTCTTGGTAGATGACTATTCTAGATACACTTGGGTTCTATTCTTAAGTACTAAAGATGAAGCATTAGAAAATTTCATCACATTTTCAAAAATAATCCAAAATGAAAAAGGTTACTCTATCACTAGTGTTAGAAGTGATCATGGAACTGAATTTGAAAATCTTGGATTTATTGAGTTTTGTAATTCTAATGGTATTAGCCACAATTTTTCAGCACCTAGAACCCCTCAACAAAATGGAGTTGTTGAGAGGAAAAATCGAACTTTAGAAGAAATGGCTAGAACCATGCTTTGTGAAAATAATTTGCCAAAATATTTTTGGGCGGAAGCCACAAATACCGCTTGTTATGTTATAAATCGAGTAATGATTAGGCCAATTTTAAAGAAAACTCCATATGAAATTCTCAAAAATAAAAAGCCTAACATTAGCTATTTTCATCCTTTTGGATGTAAATGTTTTGTTTTAAACAACGGTAAAGAAAAACTTGGTAAATTTGATGCTAAAAGTGATGAAGGAATTTTTCTGGGTTATTCCTTAAACTCTAAAGCTTATCGTGTATTTAATAAAAGAACTTTAGTTGTAGAAGAGTCTATACATGTTGTTTTCGATGATAATCCCCTTCCAAGGAAGGATTCTTCTGTTAATGATGATGTAGGTATTGTACAAGCAAATGACGTTAGACATGACGTTGGAGAATCATCATCAAAGGAAGAAACAAAAGATGAGAAAACTCATGATTTCCTCGAGAATCCAACCATTGAAGAAAGGGAAGTATCTTTTCCAAGAGAGTACAACTATGTCAAAGATGGTGAAATTATAGGTGATCCATCAAAAGGGGTAACTACTCGATCTTCTCTTAGAAATATCTGTAATTATGTTGCATTTATTTCATGTATAGAGCCTAAGAACATCAAAGAAGCATTAAAAGATGAACATTGGATTATGGCTATGCAAGAAGAATTAAATCAATTTGAGAGAAGTAAAGTATGGACATTAGTTGAAAGGCCTAGTAATAAATCTACTGTAGGTACTAGATGGGTTTTTAGGAATAAACTTGATGAAAGTGGTAATATAGTGAGGAACAAGGCTAGACTTGTTGCTCAAGGCTATACTCAAGAAGAAGGCATAGACTATGATGAAACATACGCTCCCGTAGCTAGGATGGAAGCAATTAGAATGTTATTAGCATTTGCATGTTTCAATGAATTTAAATTATATCAAATGGATGTTAAAAGTGCATTTTTAAATGGTTTTATAAAAGAAGAAGTGTACATGGAACAACCTCCAGGTTTTGAAGATTCAAATTTTCCGGTTCATGTTTTAAAATTGACAAAAGCTCTTTATGGTTTAAAACAAGCTCCTAGAGCTTGGTATGAAAGATTGTCAAATTTTTTAATTGAAAAAGATTTTTTAAAAGGAAAGGTTGACACTACATTGTTTTTAAAGAGAAAAGGTAAAGATTTATTAGTAGTTCAAATTTATGTTGATGATATAATATTTGGTTCTACTAATGATGTTCTTTGCCAAGAATTTTCTAAGCTAATGCAAAGTGAGTTTGAGATGAGCATGATGGGGGAGCTCTCATTTTTCTTGGGACTCCAAATCAAGCAAAGAAAAGATGGCATCTTCATTAATCAAGCTAAGTACGTCAAAGATATGCTCAAGAAGTTTGGACTGGAAAATGGGAAACCTCATAACACTCCAATGAGCTCTTCAACAAAGCTTGACTTAGATGAAGGAGGTAAATGTGTAGATGTTAAATTATATAGGTCAATGATTGGCTCTTTGCTTTATCTAACTGCAAGTAGACCGGACATTATGTTTAGTGTTTGCTTATGTGCTAGATTTCAATCATGTCCTAAGGAATCACATTTACTAGCTGTTAAGAGAATCTTTAGATACCTTAAGGACACTCCTAGTTTAGGACTTTGGTATCCTAGAGACTCTAGTTTTAGCTTGCATGCTTTTTCTGATGCGGATTATGGAGGATGCAAATTAGATAGGAAAAGCACCTCCGATACTTGTCAATTCCTTGGAAATATGCTGATTTCTTGGTTTTCAAAGAAACAAAATTGTGTTGCATTATCTACCACTGAAGCGGAATACATTTCAGCCGGTAGTTGTTGTGCACAAGTTTTATGGATGAAACAACAACTTTTTGATTATGGAATTGAAGTAGGTACTATTCCTATCAAGTGTGACAATACTAGTGCTATTTGTCTCACTAAAAATCCCATCCAACACTCTAGAACTAAGCATATTGAAATAAGACATCACTTCATTAGAGACCATGTCACTAAGGAAGATGTAGTTCTAGAATTTGTTGATACTTTGCACCAATTAGCAGATATCTTTACAAAACCCTTAGACAAGGAAAGATTTTGGACACTTAGGAGAGAATTAGGTTTAACTGACCTATCTTCACTTAGTGTTTAAAATAATTTTAGCACTTTTAATAAATACTGAAAAATGCTTACTATAATAATTTTTGATTGCATTCTTGCTATTAGTTAGGGGGAGTTTGTGATTCTTAGTGAAAATTAATTTTATGTTCAAAAATCGATTAAAGATTAATTTAATTGTTTGAACATAATTAATTTTTGATATATGAGTTGCCAATACCACTAGAAAAGATTAATTTAGCATTTTGTGCTTAAAAAATCGGATTTTAGCATTTTGGTGCAGAGGGAATCGATCCCCCCCTGAGGGAACCGATTCCCCCTTTGAAGGGGAACCGATTCCCCTAACAAGGGAATCGATACCCCCCTGGGGTTCTGTTAAAATCGAACAGAACACCCCAAAATCCCAAAACCCTCATTTTCTTCTCTCTTCCGCCGTTCTTCATCTCCTACACCCTCAAATCTCCATTTTTGCCTCAAATCAACGATATTAATCGGAATTTGCTTCATAAATCATCTGCTAAACCTGTTGGAATCATTAAAATCGTGCAAACAACATCTAAATCCCCTCAATCTTCATCTTTCAAGGTAAATTTTTCTAAACTCTTTATTTCATTATTTTTGAACATAGGATTAGTTTCAATTAGTTCTAGGTTTAAATAGTGATCGGGCATTGATTATTTAGTGATTAGAAACTAGATGTTACAACTAATTTCATCAAAAACACAAGAATTTTTCAATTTTTTTTTTAAATTTTCGAAATAATAAAAAAATGTTATTTTTCAAATCATTGTGTTTTGATTAAATTATGTTGTTGTTATGAAAAACTATACATATATTGTTTCTCAAAACCATATTTTTCAAAAGTTTTTCAAAAACTTTGCCCATTAGGATTGATTTAGAGAATCTTGAAATATTGAGGACTCATTTGAGTTTTGGGATTAATTGAATTGCATACATTTGTTTTAAAATTGCAGGTTATTCTATCTATTCCGATTTCCTTCACCATGTCAAATCCTAAACGTCATAGGTCTTCATCTAGTCGTTCTAGTCGTCAACCAAATCCACCTCCAAATCCTCCTTCTATTCCAATTTCTAATCCCAATCCTACTGATCCTAACTTGACTATCCAAAATTCGTGTTTCAATCATCCTGGGTCTAGAAATCACCGATTTTGGTATTATCAATATTTCGATTCTTACAAAATCCGGGAAGAACGTATTCCTTCTCGTCAAGCTATGTTAGCTATCGATTTTAAATATCTTCCCATTTTACAAGAATGGAAATTTGATAAACTATTTGATCTTGAACCCATCGTTTACCATCAACTTGTTCGTATATTCTACTCTAATGTCGTTTGTGTTAAAAATCAAGATGAAACCGAAACCATAGGAATTTGTTCCTACCTTCTAGGACAATTCTTATATATTGACCCGACATATATAGCCAATACATTTGGATTAGATAATGATGGTATTTCGAATGAAAAACAAATTTTAGGTTCTCGTTATAAAAGAAGAGATAGTGCGAGTGTCTTAGACCTACATGAGCGTTTTCTTCATCTAATGATTTCTTGGTGGTTTCGACCATCCGGAGGTCGTTATTCTACTCTTAGAGCTTTGGATCTTTGGTGGTTACATTGTTTCGAAAACCGTATTAAAATTAACCTACCTCAGATTATTTTTGCTGAAATTGTTGAAACCGTAAATCTTGTTCCTAACAAGAAACACTGTTCATCTCTAGTTTACGGTTGCTTTTTGAGTAATCTGTTTTCCAAAGCTGGGCTTAGAGTCGGTCTAGATGTCGTTTTTCCTCTTAAGAAACAAATCAATCTTCTTTCCTTAACGAGAGCGGGATGGGTAAAGAACAAAGAAACCGGTGAATGGGTTTGATCTTCTACTCCGGGAGCTAGTTCTTCACAAGCTCCACCCGAAGCTGACGAAGATCCCGAGCTTGAGCAATTAATGCAAGATATCGATGAAGCCGAAGATGAGCCTGATCAGCCCGAAGAGCAGCCCGAGGAGCAAGCACAACAAACGCATCAAATGCCTCCATATTTTCAATCCTTTATGGAGACATTCTATTTCCGATACGCTACCATGGACTCGCGCTTTTCCTCTATAGAGTCTCATTTATCCACAATGGGAGCTCAACAATTAGAGATTCTTCGGGAGATGCGTGCAAACAATGAATCAACCAACGCTCGCATCAATGAACTCACACACGAGATGGCCGTTATGCGAGCCCGTTTTCCTCCTACCGATCCGAATGTTTGATTATGTGTTTAGTTTTAAAACTTTGAACAAAAAGAATATTGTTTCAACATTTTGGATATTTTGGATTGTTTGATTTTGTGGATTGTTGGATTTTGGACTTATGAATGGTGTGAACTTATATGTTTGGTGTTTTATTCATTTTTGCATCATTTACATCATCATTAGCAATATGACCAATTTTGCCATATCACATTATTTATGAATATTGATTTATGAAACTAATGGCTAACCTCTCTTTTGATTGTGATCTTAGCAGCTTAAGCTTATAATTAATAAATCAATTGGCTAAATGATTTCAAAACCTTGTTTTACAATGTCTTTTTGATTTAACAAAAAGGGGGAGAAGAATAGGTATGTTAGAGTAAGGGGGAGTAATTTCAAAACTTGATTTCAAAAATCTTAAAATTACTAAAATGTTTTGTTATATCAAAAAGGGGGAGATTGTTGAAACATTTTGATATTTCGATATAACAAATTAAGTTAAATGGATTTTAAGATTTTCCAAATGATTTTCTAAGTATATTCGATATAACTATTCGAATATCAAAACATTACTCCAAATATTTCAAAAATCATTTTAATCCTTACTTAAGTGTAAAATTAAGTTTTAATCAAAAAACAATTTCAAAATAATTTTACAAAGTATTTCGAACCAATTCAAAGCTAAAAATTCCAGATTGCTCAGAGGGAACCGATTCCCCCCCATAGGAGGAACTGATTCCCCCTAAACAGTTTTGCTCCGAGAATTCCAGTATGCTCGGAGGGAACCGATTCCCCCCAAGGGGGTACCGATTCCCCCATTGTACAACGGTCGAAATATTTGAATTTTACACTTAGGGAACCGATTCCCTATGAGGGGGAACTGATTCCCCCCATGCTCCAAGCTGTTTTATTAAATGTTTTCACACTAAAACGGCTATAATATCTTCTCTAATTATCCCCAACGTTCAGAAGTGATCCAAGGTGTATTTAAGCAAGCTTAGAAGCCATTGATCAATAACAAGAAACATCAAGCAACTAGAATCAAGAGAGAGTCAAAGAGAAAGCATCAAACCTCAAGTTTGAGCATTTCAAGCCTATTTTCATTTAATACTCATTTTGCTTTCAAGAACACTTTTTGTGCTCAATTGTATTCATCTTTGAGTGTTCTTTTCTTTGTTCTAGAATTGTGCAAACATCTTACCTTGTGAGGTTTTCTTGTAAGTTTGCAAATTTGTAATCTTCTCTTTGAGAAAAGAGTGTTCTCAAGAGTTGGGGTATACTCTTGAGGGAATTGTAAGGTTATCTCTTTGGCCTCAAAAGAAAGAACAAATTAGTGAATTTGTTGGAAAATCCTTAGTGTGGATAGCTAAGGTAGTGGACGTAGACTTTGTTTGAGAAAGTCGAACCACTGTAAATCGCTGTGCAATTACTTTCAATTTTCTGCAAAAGCTTCCACAAAATTTTTATTGCCAATTCACCCCCCTCTTGGCCAATTTCGTCATTCGATTAACTCAACAGTTTCCTTTTCATCAAGGGTGGATGAACTTGTACAACCAAATCCCTCCATTTCTGCTCGTATTGTCTGAAATTCTCGTTATGCTTCTTTTTCATACTTTGTAGCATAACTCGATCAAGTTTCATGTCATTGGCGTGCTTGTATTGTTCCAGAAATGACTTGGCTAAATCCTTCCAAGTCTTGATATGGGATCTGCTTAGCTGATTATACCACCAGATAGTTGAGCCCGACAGACTCTCTTGGAAACAGTGGACCAGGAGTTGGCATTTTCCTCCATATACTATCATCTTTTGGCAGAACATGGTGATGTGGGCGGATGAACAACTGCTTCCATCGAACTTCTCGAACTCTAGGGACTTGAATTTCAGAGGAAGAACCAAGTCTGGGACTAGACTGAGTTCCGCGGCATCGACTCCATGGTAGTCATAGTCTCCTTTAACTACCTTCATTTGGTCCTCCAATTGCTTGATTTTCTCCTCCATCTTCTTTGCTTTGTCCCCTTCGTCCAAATCCAGTATATGGTAATAACCCGAATTGTTCTCAGGGTTAGATACAGTACTCTATATCTGTAACACCCCTAACCCGTATCCAACCCAGATCCGAGTCCAAGGTATCACATTGGTTTTTCAAAACTCTATTCTTTACAATTCCGTAAAATCTTAAATTCATCATTTAAGAAAATGGGTACTTTACATTAATAATTATAATCAAATTGTTTCTTCAAAACCGATCAGAGCATATTCAATTCAAATCTTGTAACTACATGCCAACTAAACTCTATAAACAAAATACATATGTTCAATATGTTTCTGATCTGATTCTCGTAAGGAAGATACTGACCTGTCTTGCTTCTCGCTACTTCTATTCTCGCTTCTCAAACCTACATATGAAATATTCACACGCTAAGTCGATGACTTAGTGAGACATATAAAACATATAATGGAACTATACACATATTCATGCAAAAACAATTAGTACTTTCATCTCATACAAAAGCATATATCTTTTCATATAACCAATACACACATATACATATATGATTTCACAACGAGTACACGTAGCATCATATCAAATTATACATATTTATGTACAATCATTTCCATTTTTATCACATCATAACACATATATCACTTCCCAACAAAACAAACATAAGATTATATCAAGTTTATTCATATTATTCTTTAACTTCGCCTATGTACATATGTGAGAACTAACGATATTTGAGTACATAGAGGTTGTGCACTATGCTGTCACCACAGCTCGTAAAATTCCCACTAGGGGGCGCATAGAATTTGTCCCAAATGACCACTATGTCCCGAAGGACCACTGATAATCCCTCGACTCTTGGCATTCCAATTATACCCCTAACTCTCATGAAACATAACATGGGCATTATCATTATTTCATTTCACATATTCACATAAACACGTGGTTCACTTTCACATATCATGTAGCTTATACCACATAGATCACTTTTACATAGCTTGTATCAACTTTTCATGTCATTTTATATTTCTTATCACATTGCTTATATCTCTTTGCATAGTTCCACATAAACATATATGTCTTATCTTATTCACATAGATTTTCCAATATAACTCATATCATATGATCCCATTTCATATAATCCTTCTTGTATTCATATAAAACTTATATTCACATCTTTTATCATCATAAAATCAAACAACATACAATCACATGAATCATATGTACAGATGCATTTAACTTCTATATATATATATATATATATATATATATATATATATATATATATATATATATATATATATATATAGGCATATTTATCTACTCATAAACATCATATCACCACATGCTTGTATCTTTGTTTTCATGTAATCCAATATCGGAATTAGACTCATCATAAGTCTTAATTCCCTAATATAACATATCCTTACTATCATGTACTCACCTTAGCCTTGCTTGATTCGAATCAACACTAATACTTTATCTCTCTCTCTCGACTGTGTCTAATTCTTCGATTGTTCCGGAACAGAGTTACGTTCAATATTTACAAAATCATACATTGATACATATCAATATCCAATTGATATACTCTAATCTATCATTTCTTAGACCAAAAGAAAGGTCTATTTTATTTTCCCCTTGAAGTGCATCGGTACATTCTACAATGTATCGATGCATCCCTTAACATGTGTATCGATGTACTACCTATGCATCGGTACACAAATCACCTTCGATGTTTTAATCTTAAGGGGGTGCATCGATGCACTCCTCATGCATTGATCCACTAATTGCATTCGATGTTCATTTATTTGAGAGTGCATCAATACACATTGAAGATGTATCGATGCAAACAACCCCGAAATTACATTTTGAGCCCAAAAATTCTTACTTTGTCCTCAAATTCTACTTATTAACCCCTACTTATGCCTTAAAACTTATCTATACATATGTAAACCTTCTTATAACACTATAACACTCCATTATCCCTCATAATTCACCAAAATTCTTGAATCAAAGAATTTCATCAAATTTCCATGTGTTCTAAATTCAATTCTAACCTTTCATATGCCTTAATTATATTGATGACAAGTTAAATTTAACTTCCAATTTAACTTATCAACTCTCATTCAAGATTTCATTTCAAAGTTCCTTAGCTTTAAGTTCTTCTAACTCCTTCATCTTATGATTTTAAGACAACTTAAGCTTTCTTTATGCTTAAGTATCACCCAATGGTCAAAACCCAACTTAAATTTCAGCTAATAATCAACTACTAAGAATTCTTACCTTTACAAGTTGGAGTTCACGGCTAGGAGAAGAAAAAAGAAACTGAAGAAGACTCTGGAGAAATTCTCTCCTTTCTCAAGTGCTTATTACCCTTTATAAAGGGAAATAAAAATCTTTCCTATGAAATTACCATAATACCCTTATTATTTTCAAAATTTGCTATTAAATCTAACATAAATTTTTTTTCCAATAAGTCATCGAACTATTCAATCTTTTCTAAGATTGGTCACTAAATTTTCTAAAATTTTATTTTGGTCACTGGCCCGACTTTTGGGATGTTACAGTATCCAGATGGGGTCTTCGCTTTTGCAGTGGATGAGTTCCCTTGAATTTTAGGTAAGATTTCAGGTGAGACAACCACTTGTGGGGCAGGTGGTATATTTACACCTTCCGATGAACCTGCCCCAGGTGCACTCACTTGATGTAGACCAGATAACTTGGCCACAATTTGATTGACCAAAGACTCTTGGCTTTTCATGATTATATCCAGAGTACTCAGACTACTCTGGTTTATCTTATCTTCTAGCTCTCTCTGTAACTTCAGCATATTTTCCTCGAGTTGAACAATTTTCCCTTCCATCTTCTTCTTTTTCAAGCGGGTGTTATGCGGATGGAGTGTGTCCAATGCTTGAGGTTGTGTATCCAGTATTTGTTCCTTTTGATAAGATATTATTCAATTATTAATGTGAATGCAAAGAAATAAAAATAACAAAATGCAAAATATGTCTAAATGCATAATGCAAGCAATGTTCGAGGCATTGATCAAAAAATGTGTCTGCTATTATAAATAATCATTATTGGGACAAAAGTGTTATTTCTTTAAGAGACAAAAACCCTTAAAGGCATATTCTGAATAAGTCTTCTAGACCCTGAACGGCTTCTGACAGGTTTATCGATAGTAGTTTTCGTCCGAGTGACGTTTAGTATATATGTTATTATATATATATAATAATATTATATATATATATAATAATATTATATTATAAATATTATTATTTATATAGCCCGAAGGCCCGGTTACAAAGAAAGGTACACAGGCCCAAGTTACAAGTTTAATTTTAGGCCCAATTATAATCAACCCGAGCCCGATTTAAATTCAGGCCAGACCCATCCAAGCCCAGATTTAGCAGGCCCACGAGCGAACCCAGCTATGCTAGGGTTTCCACCATCAGATATTCTTGCCTCCAGCAACTCAGCCACACAATCAGAGGCAGATCTAACGGTCACCAGTCTATCCAGCAGAGGCCCTAGGGTGCTCATTGCAACCCTAAGGCCTATTCCGGCCACCACCTTCACAGCTCCAATCCAGTACCGCCACGATGATTGCTGCCACTCCAGATCTCACCAGAGAACTCTATAAGGCTCTAGAAGATGACCACATGGCGCAAAACACATCACTCACTGGATTTCCTCATCATTACAGAGGATCTCCAGGCCTATATAAGGCGACCTTGCAAACAACACCAACAATAAGCAACAACAGAACGAGCAAGAGACATAGAGCAACAAACACAGAGGAAAACCAGTATCTAAACATAAACAACAAGAACAACATAAAAAAATGAGATCTTACCTTCATCGAAGCTCAAACGTCGCCGGGAAAGCTATTTTACCAAAGGTAAAATTCAAGATCTAGTCTGATTGGTTGGTTTTTAGCAAACAAATGAGCTCATATTCGAATAGAGGGAGCTTTGATCTATGTTTAGGGTAGGTTTGATGTTTTTCGGTCACCGTAGGTGATGGCCGGCGATGGCCGTTAACGGCGGTTCTCGATTGCCACCCGGTGACCAACGTACCTCTAATGAGAGCTTTTAGAGAGATGCCAGAGCATCTCTCAGTTTAGAGAGAGGGAAAAGAGAGAAATGAGAAGAATGAAGGCCTTAGGGCTGGTTATTAGGCATTTATACCCTCACTCGTGCAACGTCGTTTTGGGGAGGTATCTTTATATTTTTTTTGCATGGGTGAACTATACGCGCGATCCCTCCATCTTTGTAAACATTCCACTTTGGTCCCGAAATCAGGTTTTTCGTATATTTTAATTTTGTTTTTATATTTTTAATATTTATATTTTAGTCACTATTATATATACATATATTTAGGTTAAATTATGTATTTAGTTCCTAAATATTAATAAGTTTATATTTTAATCATGTATTAGTAATTAGGTTAAATTATATAATTATCACAATATTTTAATACTATTATGAATTAGGATATTTAATTTGAGTATTTTATGTTTTAATCATTAATTATTAGTATGTATATAATCAATTATCATCAAATTTTTACTTTAGCATTATTATTATGCATAACTTATAATTTAATTTATATAATTATAATATAACATTATAGGACTAATAATATTTATATTATTTAGTATTTATATTAAATTATTTGTAAATTAAAAGCAATTTTATCATTTACTGCAAAGACACTAATTAATAAATAACGGTACCAATTTTGGGCGTTTTGGGGGTGCTAATCCTTCCTCATACTTAACCGACTCCTGAAATCATTTTTCTGGTAAGCAAACCCGAGTTGTATTATTTTAATATTATTCTTAGGAATTTTTATTAAAATAATATGACATTTTGGTGACCAGTCTCACCGAATTAAAAGATTGGTGGCGACTCTACAATTTGGTGTTTCATCTGATTCATGGAAGATAAGCACTTACTTTTTCGAGACTAGTTACACCTTCTGGGGTGTACTATTTGCACTCTCTTTCACCAGGGCAGAGAAATGTCTCGACAGCTTGGTGACTCTGTGGGAGAGTTTTTTTTAAAAAAAGAGTCCAGCCACCAATTTATTAATTATTTGTCTTTGCAATAAATAATAATTTTGTTATAATTATTTTTATTGTTTTACTATTTTTTTATGTGTACAGATTTAATTTGAGTCATTAGAATAGAATAATATGATATATATATATTACTTTATTTCTTTTTATGTTTTTCCTCACCCACTGTGCATTGCATTCATGACATGAGCTAAAACCCCGCTCTTATCCTGTTTAAGTGAATGAGAAACTACTTCCTCGTGTGGTTTTCACCTCCGTATGGACTTAAGGAAGTGTGTTCCTTCGAATTGAACTTAATCCGAAAGTCTGTAATGGACTAGGATTGAGGGCTTTGCAGTCCAAGGGGACTCCAACAAAGGAAAATTCGTTGATCCTCTTACTCTAGAGCCAAAACCAACATATAGTAAAACTTAGAACTTAAGTTCAGGCGAAACCTAACCCAAATAAGTCTTGTAAGGTTAGCACACAAGGAAAAGCATGTTGAGTCTTTCATTTTATTTTATTATATTTTCTGAATAAATGCATGCGAACTAGAAATTATGCGGTTAGGTTATTTTTCCAAACAAAGCATGGAACTAGAAATCATGAGGTTGGGATATGGTTTTTTCTTACTAACTAGTTTTTGTATATATTCTAAAAATGCATATATTAATTATTTTGTTTGCATTTGCATAAACATAACATACCCAAGGGTGTTGATTCAAGAGTGATTATCAAAATCAAAGGCTTTCATTATGGACAAAGGATTTTATGATCAAGTAAATTGTGAAGCAGCCAAAGAAGGGTATCTTAAAGAAGCTTTTAAAATAATGGAGGGTATGCACATAAAAATCCTGTTAGACTGGTACCAAAAGCTTTTTATGGTAAAAGTATCAATAGAAGAAGCCACAAGGGAGAGAATTTTTATGAAGCTCAAGTTCATTTTTAGAAAGACGAAAACAAGAAACTAAGCATAGAGGTTGAAGCCATGGTTGATGATTTCCGAAAAGTCAGTCAAACTTTTAAAGATGTTGGATTAGGAAATACCCCTGAAGAATCGATGACATAAATTATTAAACTGAAGAGTGATGTTGGTTCTTGGAAAAAGAAACATTAGGATCAAGCAAAGAAATTCTCCTATGAATTTCAAATTGCTGAATAAATATACAATGCAACTATCACCAATTTGGAAAAGTGTCAAGCTAAGAACCAGATATTAAAGAATGATGTAGACAACATGGAAACTTCATATATGATCCATCAATGTGAGAATAATACTGAATTAAAATCAACTAGAGCTCAGAACCATACATTGATGAAAATGGTGGATGAATATGGAGATTTGGTACAAGAATTTCTCGAACATAAAGCTTCTATGATAAAAGAAAATGAGCAACATTGTCTATAAATTCAAGAAATGGCAGGTAAAATTCAAGAGAAAGAAGATGAGATGAAGAAAGTTGCTGCTCAAGCAAACAAGGTAGCCCACAAGCTGGTGGACTTAGCTGATTTTACAAGGGAGCTGAAGCAGAATGACAAATCAACTTCTGAGTATGAATAGAAATTAACTTGGCTTTTTAAGGAGATAAAGAAATTATGAGGGAAAGATATCCCTTATATGTAATAATCATGTGGATGTATTGAGAAAAAACCTTTTTGTGTTCAATGGAAGCTGTTTTAAGATAATTACATTAATGATTGAAGTGGACTTTTTTTTGGAAATACAAAGCATAAGTTGCTACATTAATGATTGAAGTGAACTTTTTTTTAAAAAAAAAGAGATGATCGAGTGAAAGAAGATCAAACTTTGGGATCAAGATTGATAGATCAAACTTTGGGATCAAGATTGACATTCATACATTCATAAGAACATCATTTACATTCATTATGCATTTCATTGATACATTTGATTGCATTTGCATAAATACATTTTTCATAAGAAGATGCAGGGACAAAATACCTTACAAGTATAAGGTAGAATCCAAATCACAGGAGTTATGTTTGGAGAGGCAAACATCTGAAGAATAGATGAAAGCAATCTATATAAAGGAAGCATTAATTTGGGGGCATGCCCAACCAACAAGTTGTTCGAAAAATGAGAAAACAAATTTCAAAGTTTCTCATTCAATTTTCAAGAAAATTAAATTTTTAAAAATCTCTCAAGCAAGAGGATTCTTCTCAAGTCAAATGAAACTCCACGGAAGAGTAGTGGAAGCAAATCCATTTTTGAATCTGATATTCACGGAAGAGTAGTGAAATTAGATTCTTGTCAAGTCAATCATTTTCAAACTTCACGAAAGAGTAGTGAAGCAAAAGCATATCAAATTAAAATTCAATCTCCATAAAAGAGTAGTGGAATGAATTTTTCAGCAAAGTAGGGATCTCCACAAAAGAGTAGTGGAGTAATCCAAGATTGAGTTTGAACTTCATGGAAGAGTAATGAAATAGATTATGTTCAAGTCATTCCAGATCAATCTTCATGGAAGAGTAGTGAAGTAAAGCCATTCTTCACAAAAGAGTAGTGAAGCAAGAACAAACTCATAATTCAGTCTCCACAAAAGAGTAATGGAACGGATTTTTCAGCAAAGTATGCAACCTTCATGGAAGAGTAGTGAAGTATCCAATTGCGAGTATGATCTTCACATAAGAGTAGTGAAATTAGATTCTCAATCATTCAGTTGTTTTCACAGAAGAGTAGAGAAACAAACTCTGTTCAAGTCATGCAAATTCAGCCTTCACGAAAGAGTAGTGGAGTGAATCATTTGCAAAGTCATCCTCAGCCTTCACAGAATAGTACTTAAGCAAAAACACGATTAGATCAAAATTCGATCTCTACGAAAGAGTAGTGGAAAGAATTCCCAGCAAAGCAAGAAATTCACTCGATGAAAACTTGTCTTATTATCTTTGTTTTATTCTTGTTTACATAAAAATAAGTAAAGAGGGGCAGCTGTCGACAGTAGTTTTCTTCCAAATGACATTTATTATATACGTTATTATATATATAATAATAATATATTATAAATATTATATTTATATAGCCCGAAGGCCCGGTTACAAAGCAAGGCACACAGGCCCAAGTTACAAGTTTAATTTCAGGCCCGGTTATAATCAACCCGAGCCCGATTTATATTCAGACCCAGACCCATCCAGGCCTAGATCTGGCAGGCCCATGAGCGAACCCAGCTCTGTTAGGGTTTCCACCATCAGATGTTTTCACCGCCAGCAGCTCAGCCACACGATCAGAGGCAGATTTAACGGTCACCAGTCCATCTAACAGAGGCCCTAGGGTGCTCATTGCAACCCTAAGGCCTATTCTGACCACCGCCTTCACAACTCCAATCCAGTGCTGCCACAATGATTGCCGCCACTCCAGATCTCACCAGAGTACTCTAGAAGGCTCTAGAAGTTGAACACAGGCCGTACAACACATCACTCTAGGGTGAGTTACCACCATAGGTCCGGTGACTCACCGAATTTCCTCATCATTACAGATGATCTCTCAGGCCTATATAAGGCGACCCTGCAAATAACACCAACAAGAAGCAGCAACAGAGAGAGCAAGAGATATAGAGCAACAAACACAGAGGTAAACCAGTATCCAAACGCAAACAGCAAGAACAAAAGAAAAAAAAATCGTACCTTCATCAAATCCCAAACGTCGTAGGGAAAGCTATTTTACCGAAGGTAAAATTCAAGATATAGTCCGATTGGTTTGTTTTTAGCAAAAAAAAGGAGCTCATATTTGAATAGAGGGGGTTTTAATCTACGTTTAGGGTAGGTTTGGTGTTTTTCGGCCACCGTGGGTTGTGGCTGACAATGGCGGTTGACAGCGGTTCTCAGTTGATGGCCGATGATCAACGTACCTCTGGTGAGAGCTTTTAGAAAGATGCTAGAGCATCTCTCAGTTTAAAGAGAGAGGGAAAAGAGAGAAATGAGAAGAATGAAGGCCTTAGGTCCGGTTATTAGGCATTTATACCCTTCCTCGTGCGACGTCGTTTTGGGGGAGGGTATCTTTGTAATTTTTTTGCATGGGTAAACTATACGCGCGATCCCTCTAACTTTGTAAACATTCCACTTTGGTCCCAAAATCAAGTTTTTCGTATATTTTAATTTTTTTTATATTTTTAATATTTATATTTTAGTCGCTATTATATATACGTATATTTAGGTTAAATTATGAATTTAGTCCCTAAATATTAATAAGTTTGTATTTTAATCACGTATTAGTAATTAGGTTAAATTATATAATTATCATAATATTTTAATACTATTATGAATTAGGATATTTAATTTGATTATTTTATGTTTTAATCATTAATTATTATTATATATATAATCAATTATCATCAAATTTATACTTTAGCATTATTATTATGCATAATTTATAATTTAATTTATATAATTATAATATAACATTATAGGACTAGTAATATTTATATTATTTAGTATTTATATTAAATTATTTGTAAATTAAAAGCAATTTTATCATTTAACGCAAAGACACTAATTAATAAATAACAATACCAATTTTGGGCGTTTTGGGGGTACTAATCCTTCCCCATACTTAACCGACTCCCGAACTCATTTTTCTGGTAAGCATACCTGAGTTGTATTATTTTAATATTATTCTTAGGAATTTTTATTAAAAATAATATGATATTTTGGTGACCAATCTCACCGAATTAAATGATTGGTGGCAACTCTACAATTTGATGTTTCATCTTATTCATGGAAGATAAGCACTTACTTTTTCGAGATTAGTTACAGCATTTGGGGTGTACTATTTGCACTCTTCGTCGTCAGGGCAGGGAAACGTCTCAACAAGGTTAACTCATCTTCCGCCTTCTTCTGTCACCTGTTGAATACCCTGTTAAATCGTTCCAGCCTCTCTGGGCTATTTTTTGTACTTGTCCCGAGAAATCTCAAATGGTTGCATCTCTGGTTTTCACCCTCTGTTGAGTCGGTTCCTTCAACAAAAGCACCTTTGGAAGCCTCAATTGAAGGGAAAAATCTGAAACTCATTTGTTTGTTTCTGGAGTCTATTATCTTTAACGAAACTCTCAAGCTCAATAATTTTTTTCTCGTCTTGTCCCTGCAACCTTTGCCAGCTCAAAAAGTCAACTTTTGGTGTGTATAGTGTAAATTTCGGTCCATTCTGAGTATTCTCTTACCATAGATGGACTTCTGAACTTTTCATATCTTGTATTATAACCCCTTTGTCCATTAATGCAAATTATTTACGTTTAACAAACACGTTTTTGGTGGATCAACACCTCTTTTGAATGATGTAAAAAAAATAAAAAAGAACAAAAATGAAAAGAGTTAGTAAAGTAAATCAAAACAATAAGGAAAAATAAAAAAAATAAAAAAAATAAATCATACCCCACATGTTTATTATTCCTACCCGGACATGATCTCTATCCCACATGTTAATTTTAAACCAGTCCTAACCGTATAAATTTATAGTTCGCATACTTCGAACAGAAAATAAAGTAGGAAATAATCTCAAAATAGCTTAGGGTTTTGAAATGAGGTTTTAGGGTGGGCTCTAATTCCCTGTAGTCTCCAGTTTAGGTTCTAAAAAGGGTACCCGAGTTCTTCTTGCTGGTGTCCCCTTGGGCTTGCTAGACTCTTAATCCTAAGCCCATTACAAGCTTATGTGGACTAAGTTAAACTCGAGAGGATACATTCTCTTATGCCTGCACGGAGAATAAATTCTCACGAAGATATAAGGTATATGAATCTTGAAGGTTACTTGCTAGGCCCGCACGGAGAATAAATTCTCACTAAGGTGTCGCTTTCACCCCACTTAAAAGGGGTTCGGAGCTCGGGTATAGAGCCTTAGATGGAAAACGTTAAAGATCTGAAATCATTGAAAAAAACTTCAGTACAACTATTTATTTGAAAAATAATCAAAGATAAATAATTGGAATAGAATAAATAAATTAAAATTTAAACTTGCAATTTTCGCTCAAAAAGAAAACCGGAAATTAATTTCTGCTTGACTCACTTACCTGTCCCCAGTGGAGTCGCCAAGCTGTCGCATTCGTCTTTCGGTTGGGCCCGGAATTGGGCATCGACTTGAATGAAATGGGTTTGAGTCACCACTGATCATTTTAAAACGATATTTAGGTGGATCGGACACCATTTTATCTGATCTGCATTTTACCAGAAACGTGTCGGGTTCGGGAGTCGATTACAGTCAAGAAAGGATTAGCACCATTGTACTGCCCTTTCGGCACCAATTAATTTGTCGGTTGTCTTAATTGCGAAAATTAAAATTAAAATTTAAAGACCTGATTCAAATTACTTACCTTCGATTGATTAAAATTACTACTAAAAAAAGGTCAAAATATATTAGATGGTAAAATAAAAGAAATATCGAATAAAAATTAATTAAATAAAAAAAATCAAAGAAGGAAAAAAATAAAAAAATGTTATATGTAAAAATGTTAAGAGAAAAACGTAATAAAAGAAGAAAATGTTAAATTTCAGAAGAAAATAATAAAATAAATAAATGAAAAATAAAAAATAAAAAGAATAATAAAATATAATAAAAAATGTTAAAAGAGAAAAAACATAATAAAAAGAAGAACAAAAATGAAATAAAAAAGTGAAAAGAAAAAAATAAAAATAAAAGTGTGTTAAATTTTAAAATAAATAAATATGAGTAAATCAGAGACCCAAATAATCAATTTAAAATAAACACAAGGACCAGAAACTAAAATAACCCATACATCACATACAGGACTAAAATGAAATAAACAAGAAACATGGATGACTAAGTAACGATTAAACCATATGCAAAGCAGTGATTAAAATGTAAACGTAATAAAATAAAAGGTCAGATTTAAAAATCATTAAACATAGCATAGTAATTAAATTAGTGACTGAAATAAAAACATAGAAAAATAAAGGTTGAAATTAAAATATCAAAAAGTTGCATCAGTATTTAATTGGAAAGATTACAAAATGAGGGGACTAAACCTGCTATTTCCCCTATTCGAAAACACAGAGAGGGGGAGGCTGAAAATGGCATTGTTCTGGCTTAATTATTTAAGCCCATTTTGACAATGCATGAGACCCAAGTCTCTCATTTTCATCCCCTTTCGTTTATAAAGAGATAGGGGGAGGTTTCTGGAAACCCTCTCTCTGAAACTCTCACCGATCCTCGGGTCAGGCGCGAATGTTACCTTGTACCACCGTCAACTGTTGCTCGTCGGGGACGAAGGGGACGAGACGACCACCAATCGATACGTCTTTCCTTCCTCAGCACAGATTTGGGGTTTTATTTTGAAGAAAACGAGTCGATGTTGACGAATCAAGGTCGAAACGATTCGGCTTTCTTACCTTCGATCTTCCTTCTGGTCACTGGAGCAACTATTGGTGGAGGCACGAAGGTAAACTATTCTTTTTTTCCTTTTTCTTTCCAATGTTCCTTTGTAGTTTTCTCTCTCGTTTCGTATTTTTTATCCCCAAAATATTATGTCCTTTCTGTAGGATTTTTCTTCTTTATTTATAGTGCCTCATAACCCTATTTTTAGGGAGTTTTATTCCGAGTAAAATGCTCGGTTTACTGTTATTTGTTTTTGCTTTGGTGTCCCACTAACACATGTTGATGGTCGAGAAAATCGGTGGTAGTTGCATGAGTGGCGGGCTTGAACAGCTCTGTGAAGGGAAGAGGCATGCATCGCTGATAAATTGGCTTGCTAGGGTTCTGGAAACCCTAGCCTTCTAGGTCGGGTCGATCTTTGATGCCAATTCGGGTTGCTGGTTCCTGGGTCTGGATCGCGGGTCATAGGCTGCTTGATGTGTAGTGGGCTTGTTGGGTTTATGTTTTATTATTAGGCCCGAGTGGGACGAAAATATGGGTCTACATTCAGGAAGCTGGAGTGAGAATTAGCAGTAACCATTTCTTTAATTTAAAACTGGAGGTATCCCTAAATAGAATGATAAATGGTAATCGAATTCCATCTGGTTGAGGCAATATTATGGAAACTAAAGTTGATGCAATAGTGTTGAGTTAATCGATCGATGGAGTTGGCCAAGAGGGGGTGAATTGGCAAATAAAAATTTCGGTGGAAGCTTTGCATAAAATTGAAAAGATTTGCACAGCGATTTAGAGTGGTTCGACTTTCTCAACCAAAGTCTACGTCCACTACCTTAGCTATCCACACTAAGGATTTTCCACAAATTCACTAATTTGTCTTTCTTTTGAGGACAAAGTGTAACCTTACAAATCCCTCAAGAATTATACCCCAAATTCTTGAGAACACTATCTTCCAAAGAGAATAATACAAATTTTACAAACTTACAAGAAAATCCTCACAAGGCAAGATATTTGCACAATTCTAGAACAAAGAAAGAACACTCAAGAATAATACAATTGAGCACAATAAGTGTTCTTGAGAGCAAAAATGAATATTGAATGAAATAGGCTTGAAAATGCTCAAACTTGAGGTTTGATGCTTTCTCTTTGATTCTCTCTTGATTCTTGTTGATTGTTGTTTCTTGTTATTGATCAATGGCTTCTAAGCTTGTTTAAATACACCTTCAAATGATTTTGAACGTTGGGGATGATTAGTGGAGTCAATAGAGTCGTTTTAGTGTGAAATCAATTAATAAAACAGCTTGGAGCGTGGGGGGAATCGGTACCCCTCATGGGGAATCGGTTCCCTAAGTGTAAATTTTAAATATTTCGACCGTTAAACAGGGGGGAATCGATACCCCTTGGGGGGAATCGGTTCCCTCCGAGCATTCTGTTTTTCTCGAAGCCAAACCATTCAGGGGGAAACGGTACCCCCTTGGGGGGAATCGGTTCCCTCTGAGAAATCTGGAATTTTTTGCTTTGAAATGGTTCGAAATATTTTGTAAAATTATTTTGAAATTATTTTAAGATTAAAACTTAATTTTACACTTGAGTAAAGATTAAAAATGATATTTGAAAGATTTGGAGTAATATTTTGATATTCGAATAATTATATCGAATATAATTAGAAAATCTTTTGTAAAATCTTAAAATTCAGTTAACTTAATTTGTTATATCGAAATATCAAAATGTTTTCAACAAATAGCTTGATCGAAACAAAATAACTTCATAATAGGTTTATCAGATTTACCATAATGCCAAAACTAGTTAGAGGAAGAGTTGATCAAATAACATAAACATTAAATTGTAATTGAGAAGGGGCCGCGCGTTCGCAGGCCCCAACTGCCACAAATAAAGACGTAAGCTCTCACACTCGGGGAGACCTTAGGCAGGTGCACCTTCTGAGTGCAATGAAAGCCACCAACCTAGGCCATGGATCTTACTGATCACCCATCGACCCCGTCCAGGTAAGTATGTTGCGAAGGCTGCCCATACTTTTTCTTTATAAGCATTGCTCAACTCCCCTCTTTGATGTCTTCCCGGTGTGGGCTTGGAGTTGTTAACAGAGTATCCGGAGGTTTTTTTTTTTTTGTGACAAATATGGGCAAACCTGGAATGACAGGTTGAGACTCGGTTTCTCCAGCAAACTAGAAATATGAATATTTTAATTTAACTTAAAATCCTCTGGCTGTGATGCACAGTTTCTATATGGTGCTCAAATTTCAAGTGGGACAAATACGGTTTTGATTTTGATGAGTTGCTGAAGCACCAAAAGTTTTTGGCCTCAGGATTTCAATCACCACCCTTCCAATCAAACCAAATTATCGATTTTGTAAACCATTTTGGTTGCAGCAGAAACACAACTTCCATAAACCGAGTGTTGTGGACATTAATATGATGCATGGCTCCTTATTTTGCATGTGCATCTAAGAATTAATAATTGCAAAGCTTACCCCAACAACATGAAATCAATGAAATCAATACCGTTTCCATGCTATAGAACAATATCATGTCTGCATTCCTTTCCCCCAAGCTTACCCCAACAATCATCCAAAGCTCTCCAAATTGAATACCAGAAGGCGAAGAAACCATGAAAACTTGCAGAATTGTCTCAACCATATTTACCCAATGACTAAAGAGCAATTGATTACACCACCAAAAATGCTGAAAACAACGCTGGATTACTCAATTTAACAGATGTGCGACATAGCACTTTCCCCCCTCAAAACTAAACTCTCCCAGCAAGTCCACGATCAGGTCATTGACAGTTTCAATCCACTTGCTCTCTAAAATTCAGCTCCTGTGTGCTTTTTTTCTTTAGTACATCATAAACAATAAATTACATGGTGAAAAATTTTAGATAAACGTTTGAAGCTTGTTACATCTATTTTATAATTTGACTTTAACTACAACTGCCTGCCCGTGCCTATCATTTAATCTATTGAATTTGAAATAACCAGTGAAAGAACTCTCCATTTGACCATTCTAAAAATATGATAGATAACTCTCGCCGTCATACCAAGGTAGAAGAGTACCAATCAGTACAGTGGGAAAACATGGCGAGATTCCAGAGCTCCCACCGTTACTACTATACGGTATAGTGTTAAAAAGGAAATACTTGACATTTGGATTGGTATGGGGGCATTCAACAAGGAATGCCCTTCCAAAATTAAGCATATGCCGCTTTAAGTGAAGAGCACACGGTATTCTTTAGTAAAAGGCGAAAGAATAGTTCATTCACTTTGTGCTCACCACACGGCTTCGTGAGACTAGACACAGCTATCAGTTGCTTTATAAACATGAGGAAAAGTTGTTAACCTGCTTTCTCAGTGCGATGTGGGATAGTGGGACTTGTCTTGTGGTAATTTCATTAGAGTGGTTCCCTCCTAATTTTGTACCAGGAAAAAGAAAACACCAACTTTTAATTTTTTGCTTTTGATTTTTTGCTACTATCTCAAAAATTAAATAACCATAAATTCTGCTCTCATAGTACTAGATATCGCAACTCTTAAACTTTTGACTACATTTATATATTTTATCAATCGATCTCCAACTGAAAGTTGAGAGTCTAAAGATTGTTCTTCTGAAATTGAAGAAGAGAGCTAAGAACCTGTAAATAAGTGATATTCTCATGAAGCTAGAACGAGAATTAGCAGCAATAATTTATTTAATTAAAAACTGGAGGTGTCCTACAAATTCTCAGGAAGGTGATATTGTGGAAAACTAGAGTTGATGCAACACCTATGGTTAGCTTGATCGAAGCAAAATAACTTGGTAGTAGGTTTATCAGAATTAAAAATTATGCTAAAACTACAAGGTCAATAAGTATAAAAGTTCAGGTTTTTTCCTTTGTTTCATTATATCTCAACTTTCCTCTGATAATTATTTCACCCATCCAATTGAAGTGACTATATTTTATCCTGGTTCAGATAAGAATCTGAAAAGATGATTTTGGTTTTGATGAGATGCTGAAGCACCGTAAGATTTTCGCCTCAGGATTTCAATCACCACCCTTCCAACCAAATCAAATTATCGATTTTGTAATCCATTTTTGTACTGCTGTTGCAGCATAAACACAACTTCCATAAACCAAGTGTTGTGGCCTGTGAATATCAGTTACCGTCAACTTATTCTTCCATTGACGTTGAAATTGACTCTGACAAGTAAAATGCAAGCAAGACCTGTGAAACAGAAACTTACTGAACCGAGTTCAGCTTCTTAATTGAGAATATCTGTCTTTGCTTTCAAATGTTCAAATCTCTCATAAAAGCAGAACGCCATTGCGAAAGCAACATTTTATTGCTTGGAAGTGCCTGTGTCTGTTTTTAAAGTTGCTTGGGTTTGGAAAATTCCAAGACTCAAACATGAGAAAAGGACTTGGCATAGGTTAGTTTGGTGAAAACACTTTTATTGCTTGGCTTGCTTTACTCGATAACATGGGCCTGCCTAGTAACCACAGAATGCCCCCTATGCAGCACTGAAGAGGAAACCAGGGATCCATTCATAGGTTTGAGATATGGTTCTGCACGCATGTGAAATTTATCCTCGGACTGAAAGATGGCAGGATGCAGTGGCATGGCAGTTCTAAAGGAAAAACTCTGGAAGCAATTACTCTAAAGCTTGCTTGCTTGGAATGTGCCCTTAGCCATGGGGTCCGGCAGGATGGGAAAGGAATAATTGTTAAACAACCTTTGGAGCTTTTCAGGGTGATCAATGGTCATTTACTATCACTTGCACAATAGAGTCGAATGTTAGGGAAATGGTAATTGGTTGTTCATAGGTTATGGTAATATGGTTTATCATTCCGATGACTTTCAATTAATTGTTAGGGAAATGGAAATTGGTTGTTGATGTTGTTTCAAAATTCAATGTTGGTTCATTAGGACCATCTAAACCAAATACCTGAAACTGTTTTTAACATAAAATATTTAAACCCCTGCAGTGTACAAAATATATTTTGTAACCAAGTTCAGAAGTTTCTTCCTCCAACAAGGTTAAAAGTAGATAAACAGGAATCAATTCTAACTCCCACTGATGAAAAGAAAGTATAATAAGTCATGTTACTCTCCAGATTCTGTTTCATTCCATTTGTCTAAAATAATATATGAAAAAGTAGAGAATGACCGACTGAAGCAACTATCCATTATACTATTCATCATATTGTCCAAGGAGTTCCCTCGATCAATTGAGATATAGTCCTTCACTCTTGGCAAATCAATCAAAGAACCCAACGCATTGTCAAATGCCCTAAAGCTAGTTAATAAGATCTGTAATATCAAAAGTTACTTAAGTATATTTAGCATCAATGTCTTAGACATAAATTCATACTACATGTGTATCATCAGCACAGATCTTAGTAGTGTAAGTTCATGCTAATATTTGATTTAACAGTTGGTGGTATCTTTTGTTAATAAAGATCACAGGCGGAATGTCAATTTCCAGTATGATACCAAATGTCAATAGTAAAAATAAATGCTACCATAAGATGAAATGAAACTGGTTCTGTGTGAGTGAAAGCATGAAAGCTATCCAGAAAGCCTACAAACTTAAACAAGTTATAATACCTAAGCAACCATCAATGATATGAGAATTTTCTTTCAATAAAATTTGATCAGTTGGAATATATAGGAATTCCATAGATCATACAACCCTAAACATCAAGTACAATCATAAGTTATATATTGTTAGATTAAAAATACTAAGGTCTCTCTTTCGAACTTGGAGAAACTTGTTAAAAGTGCCCACAAAGTGTTCTAAACAAGCAAAAGACTTGAAGATATGGGCAATATCTGTCATCCAATGTTAAGAAGCACTTTTAACAGCTAATTATTCTGGCAATATTTACAAACTAAACTAATGGTGAATGACTAATCCTCAAAGTAGCATCAGGAAGAAACCAATATTTTTTTCTTATAATCTTAAACAACATCAAACAGGCAAAGTATGATAGCACCAGCAATAACAACAAACGAAAGCTATCACAAGATTAATGATAATATCAATGTAACCAAATCCATAATTCCAGATATAACATCATTGAAAACAATATCAGAATTTGCAAATATAATGAATTTTCTAGCTCTTTTCCAAACACAAAAACCAAGTTGCATATGGAAAAGTCATTCTTGGAACTCAATCTAAAAGCAATCTAACCAAAACAGAAAGGTTATAAAACTTGATATCATCTAAGTTCTGGATTAAAAGATACAATTTTACCGGTGTCTATTCTATCCTTGAATATTAAGCAAGTTCTTGGCTTCACTCTGCTCCTCCAACAACCCTTCACTCGCATACTTACTTAAAAGTTCCATTTTCTTCCTTTCAACAACCATCCTCTCGATTTCCTTCTCATCAGGCAAGGGCACGTGCACAACGAATTCTCTTTCTTTATCTTTCCTCTCTTTCTCCTCCCTCTCCCTCCTCTCCTCTTCTACCACATCCTCCTCTTCCTCAAACAACACTTCCCTCGCCGCAGCTCCAACGCTTACCACCTCCTTCGCTCCTCTCCTTGCCTCTCGCCTAATCTCCTCCACTCTCCGCCATTCCTCCTCCGCTTCAGCCCTCATCTTTGCCTCCACTGGCCCCTCCACTCTAGCCAAAACCCCGTCCTCTTCATCCCTATACCCATAATAACTCGCATCAATCCTCTTATAAATATCATATCTAGTTCTCCTCTTTCGCAACTCCGGCGGCTTCTCAAACAACTCTCTGACTCCTGGCAACTTTTTCGCCGCTCCAAAATACCGATAACCAGGACCACGTCCGCTAGGGTTCGGAACATCCACTATGTTCCCTTCTAAATCCGTCATTTTAGGGGCGTGTTTGGCGTAATTAGAGCCACCGAGTTCAACGATACGGCGTTCCCAATGAGACTTCTCTCGGATAAGTTTGTTGATCTCGTCGTTAAGGTCTCGAAGTCGATGTTCTCCGAGGCCTTCGTTCTGAATCTCGGCGACCTTGCGGCCGATCTCCCGCATGATTTGTTGACGCCATTTATCGGCCTCGGCAAGATCACGGCACTCGGAGGCGAGGAAAGGGCGTCGTTCTTTAGGTTTCTTTTTTTCCTCTGCTTTTAGGGCTATGAATCGATTGAGCATCGACTGGGCTTTCTCTTCGTTTCGAGCCATATCTCGATTGAGGGTGTCGGAACCAAGAGGTAGACTTTCGAGAAAATTTAGCGATCTAGTGAGATTAAAAACTCTAGGAAGATTTGAAATTCAGATCAGATAAAAACCAGCCGATGGAGGGAGGAAATACAATTATTTTTTGCAGCTCGTGCAAGGCACGTGTCTGATTATTTCGATCTTTTTGTTCTTTAATGAACTGTTTTATGCGATTATACCTAGGAGTTAGGGTCAATATGTGATGAGTCGTGTAAAAAATTCGAATTAATGATTTTTATTTTATAATTTAAATTTTGTTTAATTTTTTTAGTCGAATTAAATTATAAAATTAAAGTTAAATCAAGTTATTTAAGTTTTTATTTAAATTTATTTTAAATATTTATAATATTATGATATTAATTCATTTAAATTTAAACGATTTTCTATATTTATAAACAATATATATATATATATGTTTATATTTATATATCATACAAAATTAATGGATTCAACTCAAACATAAAATTCAATCTACTAATTACTAAAAAAATTTAAAAAGTTATTCAAGTTCTATTTTATAACTCAAACTTCATTTAAATTTTTAATTCAAATCAAGTCAAATTTTTCATAATTGAGTTGAAAAAATCAATTTTTTATCTATTTTAATTATTGAACAGTTAGTTAAGTATTTAATTAGACTATGTAAATTTTTTGACAATTTATTCTCAACTTTATAGTTTTTTGTCAAGTTAATCCTTTAAACCAAAATATATCAAACAGTTTACTGTGTTATATGATAATTAGATTGATCATGTAAATATTTGGATCACGAATTAGACATACACATATATATACATACATAAAATATACAAGCAAAATATATATACACATATTTGGATCACCAATATGCTTCCCATTTATAAAGTCCATTGTCAATGGTGAAATGCCTTACTGATGAGGAGATTAAATTTCATCTCCAGAATCACACTCAAAATTCAAAAGGCCAATAAGAAGTTGAATCATAATAGACACAACAAAATTCTAAAGCTTCTTCAACACAAGAAACCAGGTCCAATTCCTTAGTAGGGGTTTAAAAGAAGAAATATAGTTTTAAAAGTGGCATCACTTCAAGCCATCAGATTATTCGGCATACAAGTCCTCAATGACAAAAAAATTGTAAGCTGCAGTCTATGCTATGATAACAACATATCATGAACACGGCAGTTGTAATGTCAAACCAGAAAAATAGGACGTTTGAGACCCTTTGCCATCAAAGAGAATCACACTACAATACAGCTGTAATTCATCATCGGTTTCATAAGCGAAGATTCTCCCTGAGCCTACAGCAGCCACAAAAGATTTTGTGTGAGGAAGATATTCATTAAAACAAGCGAGTTCATTATATGAAACCATCAAATCCCAAAATGAAGAGACACAAGAATAGCAAAGACGCATTCGGGGTTCCTAGCAATTAATGTTGAACATATATTTTCAAGATACCTTGACATCACAGACATACTTGCTAGACCAAAATATATTCTGCTCATGAACACTATTATGAGTAAGAAATGTAAGTACGGTATCTAGATTATTAATTATAAATATATTGAACAAATTTTTACCATCAGATAAAAGTAGATGTCGAAACACACACATGCAAGCACAAAATATTACATTCAAATAAATCACAAATGGAAGTCATGATGAACAACAAGATGGCAATACTAAAAAAATTCAACATGCCAAATGAAGAACTTTAAAGACCATAGACAGGAAGCTCTCATCCGAACTCAGTCAGAGCAGGAAACACTTTTTTGCACAGCATACCTTGATCACAGATATTGTTGTATTTGGCAATAGGAGAATTAGTTATCCAACAATGTAATTTTTCAAGTAAAATGCCATCATGCATTTTTAAACAACAACGTTTGTTTCAAACAAAGCTATCAAGTGCTCTTAAATAATGGAATACCTTTTTATCCAAATCACTCATAGATGGCATATAAAAAGACTAGGAATGCTACACATGCAGACTCTCTCTTTCGCAGAATGGTAGCAACTAGCAAGTAAAACACTCAATCAATTCTATCTTAAGGTTCTACCTTCAATAAATCAATTTCAAGTCCAACGATAGTGAATGGTAGTGCCATCAAAAAAGCTCTCAACGTTAAGTATGATTAAAGTGATGCATAACTGATAAAATCAAGCCAACAAAACTCACTCATCTTTGGCTTCTGAGTTCTAATTGAAATAAATAGTAAAAACTGATATAATAAAGGAAAAAACCATACCTTCCATCTCGCCTTCACCTGAGCTTCTGCTTGGCGTTACTTTTCTTAGTCGCTTCCTTAACCTTCTCAATATAGCCTTCAATAGGTGGAGTTAAAGACGCCATAAGTCGATTTGCCGGAAACGGGGTCAAATCCGGTATCATAGCCGCCTCCTTAAGTTTCTCCGGCAACGCTTCAATTGCCTCCTTTTTCATTCTCAACAAATTAGTCTCAGCAGCCTGCCTTGCCCTATGCTTCCTCATCAAAACCCGACTATACTCCTTGGCCAATCTCCGACCATCCTCCACCGTCAGCTCATATTTGGGTATCTTATCAGCATCGACAAGGCCCAATGTAATCAAATCCAGCCCCGGAGTTCCCATAATCATAGGCTCGTCAGGGACTCCCATCGCCTTTCTTCCTCCTTTCTTCAAATTCTCCATTTCCCGTTGCCGTTCTTTGCTTATTAATCCCATTTTTTCCCTTTCGGCTTCCCGGGCACGCTCTTTCGGTGTGAGATGACGGACCGGAGTGGGTGCATTGAGGCATTGTTCGTAGAGTTTTTGCTTCTCGTCGGAAACTCGGCCACCTTTAGGGAGGGAATCGTCCATGGGAGCGCCGCCTTTTCCCTTTTTAGTGGAGATTTTGGAGCGTTTTAAAGGTTGACCGGCTTTGAGCTTGGATTTGCCTTTGGCTGTTCCGCTGACGTTGAAGCGTTGGAGGAATTGGTGAGTCAGAGTTGCTAAAGGTTTTGGGTTTTTGGCGATTCGGATCATGGTGTTTCTGGGGATTTAAGTGTTTTAACAGATAAAATTAGCCAAGGAATCAAATTTCCTTTGTTATGCTTGTGATTGGAGAAATATGAAACAATTGAGGTTTAGGGTTTATCAGAAATAGTCTCTGGGTCCAGATGATGAAAATCAAATACAAAAATATATAAATTTATGTATTAAATAAATTTTCGATGTACGGCCATGGTAATACGTGTCTTCGATACGTCCGCGCGAATATTATCTTTTTAGAGAAAATTCTTAATAAACAAATGCAATACCACCAGTCGTTGCGAATCTGGAAACTGATTTGCGATACCGGAGATCGCGTTGCGAATTATCGATCGCATTGCGATTTAGTTGGCCATTTTGGCAAATCCAAAAAAATTTGGTTAAAATCGTATATTATAAGACATTTTTAGTCACTTAGGTTATTTTCTCATTTTTTAATCCTTTAAATTACATAAAATATCGTTAAACTTTAAGTCTTGTATCATTTATACTATTGAACTTTCAATTTCTCTAATTATAACACTAAAATTGGTATTAATTTCAATTATGTCACTAGACCGTTAAATTTTAATTACACGATGGCATGAACAAATATTTACGTCATTGTGATGACATGGACAAAATGATATCGTTTTGACGACAACTATTGATGCGTAAAACAATGTTGTTTTAGGCATTGAACTTTAGAAATATATCAATTTTACTACTAAACTTTTAAACATTTTCATTTTTGGCATTGCACTTTTTCGACCATCTTCGACAACCGATCACTGCTCCTCGCTATTAATCTTTCATAGCAACATCAGTTCTAAAATGTTTATATTTCACTCATATTTCCTTTTCTATGATTGATTTTTCACAAAATTCACTCAAAATCGACGAAAGTTCATTTAAAAGTTTAATGTGCTAATACCTTTATCTCTTTCATTGACAGTCCGATAAGACTAGTTTTGTGTTATGTTGTTCATCTTATTAAAATTATACTTCGCACCTTTTAGATTTTTCACACTTTTTAGATTTTCGAATAAACACACAAAATCTTTCAAATCTAAGAAAGCCCTCAAACCCTTAAAAATTATAGATATTTTTTTGGGTCAATTTTTGAGTGTGTTTCATGAAAACTCAATCCTGAGAGAAGAAAAATAAGTAAAATACGAAAGTTTTGATATCAATCTTGCCGCAAAAGAATATCAGTGACGGGCAGTGATTAGCTACCAACAATGCCAAAAAAATATATAACGTCAAAAATAGAATAATTTAATAACAAAATTGATATATACCTAAAGTTCAATGTTTAAAATGACATTGTTTTAAGCATCAATATTTAAATAATGTTGTTTTGTCAATGTCATCACATCATTTAGATTTTAATGATCTATTGACATAATTAAAGTTAAAATCAAAATTAGGTGATATAAAAAGACAAACAATAAGCTTGTTTTCCATTGTTCCATTAGTTGAGGCGTTAATACCCTATTATCCACGAGTTTCCTTATCTCTTCTATTATAGTTGCCTATAGTATCCAATAGAGTGTTTGGATACCTTTATATAAAAATCACAAACACTATTTGGATTATAGCTTTGGGACGAAGAATCTAGCGTCACCTTAATCGGTGAAGGAGAAAGATATTGATCAAATGAAAGAAAAAAAATCTAAAATGGGCACCTACAATATTTCAAGAGCTTTTCTTACTCGATGGATTTTTATGGTGGACGAGGAAGAAATTCTAACCTATAAAACTATACATGTTTTATCAAGGAAGAACTCAAGCTGGATGCTCTTTTAATTTCTGTATAATAATTAAAGTTTTGTCAATTGCAATCAATTTGAAGAAAATTATATCTTCATCACCATTTTCCCAGTGTATTAGTCTCTCTTATTTAGTATCTTTGTTTGTGGTTGTTATATGTCGAAGGGAAGCAAGACCGGATCATTTCTCAGAATAAAAAGGCAAAGCAAGGATGAGGGACTATTTTTGAAGCATGAAAGAATGTTACTAGAAAAACTTATTGCCTCATCTAATGGTAAATGTAATCCTAGCCAAGCAACAAAAGGCTTCGACACCGGTCGGGAAATCTCAAGGTACATTCATTTCGTGTTATACAAAGGTTCTCTCCATGGTCGTGAGATTTCTGTGAAAAGGTACCAGAGCTATAGCAAATGCCTCGAAACGGCTATAACTGATATTGTGATTAGCTCACAAATGAGTGCTAACAAGAATGTTCTTAAACTCGTTGGATACTGCGTAGAGACTCGAAATCCAGTGCTTGTGTATAAGTTTGGTGGTAATAGAAATCTCAAGAGATTAATGTCTGATGTTTGTGAGGGTAAACTTGAAGCAGAGCCATTACCATGGAAGTCTAGAATGAAGATTGCAATGGATATTGCTAATGCAGTTAAATATCTTCATATTGCTTTCTCTAGACCTGTTATTAATCGAGGTCTTTCGCTAAACTTGAAGCAGAGCGATTACCATGGAGGTCTTTCGTTTATGCAGTTACATAAACGAGAAGTGCTACAAAATCATCTCCTGAGCCCTTAGTGAAAAGAGAATGTTCTGATGGAGATTGAATAAATCCAAATCTGATAATAACTTGAGAAAAGCATGGGACCATTGTCTGGATGCTTGTTTCAGACCATAAACAGACTTTTTAACCTGCACACCATGTTTCCTGAATTATTCGAACTATAGCCAAGTGGCAATCTCATATATACTTCATCAAGAGTCCCAGTTAGAAATGCGTTGTTAACATCTAATTGAGGAAGATGCCAGCCATTGACAGCAGCCAAAGCAAGCAGAATTTTGAAAGATTTCATTTTAGCAACAGGAGAGAAAGTGTCAGTGTAGTCAACACCTTCAATTTGAGTGAAACCTTTAGCTACAAAACGAACCTTATACACCTATCTATCTTGCCATCATCTTTGTACTTTATTCTATAAACCCATTTGCAGTCTATCGATTGTTTTCCTTTTGTAAGCGGGACAACTGTCCAAGTCTGAAGATCATCCATAGCCTTTAATTCATCGTGCATGGCTGATCTCCATTCTGGATACTTAACTGTCTGATGATAATAGGAAGGCTCATATGAAGCAGAAACATTGCTAATAAATGATTCATAAGAAGGAGAAAGTTTAGAAGTTGAAACATAGTCTTCAATAGGGAAATCACAAGTGGAATATGTATTATTGCAGTAATAACTATTAAGGTAAGAAGGTTTTTGAATAACCCTGGTCGAGCGCCTAGAAACTCCTTCCACGCGTATAGTATTATTTTGTGCAACATGAACAACCGTATGTGAAACTTCTTGAGATGGTGCATATGTATTTGATTCATCTTGATCAACGTCATCATTAGTAACCTGACTATCACTTTCATGCTGAGTAACATCATGAACCTCATTGTCAGTCAATATATAGGAGTAATTTGAGAATTTGAAATCTGAGCATCTTAGCTATGAATTAAAGAAGAGTCAGATACAACCTTTGGCAAAGAAAAGGATTGAAAAGGATCTAGAACTGGATCAGCACTACTCAAGGAATGAAAAGGGTATATATTTTCATGAAAAACTACATTTCAAGACGCCACTATAGAATGTGTTTGAAGAGTGTAAACTTTGTATCCTTCAACCCCTAGAGCGTAGCCTTGAAATATCCCATAAAACGCTCGAGGTGCAAACTTGGCTCTGTTAGCTTTAAGGGTGGAAACAAAAAGGAAACATCCAAAGGTTTTAAAATGCGAGTAAGAGGGTGTTTTATTGAACAACATTTCATATGGAGATTTATTATTCAATACGACAGAAGGAATTTTATTAATGATATATGTAGCAGTAAGCAAGCAATCTCCCCAAAACTTTACTGGAACTTTGGACTGAAAATAAAATGCAGGAGCAACTGCCAGCAGATGCTGATGTTTCCTCTCAGCAACAGCATTCTGCTGAGGTGTTTCTACACAAGAAAACTGATGAATTATACCAAGAGAAGAAAACAAATCTGTGAACTTAAGCTCATGAGCATTATCAGATCAAAAGATCTTTAAATCAAAACCAAACTACCTTTTTATCATGGTAATGAAATTAGGAATAATTGAAGTTACTTCAGACTTGAATTGCAACAAGTCCATGTAGATCGAGTATAATCATCTACCAAGGTTAAGAAATATCGTTTGTTATCATAAGTTGCATGTTATTAAGGACCCCAAATATCACAATGAACAAGTTCAAAAGATTGAGAAGAATATGTAACTGGTGAAGGAAAAGGAAGTCTTTGTTGTTTAGCAAGAGGACAAACAAAACATGGTCCATTTTTATTCAAGGCAGGAAGATTCAATACATCTTTAAGCAAGTACACCACTCGATTACTAGGATGACCTAGTCTACTATGCCAAGAACAAAAATTGACAGTATTAACATCATTCGATTTCATGTCATTTGAAACATGGCTAACATCATTCAAGCTATCACTAGGCGATAATTGCAGCAAATATAATCCTTGATGTAGATCACCCTTCCCAATCACCTGGTAAAGGTCCTGAATTAGACAACAAACTTTGTTAAATAAAATGGTAAAATTAGAATCTTTAAACAATTCGCTAACGGCCAAAAGATTAAACTTAAATTCAGGAACGAAAAGAACATTTTTAAGAACAAATTTGGAATTCAAACGAACAGTACCAATAAAGCTAACAGGAACTATTGACTTATTAGGAAGCATAATAGAACCACTTGTAATAGGAGACAAATTTCAAAAAAAAAACGTTAGAACAACAAATGTGTCTAGAAGCTCCTGAGTCAATTATCCAATTGGTACTATTGCTAAAAGAAGGTAAACTATTAACATAAGACAAAATCTTGCCTTGCATGGAAGAATTTATGGATGTGGAAGAAAGATCAGAAATAGAAGCAGCCTGCTATTGTGTAGTGAGCATGGCAATAAGCTGTTGATATTGTTGTGTAGTTAAAGAATCAGCTCCATTGATTCTTTAACTACACAGCAATGTCAACCTTTGATTTTCTTCTTGTAAAAAGAAAAAAAAACCTTGATAATAGATGGCAGAGGATCCATCAATAAAATCTGTGCACGAACATGGCATATTGTTCATGAAGCCCCATTAAAAACTGCATCATTTGCTCTTTTTAATTATCATTTAACATCTTGCGAACACCTCCATAGGTGCATTGCAAACAAAAACAAACTGGTTTGACAGAAACCAATTCATCCCATATGATTTTAAGCTGAGTGTAATAAGTACTAACAAACATTGAACCCTGGGCTAACTCGCCAAGTTTCTTCTTGAGATGGAAGATACGAGGCCCATTCGACTGTTGAAACCTGTCTTCAAGATCTCTCCAGATCGCATCAGCAGTAGAGTGATAAAGAAAACTTGCTGCAATTTCCTTAGAAACGGAACTCAAGATCCAATAATTTACAAGATTATTAGCTCTTGTCCTAGCGTTATGCAATTTTGTTGAGGTCATAGGAGGAGCAGTAATTGACCCATTCACAAAGCCAAGCTTATCCTTAACAGATAACGCCATCAACATGGAGCGTTTCCAGCTATTATAATTGTCGTTGGTTAAGGGTTGAGTAACCAAAACCATCCTTGGATTATCGGATTGATGAAGGTAGTAAGGATTGCTACCATTATCAAAAAGATCATTTAGATCACCCATGAAGAAAAGAAACTGAAAAGAAATATTACAGAAAAGAAAACAAGAAGGAAGACTTATTTACGCGGAAGCAAGAAATATTACTTCTGATACCATATCAAACTTCCTGAAGTTTATTAAAGATGGATAAAAATCAAATACACAAGTAACCTATTTATACAAACTATTAAACTCTAACTAACTTATAAAATAACTATCTGTTATAATAGGGATAGTTGGGGACGTAGCACCTGAGGTTTTGGAATGCAAAATAAATGAAAAGGCTGATGTTTTTAGTTTTGGGATACAATTACTTGAGCTTTTGACTAGAAGACCATCTGGGGATCACAATGTGGTGGAACTGGAAGCCACGTTTAGAGAATTGGTGTTGAATCATGTCGAAAACAACCTGTTAACTGAAATTGTGGATCAAAAGCTCTTAAGTGAAGGAATCAATGGTGATGAGTTGGTGAGTTTTGCAAAGATTGCATTTTGTTGCACGCAAGAAATCCGTAGAACCGACAGATGATAACTGATGTTGCGAAACATCTAAGGCAACTTAACAAAGATTGTTCATGAATTTCTTAGCTTTATTAGCTCAGTAGCTACAATAATGGAGGATGATACTTTCAGTGGTAAACATGATGATGCTTCATTCTCTTTTCCTTTTTGGTGAAAAAGAAGGCATTGCACAGTTCCTCTTTCAAAGTGAAAATTTAATTTAGTAGAATTACTACACTGCTTCTCCTCAAGGGTTCGTTTGTTATTTGGTTGACATCAGTTATGGGTCATTAGCAACAGAGTCTCATGAATAAATTGCAGGCATATCGTCATGGCTTTGGTTGTTTCGTTTCAGATAATTCTTTAATTAAATTGGAAACTTGAATTGATACGGGGGCATTCAACAAGGAATACCCTTCTAAAAATAGGCGTATGCCGCTTGAAGTGGAGAGCACACGATATTCTTTAGTAAAAGGCGAAAGAATAGTTCGCTGCTCACTAGACGGCTCCGAGAGTTTGAAAGCCAGCTATCAGTTGCTTTATAAACATGAGGGAAAGTTATTAACTTGCTTTCCCAGTGCGATGTGGGACGTAACTATGGTAATTTCATTTGAATCACTCAATCTTGTTATTAAGAACTATGGTAATCAATGCCATTAGCGTGTCTGTTTGCCATCTTTAGCTATGATTATATGAAGAACTAAGGTCCAAAATACTCGTGCGCTCAACAACGCTTATCTCATATAAAGAAGTTACTCAGGAGTTTCAATTTGAAATTAAGATGAAATACTATGAAAATTTTAAGAATAAAACTACTTACAAATCTTGTTTGCAAAAACTTTTTCATCCAATTCCACAGTCAAACAAGAATTTGAGGTTAATTGTGAGTGTAATTTCTTTAGCACAATCAAACAATTTGACTAGCCAATTGAGCTACCTTGACTTCTTTTGGTCAAATCCTTTGATTTTTTAATATTGATTAACGAAAAAAAGGGTCTGAAAATAGTTGTTGACGGGTCAAGTGCTACTACTTTCGTCGACTGAGTATATTCTTCCATGGAGAGGATCTATCAATCTTTCAAACATTTGTTTCTATATGAACTCTGTTCTATTAAGGTTTTCAGACATTATGGCTGAATTTGTTTACAAGTTCGTTAAATTTGTTTTCTCTTTTAAACATTCTTTTGTTTATATGATAGAAGTTATCTAGAAATTAGAATCTTAGACTTGTTAAAACGTTCTTTAAACTCGACAATTTTTATTTTGAAAATATGTATATTTGAATTTTTGGAAAAAAACTGATTTTGAAGTAGGATTTAGTCACTGTCAATCATTTAAGGTTAGACATGGTCGAACATTGATAAAATCAACTGATAAAGAAAGATTATTGAAAACCTCTTTTTAGATATAATTTGCATTTAAAAACCAAAGAAATAAAATAAATTGGATTTGAAAGTTGATTATGTGTTAGATTTAATAATTAAACTTACCCTCGGCGCTCTCTCTCTTCCGCTCCTACTCACGGCCAACCCTTCTAAAATAACGCCAAATCTAAATTTTGCTTAACATAATGGAATAATTACATCCCAAGCCCTTTCCCCTTTCTTGAGATTTCCACTTCATCCCTAGGGCCTACTAATTGGGCCCCAAATCCATTTCTACAGAACCAAATCTGTACTGATTTAACCCAACACCTTAGAATTCTCCTGTCGGTACTCATCATTCGAGCATCGACTCGATGTCTTTCCCAAACTGTTACAATAATCCTTTATGAGTGCAAATTTAGTTAAATGGGTTGAACTTTATTAGATAATAAAAACCCTGATTGAGTTCTTTCGAATTTACATAGTTCAATCCATCTTTTTTAAGACAATGTTATTTTATTAGTGATGAAGTTTATTGTCTCTGTAAATATAATGTAGGTCTTAATTTTTAAAATTACGAGAGATTATTATTTTAGAGATACGTAATTATTTTTGTAATATTTGTAACTATTGAGGTTTATGTTGTAAATATGAGTTTTATAGAAATGTTTGGAGAATATTTTGGATACAACTTTTTTTAGAAATATATATATTGAGTTTTAGGATACTGGGAATTTCATGTATTTATACTCTTTATAAAGAGTGCATTATTTGTTTCTTTTATTCATGAAGATAGATAGGATCAAATCAAATAAAACCTCATCTCTTATATATGATCTACTTCATGTGCAATTCCAGTAGAAACTCTACTGATAAACACGTCCTTTTCTATATTTCTTATTTAGTATAAATTGTGTGATAAAATAAAAATATGAATTCCATTAATTATTCTTTTAAATTTGCAAATCTGGAATTATTGAAGTTTGATAAAATACTAAAATTGAGTGAATTGTAATGATTTTACAATTTAAATCTAATAAAAAATGTTGATTAATATAAATAATTTAATATAATATCTTATTTGTTCATATTATATTTCACTCATAAACTAAAAGATGATGCGTTTAAATATATTTGAATTATTATTTTTATGTAATATTATTTCAAGGTTAATATTTTTAGAACTTTTGGAGTGGTCTTAGTGGTTAAAAGAATTTCATTTCTCCCTTGATGATCTAGATTCAAATAACTTTGTATGTGTGCGTAAATTTAAATCTAGATCTTTTAAAAATATATATTTTAAAAAATACAATATTAATTGTGTTAACCGAAAGATTAACGTGACTTCCTCTCTCGTTTACATAAGGTAACAAAAAGAGGTCATTGTTTTTTTCTTTTTAAAATTAACATAACAACGCTTGTGAACCCATCAAGTGCTCTCACCGGTAAAAGAAAATATTATTCTCTCTAGAGGTATTGGATTCAAGCAACTGTATCTACTTCGACGGCTTATGGAGAAATATAGGGAAAAAATAGAGATCTTCACATGGCGTTCATTGACCTTGAGAAGGCGTATGATAGCGTTCCCCGCAATACGATCTGGAAGACCTTGGAAACGAGACGAATCCCAACTGCTTATATTCGGGCGATTCGTGATATGTACTGTCGATCTACTACATATGTCAGGACTACAGTTGGGGACACAGAGGCTTTCCCAGTAGAAATCGGACTCCATCAGGGGCGGCTCTTAGCCCTTACATCTTCGCCTTGATTATGGACGACATCTATTGTGCGACACCAGACGGTGTTCCATGGTGTATGCTTTTCGCTAACGACATTGTCCTAGTTGCTGAAACAAAAACTGAGTTGAATAGTAGACTGGATATCTGGAAGAAAGCTTTGGAAGAAAAAAGTCTAAGGATCAATATTGAAAAGACAGAGTATTTATGTTCAAACTTCAGTGGGAACCAAAACGATGAAGATGTAGACGTATGCATCGAAGGACACGTTCTCCCCTCTAAGGATTGTTTCAAGTATCTAGGGTCTATGATACATAAAGATGGGGGTGTAGATGATGATGTAACGCACCGTATAAAGGCGGGATGGCTAAAGTGGAGGGCAGCTACTGGAGTTTTGTGTGACAAGAAGGTACCTCTAAAACTTAAGGGAAAATTTTATAGAGTGGCAATAAGACCAACGCTGATGTATGGATCAGAATGTTGGGCAATCAAGAAGGATCACATAAGGAGGATGGAGGTCGCATAAATGAGAATGCTTCGATGGACATGTGGTAAGACTCTGTGGGAAATGACTCCAAACTCTGCAATTGGGATGGCCTTGGGGGTGATGTCTGTATCCGAAAAATTGAGAGAGGGAAGACTACGGTGGTTTGGGCATGTCCATAGGAGACAATAGTCGGATGCGGTCAGGAAGGTAGAGTCGATTATAGTCGACGGTGCCAGAAAGAGAGGACGACCAAGGAGGAAGTGGGTAGATTGCTTAAGATCTGATTTGAATGATTTAGCCCTTACCGAGGACATGACCTCTGATAGGAAAGTATGAAGACTTAAGACCAGGGTAGCAGAGTAGTGTGGGTCACAGCCATAGGGTGTAGCAGCTCTGCCTTCTTTTTAATGCCTTTATAGTAATTTTCTTGACTTCTACTTTTAATGTGTTTCTGTCATGGGAATTTTTGAAGGATTAGAAATAGGATAGCGGAGTATTGTTGCATTAGTTTATGTTTTAACCCATTTGACATTATTCCTTTATCGTAGCTTGCAACCACTGACTTCTGTATATCCTTCTCATGTTTCGTCTTTTAAATTTATTCGGGACTTACATTTTTTGTCTATATGCAGAGATTTGTACGCAGGGATAACTTCCAATTACAGAGGCGCATATGAAGATTGCATATGAAGACTGTTTAACTATGTATTTATTTATTTCTTTATTTATTTATACATACATTGTATTTTATCTTTATTTTTAAATTTTTCTGACTGTAGGAGATCTTCCACGGAAGCTGCTCTCAACCTGGCGTTGGGGACAGCCTACTACCATACCTCCCCTAACCCCATTACATATGGGAATAGGGTTTTGTTGTTGTTGTTGTTTTCCTTAAATGTATTGTTTCAATGTATATCATATCATCTTTAGTTCACACTTGTACCTACTATTTCGTCTTCTTTCTTTCCCCAACGTCATTATTGTTCTGGTTTTAGTACACACAAACAAATAGAATTTTAAGCTTTTAAGGCGTTGTTTGACAACGTTTCAAAAAAAAATCAATATCTGAAAGTGAATATTTTTAATAATAGAACTTTTAAAAATATATTTGATGAAAAATCATTTTAATTTTTTATAAAAATAATAAATAAACAAAGACCCACTTATTATTTAGTGAGCGTTTGAAAAGTCACATAAATATTGAAGTCGGATATAATTATATGCAATTATACCTTTATTGCATGTTTGGACAACCATTATGGTTTATAGGCTTGTTGAATTTGATGTAAATGAGCTTCCATCCACACTCTTCAATTCTTAGATGAAAAAGGTGAGAATTGTTACAATTGCACGAGTAGTTACATTCTTTAATTTTATAATTGATATTATTTTAAAATTTAAATTAATTTGACTGTATAATTATAATTTTTACTATCAAATATAACTGAAGAATTAAGATCTAATTACACCCTAACACTCAAACATGTTTAAAGAGTTAAGCTTTCTTATAATTACACTCACTCACATATTATTATGTTAGTAATTATATTTTCATATAATTACAGTGTACTGTACAACCACACTTTTAATGTATAATACGATAAATATTTTTTTAATTATATTATTTTTTAAAATTGTTTTTATCAAATACTTTAATACATTAAACAATATTTATTTAAAAAATTAAAAATAAGGAAGAAAAATATGATGGGATCTTAAGCCATCTTTAGAATAGGAAAAAGCCTAGTCAATAGTCTATTTTCTTTAAGTTACCTTATAAACCTTATTTGTCGCTTTCAATGACATCCTATAGTATAAACCAAAGCAATAACGACAACATTAAAAAGAACCCCTAATTTTACACCATTAAGAACAACATTGACACCTTCAATATATGCTTCAAGGTTCCCCCAATCAAAAGCTTTGACCAAATCAACCCTATTAATTTGATGGCTCAAGAACTAAACCAACTTTATTCCAAACTTAAACTGGTCAATAATTTATCACTTTTTTAAGTCCAAGAAAAAAATGTTTATATTTAATTGGAGTGTTGAATTTTTTTATGTTTTATCATATGATTTAATAATAAATTAGTTTATGCTTTAAATAATTGTCGCAACCGTCTTTCGGTTGGGCCCCAGAAATATGTCGGGCTCGGGAGTCGGTTACGGTCAAGGAAGGATTAGCACCCTTGAACCGCCCTTTCGGTACTACGTAATTTCCAGTTTTCTTAATTAAGAAAAATAACAAGTTAAATTAAAAGGTAAAGTTTCGACCCCAATTACTTACCCTTGATTGATTTGAAAATATCCTTAAAAAATCGAGAAATGTGTTAGATAAACAAGGTAAAGAAAACAGATAAGATAAAAGGGAAAAATAAAAAAATAAAATAAAATAAATAAGATAAAGAAAAAAAATAGTAAAGTAATAATTATATATAGTAATATTTGAAAAAAGAAAAAAAATATATATATATACATCAAAGTATTAATAAAATAAATAAGCTATATATATACACCAAATATTTAAAAATAGAAAAGTTACCCTCTCACTTCACCGAAAGTGAGGGGCTTTAGTCAGAAATAAGACAAAAATGGGTCCTCTAGGTTAGTAATATATAATATAATGTTTAATAATAATAATGATAAAGACACAAGGTTTTTTTTAAAATAATATAATAATAATAAATAAAAAACAAAAATAATAAAATATATATATATATATATATATATAAAGTTATAAGATATATTACGTAAATAAAAAATAATAATCAAATAAAAATAATTAAGAATATATATATATTAATAATAGGTATATAAATAAACTATTAAAAGTATAAAAAATATATGACTAGATAAAGATAATTACAATATATATAGTAATAATAGACTTATAAGTAGAATATTAAAGAAATGTATATATATAATAATAATAAAATATAGTAAAAGAATGAGAATAATCTAAAATATATATATATACATATAATAATAATAACATGAATAATAAAAATAAATGAATAAAATATCCATATAATAAATAAAGGGACTAATATAGATTTTTAAAAAGCTTTTCCCCTTTTTTAACCGAAAATCAAACCGGTTTTTCAAAATAAGCCTCGGGGTAGATCTAGGTTCGAAACTTCGAAACCCTACCCATTTTGGTCATCGGCGCAACCCACGTTTTGGGTTATTCGAACCAAATCTCAAGAAAAATAAAGTGCACATGCAAAAGAAAGAAAAAAGAAAATGCTACCTTTTATTTCCTTTTCGAATTCTTTACAATAGATTTGCCTTTGTATCTTCCCGTGCTTTCCTCTATGTTTTGGGTGTAAATTGTGTGTTACAATGGTGAGTTACAATGGCTATTTATAGTGCTTGTGGATCCTATCTTTAGGAATTTAAATCTTAGTAGAACTCTATCCTATTTTTAGGAGTTTGAATCCTAGCAAACTTTTATCCTATTTTTAGGAGTTTGAATCCTAGTAGGACGAAAATGTGTGTTGACAGCTGCCCCTCTTTGCCCATAGTCGTGTAACGAGGATAGGGCAAAGATTAAAAGACACACTTTTCGTTCAGTGGAGTTGAAAATTAACTCTGATGTTTCAATAATTCCCTGTCGAATTGAGTTACGGATGACTCCTCCATCGTGAAGTCGAGTTCATCTTGAAATGATATGAAATTAAAGCCGTAGTTCGGAATTTGAATCAGCATGTGGCTTCCCGTTACCCTTCGGTCTTCTTCTCGGTTTAAAGACCTTGGATCGGAATAGAACTGAGAAATCTTCATTGACAGATAGCTTTTTCTTGACTTAAGCTATGCTGTTTGAAAATGTTTGCTTGTCACTAAGGCACGGCTAACCCAGGTCCTCTCCTCGACTTGAAAACCTCGACTGCAACCGGAAAGTAGTGCGATTGATGTGTCATCGAGCTGAATGGAGTCGAACTCGATAATTTTGATGGCAAATAATCCTTCTTTGAGTTGGATATCCTTCGTCGTGAAGTTGAAATCCAAGTAGGTAGCATTGTTCCAAGTCCAATATCCTCCGTCGTGAAGTTGAAATTGGCTCTGGAACCGGGAAATTGTTTGTTGACAACCAGCCGTCCCTTCGTTGTGAAGTTGAACTTGTGTTGTCTCGAGTCCAATATCCTTCGTTGTGAAGTTGAAATTGAATCTGAATGAAATTTTATTGACAAGCAGCGGTCCCTTCGTCGTGAAATTGAACTTGCGTTGTCTGGAGTCCAATATCCTTCGTTGTGAAGTTGAAATTGGCTCTGAGATTGGGAAGTTGTTATTGACAAGCAGCGGTCCCTTCGTCGTGAAGTTGAACTTGCGTTGTCTGGAGTCCAATATCCTTCGTTGTGAAGTTGAAATTGGCTATGAGATTGGGAAGTTGTTGTTGACAAGCAGCGGTCCCTTCGTCGTGAAGTTGAACTTGCGTTGTCTGAAGACCAATATCCTTCGTTGTGAAGTTGAAATTGGCTCTGAAATTGAGAAGTTGTTGTTGACAAGCAGCGGTCCCTTCGTCGTGAAGTTGAACTTGCGTTGTCTGGAGTCCAATATCCTTCGTTGTGAAGTTGAAATTGGCTCTGAAATTGAGAAGTTGTTGTTGACAAGCAGCGGTCCCTTCGTCGCGAAGTTGAACTTGCATTGTCTGAAGTCCAATATCCTTCGTCGTGAAGTTGAAATCCAAGTATTGTATGTTGCGGGTGGACACAATTCCCTTCGCCGTGAAGTTGAAACCGTGGAGACCCCTTTATTGTGAAGTTTGGCTTCGAGCTAGATATCCTTCGTCGTGAAGTTAAAATCCACTCTCGAGCAAATCGTGTCGCTTTGAGTTCAATATCCTTCTCCGCGAAGTTGAAATTGACTCTAGCTAAAACCTGAAAAAGTTATGCATATATGTGATGCTATGGATGCAATGCTCTTAGGTGTGCCTAAAATGCATATGCAACATATGTTATCTTGGGGCTCTGGAGAGAAATCTCGATCTCCAGTTGCCTGTCTGGAATCTTGATTCTTGAATCTTCAAATTTTGATCCCTGATCTTGAATTCTTCAAATGTTCAAATCTGATGTGCACATTCTATTTTTGATTTGAGAAATGCTTCTCGACCATCTCAAGTATGTGCCTGAGCTGAGTGTAACGGTTCAGATGATGCTTCAAAAGAATTTGTCTTGAAAGAGATAAAATTCGTTTCAAGGGAAACGATCTCAAAGATATCTGTTGTTTCATGAGAAACGGTCTTAAGGGAAACAAAATTATGTTTTAAGGGAAATAAATTTGAAGATTTTGTGTTTCAAGAGTAATTGTCTCAAGGGAGACAAAATTTGTTTTAGGGGAAATAAATTCAAAGATTTTGTTTCAAGGGAAACTGTCTCAAGATAGACGAAATTTGTTTTAAGAGAAACTGTCTCAAGAGAGACAAAACTTAGTTCCAAAAGCAACTGTCTCAAGGGAGACGAAATTTGTTTCAAAGAAAACATATTCAAATATTTTGTTTCAAGGGAAATTGTCTCAAGAGAGACAAAATTTATTTCAAGGGAAACTGTCTCAAGAGAGACAAAATTTTGTTTCAAGGGAAACTATCTCAAGAGAGACGAAATTTATTTCAAGGGAAATGTTTTCAATGTTTATGTTTCAAGAGAAACTGTCTCAAGGGAGACAAAATTTGTTTTAAAAAAGCAATCTCAAGTGAGATAATCATCTGCATTAAATGAGACTGTCTCAAGCGAGACAGAATTTATATTGGAAATGTCGAATCTAAAAATGAATGTCGATCTTTCTATCTGTTGAGTTGGTTGAAGTGTAGCTTCTTGCTGCTGAGCTAAGCAACCGACATCAATCTGTAAAGGTGCTTTTGAATCGAGTATCCTTCGTCTTGAAGTCGAACTTGACTCTAAAGCTGTAAAAATTATGTACGTGGAAAGAAAATGATAGATATGATGCTCTAAAATATATGCATAAGATGCATGTAACATGAATTGGTTATATTTTATCTCCTGAAAAAGGTCTGATAATTCGTATTAGGATGTTGAATCCCCAAAGATGCCTCAATATCCAAAAATGCCCCAATATTTGATGTTGAATCTTCAAAGATACCCCAAATGTTCCTCATTTCTTGTTTCATCATTGATTCTAAGCATGAGCTTTGTGTTTGAGAGTCACATGTCATTTACCAAGATCCACTCTAGAGAGACTGTCTTGTTTGGAAAAAAAAATATTTTTCTTTCTCTTTTATGAAAATATCAATTAAAAGAGTTTCAAAAAATGTTTAATCTCAAGTTTTAAAAATATTGCCCCTATCACGGTTTTTCAATTGAGACGAATCATAAAACTAGAGTTCATCGGATATCAAAGAATTAATTATAATGTTAATCCTTCAATAAATTATAGCTATTCGACAACTGCCAAGATCCAAGCTATCTTTGGGAGATAGTCAAGTAAGGAAAGGATAAAAAGTCTCAGGTTATTGTGTTTGGTCAAAGGTTTGGCATTTGATGCTCAAAGGTTTGGCATTTGATGCTCAAATGTTTGATGGGATAGCCTGCATGCTCCTCTACTGGAAGTGTTCTTCGACTCCCAGTATTCGTGGTCACACTCGGATTGTGCGATGCCTTATCAAGGAATTTGTGTGATCGCCTCAGTTGCACAATTTTTATATTCGAGCCACCTTTTCAGGTTTTCAACTCGAACCCTCCTTTGGTTTCAAGACGCTATTAAGGATGTACGTCTTGAACCCCCCCTTTGTTATTTTTCTCTACCATGCATTAATTACATTGTTTTTTGCAAACAAAGATTAATCCTGATGGGCGGGATGAAATCTGAAGATAGTCTCTTCTGTTTAAAAATCCATGTATGATTAGAAGGGACTTTTAAGGTACGTAATGTAGGCCAGGGTTCATGGTTATGAAAGAAAATGATAAATAGGCCCAAACAAGTGTTTCAGGGTGTTGAACTAAGGATCAATTCATTCTGATGCCTTCAATCCTATCTTGCTCAATTTGAATCTGCTCATATGTGTTTCTCTGGATTTTCTCTGGATGTTCCATGATCTTCGAGTGAAGTGATTCAGAGATTCGAGAATGATCGTGTTTGATCAATCTCATAGTTTGAAGATTGATGTGCCATTTGTCTTTAGGGAATATTTGCATGTGCTTTTTGTTCCTCTTTCTTTTTGATTCTTGTTTTTTCCTTTTTTTCCTTTTGTTCTTTTGTTCTTTTTTCTCTTTGTTTTTTTGCTTCTTTTCTTTTTTCTTCTTGATTGGATCTTTGCACTTGTCATTTGGTCCACCTCGTGGTATCTCCTTTGGATTGATGTCTTCACTCATGTGAGCAGATTTCTTTTATATTTCCTCCCAGTGTGGAGGGTGATCTTTGGTTAGGGTTGAATCAGAAGAAAAATATTATAGGCTCAAAAGGGGACACAATGGATATATTTTTTCTCCTGTTGTGAAAGGATAAAGAAAGAAAGCCGTTCATCATTTCATACATGGAAGTCCTCACAAAAGAGGTATCCCCAGGGGGATAGATTTGCAGGATTAATTCTATTCACATGAAAACAATGTAATTAATGCATGATAGGATTACTTCGAATGAATTGTTTTTTGTTGCTCCTTGCTCCCAACATGTCTCAACGTTCAGGCTCCCCGCGAGATACCCCAAGTTGTTGTCTTAGAAGAATGCTCATGTTCAAATGAACAACTCGATGTTGTGGGCTTTAATGGTGTAAAAATGTCAATTTTGAGTCTAAAAAGACAATGGTGTGATCTTATTGACTCAAAGAAAGGCGTGGGTGTATCAAAAAAATAAAGATAATGTTCAAGAATTTTAAAGGGAGGTAATGTCAAAATTTGGTCTTTTTGGTAATGACCATGAGTTATTTTGGGTAAAGAATCAAGGTATTTTGTTTTGGAGTTTGAGATGGGATAAAAAAGGTCTAATCTTGCCATATGTCAAAAATCTATAATTCTTGAAGAATTAAAAGAATCCTTAATTCATTTAATATTCGAAGAACTAAAGATTAAAATTTGTTCAATTGCTTCACCTTAGAAAGTAGCATAAATTCAATCGTTTAACAGATTAAGCGAAAGATCAAAGACGTGTTCAAACAAAACAATCCTCTAAGTGCAAATGGTATATGCCATGCCCCCTTCTTCGGCAAGCGCCTTACAGGTTTCAGAGGAATGTTTGGGGCTTCTTACGTGGTAACAGCTAGCAGCTTCAACATCGTAGCCCTTAGGATATGGGGATTCTTTTCTTAGATCATCCTGGCAAGCTTTGTCCTACAATCAGCTGATTAGGCTCTTTAATGTTACAATCTTGCTTCCATGTGGTTAAATTCGCTTCATCGAGTCCTTCACGACTTAATTTCATGTTTGTGAAAATGCTTAAAATGTAGATGAAAATGCAAAAAGGCAAAAATACAAAATGCAAGAATGCACGAAATGTTCGAGGCATTGATCCAGAAAAGTGTCCATTATTATAAATAATCCTTATTCAGACAAAAATGTTTTATCTTGTAAGAGATATAAAAACAATAAAAGGTATGTTCGGACTAAATCTTCTAGACATCCATCCGAGATACTTTCTTCCATGACTCGACTGCTTCTTTGATCATCTTCTTATAACTGTCACTGTGATACATAAACTCTGATATAGATAATCCATATGTTGCTGGGACAAATTGATGTGCCCCATACTGTCTAAGTGCCAACAACGGAGCATACCCAACTGCACCTCAAAGTCCAAATAGGGTCATAGTGTCAGAATTCCCACACTTGAAAAGAACATCACTGAGGAACAACCAGGGGGCTCTCCAGGTAATATCCCGGTCCTGAAGATGAGTGAAGACTTTCATCCATTTCTCTTTTGAAGCGCCTTCATGTCATGTCATGGTGATGAACTCTCTCAAAGGTGAATACGTAGTGCTAAATCTATAGTAGGCAACCCCATTAGTATTCCAGAAGTGGATGTGAATCCCGACTTGAAGGAACTGAACACATCCAATGAATCTACCTCCGCCAGCTCTTCGGTAATGGTTGAGAGACCAAAAGGTCTCGGCTGAGATGGTCGGTGCTGGGTTGACTCGTTTCGGAAGTTGCTCAAACAGTTCCACCACGGCTGCGTCAATGCATCCCAAAACCTTTGGAAAGATGATCAAGCCATCCAGACCTAGTGCAAAAATGTTTATAGTCTTCCATTCATCAGGGTGGTCCTTCATTAGTTCCCTTATGTGGATCCACTCAATTCATTGCCCGTTACCTTTGTTTCGGAGTCAGTCAGTCACCCATTTTTCATCAACTCCTGCAATCTTAGCCAGTCCGTTCTTGAAAGGCTGACTCTTGATGTGTTTGATGTAGGCTCGCTCCAGTTTAATGCTTTCACAGTGCAATAGTGTAGTATACTCCTCGATGGTAGGTACCATGTCCTCCTGGTTAAAAGTGAAGCAACTGTATCCCAGGTTCCAAAATTGAACCAAGACTCTGATTAAGGGCTCATCGATCTTAACATGAAGTAAAAATGCAATGTCACCATACCGCTGACTGAACTTCTGTTTCCGATCATTCTCAGATGTCTCGAAGTTCTTGCACATTATTCTGTTTTAGGCTGATAGAGGCGTAGCTAACCAGCTCTGACACATAGCTTCCTTGAAGACTGTCTCCCTTTTCCTTCTGAGTCTTCTCGGACCATAGTCGTACCTCGGGGTTTTTAATCTCTTGTATTACAACACCTTTGTCCATGGATTCAGATTATTCGAGTTTTAACAAACACGTTTTAGTGGATCAATGACCTCTTTTATGATGCAAGTGATGAAAATAAAATAAAATAAAATAAAGATGAAAAGAGTTAGTGAGGTGAAAAAAAATAATCAAAAACGATCATAAAAATGAAAGTCCTACCCCACATGATATCTACCCCACATGCTTATTATTCCTACCCGGATATGATCTCTATCCCGCATGCTACTTTCAAACAAATCCTAACCGCATAAATTTCTAGTTCGCATGCTTTGAACAGAAAGTAAACTAGGAAATAATTTCGGCATCCTAGGGTTTGGAATGAGGTTTTGGGTGGGCTCTAACTCCTTGTAGTTTCCCGGTTTAGGTTCTAAAAAAGGTACCCGAGTTATCCTTGCCGGTGCCCCATTGGGCTTGCCAGACCCTTAGTTCTAAACCCATCACATGCTTGTGTGGACTAAGTTAAACTCGGGAGGATACATTCCCTTATGCCCATACGGAGAATAAATTCACACGAAGGCATAAGGTATATGAATCCCGAAGGTTACTTGCTAGGCCCATACGGAAAATAAATTCACACGAAGGCGTCGCTTTCACCCCCACTTAAATAAGGTTTGGAGCTCGGGTATAGAGCCTTTAGATGAAAAAGTTTAGAAAGCTGAAATCATTAGAAAACAGTCAGTACAACTATTTACTCGAAAATGTAATCAAAAGTAAGTAATAAGGATCGAAAAATTACCTTAAAATTCAAACTTACCCTTTTCGTTTAAAAGACAACTGAAAATTACCTTAGCCTGACTCACTTACCTGTCCCCAGTGGAGTCGCCAAGCTGTCGCAACCGTCTTTCAGTTGGGCCCCGGAATTGGGTTTCGACTTAAAAAAATGTGGATTGGAGTCGCCACCGATCATTTATTTAAAAATAAATGGGTTGATCGGATACCCTATTTTTTACCTGATCTGCGTCTTACCAGAAATATGTCGGGCTCGGGAGTCGGTTACGGTCAAGGAAGGATTAGCACCCTTGAACCGCCCTTTCGGTACTACGTAATTTCCAGTTGTCTTAATTAAGAAAAATAACAAGTTAAATTAAAAGGTAAAGTTTCGACCCCAATTACTTACCCTTAATTGATTTGAAAATATCCTTAAAAAATCGAGAAATGTGTTAGATAAACAAGGTAAAGAAAACAGATAAGATAAAAGGGAAAAATAAAAAAAATAAAATAAAATAAATAAGATAAAGAAAAAAAATAGTAAAGTAATAATTATATATAGTAATATTTGAAAAAAGAAATATATATATATATATATATATATACATCAAAGTATTAATAAAATAAATAAGCTATATATATACACCAAATATTTAAAAATAGAAAAGCTACCCTCTCACTTCACCGAAAGTGAGGGGCTTTAGTCAGAAATAAGACAAAAATGAGTCCTCTAGGTTAGTAATATATAATATAATGTTTAATAATAATAATGATAAAGACACAAGGTTTTTTTTAAAAATAATATAATAATAATAAATAAAAAACGAAAATAATATATATATATATATATATATATATATATATAAGTTATAAGATATATTACGTAAATAAAAAATAATAATCAAATAAAAATAATTAAGAATATATATATATTAATAATAGGTATATAAATAAACTATTAAAAGTATAAAAAATATATGACTAGATAAAGATAATTACAATATATATAGTAATAATAGACTTATAAGTAGAATATTAAAGAAATGTATATATATAATAATAATAAAATATAGTAAAAGAATGAGAATAATCTAAAATATATATATATACATATAATAATAATAACATGAATAATAAAAATAAATGAATAAAATATCCATATAATAAATAAAGGGACTAATATAGATTTTTAAAAAGCTCTTCCCCTTTTTTAACCGAAAATCAAACCGGTTTTTCAAAATAAGCCTCGGGGTAGATCTAGGTTCGAAACTTCGAAACCCTACCCATTTTGGTCATCGACGCAACCCACGTTTTGGATTATTCGAACCAAATCTCAAGAAAAATAAAGTGCACATGCAAAAGAAAGAAAAAAGAAAATGCTACCTTTTATTTCCTTTTCGAATTCTTTACAATAGCTTTGCCTTTGTATCTTCCCGTGCTTTCCTCTATGTTTTGGGTGTAAATTGTGTGTTACAATGGTGAGTTACAATGGCTATTTATAGTGCTTGTGGATCATATCTTTAGGAATTTAAATCTTAGTAGAACTCTATCCTATTTTTAGGAGTTTGAATCCTAGCAAACTTTTATCCTATTTTTAGGAGTTTAAATCCTAGTAGGACGAAAATGTGTGTTGACAATAATAATAATAAATTATTTTGAGCAAGCACATTTGATCCGTTTGTCAAGCTATTTATCTTTGATCATTTATATTCTTTTAGGTCATGAGCTCTAAACCTACTAGAACATCTATCCTTCCTTCCCCTAGAGTCTCTCTTTCCCCTCCCCTATAGGTATAATTATGATTAGATTTAAAATTTGTCAAAAAACTAATAAATTATTTTTGAATAAATTAAATGATCTCATTGATAAAAAGATACTACATTGTAATCACCACTATTCAATAATAATAATAATAAATTATTTTCATTTAATTTGAACAAAAATAATGAATATATATATTAACTTGTATAATAAATAAGCGTGAAGGTGTTACGGTTGCATGACGAGAAATAGAGTTAAAAAGAGGGTCAAATTAAGAAATAGTCAAACAATTAAACGGGCAGTCCTTTAGGACGTTGCATGTTAAAAATAGTGTTAGAAGCATAGGATCAAAAGATTTATAAATTATTATTTTAAATTCTGCCATGATATTTCCATCCAACTTCATATGAAACATCACCGCAGTTTTACATTTTCTTCCTTAAGAACTTCATCTATATATTTTTGTCTTGTACAACACGTACCCTCAAAACACGCTGTACGCCAACCCCATAAAAGCAAAAATACCCCTTCACGAAGACCATTAACCAAACCAAACTCCAAAAGGAAAAAGAAAAAAAACAAGAAGAAGAAGATCGAAGGAAGAGAAGAAACCATTTAATCATTGGTTTTGTTGAGGTTCAATGTCGACGGATTTAGAGTCTTCAGATGAGTTGCAAGGGTTGTTGTTGCTGATGTCGGACTCGGACATGACAGCCGCGGCTCAACAGCTGATGCAACTTAGCGATGAAGATAACAACAGCTGCTGCAGCAGCAGCAGTGATGGCAACAACAACAAGATGAAGAAAATCAAAGGAAAGATGACAAAGAGCGAGGGGTGCTTTAGACAAAGTCAATGTGAGATAACTTGTGGAACATTCGAAGAAATTTTTGGGAAAGAAGAGATTTCGAGACCAACCAAGAAGAGGAAGTATCGGTTCATTGAAAGTATTTACAAGGAGACAAAGTCTGTGAAGGTTAGCTATGGCAATAATTTATGGTCTTGAACAAAACCCTAGTGGGTTCTTTTCTCTAGAAATATTATCAAATTTCTGTAAAGAGGAATTAGTTATTTTGTTTTTAGAAGGGAAAAATGAAAATGAAGACTTGTTTATTTTCCCTTGTTCGTTAGGGGTAGAACTAAGCTTTTTGATCAGTGTTTTGTTCTGGGTTTGCCTCATTAATCAGTAATCACGACCATGAAGCTTGATGATCAACAGAGTTAATTTGGTAAAGAATCTTTAGTGGGATTGAAAAATTTCTATAGTTTTAATTTGTTGCTGGGTCAAGGGTGCTTTTTAGATAGAAAGTTGAGCACGGTTTGGCCATGGCTGCCATTTTCCTTTCATCTGCAATGCAAATTCGCCTGCTATGTTTATATCTGTAATATGAAGAGCTCAACGTGGCTAAAACCCAAAATTGCTGTAGTGGGAGCTACAGCTACACTAGTAGCAATGTGCGTGGCTGGGTTTATTTGCAGTGCAGGTTGAGGTAGCTTATTTCTCTATATTAATTTGCTTTTGTCTTAGAACTAGAAAACGTGTGGAAAACTATATCCTTTGTATAAGCAGACAACAAATTAAGACATTAACACTCTCTATTCGCTTGCTTTACCATAAAATTCTTCTTCGTTATCTCTCTCATTCTCATTTTAATTGTCTAATAAATATACTAACCTTCATTTACATTCACTTGTTATTTGGATGAGGAAAAAATGTTAAAATTAAATTTATCTTTATTTGGTATACATTCATATTTAATACATCTCTTGAAATGAATTTTTTCAATTTTTTAATTTTTCGAGTTATTCAAGTCAACTCAGTTTTTTCTTTTTTTAAATTTCGAATTTGAGTCAAATTTAAACTTGTAATGTAACACCCAAAATCGACCCAAAATCTTTGTTGGGTTCGATAGTGTCACATTTGGACTACTAGAGTGACCCATAAAATTTCTTCAAAATTATTTTTCAAAAAAAAAAGGTGAACTAACTATTTACTATTTAGTCGATCATCTAGTATTTTTTAATTATGGTTTTGTCACCCAACTATTTTTTCTTAAAAACAATGTCTAACATTACGTTTTGTTTCTGTTTTGATCTCTTTGTTAAAAAAAAACTAACGATTTACAAGTAGTGTTAATTTTTTAACGACAACCGATCAAAACATAAACAAAACCTAACATTAAGTATAATTTAAAAAAATAGTTGAGTGACCAAAACAAAAGCAAAGTAATAGGTGGATGACTAAATAGGTAGTTTATCCCAAAAATAAGTTAACACAAAATTAATTAATTAATAATACATATGAATTAAAATGGCTTGAACAACTAGGGATGGGCATAGGTCGGGTTCGGGTTTTTGGTCCACCCGACCCGAAAACAAAGGAGCCTCCACCCGAGGCCCGACCCGAAATAAAAAAATATTTTTATTCAATAAAAATAGTGACTTAATTGAAAAAAATTATATATAGAGGGGTATTATTATAATTATTCCTAAATATATAATGTAAAATTATATATTTTTTCGGGTCGGGTCAGATATTTTTCACCTTAAACCCGACCCGAACCCAATTTTTTTTTAAAAAAAATCCAACCCGATCGGGTCGGAACCCGTCGGGTTCGGGTTGAGTGCCCATCCCTATGTACAACTTAAGCTCTACGAATAAATAATTATATAAAAATATCAAGAATACCCAAATGAGTTTACATATACATATTGTTAAAGAAGGATTATAAGTAGGGACGAATGCATGATTTCAAGTTAGGGGAAGTGAACATATAAAATTAAGTATGTGAGAAGTTATAAATTTTTAGGGGGCAAAAACATATATTCAATAATAAATACAAGAAAATATCTAAAATATATAGGAATTTGAAATTTTTAGGGGAACGGCCGCCCCATCCGTCATCCTCTAGGTCCATCACTGGTTCTACGAATAATACATGTCAAATTAAATTGAATTAGTACAATATTTAGAAACAACATTTGTTGGAACTCTAACAAGAATGTTGATCTATGGACTTAAATGGAACAAAAAATCTAATCACATGCGATGAGATAACATCAATAACACAATCATTGTCAATCATTCAAATTCATTTCTTTTTAATTAAAATGATACTGGAAGCTTTTGTGATCAATGTAGATATAATCTTTTTCTCTATAGAGATAATAACACCAAATCTTTAACTTAAAGATCATTGATATGTTAATTTATTGTTAAAATTTTAAACACAAATAATCATTAAAGTATGCTGAAATGATTTTTTATCACTAAAATTTTAAAAATTACAAAATGGTTATTGAACTTTTCAAATAAATATAAAATAGTCATTAAACTTATCAAAATATTACAAAATAGTATTTAAACTTATCCAAATTTATCACTATTTTATAATACACAGTGACCATTTCATAACCTCTAAAACTTTAATGGCTAAAAAATCATTTCAATATACTTTAGTGACCATTTGCATACTTTACCCAATCAAAAATGTGAAGAAATGATAAAACGAATGAAACGTGGACTCCACGCGACAACCATTCAAAAAGGCTCCCATTCTTATCCATTTCGGCGCGAAAATTTCAATTTTCCCAAACCAAAATCGAATCACGAGGGAAACCCAATCGGAAAAACAAATCTAAACTCCCAAATTTTAAAACCATTTGTTGTTTCTTTGATCACCCTATATAAGTCAGGCTTATGGTAACTCTTTTTCTGCAAGCCTGAAACCTGTTCGACGAAATTACTTAGAGAAAAAAGAGAGAAGGATTAACAATGTATGTGATTAAGAGAGACGGGAGGCAAGAGACAGTTCATTTTGATAAGATAACGGCGCGGTTGAAGAAGTTGAGCTATGGACTCAGTATCGACCACTGTGATCCAGTCCTTGTGGCTCAGAAGGTCTGCACTGGTGTTTACAAAGGGGTTACTACCAGCCAGTTTGACGAATTGGCTGTTGAAACCGCCGCCGCCATGACCGCTAACCACCCTGATTATGCTTTCGTAAGTTTTTTTTCTTTGGATTAACAATATTAAAAAAACATGTGGAACTTTTACTAATTAATATGTGTAATCACCATTTTTACTTCTCCATTCCAACAGCTCCACATTGCATTTCCAGCAGCTGCAACAGCCCCTCCACACAGCATTTCCAGTAGCTTCCAGCGACAGTTGCCCATCCACGTTGAAGCTATAGGGTGAGTCACCACCATAGTTTGGTGACTCACCGAACTCCCCCCCTTATTACCCGGTCCATGGAGAGCTTTGTGGTGGCTATAAAAGCCACCACCGAGCCTGCAAAAAAAAAAGGAAGGGAGGAGGAGAATCAACCAAACCTGCGAAAGAGACGAAAAAAATGAGATATCCAACAGCAACCAAACTACCAAAATATCGAAACAAAAAAATACCAGAAGCCTTACCAAAGAAGCTGCGACGCCACCGGAGTCCATACGCAACCGTAGAAACAAAAATACCGAATGTATTTTTTGTAGATCTATGTAAATAAAAGGTGTTTTGTGGGAAAAGGGGTTTAGATTCGGTATTAGATCGTCTCGATCTATGTTTTTAGAGATTTTAGTATTTTCCGACCGCCTTAGTATTTTCTGACCGCCGGTGACGGTGGCCGACGGTAGGGTTGACGACGATGATCAGCGTCGGATTCCCTCCGGCGAGGGAACAGAGAGAATTATCATCTCTCTCAAATATAGAGAGAATGAGAAATTAGAAATGAATAAAATGGACTTAATATCATCTATAATAGGGTTTAAATACCCTCACCAAAACGACGTAGTTTTGGTGAGGGTCTTTGGGTAATTTCAAATATGGTTTAATCCTTCCCGCCACCTTGTAACTTTGTAACCTTACATTTTAGTCACTTAAATAAAACTTCGAACATTTTAAATTAGTCTCTTAATTTTATTTAACTTATAATTTAGTTATTAACATAATATATATATATATTAGACTATTAACCGATTTAGTACTTTAATTTTAATAATTAATATTTTAATCCCAAAAGCATGTTTTAATTTATTTTAATTTAATATTCAAATTTAAGTATATGTTTATTTTAGTCACTAAATTTATAAATAGGTAAAATATCATGTTTAGCCCCTGTATTATTAAATAATTAATTGTGAATTAGGTTATTTAATTTTAATATGTTATAATTTAGCCATTTTCATTTATTTTAATTACAAGTTTTATTACTTTTATGTTTTAATATTATTGTTTTAATTTTATTTATTTTAGTCACTATTTAGTTATATTTTAATTTAAATATTAATTATTAATATTAATATATATTATAAATTATTTTAATCTTGTTTTAATATTTATTTATTTTTCAATATTAAGAAAGGACAGTCTTAAAACAACTGAATGTCCATTTTATGATATTTTTAAATAAATAAATATATTATTTTTATAAATTATATATATATATATATATATATAATTATTATAAAACTGTTTTAATTATTTATTTATGTTTTAATATTGAAGAAAAGAGCTGTCTTAAGGCACCTAGAAGTCCTTTTATGATATTTCTAAATAAATAAATATCTTATTTATAAATATAAATTAATAAATTTTATTAAAATTATAGTATTATTTTTGAAATAACAAGATTATAAATTAAATATATCTTTGAATTTTTAAAATTCTAATAATAGAGACAATTTATAATTAATAAGTACCAATTTTGGGCATTATAGGGGTGCTAATACTTCCCTAAATGTAAACGACCACGAATCCTTTCTTTACTAAAATTTTTGGTTATACGCAGATCAGTTTATCTTTTAAATTATGTTTTCTTAAAAATTATTTTAAAAGATAATTTTTAGGTATTTGATCTACCTAACCCAAAAAGGTCAATGGCGACTCCCAAAACATTTTTAAATCAAAATCATTTTTTATCCACATTATTTTTCCCGCCAAGTAAAAAATTCGTGCCCGGACGAAAACCGGTTACGATAGCTTGGTGACTCCACTGGGGTCTGGTCATGCTTTGAAATTAATTATAAATTGTCTCTATTAATTAGAAAAAAATTCATATATTTAATTTATAATTCTTTCTTTTCAAAATTTTTATATATACTTATTATTTTCATAATATTTATATGTATATTATTTTATTTTCAAGTATTAAATTTTATTTATTTGTTTGTCAGAGGTTTGAACATTTCTCCTCACACACAACACTTGCATTGCATAACATAAGCTTTCTAATCAAGCTTGTCCCTTTTTAAGTGGGAGTGAAAGCGACGTCTTCGTGAGAATTTATTCTCCGTGTCAGACCTAGCAAGTAGCTTTCGGGGTCCATATGCTCTATGTCTTCGTGAGAATTTATTCTCCGTGTCAGGCATAGAGAAATGTGTCCCCTCGAATTGAACTCGATCCGTTTAAAGTCTGTAGTGGACTAGGATTGAGGGTTGGCAACCCAAGGGGGCATCAACAAGGACAGTTCGAGTACCTTTACTCCTAGAACTGAAACTTTGCATATAATAAACCCTAGAAACTCTCCCGATCTGAAACCATGCCGAAATTTTGTCCAAAATAGGTGTACACAAAGGAGAAATAAGTTCTAACTTTTGTTTTTTATTGATTTTTTTTCATGAATAAATGCATGTGAATTGGTAATCATGTGGTTAGGTTAATTTTTCCAAACAAAGCATTGAACTAGAAAACATGAGGTTAGGATTTATATACCATGATAGATAAGATTTTTTCCTCTTTTTATTAATTGGTACTAACCAGTTTATTTTTTTCCTTTCTCATTTTTATTTTACATTACTCTAACCTGTTTACATTGATTTGTTTTGTTTGAATTGCATGATCATGACATAACCAAAAGGTGTTTACTTGAAAGACTGTTCATCAAATTGGAAAGAAATCGTAAATGGACAAAAAGTTTTATGATCAAACAAAATATGATGCGGCCAAGGAAAGACATCCTGAGGAAACTCTGAGGATAAAAGCAAGCAATGCACACAGAGAGCCTGTTATATTAATACCAAAAGTACTCCACAAAGATCCTGCCAGATTGATACCAAAAGCAGTCTATAGTAAGAGTATCAGTCGAGACACGCAGAATAGAGGAGGTTTTTATGAAGCTCAAGCATGTTGTTTAAAGGATCAAAACAAAAAATTGAGCACAAAAATGGAAGCAATGCATGAAGATTTCCAGAAGATCAGTCAAGCCTTTCGAAATACTGGCATAGGAAACACCCCAGAAGAGTGGATCACAGGGGTCACCAAGCTGAAAAAGAACTGCAACATATATGAAGATCTTGTTCAAGAACTTCTTGGATAAAAAGGTTCTCTTACAAGGGAAAATGAGCAACTCCGAGAAATGACACAGAAGATGAAAGAGAATGTCATGGAAGAAGTTGCAGTCTAGACAAATAATATGGTTCTTAAGTGATAGATTTAACTGATTTTACAAGGAGATGAAGCAGACTGAACACTCAACTTTTTGAGCATGAATGGAAACTAACTGGGCTTTGGAAAAGTTAGGAGTGAAAGATATCCTTATATGTAAAGTTTTGTTTGATGTACCGAAACTTTTGTGTTCAATGAAATCTGTTCTAAGATGATCACTCTTGAGTAAACACCTTTTCATACATGCATTTGCATTTTGCATCTTTGCATTTTTCATTGTGCATTTATACTTTTATATTTGCTTTTGTACTATACAATTTGTATTTTTATTGTTACATTCACATATTTATATTTGCATTTACATTTGCATTTTTTACGTTTGTATTTACATTTTCATTTTTACATAATTACATTTGGTTTTAAACTATTTTACATACATTTAAACATGAGAACATGAGAGTAATTCATGGAGGATTCCATGACAGAATTTCTGAAATCAAAGTGGAGCTAACTTGGTCTTCCTAAACAAGGATAAGAACCATGAATGAGATTTTAGCAAGGGTTGGTAGAATTGAGAAACTACAAGAGCAACTTATCAAGCCTCAACAAGAGATGATTGATCAAGTAAAAAAATCCCATAATGATTCAAAAGAGCAAATGACAAAACTGATGGACCTGATAAATGTTGTACTCCATGGAGAGAAACCCTTAAAGGATCCCGCTGTGAAGGCTGTGAATAAGGTTCTGAATGATAATGATGAGTTCGATGTGATAGTGTATGATGATCAAGAACCTATCAGAGAGCATGGTAATTCAAGACAGATTCAAGATTTGGTCCCAAGGGGCAATCTAAGGAGTCTGGTGAACACTACCCCAATTATAGCTGAAATGAGCACCCAGAACCCCCTCGATAACATGAGAGCATTCAGTCGTTCAGAATGATCAAAGAAGGTGATAGCATCGCGAGCGAGAAAAACTCTGAAGGTGTTTCAAGAATCTATCTCAGACATGTACCCTCATTTGGTTAAAGGTCAATATATTACACCAAGATTGGTGAAGGTGTCACCAAAGCCTTATGCCCATTGCTATGATCAAAATAGCTTCTGTAATTTTCACTTGGGGGTATCTGGACATTCAACAGGGAATTGTTGGTCACTGTTAAAGGAAATAGAGACGCTCATCGACAAGGGAGTCTTGACACAAGAAATGATCAAGAAATGGGGGGCAAATAAGGATAAAAATCCTGGGCTAAGTACACACCCAACATTAGAGGAGTAATGATGCAGAAACAAGTGGAAGTGTTATCTACCACTGTAGTACTTTCTATTTTCAGCATCTTGTTTGAACTTGTTTTTTGTTTCTTTTCTCCGCTTTTATGCAATAAATAAATGTGTGTTGCTTTTATGGTTATGAGCAAGGAATCAATTTTTAATCTTTAGATTATTGAGTATCAAGTAGATTAAATATTCTTTTAATTTTTCAAGAATTATATATCTTTGGCAAGTGATAAAATTATACCTTCCATCCAATGCCAATTACTTGATCCTTACTAAAACCAAATTTTGACCGTACATTTATCTGAGACTCTGAAGAAATGTCTCTACCTGTTTTTGAGACACCAACTCTAGATGTTTACCTTCTCGGATAGAGTTGGTTGGTTTATGATATTACCCCTTCCACTATATATATGACCTCAAAAGTCACACATTTGACCTTCCAAATATAATGCCATCATAAAAAAAACCTCAAAAGAACCAAACTTTCAGTTATCCGTGAATTTTCCTGCAAGAAGAGATGAGATGAGGCATCATGGACCAACTTATCGAAAATGATTTCAAGTGATTGGGACATACTCAAAGAATAGGTGATTGATTGAAATAAATATATCATGCATTAATTACATTGTTTTCATGTAAATAAAGTTAATCTTGAATATTCATCCCCCCTGGAGATACCTCTTTTTACAAAGGTTTCTGTGTATGAGATGACAAACGGCATTGTTTCATTTATCCTTTTAAATATATATATATATATATATATATATATATATATATATATATATATATATATATATATATATCCTTTGTTGTCCCCACTTGAGCCTGAATGATTTTTCTTCTAATTCAACCCTAACCAAGGATCACCCTCCACATTGGGGGGAGGGGGCAAGGTAAAGGATATTGGCTCACAAGAATAAAGATTGTCAATACAGTTTTATTACGAAGACAAGTTTCCATGAAGTCAAGAAAGTTTTGAACTACAAGGTATGTCAAATATAAAGTGCTTGAATATCAATCCAATCAAGAATAATGGAAAATTTCCAAAATGCAAGAAGAAAAGGAGGTGCTCGAAGCAATTGAAGTCCTATACTCATTAGGTAAAAAAAAGGAAAAAAGGAAAAAAAAAAGAAAAAGGAAAATTGAATCAAGATGGGTGACTTATTGAGCCTCAAGTTACAAGGTTGATCAAGTACAAAAAAAAGAGCAAGAACTGCTGAAGATATGAGAAAATGGAAATGAATCCAAAATTTGGCAGTCTAGAGGGATCCAGATGATGGAAAAATCCCCAGCAAAGCAGATGCAAGTCAAGCAAGGCAAGATTAAAGGCATCAGAATTGATCCTTGGTTTAATTACCCTTAAACACTTGTTTGTGCCTTTTTATCCCTTTATTTCATAACCATGAACCCTAGCCTACGTTACATACCTGAAAAGTCCATTCTAATCATACATGGATTTCTATGTGAAAGGGACTATCTTCAGATTTCATTCCGCCTCTCAGGATTGATTTTTATTTACAATTTTTTTTAAAAAAATCTTTAATGCATGATATGAAAAATGATAAAAAAGGGGGGGTTCAAGATATAAATTTTTAAATATCATCTTGGAACCAAAGGAGGATTCGAGTTGAAAACCTGAAAAGGTGGCTCGAATATTGAATGGTGCAACAACGACATAAGAGACGATCTTAAGCTCTTAATGAAGCACTGCACATCCCAAAGACGTTCCTGATATTCTGGAATCAAGATGTATCTCTACGAGATGAGCATAACAACCATTTCTTCAAGTTAATGGAAGCCCAAAGAGACATATATGCTGAATTAACTTGAGAGACCTTACTTTACCAGAACTAACCTACACCTTAAATCAGTCAATATTTTTGACACTTGCTATAGGACTATGATTTTTGAATGATTTAAAAGTGTAGTTGATTTATTTGATATTCATTAAACTCATTGTTTATGATTTGATTCTATTGTGAACTTGAGAAGTGCATTACTTTGCAAAATTCTTTCATTCTTCGATAAAGAAAGGAGAAAAAACATTTTCAAACAGGATAGTCTCAAATGAGGAAGGTCTTTGAAGCAATTGTTGCTTATTTTACCTCTGTTGTAGAAAAAGAATGAACGAGGCCAGAATAATGAAGCACTTCACATTTTTGAAGGCAAGTGGTCCAAGAAGCCAGAAAGTCTGGAGAATTGAACTTGTGACATTCTCCTATGACATTATTAGCAGCTCATCAAGAAAGATTGTCGTTTATCTCATGCTGAGGTCGATAAGCATCACCAGACAAATTATTTTCCCCAGTCATCAATCCATGTTCTCTAGAAGATTACATCATAGAGCCATGAACAAGTCACTACCTGCACTCTGGTTATACCGTGATGCTGGCTCAAGTCTTGATACATCATTGCTACTTCTTCCATGCTGATCATTTTCCTTGCCAAGATTATATCCATTATGTTATTCAGAAGATTGCTGAACTTGAATTTGAGAACTTATGGCATTGGAACATATTCTACACTTATAGACCTTTCATACGAGGGTGTGATATATCTTGGAGCAACAGAAGGGACAGTTGCTGTAGTGACCATTGCATGAAAATGCACCAACAAAAATCTTCTAGTTCATCTTGATGATGTTTATTTCTTCCGGTAAGGTTGTTACACTGGATGTCATCGACAACAAGATTGAATCCGCCAAATCTACTCATCAATTGCTCCAACTGATCACTATTCAGTTATTGCTCATCTGTTTTCAAAAGTATTGCAAGACAATAGAAGACAACCTCTGCATCACTGATCTCAGAGAAAAGAGACATGACATAGAAACCTAGAAGTATTTCCACCTCATCTGGTTCAAGTTGAACAAATTTATTCCTTCCAACCCATACCAAATTCCATTTTCGGTATTCATTAAGAACATACTTTTGGACACTCGAAGGTGACTCATCGTCATAAGCTTCAAGAGCCTTATGAATCCTTTCTGTCAATTTGGCACTTCCTGTACATGTTTGTAAACAATTCAATTTTTTTCTCAATTGGCAGATTATGAATATAGCCCCTTTTCCGTGCAGCAGCATGAAAATACTTCGAATCTACAAATTCTGGCTCTACATCAGTACTGTGACATTTCGGTCCAAGTACCAACTGGAGCAAGTGCTAATTTCTCATAATAGAAATAAGGAGGTCCAATAGCATCTTCTGGAAGTGTTCCTTGAGTTATCTGATCGGTTTGGGGTCATTGCATAATGACTTCTTATCTTTTACTGGAAGAAGTGCGTCAGCAGCCTTAGCCATTTGAGCAGCACATATAAAACCTGTCAACTCTGCAATTGATGAATCCGGATGACATCTCTCCATGGTTATTGAAGTCTCAGCCTCTTAGTACCCCGTTTTCGTCGAGTACCAATAGTTTATTCTCCTCATTATAATTAAAATTCAGGATTTCCTCGGTATCAGAAGAACTATCAATACCTGTGAAATCGTCCTGAAAGATCGCTTCATAATCAGAGAAAAGTATATTACAGAACTAGCCTTTACTGAAAACAAGGTTCACTGTGTCAGCCTGAAATGAATTACCAAGTGATTTATACCACTTTGTCCGACCAATATCCCTCCAAATCCAGAAAATGGGCACCTCATTCAGAATGATTGAGCACTTCATAAGTTTGTGACAACATGAAGAGAATTCATCCAGTTACTTGACAACACTGTTGTTTAGTGATACCAAAATGAGAGTATTCAAGATAAACAGATTCGGGGCATGAATAATGCTACAAGTACATACAACAGTGCATTGTCAAAATTAGACCTCGTTCGGATCATGATATTCCAATCAAACCAACATTGAGAGTGAATCAGAAGCAGAATATTGAGGCATCTTGAAAGCCCATTTCAACCAGAAATAGAATATTGGGGCATTTTGAAGGCTCACGTCAGTATGAATATTTGGGCATTTTTGAAGGCTCATCTCAACAAGAATTAATGTTGAGCATACTTTTAACATCTGTATCAGCAAATATTGGGGCATTTTAAAGGTTCCTTCAGACAGATCCATGTGGGGAATTTTGAAGGCTCAGATTAACAAGAAGCAAATGTTGGGGCATGCTGAAAACCCTTTTCAATCAGAATCAAGAATGTTGATGTATCATGAATGTTTATATCAGTAAAATGTTGGGGCATGCTGAAAGCCCCTTTTAATCAGAATGAAGAATGTTGATGTATTTTGAACGTTCGTATCAGTAATTGATGGGGCATGCTGAAAGCCTATTTCAATCAGAATCAAGAATGTTGATGTATTTTGAACGTTCGTATTAGCAATTGTTGGGGTATGCTGAAGGCCCATATCATCATGTGTCAAGATCATTGACTTGAACAAATATTTCCAATGAGACATAAAGATATGAAGAATGAAAATGGTGAAGCAGTAACATTCGAGATGACTATACATAATTGCTTCGTTCATCAGGCAGTTGTATTAGGGTCCTGTTGTTGAACAAATATCTACTCAGCAAGTATGGTTTCAAATACCCAATCTTCTTAACCATGTGTCTTATGACAGTGTGTTCTTTATTAAGCTACACCATGGTTGCATGGATAAAGATGGTCCCCATGTAGACCATTCGATCCAAGGTTCAGTTCTTCAAAATCTCGGGTTTGAATTTTGCATTCTTTGTATCAGTGATGATTGAAAATATTTCTATGAGATTCCTGGCAGTTAGTTTCAACCATACTATTGAGGTTATGCAGCTATTTTTCACATCAGTTTTTGTTTACTTGATGACATTGAATAAAGAGGCTCGACTTATGTATATTGCTCTTTCCCGATATTACTGGGGTTATCATTGCCAGCCAGGCTGAACTGAAGTTTTCATCTATTTTGGTTTTATCACGTGCGATTCATCCCCAACAGCAAGAATTCCATGAACTCCCTTCGGTACATGGCTCCTATAATTGATGAGTTTTTACTTCCTACAACGCTCAGTTATAAAAGAAAACGTGATCGGTATCACATTTGCCCTTACTCGAAATGATATCAAGATCAGTTGGTATCTCCTATTCAATTCGACACTAGCATATTTTGTGAATTTGACCAATTTTTTGGTCAGTAAACACACCAGCATCTCACTTGTATTCCCATTGAGTTTTATTCTCAAGTGGTCTTGTAACGTCATACAAAAAAAATTTTGAACACTATGCAAAGAGCTTCATTGACCAGAAATTCGGGCAGAAACCACAGGAAAGGATGAATGTGTTATCAAATGTTTTATGAACCAGCGATTATGGTGCTGAACCAATGTTGCGATCATACGGTTTCCATTTATTGATCCAAGATGAAGTCTGTCTTCTTCAACCCCAAGATTAGAAGTGATATATGATGAAGATTTCTTTCCACAGAAGGAGAGCTGAAATTTTAACAACAAGAAACTATTTGAGCCAACTAAGATCAAACAATAGGTTGTTGTTAAACATCTCTACATGATATGGTTTGAGTTACTTTGTTCGAGATCTAATTAGATGTGGAGACATGAAAGGAATTAGGATAAATCTTCTTTATGATCTATTTCAAGAGTCAAATCAGAACAGACTCTACTCTCCTAATTAATCTCTGCTGAGTCAGACATATCTACATCTACATTCTTCAAAGATGATAGATTATCTTTTCAAAGATGATAGATTCTCTCTTCAAAGATGATAGATTCTCTTTTTAAAGATGATAGATTCTCTTTTTAAAGATGATAGATTCTCTTTTCAAAGATGAAAGTTTTATCGGATTTCTGCACAAGTCCAAGCAAAGAAAGTTGGTTTTATCCAAGACAAAATGGGGCATCAAAGTCATAATTCTGACTACGGCAAGAGTTCCATAAATGAAACATTTCTTCTGAGACTTTCATGAAGCAAAGAAGACACGAAGATACAAATATGCAGATTGATCAGATGATTTTTCAGAAATGAAAGCTTGATAGCATAAGTTGCTACACTCCAGAGGTAACCATGGAAATAAATGATGAGGTGAAGGAAGACCGAGTTCACCACTTTAAAAGTCAAATGAAGATTCCATCAACATTCATCCATTCATAAGAACATCATTTGCACAATAGACAATGCATTACATTGATACATTTGATTGCATTCAAACATAAGGTTTTTTTCAGATTTTCGTATGAAAAGAAGATTCATGATGGAAAATACCTTACAAGAAGAAGATAGAATTCAAAACCTCAAATGCAAGAATCATGCAAACATCTGAAGGAGAGATGGACGAAATCCACAAGAATGAGCATTATCTTGAGATTGGGGCATGTTACCCAATCAACATGTTATTTTGAAAAATAATGAGAAAACGATTTTCATAGTTTCTCATTCAATCTTTTCTAAAAATGAAATTGTTGAATAATAAGAAAATGATTTTCATAGTTTCTTACTTAGTAAACTATTTCTCACATCTGTAAGTCCTACAGTGCATGATGTTTCCAAAAAGCCTTCGGGAGCTTTTTGATGTTTTCAAAACCTTCGGGTCAGCTGTAAGCCCTACAGTGCAGAATGTTTTTTTCTTAAAACATTTCCAGAAGGGTTCATAATGAGAAGAACACATTTGAAGAAAGAAGAAGAAGTTCATAATGAGAAGAACTTGTTCAACTTTTTGCTCGAATTCATCGCTCGATGGATCAGCATTGACAGGTCGAGTTCATAATAAGAAGAACTCATCTGAAGAAGGAGAAGAAGTTCATAATAAGAAGAACTTGTTCAACTTTTTGCTTGAATTCATCACTCGATGGATCAACATTGCCGGAAGAGTTCATAATGAGAAGAACTCATCTGAAGAGGAAGAAGAAGTTCATAATGAGAAGAACTTGTTCAACTTTTTACTTGAATTCATCATTCGATGGATCAACATTGCCAGGTAGAGTTTATAATGAGAAGAACTCATCTGAAGAAGGAAGAATAAGTTCATAATGAGAAGAACTTATTCAACTTTTTGCTCGAATTCATCATTCGATAGATCAACATTGCCAGGTAGAGTTCATAATGAGAAGAACTCATCTGAAGAATGAAGAATAAGTTCATAATGAGAAAAACTTGTTCAACCTTTTGTTTGACTCCATTTCAGAAAGAGATAGAGCAGTAGAGCCATTTCCAGAAAGAGTTCATAATGAGAAGAACTCATCTGAAGAGGAAGAAGAAGTTCATAATGAGAAGAATTTGTTCGACCTTAGTTTGATTCATCACCTATGGAGTTGAATGAAAGAAGAACCTCACTTGAGGATCAACATTTTCAGAGGAAGTTTATAATGAGAAGAATTCATTTGAAGAGGAAGAAGAAGTTCATAATGAGAAGAACTTGTTCAACATTGCCTTAATTCATCACATATGAAGTTGAATCAACAACACCTCTTTTGAGGGTCAGCATTTCCAGAAGGAGTTCATAATGAGAATAACTCATCTGAAGAGGAAGAAGAAGTTCATAATGAGAAGAACTTGTTCAACTTTTTGCTAGATTTCATCACAGAAGAAGATGAAATATCATTCCCAGTAGAAGAGTTCATAATGAGAAGAACTAGTCCCAAAGAAGAAGAAATTCATAATCTGAAGAACTTATTCAACTTTTTGCTCAACTCATCATAGAGGGAAATATATCAACATCAACATTGTTCAACCATTTGTCAAATCCATCACAGAAGGAGGTGGATCGTCATTCCCAGTAGAAGAGTTCATAATGAGAAGAACTCGTCCGAAGTGAGCAAAAAGTTCATAATGAGAAGAACTTATAGCTCAGGAGTTTAAACATTTCAAGCTAAAAATGGTGTTTTTATGTCTTTGCTCCATTCCTGTTCCACAGCAACGAGCAAAGAGGGGAAGCTGTAATCACCATTTTTACCTCTCCATTCCAGCAGCTCCACGTTGCATTTCCAGCAATTTCCAGCAGCTGCAACAGCCCCTCCACACAGTATTTCCAGTAGCTTCCAGCGACAGCAGCCCATCCACGTTGAAGCTATAGGGTGAGTCACCACCATAGTTTGGTGACTCACCAAACTCCCCCCTTATTACCCGGTCCATGGAGAGCTTTGTGGTGGCTATAAAAGCCACCACCGAGCCTGCAAAAAAAAGGAAGGGAGGAGGATAATCGACCGAACTGCGAAAGAGACGAAAAAAGGAGACATCCAACAGCAACCAAACTACCAAAATATCGAAACAAAAAAAATACCAGAAGCCTTACCAAAGAAGCTGCGACGCCACCGGAGTCCATACACCACCGTAGAAACAAAAATACCGAAGGTATTTTTTTGTAGATCTATGTAAATAAAAGGTGTTTTGTGGGAAAAGGGGTTTAGATTCGGTATTAGATCGTCTCGATCTATGTTTTGAGAGATTTTAGTATTTTCCGATCGCCGGTGACGGTGGCCGGCGGTAGGGTTGATGGCGGTGATCGACGTCGGATTCCCTCCGGTGAGGGAATCCTAGAGAGGGAACAGAGAGAATTCTCATCTCTCTCAAATAGAGAGAGAATGAGAAATTAGAAATGAATAAAATGGACTTAATACCATCTGAAATAGAGTTTAAATACCCTCACCAAAACAATGTAGTTTTAGTGAGGGTCTTTGGGTAATTTTGAATATGGTTTAATTCTTCCCGCCACCTTGTAACTTTGTAACCTTATATTTTAATCACTTAAATAAAACTTCGAACATTTTAAATTAGTCTCTTAATTTTATTTAACTTATAATTTAGTCATTAACATAATATATATATATATATATAAAACTATTAACCGATTTAGTGCTTTAATTTTAATAATTAATATTTTAATCCCAAAAGCATGTTTTAATTTATTTTAATTTAATATTCGAATTTAAATATATGTTTATTTTAGTCACTAAATTTATAAATAGGTAAAATATCATGTTTAGCCCCTGTATCATTAAATAATTAATTGTGAATTAGGTTATTTAATTTTAATATGTTATAATTTAGCCATTTTCATTTATTTTAATTACAAGTTTTATTACTTTTATGTTTTAATATTATAGTTTTAATTTTATTTATTTTAGTCACTATTTAGTTATATTTTAATTTAAATATTAATTATTATTATTAATATATATTATAAATTATTTTAATCTTGTTTTAATATTTATTTATTTTTCAATATTAAGAAAGGACAGTCTTAAAACAACTGGATGTTCATTTTCTGATATTTTTAAATAAATAAATATATTATTTTTATAAATTATATATATATATATATTAATTATTATAAAACTCTTTTAATTATTTATTTATTTTTTAATATTGAAGAAAAGAGCTGTCTTAAAGCACCTAGAAGTCTTTTTCTGATATTTCTAAATAAATAAATATCTTATTTATAAATATAAATTAATAAAATTTATTAAATTTATAGTATTATTTTTGAAATAACAAGATTATAAATTTAATATATCTTTGAATTTTTAAAATTCTAATAATAGAGACAATTTATAATTAATAAGTACCAATTTTGGGCATTATAGGGGTGCTAATCCTTCCCTAAATGTAAACGACCACGAATCATTTCTTTACTAAAATTTTTGGTTATACGCAGATCAGTTTATCTTTTAAATTAGGTTTTCTTAAAAATTATTTTAAAAGATAATTTTTAGGTATTTGATCTACCTAACCCAAAAAGGTCAATGGCGACTCTCAAAATATTTTTAAATCAAAATCATTTTTTATCCACATTATTTTTCCCGTCAAGTAAAAAATTCGTGCCGGGACGAAAATCAGTTACGATAATATGTGTGATTGCAGTTGGCGGCAAGAATTGTCGTTTCAAATTTACATAAAAATACTAGGAAGTCATTCTCTGAGACGTAAGTTCTTTCCATTTCATTTAATTATCCTTATTTCTTTGTTGAAAGGGAGGCAATTGGTGTTTAGAGACTGTGGTTTATAAATGTAGGGTTAAAATCATGTACAATCATTTCAATGAGAGATCTGGACTGAAGGCTCCTTTGATTGCTGATGATGTTTGTGAAATCATCATGAAGGTAATATGGGGTATATATGTTCTTTGGGCTCGTGATCTATTTTATGCTCTTTGGGTGCCTGATCTTTTTATGCAAAGGGTTCAAAGTAATGGACAATGGTCATTATTTTGTCCTAATGAAGCTCCAGGACTGGCAGATTGCTGGGGTGAAGAATTTGAGAAGCTTTATATTCATTATGAAAGAGAGGTTAATACTGTCTTTTCTCTCATTAATGCTGTTATATTTTTTTCTACCAAGTAGATTTCATTTCTAAATGTTTTAAATATTTAGGGCAAGTCAAAGAAGGGTTGTCCAAGCACAAAAATTGTGGTTTGAGATCCTGAAATCCCAGATAGAAACTGGGACCCCTTGCATGTTATTTAAGGTGATTTGTCCAAGCAAGCTTTATATTATATGGGGTATATATGTTCCTAGTTGAGTATTGTGTTCTTAGCCCTTTGTTTCCCACACTTTTGTTACAGGATACTTGCAATAGAAAAAGCAACCAGCAAAATCTTGGCACCATTAAGTCTTCAAATTTGTGTACTGAGATAATTGAGTACACAAGTCCAACAGAAACTGCTGTTTGCAATCTGGCATCTATTGCACTACCAAGATATGTGAGGGAAAAGGTAGGTTGCATATGGTTCTTATTTTGTACATAGTTGCTCTATTTGAGTCTGCGTGTTAATTTAGTTAACCGGTTGACCTTTTATCTGCTTCAGGTGGTTCCACTGGAGTCTCATCCATCAAGGCTTGTTGGTAGTAGAGGTTCCCATAATAGATATTTTGACTTTGACAAGCTGGCAGAGGCTTGATTCTTTACCTTGCTAGTCACTCATTCATCTATTGCTAGATGATGTCTCATCCATCTTTGCGTATCACTTTGATTCTTTGTGTATCTATTGCTAGATGATGTCTCTGTTGGTGCTTGATATCACTGATATTATTTGTTAACAATGATTGTGATGCCCTTTTTTTGGGCTGTTGTGACAGGTTACTGAGATTGTTACAAGAAATCTTAACAAAATAATTGATGTAAATTACTACCCAGTTGAAACTGCCAAAAGATCAAACTTACGTCATAGGCCTATTGGTATTGGAGTTCAGGGGCTTGCAGATACTTTCATCTTACTAGGCATGACCTTTGATTCACCTGAGGTATTTTGAACACAAATCTGATATACCTTTCGAACTGAATTTGTTGTCTGATAGTTTAGTGGTTTTGAATTTCAGGCTCAGCAACTGAACAAGGACATATTTGAGACCATATATTATCATGCTCTAAAAGCTTCTTCTACTATAGCTGAGAAAGAGGGAACCTATGAGACATATAATGGGAGTCCTGTGAGTAAGGTATGTGATATTAGTATCTTTAAATGCATGCAAGTATTTTGGTTATTCCATTTCAACGTGATTGCAATATCTTGCTTACCTGTTTTGCTCGCTTTTGTTAAATTGTAGGGTATTCTTCAGCCAGATATGTGGGGTGTTACTCCTTCAAATCGGTGGGACTGGAATGCTCTTAGGGACAGCATAGCTAAGAATGGAGTGAGAAATTCACTTTTGGTAGCACCTATGTCAACTGCTTCAACTAGCCAGATCCTTGGAAACAATGAATGCTTTGAACCATATACTTCCAATATCTACAGCCGTAGAGTTCTGAGGTATATCCTGGCTTCCTCTTTACATATCTTACCATTTATTTGTTGTCCACTGCTTAAAATTATTTCTTGTTTTCATTCAGTGGGGAGTTTGTGGTGGTGAATAAGCATCTTCTTAATGACTTAACCGAGATGGGTCTTTGGACGCCTGTCATTAAGAACAAGATCATACATGCCGACGGTTCAGTTCAAAATATTCCAGAAATACCTCATGAACTGAAAGCAATATACAGGTTTGAATTTATGTTTTTCTCTTGATCTTCCTTTCAATCCTAACTCCCATTTTGCTTCCTTTCATCGTCTCTTTAGTGTGAAGTTAACATCTCTTTCTGGTTTACTAGGACTGTTTGGGAAATCAAGCAAAAAACCTTGGTTGACATGGCCGTCGATCGGGGATGCTACATAGATCAGAGCCAAAGTTTAAATATACATATGGACCAACCAAAGTTTAAATATGCCTGGTCCAAGGTATTAAAACTTGATGTTTATTTTGATTAAACAAATGTAAATGGCAGTAGTTGAATAATGGTTGCCGATTCATTGTTTTTGCTAATGCTCTTCACTCTATATATAGGGTCTCAAGACAGGAATGTATTATTTAAGATCCCGTGCTGCAGCTGATGCAATTAAATTCACCTGTTGATACATCAATGCTTACGGTAACGTGTACTTATCCATGTTGAAGTTGCATTAGCATCAAGAAAATCACTAAGTTTATGAGTTCTACTGATATTAAATTGTGCTATTTTCTGGTAATAATATAGGAAAAGCCAAAAGTAGAAGATGATGAAACAAAAATGGCACAAATGGTATGTTCCCTTACTAACCGAGAAGAGTGCATGGCTTGTGGGAGTTAGGAGTGTAGTGGTTCCTTTTTGAAGCTTGCAATAAAGGGAATTTGGTGCTCAGGATTTGGATTTTTATAATCGTAGCAATATCTAAGTCACGTGATTTCGTTGTGTAGCTTTAATTTTGATGTGTACCAATGGCAGGTTATGCATGGAAACCTACTTATTCTCATTAATTATTTTATCTAATAATAACCAATGAATTCCAAGCCTTTCTCTCTAAATGTGGGCAAAGGTTTAACAAAGCCTGAATCCTTTTACTGAAATTCTGCCTTTCAGAAATGGGCTTAGCCCATAAATCCTATTTGCTTTGAAATAGTGATTTGTTTATATATTTTTGGGTTTAATGCTATAGGAGGTTTTTAATTTAAAATAAATTAATATGGTCATCGAATTATTTTTTTTATTCAAAGTGATAAACTCAAGGAAAAGTCCAATGTGTTTAAAAAATGTATGCAAAAAATTACAAAAAAATATTTTAAAAGATTAATTTATTTGAGTTCAAAATTGAAAAGAATTTAAAGTTTTATAAGGGAGTTGATAAATAAATTAGAAAAGGTAGATTCCGAATTTAATTATTTTTCTTTAAAAAATGGAAACTAGTTTGGAGGCATTGTGGAAGTCAACTTAAAATTGAGTCATTAACATCTTTCTCATAGTGTCAATATCATTTTCTGGGCTATATATAGTTAACAGGCTATATGAGCATGGGGATATCCTACGGTACTGACTCTACTCTTGGGAAAATGGGACCAATTGTTAAAAGGGTTTCGATTTATTTATTTTTTTAGATTTATGTAATAATCAACGATGAATTAAAGTTAATGATCGAGTATTAATTTAATTAATGTCATTGTTGTTATTTTTTAGATATATGTAATAATCAACGATGAATTAAAGTTAATGATCGAGTATTAATTTAATTAATGTCATTGTTGTAATATTCAAGACGGTGTGAGTTTGAGTGTATTGTAAGATAATTACTTTCTACTTAAGAATTGGGGTCGATTCAAACTTTATGCCGACATTTAATTGAGAACAAATTACAATACTTAAATTACTTTTATTGTTCATATAAAATAAATTAGTTTTAAGATTTTTATTTTTCATATAAAAAACTTTATGCCGACATTTTTTTTGTTAAAGGAACCAACTTCAAAAATTTTAAGAAGAGATAACTTTAAAATTCTAAGCGACTAAAATAAATTATCAATTGAAAATACATTAAAAAGTTAATAATTTAACTTTTTAACATTAAACCTCTTGCAAAATTGAAGGAAAAAGGATATAAATATTAATATAACCCATCAAATTTAATATAAATTTATTATAAAAGCAATCTTTTTAATCTAATTTGATTTATTTAAAATGTTATAATTCAAATTTTAAGTGACGTATAAGAATCTAACATTTTATTAAATAAATACGTTCGTTGCGCACCGAGTATGGACATAGAATTGATATTCTTTTGTCTAATGATTTTAGGACTCGATGCGCAAACAACTTGAACCGTACTTACTACCATTATTTAATCACAGTACCCATCTTAAAAATACCATAATTTAGTATTCTTTTTCATCTGGACAAAAAGAATCTTACATGTATTTGCAAATTGCAGGTTGGTGGGATTGGATCGACTTCTTTTTTAATATATATATATATATATATATATTGGGGTTAATGTGGTCTGAAACTGAGTTGTAACATTTCTTATTGTACCGACTTCCATGAATTTTTTGGGCACACAAGTGATGAATGCCCCTAGACATTATCATCATCATACGTTTTCACTGTTCAAATTTCGGTGCAGAGTAAATTACAATTCCATTCATGTTCTCACATAAAATAATTGCATGCTAAGTCCATATGTTTGATAAACTTGAAATTTAGCACTAATAGATTGTTAGAAACGCAACACATTGATTGCTAAAATCATTATATAATAATTAATACTTGATTCAAGCACCTTAACTCTTACGTACATATATCATCTAATGATTTATTTAATAAATGATGCATTTTGTTTTGGGTTGGAACAATAAAATAATGATTATAGACGATGACATAGCTTTAAAAAAGTAGCGTTCTTGTTTAATCTAACAATTTATTCCATTTTATCCAAATTCCAAATTATAATAATGTGTTCCACTCACATTTGGTTATTTGCACAAGGAACCCCCCACTAGTTGTTCTTTTCAAAGCAACCCTCCAGTTTTAATTAATGACAATTAATTTCTTCCACTTGTTAATTATATACGGGCATACCTTCTTATATATATATAAAACTACTATTATATATTATCATAACTGTAAAGAATGGTGTATTTTTAAAATTTCTAGAAATATGATTACAATTATATAATAAGAAATATACATATGATTTTATGTTAAGAGGCATAGTTTTAAAATTTTAAAAGGAACGACTTATAAAATTATAGGAAACAAAAATATATTATCAATAAAAAATATAAAAAAAAAATTAATTATATAGCAACGTAAAATTTTCAGAAAGTAACCGTTCTGAAAGCAACTCTCCATTCATCCCTAATTATAAAATAACAACATGAATAATTATAAACCTCATGATTTTAAATTATATTTATTGGCCCTAAAAGAAGATATCATTTGAACATACATTTTAGTTGATATTAATTGTTTGGAATTTGATTTTGAAATTGAGTGGGCGATCATCCAATAAGATGCCAACAAATAAACATAGATGGTCAAGGGTCGGTTCATGTTCACATATCCATTTTCGAGGGAGTTAATTGAACACTATTCATGAAATGATGGCTTAAAAGAATAAAAACCAAAACAATGTCGACCGAACTCTGTTCAGACAAGTTGATGAAACTGAGGATGGTCCCACAGTCCCCACCTTATCTATTCAACTAATAACCGCGTCTTACTGATTATTATCTTTGACTTGGGTCAACATTTGACAATGCATCCAAGGCCACCACGGCCGTTCTCCCCAATCAGAAAATGCCACATCATCTATCACAAACAGTTGACATTTTTATTTTTTAAAGAACCAAAAGAGAGTGCTGAAAAACTCACTATACATTTTCCGACTCCTTTATGCTTATTTGTACTGCCAAGTTTTTTCTCCTTCAAGAAATAGGATTTGAGCACGCGGGGTTTATTGGAATTGAATAATTGGACCAAATTGAAAGGATCTAGGAATCAGTTTAACAATAATGCGAATATTTTTGCACCGAAAAATAAAGCCTTTTGCAAGTGTTCGATCTACTTAATACGAATAGAAGAAACCAAATTTCAACTTTTTCGTTTTAAAAGTTGCATTCCCATCAGAATTAAGATATATTTCTCCTCACTTAATTTATAACCCTCTAAACATCATAAATAAAAAAGTTCGAACAACAATATCCATAACATATGTGTATGTTGAACATATATTATCTTATAATTATCTCGTACTGTTCAAAAAAAGTTTTCAACTAATCAAACTTAACCTTAATAATCTAAAATAAATTCTTATTAGGCCCCAAACTCAATAAGATCCAGTGGACTTCATAGTTTCCTTTCATGTCCGCTAAAATAATAAATTCTTTTAGGAAAAAAAATCACATGACCAAAACCGGCCGGTTCAAATGTTCACTTTCACACTTAAATAAAAACTAATTTGACTTGCCTTACTCAATTTGGCCACTTGCCCTATTGTTATTTGTTTTCAAAGGAACAAAATTCGAATATTTCTTTCTTTCTTTTTTTATATAAAATTATCTGTAAGCCTATAAAAGAAGCAGCTTTTATATTACAACGGATTGTCCTTTGTTTCATGGCCAGTGTCCGACACACTTTCTCGTATAGCCTTTATAAAGACTCTTTTCTTGGTGTTGAACTGTAGGAAAAGAAAAATGGATTTGTAAATTACTGTTTTTACATTCTTTCATGTGTGAGATAAACAAAAAGGTGGCGAACAAGAAAGGGAGAGTCATCGACCAAGACAATAAAGGATTCTATATGTATCAGACGATGATGATGGGAGAAGAAGATTCGTCGTCTTCATTGATGCCATCGGAGGTTTGTAGGGAAAGGGAGATGTCGGTTATGGTATCAGCTTTGACTCGTGTCGTGGCAGGCGATGTGCCTGCAGATGATGAGGAGATTTCAGGAAATAAAAACTCGGATGGTTTTGGTTCAAGTAATATCGGACGGTGGTCTAATAATATCAATCCTTCAGTCGGATTTGGTGGGCAAAAGAGAGGAAGGGAAGAAGAGGTAGGTGGTGCTACCGGTGGTAGTGGCGGAGGGGTGGCGGTTGCGTCTGTTGCTAAATTTTGCACGCAGTTTGGCAACTTCCCACATGGAGGCTCATCTGCTGCAGCACAATTGGTCCCAACCTACGAATACAGCAGCAACGACAATTACAAAGAAGAGCCGAGGAGGAGATACAGGGGAGTGAGACAGAGGCCATGGGGCAAGTGGGCAGCTGAGATACGTGACCCTTTCAAAGCAGCTAGAGTTTGGTTAGGCACATTCGACACGGCGGAGGATGCAGCCAGGGCCTACGATGAAGCAGCTCTCCGGTTCAGAGGCAACAAAGCCAAGCTCAACTTCCCTGAAAACGTCAAACTCATAACACCTCCTCCACCCCATCAAACAACGACAAATTTCCCTATTTCTAATCCCTCAAACACCCATTTCTCCGTTCCAACAGCAACCGACCCAATCGTTCACTCTCAGTCTCATTACAAGGTCCCCAATCCTCGAGCTGCCGGAGGATACCCGGACTATTCTCAGCTTATCTTGGGTCCTTTCAACACTGATTTTCCAATACAGCAACGGCAGCAAAACCATCCCATGTATCCATACGACCAAATAATTTTGTCAGGTTCTCATGCACAATCGTCATCATTGTCTTCTTCTTCAGCACCGCCATCATATCCAATTGTTTTTCCCATCCAAACTACGGGTTATCAGCTCAACTTGGGTAACAATATCGGAGATTTGTCAGTGAATTCTTGGTCACTAGATTCTACTCATCACACTTCAACCTCTAAATAGTACATTGTCATAATTTTATTTTTGGCGTTTTTAGTCATTTTATTGCGCTATAATTGTAATTATTGTTTTTTTACTCTACTTTATTAGGGGTTCGATAGCTTATTGCGAACTTAATTGTTTTAGGAATTAGCGGTTTTCTTCTTGTTATGAAGAAGTTTCATGTCGGATGTATAAGCACATTCTACATATTAAGAAAACAGTTTAATGAAATACATTTAAAAGATACCTTCTTGATTTTGATCCCAAAGAGTTTGTCAATCAAATACAAATTTTAATTAAATTAACTTTAAAAATATATTATTAATTAAAAATATTATTTTTATGGTCGTGAGATCGAGTCACACGGTGGACAATTCATAATTGCTGGAGGTATTCCACGAAAGTTGCTCTCAACCTATCATTAGGGGCAGCCTACTACCCTACCTCCCCTTACCCCATTACATATAGGAATATGGCCAGCCAATTTATTTAAGTTTGTAGTGTTATAACAAAATGTATCACTTTATTTTTAATTGATATTAAATTTTAGATTGGATTTTAAATAATCTTTTCTTTTTGAGTTTCATACAATCTAGAAATTAGAAAACTTGAACTTTAGAGTTTAGACTGATTCTTATGAAGGAGAGTCAACTGGACCTTGGATTGTTTAGAGGGACATTGACAGGTTTCAGATCATTGTTTTTTCTTTTTGTCTACTGTGCCACGTGCGTCTAATGAAACAGTAGACAGTGTTGTGTTCCGACTATGGAGCATTGCTACAAAGCAATTGTACTTTTTTAGGCAGGGTTTTCATAATCGGATCGGTTAGCGAACCGATCATATTATCGGTTGGTTGAATCGGTCGAATCGGTCTGATCGGTCGAAAGAACGGGACGACTTCATAATTATTTAAAAAATTAAATAAAAATACTAAAAATATTTAATAAAAAATAATTTTGTATATCACAAGTCATTCAAAGCAAGTCATAATATATAAGAGTTAAAAACCATAAAATCAAGTGAAACAAAATGATTCAAATTAACTATAATATAATATTTAAGATAAAACATATTAAATAATAAATATAATTATATAACTATAATTAAAAAATAAATTTGAGGCTAAAAAAATCATAACAAAATGATATTGTTTGGTTTAATTTTTTTAAAAACAATCTCACATGGCTAAGAAACATAGAAGAACATCCCAAAAGTCTAAAAAATAAAAATATGAGAACAAAACAATCCACATGGCTAAGAAACATAGAAGAGCATCCCAACTAACTTCTATAAATAATAGAGGTAATTTGACATTCAAAATCATGGAGCCTTTTGGTGAGCATAGAGTGAACTATTCTTTCACTTCAATCAAGCTCGAATTTTAGGCTTCAATCGAGCTTCTAATTTTTTTTTGAGTTCAAGCCTTTTCGAGTTCAAGTTTCAATATTATATTTCGAGTTCGAGTTGAACTTGATAATTTTTAGTTAGTGAGTTTGAGTCGAGTTGAGCTTACTTTTAAAGTTTGAGTCAAGCTCAGCAATACTCGAGTTCGACTTGGCTCGTTTAACAAACGACGTCGTTTGGTTTAATTTTTAAAAAAAAAAACAAAATTGGCGGTTTTTTCCGGTTTTCAGCCGGTCCGGTTCGAACGGTTCAACGGTTCCGACCAGTTCACTAATAACGGTTCAACCGGTTTAGTTTGAACCGGACTAGACAACGGTTCCCGGTTGAACCGGTTGAACCGGCTGGTCCGGTCCGATTTTCAAAACAATGTTTTTAGGCATAATGAAAAAATTACATTCAACGTTTATATAAATTATTATTTTATCTTTATTTTTTAAGTATTTTATTTTTAATATTTTAATTTTTTGTCAAAATAAATCCTATTAAATGAAAATTATTAATTGTATAACGATCAATTAATGTTACTTACGTAACATTTTCATATGTATTTTATTGTGCCACATCATCTATTTAAGTGATGTACTACGTGTTACACTATTACTTTGGATAATCTATGGTATGTCACGTAATATACTATATTATCACTTTGAGTGACGTAACATATATTACATCATTAATTGAACATGTAAAAATGCCACGTTAACAATATGAGTTAATCGTTAGTTAACTGATGATTTTCATCTAACATGATATGTTTTGACCAAAATTTAAAATGACGAGATAATATACCCTACAAAATTAATAAAGACAAACAGTGACGGATCTAGAAATATTTTTGAATGTGGACACATATATACTAATAATAAAAAGTTTACATATGGAGTAGGACAAATAAAATTTCAGGGTGAACTCTATCAGTAAAATTAACAACTAATATAAAGAACTTCATATTTTTCAGGTTTGGCACTTGCCCATCCTAGCTTCCATGTACATCCACCACTATAGATAAATGATCATTTATATAAACGTGGAGGGCAACTTTTTTTTTCATTTTGCCTTTTTTTTATTAAATGTGGAGTGTGAAAGAGAGTTATTATTGCTAGAGATATTCAATCCACCGGTTTGATTAATCATTGAACGGAATTACTTAAAATTAACCATATTAATAATTTTTTTTGGAAAATAGTATAAAAATAAATACAATATTTTTATAACATTCGGTGAATCAGAAGTTATTGCAAAATCACACAGGCCCGTAAAAGAAGGTACAAATCTAATAAGCCCAAAATGATCGGGTGACCTAAGTTTTACACCAATCCCTCAAATCTTAACCGTCCATACTCTACACCCGTAAATGCGAAACCCTATCTCATAGAAACGGCTACAAACCCTAACTGCAGTCCTCTTTATAAACCCTTGTACTGCCCTTTTCGTCTCATCAGCCTCCCCATAACAAATCGCTGCTCAATGTTTTTCTCTTCTTATTCTTTCAAATTGTTGACTTGTTTGTATTTCTGTAAATTGTCTTGATTTGTTTGGTTGTAACGAAATTTGTCTATGATGATAAATCCGAAAGGCTTGTTTCTCAGAAATATTCGCAGTGGCCGCCTGAGAGCTTTCGCCTTCCGCCGGGCTTGATAGCTTCTGCTGTTTAGCTCATTCCTTGGATGTCTGAGACTCTTTTTTATCAACTCCTTGTTATTTCCATGTTTAATTTTCAAAATGACAATTCATTGTTGATGATGACAAATCTACAGGCTTGTTTCTCAAAGCATTCGCAGTGGCCGCCTAAGAGCTTTCGCCTTTCGCCGGGCTTGAGAGCTTCTGCTGCTTTAATCCTTGGATGTCTGAAACTTTAAAAAAGTTTTTTTTTTCAGAAAATAATTTTAGTTGCTTTAATCCTTAACAATATCTGAATCTTAAATCTGAGTTAAAAACATTGTAGTTTCTCCCCCAAGTAGAATTGTTAAATAAAAGTACCTATTTTGACCGTAATAATTTAATCTCTTTTAGACTCAAAAGCTATATTTTCGTGTCTTTTTTCTCCCGTTTTATGATTACATGAATCTTTGGTTGTGATTGTCGTAATATTTTTTTGTTATACAATGAGATGTACTAACAGTCCCAATTGGCTAGATAAGCTTCGCATCTCTTCTTTAACACCTTTTCTAGATCAATTGCAAAAGAGAAAATAATCTCAGTGACCGAAAATGTCTTGTAATATACGATTTTGACAAATTTTTTTTTGGATTTGCCAAAATGACCAAGTAAATCGCAATGCGATCGATAATTCGCAACGCGATCTCCGGTATCGCAAATCAGTTTCCAGATTCGCAACGATTCATTCCAAATTGTTGCGATAGTCGAAGTTCGCGTTGCGATTTATTCCAAATCGTTGCGATAGGCAAAGTTCGCGTTGCGATTCATTCCAATTCGTTGTGATAGGCGAAGTTCGCGTTGCGATTCATTCTAATTCGTTGCGATAGGCGAAGTTCGCGTTGCGATTCATTCCAAATTCGTTGCGATAGGTGAAGTTCGCGTTGTGATTCATTCAAAATTCGTTGTGATAGGCGAAGTTCGCGTTGCGATTCATTCAAAATTCGTTGCGATAGTTCAAATATTGCATTTGTTTCTTAAGATTTTTCCCTAAAAAGATAGAATTCGCGCGGACGTGTCGAAGACACGTATTACCACGACCACGACCCCGACCCGACCCGAGACGGGATGGGACGGCGGCGGCGGCGCGCGAGAGTCCCCCTTGTTCTCTATCACTCAACAAGGAAGTGGGAAAACCAAGCCTTAAATATCATTCCCAATAGTGTTTCCAATATTATGTGGGATTGCGCATTACCAACACTTGTTTCCAATACCATTATCTTCATTGTCTGTAAGAGTTTAATTTTGAAACTAAAAAAATATTTATTCGAATAAATAACTTACCCTTTGAAGACTTTGATGGAAGAAAAATATTAACCAAACAAATGCAAAGGAGACAATGATGGAAGTTTTCAACTGGGGATGCTACGAAAACTAGCTGATAATGACACAAAGGAAACATATCGAGTTGTTTGGTCATCATCTACTCTTTGCAAGTAAGTCATTTGAACACTATAAGAACCCGAATCAGAGTTAGTTTTAGCAATTACTTCATTTATGATCAAAGTCCTCAAAGGGTAAGTTATTTATTCGAATAAATATTTTTTTAGTTTCAAAATTAAACTCTTACAACAATGAAGGTAATGGTATTGGAAACAAGTGTTGGTAATGCTCAATCCCACATAGTATTGGAAACACTATTGGGAATGGTATTTAAGGCTTGGCTTTCCCACTTCCTTGTTGAGTGATAGAGAACAAGAGGGACTCGCGCGCCGTCGCCGCCGCCGCCGCCGCCGTCCCGTCCCGTCCCGTCCCGTCCCGTCCCGTCCCGTCTCTGGTCGTGGTCGTGGTCGTGGTCGTGGTAATACGTGTCTTCGACACGTCCGCGCGAATTCTATCTTTTTAAAGAAAATTCTTAAGAAGCAAATGCAATATTTGGACTATCGCAACGAATTTGGAATGAATCGCAACGCGAACTTCGCCTGTCGCAACGAATTTGGAATGAATCGCAACGCGAACTTCGCCTGTCGCAACGAATTGGAATGAATCGCAATGCGAACTTCGCCTGTCGCAACGAATTTGGAATGAATCGCAACGCGAATTTCGCCTGTCGCAACGAATTGGAATGAATCGCAATGCGAACTTCGCCTGTCGCAACGAATTGGAATGAATCGCAATGCGAACTTCGCCTGTCGCAACGAATTGGAATGAATCGCAATGCGAACTTCGCCTGTCGCAACGAATTGGAATGAATCGCAACGCGAACTTCGCCTATCGCAACGATTTGGAATGAATCGCAACGCGAACTTCGACTATCGCGTTGCGAATCTGGAAACTGATTTGCGATACCGGAGATCGCGTTGCGAATTATCGATCGGATTGCGATTTACTTAGTCATTTTGGCAAATCCAAAAAAAATTAGTCAAAATCGTATATTACAAGGCATTTTCGGTCACTGAGGTTATTTTCTCATTGCAAAAACCATATTAGATAACTTTCCCTAACAACAACAAGCTCCAAACCATGTTGATATCACAAAGTAACACTTCAGCTCAAAATCTACGTGAACCTTATGCTCGGTCGACCGATCCATTTCCAATATTACATTAAAATTGTGAAATGAAAATTTCATCAACTAGCAAATTGTATGAGTGCAATGTATCAATCAAAAAAAAAAAATAATGAAAATTTATATAAGGTAAATGTATCTACAATCGAATCGGTTGAAACTTGATCATGTGGCTCTTTGAATGCATGTGCCCCTGCTAGTTTCGGTTTGAGTAGTTATAGTATGTACATCCTCTGATTTTGGAAATGCCTTCGATAACTCAAATAAAGTCACTCCCAACCTTTGATTCAACTAAAAGCTAAAGAATTATGTTTTTTTTAAATGCTAAAGAATATCATTATAAACACTCTTGAACTTAACGTTTCTTAAAAAATTGTTGTTGACTTGTTAAAAATTTTCAAATACATCTTAATATGATTTAAAAACCATAAATAAATTGAATTGTAAAATTGTAAATTATATTTCATCATTTTCATGGTGATTTTCATTTAGAATTAAAAATCTTAATTAGATGGATCAAAATTCAATTCAAAAAGCAAAATCACAAGAATTCAATATATGAAATGAAGCTTTGAAGAAAAACATAATTGGATGAAGAAATTTTAAAAGTGGTTTAGTTTAATCTTGTAAAAGAAGCGAAGAAGATGAGAGAAAATGGAGAGGTTTTCTAGAAATTTATAGAGAATAAAATGTGTTTCGAAGATTTAGAAGTCTAGATGGTTGTCACGGCCGTCTTTCGGTTGGGTCCGGAATTGGACTTCGACTTGAATGAATTGAGTTAGAGTCGCTATCGATCTTTTTTTAAAATATTCAGGCTGATTGAACACCATCTTACCTGATCTGCGTTGTATCATAAACGTGTCGGATTCGGAAGTCGATTACGGTCAAGGAAGGATTAGCACCTTGAACCTCCCTTTCGGTACCAATTAATTTATCGGTTGTCGTTAATTGCGAAAATTGAAAATTTAAATTTAAATTCAAAAATCCGATTCGAGTTACTTACCTTTAATTGATTAAAAATTCCCCTAAAAAGTCAAGAATATTGTTAGATTACAAAAAATAACTATGAAAAAAAAATCTTTCAAAACCTATATGAATATATATATATATAATTCTGGACAAATCTACACTAAAAAATCCCAGATTCTTCACCGTATTACTGATTCATAACATTAGAAAGAAAAAAAACTAAAGCTCAACAGTTGCGAAACATGTAATTAAAAACATAAAAGACAACCTTGATCCAAGCTCTGCATGTGCATGCTATCCTCGGCCGACACATGTTCCTTAAGATCCTGCCATGAAGCTGAAGATGGCAATCCAGTGACTAACACGCGATATTCAGAACGTTTGGATGGTCCACGCCCACGACCACCACCATAACTGCCGTGACGATTTGAGGATGAACGCCCACGACCACCATGTGCAAGTTCAACCCACAAACGCTGTCCTCCAAAATCATAGCCATCACGACCACGAATAACATCTTCAGCATCTCAAGCCTCTTCAAACTCAACAAAAGCATAACCTGGAGGTCTTGGTGTAATCTTCAGGTCAATATGGACTACGGGACCATGTTTGTAAAACAAATCTTCCACTTCCCTCTCGCGAACATCAGCAGGTAGATTCCCAACATAGAGAGTTCTGCTCGAACTGCTACTCATTTTCCTTCTTTCTCTTCTCTGCGAGAGTAATGTTTCTTTTCCGGGATGGAGATCTTCGGAAATGAGATTGTTTAGGGTTTTCAAATGTAGTATTGAGCCCATTCGCACACTTACAGGCCAAGTTTCTCCTCAGACTCCATTATCCATCGGAGGGTTACTAGCTTCAAGTTCACAACAACTCCTTCCTCTCTTCCTCTATGATTATTCTCCTTTATCGAAGAATTCGTCGTTCTCCGTGGTGCTAGGAACTAAGGAGTGGTTCAGTATTGAAGGTCTGGAGTGAAAGAATGGTGGGCACTTGAGGTGTGGTTAGGGGTGTGCGATGGTGAAGAGTCACGGTGGTAGGGCGGTGGTACAATGTTATGTTGCTCGATGATTTCGAGCTATCACAGAAAAGCCATGGTCACTCTTTTTTCAATTTCTTTTTCTTTGTTTTTCATTTGTCCCCCCACTGTGCAGTAGCCAAATCCCCATTTTAAATGAAAAAAAATATGGGAAATGCTCCCTGTTTTTTCGGCATTTGTTGTACGTGGAAGAGAACCTTTGGAACGTGGGAAGTTAACCACCAGGTGATGTGATGTTGTTGGGATAGTTGGGGTTGAACATGGGCCTACAAAAATAAATAAATAAATAATAATAATAATAATAATAATAATAATAATAATAATAATAATAATAATAATAATAATAAAAATAACTAAATAATATAATAATTTTTTTTTGTAGACCCGGACAAAAACGGGTGTCTACATCTGCCCCTCTTTGCACATTTTTGTGTTAACAAGAATAGAACAAAGACAAAAAAAGATAATCAGTTTTTGTATATGATTGAGCTTCCTGGAATTGGGCCTTTGTCTTCTTCTCGGTTTAAAGATTTCGACTTGAAAATTCTTCCAGAAAGTAGTTCATTGCTGTCATCGAGCTGAATGAAATCGAACTCGATAATTTTATTGACAGATAGCCTTTCTTGCCTTGAGCTATACTGTAAATTTGATTTGTCTCTGAGTTGAATGTAATCGAACTCGAAGGTCTTTGGCAGATAACCCTTCTCGCCTTGAGTTATGTTGTAAATGATGTGCCTTGGAGCTGAGCTTAGTCGAACTCGAAGGTCTTTGGCAGATAACCCTTCTTGCCTTGAGCTATACTACAAATGATGGTGCCTTTGAGCTGAGTGGAATCAAACTCGAAGGTTTTTGATTGGGGGAAACGACGCGACTCATACGTGATAAAGAGTTCTGGTCGACTAATAGGAAGGCTGATAACACAGTTCAGATGATGCTTCAAGAGAAGTTGTCTCAAAAGAGTTAAAATTTGTTTAAAGTGAAACGATCTCAAAGATATTTGTTGTTTCATGAGAAACAGTCTCAATGGAAACAAAAATTGTTTTAAGAGAAATAAATTCAAAGATTTTGTGTTTCAAGAGAAACTGTCTCAAGGGAGACAAATTTTGTTTCAAGGGAAACAATTTCAAAGGTTTTTGTTGACAGATAACCTTTCTAGCCTTGAGTTATGCTATAAATGAGGTGCCCTCGGAGCTGAGTGTAATCGAACTCGGGGGTATTTGGTAGATAACCCTTCTCTACTTAAGTTATGCTGCAAATGATGTGCCTTTGAGTTGAGTGTAATCGAACTCAAAGGTCTTTGTTGACAGATAACCCTTTTAGCCTTGAGTTATGCTGTAAATGATGTGCCCTTGAAGCTGAATGTAATCGAACTCGAGGGTCTTTGGCAGATAACCCGTCTCAAATTAAGTTATGCTTCAAATGATGCGCCTTGGAGCTGAGCGGAGTCAAACTCGAAGGTATTTGGTTGGCAGATAACCCTTCTCGACTTAAATTATGTTGCAAATGATGTGCCTCGGAGCTGAGCGTAGTCGAACTCGAAGGTCTTTGGTGGGCACGGTTCCCTTCGTCATGAAGCTGAAACCGTGGATGGCCCAATTGGATATCCTTCGTCGTGAAGTTGAAATCCAAATATTTTTGCTGTTTCGAGGCCAATATCTTTCGCTGTGAAGTTGAAATTGACTCTGAAACTGGAAAGTTGTTTATTGACAGCCAGCCGCCCCTTCGTTGTGAAGTTGAGTTTGTGTTGTCTCGAGTCCAATATCCTTCGATGTGAAGTTGAAATTGACTCTGAATGAAACTGAAATGTTGTTTGTTGACAGTCAGTCGCCTCTTCGCTGTGAAGTTGAGCTTGTGTTATCTCGAGTCTAATATCATTTGTTGTGAAGTTGAAATTGACTCTGAATGAAACTGAAAAGTTGTTTGTTGACAGTCAGTCGCCCCTTCGCTGTGAAGTTGAGCTTGTTTTGTCTCGAGTCCAATATCCTTCGCTGTGAAGTTGAAATTGACTCTGAATGAAACTGAAAAGTTGTTTGTTGACAGTCAGTCGCCCCTTTGCTGTGAAGTTGAGTTTGTATTGTCTCGAGTCCAATATCCTTCGCCGTGAAGTTAAAATTGACTCTGAATGAAATTGAAAAGTTGTTTGTTGACAGTCAGTCGCCCATTCACTGTGAAGTTGAGCTTGTGTTGTCTCGAGTCCAATATCCTTCGTTGTGAAGTTGAAATTGACTCTGAATGAAATTGAAAAATTGTTTTTTGACAGTTGTCCCTTCGCTGTGAAGTTGAGCAACCACCATCAATTTTCTGAATGCACTTTTGAATCGAGTATCTTTCATCTTGAAGTTGAAATTTGACTCTAAAAGCTGTAAAAAATTATGTATGCTAAAAATGTGATGCTCTTAAGTATGTCTAAGATGCATTCAACATGAATGAGTTATGTTTTATCTCTTGGATTGAGTCTCGTGCTTTGTCTTCTAATATGGTCCTTGGAATCGATCGTGCCCCATTTGCTTCTCGAGCTTTGGCTTTACAGACTTTCATGTCTGAGTCTGTTCTGTTTGAAAAATGTTTTTCTCATTTTTCTCGTTTTAGGAGGGAAAATAATGAAAATTCTGTAAAATATTGTTCGCAATTGAATCAAATTGTGAACATGAGTTCAAAGTATACCAAAGGAATCAATAGCTCTTTTAATGCTTTCAGAGTTATAGCTCTTTGACAAATAATCAAGTGGGTGAGTTGGCTTTACGTTGAGCTAAGGTTTCAGCCATAAAAAATATCATTTTTTGGTTATTGCAACATGTTTTTTCTTCGGATTGGCGTTTTAATTGGAGACGGACAAAATGACGCAACTAGCATAATCAATTACTATACTTTATATTTCGGTTCTATGAAATCTTTCATTTGTTTAAGTTTTTTAAGCTGCTCTAACAAAGGTAGTGCATAAATATCGGTCTAAAAATGAAATTTCTGAGTGCTCGTGTGAAATTGACTATAACAGGTGTTCCATAACTCCCTTAGTCCATCATTACCGAAAATCTCTTGTTTAGATAAATTTGATTTAACTTGCCGTTATCTGGCTAGCTGAATCCATAAAGCTAGGGTGCTTAACCAATTGCTTTAGAGGGACAGCTTAACATTATAATCACTTTTATCAAGTTAACTAAAGGGTTCATCTCATCACAAAGTCTTCAGCCAGACAATAGCAGTGGAGCAAACACCGAATTGTCAAGTGTTCGAGCAATGTCATGGTTTGAATGTAATCTATTCATAAGGCCAGGGCTTTCAAGTTTCCTCTATAACCAATTGCCTTAGTGGAATAGCTCAGCTTTACGGTTCTAATTTCTTAAGATTGTCAAGAAGAACCTGCTATAGTCTAGGTGTTTTTGAAAGTTAAGGAATCTCATCTTTAGAGCTCAATTTCCAAACAACTGACCTAAACTGGATTTGATTACTCTACTATTCCATCTGTGAAGATCATTATTGTCATTGAATGTCTTAAACAAAAAGTATAGAAATGTCATATGCAAAAGATGCCCCATGTTGTCCGCACCTATGCACATCTAAATACCAAGCCTTTTTTCATTCTTTTATGAGAGGAGAAGGCTGTATCGACTATTGTAAGGGAAAGGTATGATGTTCAGGCTTTTCGGGGTAAAGTCCTTGTTTTAAATCATGTTACTTTGTCAAAGATCTGTAACTTTGAACCATTTATAGAGTTTCTTAATTCAGTTGATATTCAAAGAATTGCAAGTTTGCAGATGTGATTCATTGCTCGTCATCATTAAAGTAACATAAATTTATTCAAATGTCTTTACAAAAACTTGAGAAAAGATGAAAAAGAAAAAAAATGCCTCAAATGATGAAATGATCGTCTTCACTTGGATGCCCCCGCGTTGCTGAAGTCAATCTGATTCTTGTTACGCATCTTCTGTACGATTCTCTTGAATGTGAAGCAGTTCTTCATAGTGTGCCCTGGGACACCACCATGATATTTGCAATGAGCATTCTCATCATACTGTCTGGGGTATTGGGCTTCACCGGGTATGGAGACACTACGTGAGTGTCAAAAAGTTGTTGGTAAAGTTCCTTGTAAGTCATGGGAATAGGATCAAAATGTTCTCATTTTTTATGAGACATGTGAATAAAAAAGAGAAAAATAATGCGAATGTAAAGAAATGAAAATAACAAAATGCAAAATATGTTTAAATGCATAATGCATGCAATGTTCGAGGCATTGATCCAAAAAATGTGTTTGTTATTATAAATAATCCTTATTGGGGAAAAATGTTTTATCTTTTAAGAGACAAAAATATCCTGACAGCTTCTGACATGTTGACTAGTCTTCTACTTTCGTCTGTCATCGGTTGAATAACCTGTCGAACTTCTCCAGCTTCTCTGGATGAACCGTGCAAATATTGAGTTGCTTTTTGTACTGGCCCAAGAAATCTCGAATGACTGCATCTCTGGCATTTATCTTTTGTTGAACCTGTTCCCAACGAATACGTCATTGGAGCCCTCAATTGATAGGAATTATGTGAAGTTCATTTGTCTGTTTCTTGAATTCGTCAGTAATGGTCTGCAATTTCAGCTATCATTTTGCCATTGTTGTCTTTGGAGGGACTCTCAAGACCAGTAATCTTCATCTTGCCCCTGTAACCTCTGCCAGTCAGTTCTTCAAAGATAGGCTTTTATTGTGCTTGATGCAGACCCGGTTTATTCTGAGTCCTTTATAATGCAGCAGAGTGATATACTCTTCAATTGTAGGCACCACGTCTTCTGGATTGAATGTGACGCATAGTCTCCTTGTAGACTATCCTCTTCATTTTCATCTCTTGTATTACAACCCCTTTTTCATTAATGCAGATTATTCATGTTTAACAAACACGTTTTTGGTGGATCAACACCTCTTTTGAATGATGCAAATGATAAAAATAAAATGAAAGGAAACAAAAAATGAAAGGAAAAAGTTAGTGAGATAAGGATAATAATCAAAACAATAATGAAAATAAAAAACAAATCCTACTCCACATGATATCTACCCGAACATGCTTAGTATTCCTACCCGTACATGATCTCTATCTCGCAAGTTGATTTTGAACAAGTCCTAACCGCATAAATTTCTAGTTCACATGCTTTGAACATGAAATAGAGCAGGAAATAATATCGAAGCAGCCTAGGGTTTGAAATGAGGTTTTGGGGTGGGCTCTAATTCCATTTAGTCTCCCGGTTTAGGTTCTAAAAAAAGGTACCCGAATTATCCTTACTGGTGCCCCCTTGGGCTTGCCATACCCTTAGTCTTAAGCCCATTATAAGCTTATGTGGACTAAGTTAAACTCGAAAGGATACATTCCCTTATGTCTGTGCGGTGAATAAATTCACACGAAGACATAAGGTATATGAATCCCGAAGGTTAGTTGCTAGGCCTGTGCGGAAAATAAATTCTCACGAAGGGGTCACTTTCATCCCCACTTAAAAGGGTTTGGAGCTCGGGTGAATAAATTTTGAAAATATGAAATCATTAAGAAAAACGCCAGTACAACTATTTATTTGAAAATAATCAAAGGTAAATAATTGGAATTGAATAAATAAATAAAATTAAAATTTACCATTTTCGCATAAAAGACAACCGAAAAATAATTCTATCCTGACTCACTTACATGTCCTCAGTGGAGTCGCCAAGATGTCGCGGTAGTCTTTCGGTTGGGCCCGGAATTGGGCTTTGACTTGAATGAATTGGGTTAGAGTCGCCACCGATTATTTTTAAAAATATTCAGACTGATCGGACACCATCTTACCTGATCTGCGTTGTACCAGAAACGTGTCAGGTTCGGGAGTCGATTACGGTCAAGGAAAGATTAGCACCCTTGAACCGCCCTTTCGGTACTAATTAATTTATCAGTTGTCTTTAATTGCGAAAATTAAAAATTTAAATTTAAATTCAAAAATTCGATTCGAGTTACTTACCTTTAATTGATTAAAAATTCCCCTAAAAAGTCGAGAATATTATTATATTACGAAAAAAAACTATGAAAAAAAAATCTTTCAAAACCTATATGATAATATATATATATATATATATATATACATATATATATATATAATTCTGGACAAATCTACACTACAAAATCCCAGATTCTTCACCGTATTACTGATTCATAACATTAGAAAGAAAAAAACTAAAGCTCAACAGTTGCGAAACATGTAATTAAAAACATAAAAGACAACCTTGATCCACTCTTTGCATGTGCATGCTATCCTCAGCCGACACATGTTCCTTAAGATCCTGCCATGAAGCTGAAGATGGCAATCCAGTGACTAACACGGGATATTCAGAACGTTTGGATGGTCCACGCCCACGACCACCACCATAACTGCCGTGACGATCTGAGGATGAACGCCCACGACCACCATGTACAAGTTCAACCCGCAAACGCTGTCCTCCAAAATCATAGCCATCACGACCACGAATAACATCTTCAGCATCTCGAGCGTAATCTTCAGGTCAATATGGACTACGTGACCATGTTTGTAAAACAAATCTTCCACTTCCCTCTCGCGAACATCAGCAGGTAGATTCCCAAAACAGAGAGTTCTGCTCGAACCGCTACTCATTTTCCTTCTTTCTCTTCTCTGCGAGAGTAATGTTTCTTTTCCGGGATGGAGATCTTCGGAAATGAGATTGTTTAGGGTTTTTAAATGTAGTATTGAGCCCATTCGCACACTCACAGGCCAAGCTTCTCCTCAGACTCCATTATCCATCGGAGGGTTACTAGCTTCAAGTTCACAACAACTCATTCCTCTCTTCCTCTATGATTATTCTCCTTTATCGAAGAATTCGTCGTTCTCCGTGGTGCTAGGAACTAAGGAGTGGTTCAGTATTGAAGGTATGGGGTGAAAGAATGGTGTGCACTTGAGGTGTGGCTATGGGTGTGCAATGGTGAAGAGTCACGGTGGTAGGGCAGTGATACAACGTTATGTTGCTCGATGATTTCGAGCTATCACAGAAAAGCCATGGTCACTCTCTTTTAAATCTCTTTTTCTTTGTTTTTCATTTGTCCCCCACTGTGCAGTAGCCAAATCCCCATTTTAAATGAAAAAAATATGGGAAATTCTCCTTGCTTTTTCGACGTTTGTTGTACGTGTAAGAGAGCCTTTGGAACGTGGGAAGTTAACAATCACCTGATGTGGTGTTGTTGGGATAGTTGAGGTTAAACATGGGCCTGCAAAAATAAATAATAATAATAATAAATAACTAAATAATATAATAATTTTTTTAGACCCAGACAAAAATGAGTGTCTACAATTGTTAGTTAAATATTAAAGGAAAAAGAGGAGTGTTAACTAAAATTAGCTATGGACATTGGTTGAACACAAATAAAGACTTAAAAAATGAAAATGTGTGTTATAACATAACAACCTTTATTTTTTTTTGATTTAATTGCCTTTGAAGACTTAGAGTTTTTAATTTTATTTATTTATTCATATTTTTCTTGGTTAAAATACTCTCTTTTAAATTCACCAAAAATTTCATTTTGATAAAATCCACTTATTTAAAAATAGTCAATTAATACATAAAAATAATAATAAATTTTTGACTTAATTTCTATATCAATTTTTATTATATTTTTCAAAAATTAATTTTAAATTAAAAAATTTATCCGAAGAACAACCCAATACTTTAATTTTAAGATATTACATATACGGTGCATTTATGTCGTGCTTTAATTTTTAGTAAGCATGCCAAAAGTTTCTATGATCATGCATTTTCTTGCTAACTAGGTTTCAACTTATGTTATGAGCTTAGAAATTTAAGAGATTAGAAAACATGTTGAAAAAGTATGACATAATTGGAGACTGTTTGGCATTCTAGTTGCATAATTTACTTATTATGCCAAATGTAACCACCATTTTTCATACCCCAACAGAACCCTAACCTAACTATACCCTAGAGATATCATGCCTTCAGCTGTCACCGCCATTTCTCAAGCCTCCTGCAGAGATATCAACAAAACCCCGTAATATCCGGGGTATTAAAAGCATACCATCATCAACACAGTAGCACCACAATAGATCTAGGATTGTTTTTATTTGTTTTTTTAAACCTATGTAAATCGGTTATAAGAACCAAACCATGTAACAAGAGCAGGGGGCTGGCTCTCGGTTATTCAGACCAAAAATAGAAAAAAAAATATCAAATCAATACAACTAGATTTTTCAGCAATCAAACGGGTGAAGGTATTCTTATGTTAATGTGTGTTTTTTTCTTTGTTCGTTCCTAGTTCTGTGCTTAAAAAAAACGTAAATAAAATAGATATAAGGGTTGAAATTTACCTTGCTACTGGTGTTAGTCGGAGTATTTTGTCATTGGAGAGGGGAGTGTGTCGTCGGTTTTTGGTTAGGGTAGAAGAACCACCGTATATGGTGGTTGTTTGTGGTTGGGTAGTGGTCGAATAAGTTGAGAGAGGAGAGGAAAATTGGGGGTTTAAAGTTTTCTTTAGATGTTTAGTACTTCGATCGGTCGGAGTTAGGATCTTGGGGTCTCGGTCGAACTAGAACTACCACCCATGTAGGGTGGCCGAGGCAGTGAAGGCTTGAGGGTAACCACCATTTTTCATAACCCAACAGAACCCTAACCTAACTATACCCTAGAGATATCATGCCTTCAGCTGTCACCGTCATTTCCCAAGCCTCCTGCAGAGATATCAACAAAACCCCGTAATATCCGGGGTATTAAAAGCATACGATCATCAACACAATAGCACCACAGTAGATATAGGATTGTTTTTATTTGTTTTTTTATACCTATGTAAATCGGTTATAAGAACCAAACCATGTAACAAGAGCAGGGGTCTGGCTCTCAGTTATTCAGACCAAAAATAGAAAAAAAATATCAAATCAATATAACTAGATTTTTCAGCAATCAAACGGGTGAATGTATTCTTATGTTAATGTGTGTTTTTTTCTTTGTTTGTTCTTAGTTCTGTGCTTAAAAAACGTAAATAAAATAGATATAAGGGTTGAAATTTACCTTGCTACTGGTGTTAGTCGGAGTATTTTGTCATTGGAGAGGGGAGTGTGTCGTCGGTTTTTGGTTAGGGTAGAAGAACAATCGTATATGGTGGTTGTTTGTGGTTGGGTAGTGGTCGAATAAGTTGAGAGAGGAGAGGAAAATCAGGGGTTTAAAGTTTTCTTTAGATGTTTAGTACTCCGATCGGTCGGAGTTAGGATCTTGGGGTCTCGGTCGAACTAGAACGACCACCTATGTAGGGTGGCCGAGGCAGTGAAGGCTTGAGGGTGAGGGACTGTTGCCGTGGGTTGAGAGGAGAAGAAAAGGAAGAGGAGATTTAGGATTAAAAACCATGGGCAAAATGATTCTGGAAAGGGGGAAGGAATTGATATTTAAGGTTTTTTGGGTAAACCACGCTAAGGTCCCTAGACCTTTAGCGTGTTTCACGTTCTGGATACCAATTTAGGGTTAAATCATCATTTTGGTCCCTTTTGTGTAATATGATCAGCGTGTTAGTCATTTTTAGGGTTAATCATGCCTCAGGTCCTCCTAGTTTTAGCATTTTTTGCGATTTAGTCACCATTTCCTTTTATATTATTTTAATTTAGTCCACCTTTGGATGTATTATTTTTTGTTCGAGATTGGCTACTGATGTTGATGTTTTTATATTTTAGTCATATGTTTATGGTTTTATTATGATTCTGGTGCTTCTATTTGTTATTTTCTTGTTTAATGCTATAATATTTGTTTTATTAATGTTTAGGATATCAAAGTTACTTTATAATTATTTTATCACTATGTTATGAATGAATCCAAGTGTATATTATTTATTTTTACCATTAAAGTATGTTTTATGTTTTATGTTCTAGGTATTTATTTTACTTGTATTATACATTATTTTATGTACATAAGATTATATGTAGAGCTTGGTATAAATTGTTTTTTCATTTTTATTATATTTTAGAATAAATATTATGTTCTATGTTTAATATAATAATTAGAAAATATTTATATATTTATAAATTAAAATAAAGTTAAAAATAGTCTTAAAATTGTTTTTAGTCCATATGTGTATTTATATATATATATATATATATATATATATATATATATATAAATGCTTCAATGTATAATTTTTATTTCATTTAAAAGCCTCATTAGCATAACTTAACTGATTACATAATTGGATTAAGGGCAATATTTATGTATTTTAAAATATTAAGAAGGGACAGTCTTAAGACAACTAGATGTCTTTTTCCGATATTTTAAAATAAATAAATATCCCACTAGAAAAACCTAAAAAAATTGATTGCATTTAAAATTAATTAATTTTGAAGGGAAAAATGAAATATTCACTATTTTAAACTTGTCGAGACAATTCGTCTAATTTTATTAGGGATTTAGTCTCAGTATTTTTAAATAATTAAATTCCCTTATCTTTTCTAATAATATAATCATGATTAATGGGTTTAATTTATTTCTTTGGTAGAATAAAAATGATTTTAATATTGGATTCTTAGGAAAAATTATTATATTACTTTTATTTCAGTTGGAACAAGAAATATCCGTCCTAAAGTATTTTAGGGAGTATTTTCTCTTCAATTGAAAATATGAGAATATTTTTATTTTTCCTTAGAATTTTTGTATGGTTGAATTCGGAATAATGAAATCGTAATTTAAATATGTATTCGAACTCTTAGATTTCTACTATTTAGAGACAATATATAATCGATGGGTACCAATTTTGGGCATTGTGGGGGTGATTATCCTTCCCCACACGTAATCGACCCCCGAACCCTTTTTATTACTAAAAAATTGAATTTCTAGTTACACGTAGATCAGTGCATCTTTTAAAATGACATTTTTCTTTAAAACAAACTTTTTTAAAAGAAGATTTTTGGGTATTCGGCCTACCTAATCCAAAAGATCGATGGCGACTCCGAAACATTTCTTTTACAAAATCGAGTTTTCACAAAATGAGTCGAGACTCGTCGTATCGCCGAAAATCGGTTTCGATAGCTTGGCGACTCTGCTGGGAACTTAGAGGGTCAAGCCTTAAATCAATTATATATTGTCTCTATAATTAGGAATTGAGAATTCGATTTTATTTAATTTATGATTCCTTTGATTCCTTTCAATCGTTATTTAATTTTATATCTTTATATACTGTGTGTATTTGATTGATTTTCAGATGTTAAAGTCTCAGATTCGCTTTAGTTCATTTTTGTGTGGTTGTTTGTCAAAGGTTTGATAATTTCTCCTCACACATGACACTTGCATTGCATAACATAAGCTCTATACCCGAGCTCTTCCTTTTAAGTGGGAGTGAAAGCGACGTCTTCGTGAGAATTTATTCTCCGTGTCAGACCTAGCAATTAGCTTCTGAGGTTCATATGTCTTATGTCTTCGTGAGGATTTATTCTCCGTGTTAGGCATAGGGAAATGTGCCCCCTCGAATTGAACTCGATCCGCTTAAGCCTATAATGTGTGAGGATTGAGGGTCTGGCCCGCCCAAGGGGGCACCGACAAGGACAATTCGAGTACCTTTACTCTTAGAACCGAAACTCTACATGTAATAAACCGTAGAAACCCACCCGATCTAAGACCAGACCGAAACTCTGTCCATTAGTACCCAAATAAGTGTACACAAAGGAGAAATGAACTCTAACCTTTATTTTTTAAAATAATTATTTTTTATTTATTTTTATAAATGCATGTGAATTAGAAAATTATACAGTTTAAGGTTTATCTTATCTTAAGTATATGGGTTAGAAAACATGTTTGAGTAGCTATCATGATGGGTAGGTATTTTTCCAAAATTTTATTAACTCATTACTTGTACTAACTCATTTTTTTCTTTTATTTTTGCTATTTGTATTGCATAATTCAAGATTGAGGGTGTTGATCTTTAGTTAATCGTCAAATTGGAAAGCTTTCAGTAATGGAAAAAAGTATTTGAGTCAAATTGTTCAAAACTCTGAGGTACGACAATGGTCTGAAGCACTGCAAAGACTTATTGGGTTATGCTCCTGTTTCTCTTAAAAGAAATGACATCCAAGACTTATGAGACATTTGGGAAAAATGGGAGTCAAGCAAGAAACTGCAGTTTTATCAGTGTTATGGGGACATTTCTTATCTGTTGTATGTCGACATAGATGATGAGCTGCTCCGAGCCTTGATTCAATTTTGGAATCCAGGATACAATTGTTTCACTTTTAATCAAGAAGATATGGTTCCTACCATCGAAGAATATATTGCCTTGTTGCACATAGAAGAGGCTCAAGAGAATCAGATTTATTCCAAGTTCATCAAAACTCAACCCTTCAGAATCAAATTAGCAAAAATTGCAGGAGTGCGCGAGGAATGAGTGGTTGCTCGTACTAAACAAAAAGGTGAAAGCGAAGGTGTTTCTTAGACTGCTATTAAAGAAATCATTCAAATTTATCTTGACGAGAAGATACGATTTAATCTCTTTGCACTGGGTATTTATGGCTTATTCATCTTCCCGAAGGCATTGGGATATATTGAGGCTGCAGTTGTGGATTTATTTGAATAGTTTCCAAAAAAGATCAACCCTGCTCCTATGATTTTAGTAGAGACCTTCCGATCCTTGAATGCTTGTCGAAGGCTTAGAGGTGGTCGATTTTCAGGATGTGCACAACTATTATATGTCCGGATACGTAGTCATTTTTGGAAAATTGAAAAGATTTCATATCATCGGTTTAGTACCAGCTACTCGCCTTTGAGAGAATTCCTTGAGCAAGATTGACCAAAAGGAGTAACTAAAGATATGTGGATAGATGCCTTTAGAAATATGCAAGACAAAGACATCGTTTGGCTCGCTCCTTGGCAAATACAAAGTGAGCTCCTCTATAAATATGGTGACTATAATTGGGTGATGCTACATGGTTTATGGGGGAGGAATTGGGTACGCACCCCTTTTGGTTTTGAGGCAATATGATGGCCGTCAATTTGTCCTAGTCGCTGCTAGATTACACTCATCTGAGTTCGAGTTTCACGAAAACAATTATAAGAAAAACATCCTTGAGGCAGTTAGAGCATGGAAGAAGACTTTCCGTACTAGAGCTGAGGCATACAAGGTGATGTTGACGCCAGATTATGATGAGTGGAGGTATGTTAGAAAGAATGAAAATATTCCTCTACCTGACCAAAAATGAGGATGTCCATATGGAGGAAATAATTAAGATAGTCCCATCAGAGGTAGAGATCTTGAGAGTAGAGTTCAAAGCCGAGAAAGAAGGTTGGTCGAAAGAACTGGAACAGATGCGATGAGAGAAATACATGTTGAGTATTGATGAAGACTTTCATGCTGCACAATTTGTAATGGTAAAAGTGAGAAAAGAAAAAATAGAATCGGATTTAAAAGATCTAAAGAAGGATTACTACAAGCTGTAAAAATCTAGGTCCACAGTTGGGTCAAGCAGAGCGTCAGTATAATTAACCAAAGAGTTAAACGCAGAGAAAAAATTGAGTCAAAAATTTAAAGGCAAGAAACGATCGTCTACTCAAGTGCTTAGAGAAAGGGAAGCAAAAAATAGAAGAGCTTGAGCTTGATAAGAGGGAGCGGATCATAAAATATAAAACTGAGAGCCGCGAAGCTATGGAAGAATTAAAAAGGGAAAAAGATCGTGTCAAAGAACTGGAAGACGAAAAGAATAGCATTCTCAAGGGGTTCGAGGCTGAGAAGACCATCATGTTCAGAGGATTTGAACCCGAAATGAATAACATGCTTGCCGAACTTGATGTTAGAGGACAAAGAATCGAAGAGTTTGATACTGAAAGGAAGAGATGAGAATTAGAAAAGCAACACTTCAATACTACGCTTGAAGCAAGGCAAGAAATAACCAAAGGCTGGATAAAAAGGTGTGGAAACAAAAATACAGAAGTACAGAGTCTCAATCGAAGGATGCAGGAAACACATACAAGACTTGAAATGGATCTGGCTCAGTGTTGGGCTAAAAACACAGAATTCAGTGATTACATCCTACAACTTGAAGAATCCTTGTTCTGAGAAAATGTTCTCCGGGGACCAAGTGATCTTCAGGAAAGTCTTGAAGAGAATGCCTTGCTGCTAAAGTGAGTTCAACATCTGGAAAGTGCACTGCATAGTTGTCAAGTACGAATTAATAAGTTGGAGTGAAATCTTCAAGGAACTACTGAACAGTGGAAAAAGTCAAATGATTTCTATGAAGAACAAAATGCAGCCAGAAGCAACATGGTAGCCGAGGCCATAATACAGATGAGTGAAGTTGACAGATACATTGGAGAACTAGTTGTCGAATCAAAGGTCATCGAGTACCATATCAATCCAGCTTCTAAGTGTGGGAAGAAGATACTGTGGCCGATTAGTGAAATTATGGTGCTTAATAGAAGAGCTAGGTTGTATCTGTGAACTATTATATAATGAAACTTTTGTTTCAATGGAAGTTAGACTAAGCCATATCTGTAGAAATGAACTATTATGTAATGAAAACTTTTTGTTATAATGGAAGTTGTTATATGCAATTAACTTTTTGGGATCAATTCCTCTTGCATACATTCATTATTCATTGTATTTATTTATGTATGAATTTTAAATATCTTGCATTAAGACATGCATTCATTAATTAAAAACACCAAAATAATACAATAAGGTTTCCAATTGCAGTTACCTTGTCCCCTGTTAGCAACAAAGAAACACAACATCCTTACTATAATAGGAACGTGAGTAAGAAGATGGATGACAAATTGGACCGTCTCAAGCAAGAGCAGAAAGTCATGCAGGCAGAAATGAGAAGTAAATTTGAAAAGATTGAGGCCGACATTGCCAGTTCACAACTGAATATGCTGCATAAATTAGAGGACCTATTCAATAAGCATGTTGAAAAGAGTCATGCTGGAAATCCCGTCTCCTCTAAACAAGATTCCATACCCCCTCCAGGGATCACAATAGAATCTGGTCCTCCTCCTGGTTTCACACCTATACATATCTCTGCTCGCTTTTTGGTACCTCAAGAAGCTTGATCTCATGCATATGTCAGCAATGAGAATGAACAACACTAAACGGGATCCATATTCCCAAACAACTATCAGCATGTCCCAAATGTAAGGCTAGGATAATTTAATACTGAGCACCTAATCCCAGATTTGAATGAGTTAGCCGAAAAGGAGAAAGCCAATAAAGAAATAACTCAACAATTGAAGAATTTAGAAGAAAGGGTAAAATCGGTAGAAGTGGTTGAACCATTCTATGGGTCTGATGCCAGAGAGCTGAGTTTGGTCCCAGACTTGATCATCCCTATGAAGTTCAAGGTTCCTGAATTTGAAAAATACGATGGAACCATAAGCCCTTCATCTCATATCACCATGTTTTACCGAAGGATGACCGGTCATGTGCAAGATGAAAAGCTATTGATTCACTGTTTCAAGACAGTCTGAAAGGATCTGCAACCAAGTGGTACAATCAATTAACTAGGGCTCACATTAAATCATGGATAGACTTGGCAAAGGCATTTCTAGAATAGTATCATCATGTCATAGATATGGTTCCTGATTGTTGGACTCTTCATAATATGGAAAAGAGAAATAATGAGACTTTTCGACAATATGCCAAGAGATAACGTGACGTAGCCGCACATGTCCAACCCCCTTTACTCAAAAAGAAGCTGCTGTAATTTTTGTCAACACCTTGAAGGCTTCGTACTTAGGGCATTTGCTTGGAAATACCACAAAAACTTTTCTGATTTGGTTATCTCGGGGGAGCTCATTGAGAACGCTATAAAAAGTGGCAAGATCGAGGTAGTGGATGGGTCCAGTTCGAAAAAACCAGTATACTGGAAAAAAGAAAATGAGGTTAATAATACAAGTGTCTACAACAAAAATACTTCAAAAAATGTCACAATAACCAAACCAATAGCTGAAAGGAATGACACAAACATCACCATAAATGATTCTAGTGGACCTTGGAAAGAGAATAAGAGAATGTCCTTCACACCACTACCCGTACCATACTCTAAGATATACACCTCGTTATTAAAGGCGGATGTGGTGCGCCCCTATCGTTTGAATCCTCTGCAATTTCCGTACCCTCATTGGTATGACATAAATACATATTGTGATTACTACGATGGAATTGCTGGTCACTCTATTGAGAACTGTTTGGCCTTCAAAAAGGTTATACAAAATCTGATTAATACTAGGGGATTGCAATTTGACTCACCAGATGTATCGACACACCCACTACCGAATCATGGAGGTAAAGGTGTGGATGCAGTCCATGAGGATAATAGGAGAAAAGTGAAGACTGTTGTTGATGAAATCAAATCTCCTTTCAGTTGGGTATTCCAACAACTTTATCAGGCCGATATGATTCGACAAGATCCTAAGCCAAAGCTCCATGAATGTGGAAATTATTGTGAATATCACCAAGAAGAAGGACACATAATTCAACTTTACCCTGAATTTAGGGGGTTACTACAAAAGTTGATGGACAACAAGGAAATAGAATTCTTTGAGAAAGATGAGAAAAAAAGAGAAGAAGATGTTTGCACAACAGAAAATTCCAAGCCAATGCATAGAACAATCAAGCCTGTGGTCATCACTGTTATACCATCTGCAATGAATTCCGTGTCAGTGAAGCCAAAAGTTGTTATCACGACCCCTTCACCATTTCTGTTCAAAGATACCCGTAAGGTGCCTTGGAATTACACTACAAATGTTTAAATGATAAGGGAATCTGGTTCGCTAGAGGAAACAAAAGTAGCTGAAGAAAACAATAAAACACCAGGAAGCAGCTTGATGAATGAAATAGTGAGTGAAGTAGGCTACTTTACAAAAAGTGGGAGGTGCTACTCTCCCGAAACATCAAAAGAAATAGACAACGTGAAAGCAAAAGGAAAGGCTACAGCGGTACCACAAAAGATATTTGATGACGAGCCCCCACCACTAATTAATGACCCGGTAATTAAAGCACAAACACAAGAATTCTTGAAATTCTTAATACATAGTGATTACAGTGTAGTAGATCAGCTACACAAGCAACAAGCACGGATTTTGATTCTGGATCTGTTAATAAATTCATATATACATCGGAATGCTCTACTTAGAGTGCTCAATCAAACATTTGTTCCTGAGGATATAACAGTGAACAAGTTGGATCAAATTGTGGGGCATATAGCTGCGGACAATTACATAACTTTCACTGATGATGAAATTCCTGATGGTGGAATGAGATCGGTAAAATCCCTCAATATCACAACTTACTGCCATGATCATGTCTTACTAGGTGTTTTGATTTACAATGAGTCAACTCTCAATGTTATGCCTATGACCATATTACGAAGATTACCAGTGGACAGCTCACATATGAGGGCCTACCAAAATGTTGTTAGAGCCTTTGATAGAACCCTACGGGATGTGCTTGGAAAGATTGAGGTACCACTGTTGATTGGACCAACTGTCTACAATATTGATTTTGTGGTAATGGACATCAACCCATCATATAACTGCTTGCTTGGGAGACCATGGATTCATTTTGCAGGGGCAGTCCCTTCGTCCTTACATCAAAAATTGAAATTTGTGATAGATGGCCAGTTGATCAGTATTGGGGCAGAGGAAGAGATCATTGCTTCCCTGACGACTGACACCCCATACGTTGAGACCAATGAGAATGCCCTAGAGTGTTCCTTCAGAGCCTTAGAATTTGTCAATACTACTTTCATTGTTGAAGTAAACAAGATTCCTCGTCCTCGTTTATCTGATTGCACTAAGATGACTGTGCGAGAGACTCTAGGAAAAGGAGCTAAAATTGGAAAGGGTCTCGATAGATTGTTGCAGGGGACTTTACATCCCAAATTTGTCATGATGAAGAGAGACCGCTTTGGGCTGGGATTTGAGCCTGATTTTCAGCAAAGAAAGAAAGAATTAAAGAAGAGATGTGAAGTAAGAAGAGCTAGACTTAAAGAATAGAACATTCCATGGGATCATATGTATTTCTCTCCCCTAAAGAGCTCATTCAAGTTTGGAGGAGTGTACGATATGGAGCAACAGTTAGCTAGAGCAATTGATGAAGGAGAGAAGATGAAAGACAAAGACTTGTTTGACGAAGCCATGGAAGGTTTGATCATCAACATGATAACTGGGGACAACAAAGCGGGAAAATATTTGGCTAAAATCCGTCCTTGTTTCCTAGGAGAAACACTGAAAAATTGGAATGTAGAGGATCTCCATGTAGTGTTTAAGATTAATTCAGAGTAACACCCAGAACTAATCCTTATACTTGTGCCCGCGAGTATTAAGGAATCTTTTTGTAAGGGCATCTATGTTAACTCTACTTGCTTTCAATGAAAGACATATTTTTTGTTTCTCAAATGGCCATTGTTATTTACATTTTCATTCTTCATTCTTTACATTCATTTCATAAATTTTCTCTCTTCCCAAATATATATTCGATTCAATTTTTCCCTTTGTAGGTGTCATAATATCAATAGCATAAATGTTTCTGAATTTAATACTGAGATAAATTTGGAGCGGCCCATATGTCTGGAAGAAATCAATGAGTGTTAGGATGAGGTAGAATGTGATGTTCCTAACAAACTATTAAGACTGGTAGAAAATGAGGACAAACAGATCTTACCTCACCAGGAGGAGACTGAGATTATAAACTTGGGAACTGATGATGAAAAAAGAGAAGTAAAGATCGACAATGCACTTTCAGTTGAAATAAGACGAGACCTAATAGATCTACTCTGAGAATTCAAAGACATCTTTGTGTGGTCCTACCAAGATATGCCAGGGTTGAGTACAAACATAGTGGTGCACAAGCTTTCGATAAAGCCTGAGTGTAAACCAGTTCAACAAAAGCTCAGAAGAATAAGGCCAGAAATGTTGTTAAAAATTAAAGAGGAAGTGATGAAACAGATTGATGCAGGGTTTCTTCAGGTAGTAAAGTATCCAGAATGGGTCGCTAACATAGTCCCAATGCCAAAGAAAAATGGAAAAGTCTGCATGTGCGTGGATTATAGAAATCTAAACAGAGCAAGCCCAAAGGACTATTTTCCGTTGTCTCATATAGATACTCTAGTGGATAACAATGCTGGGTATTCATGGTTTTTTTTATGGATGGCTTCACTGGCTATAACCAAATCAAAATGAATACTGAAGACATGGAAAAAACCACCTTTGTGACTATATGGGACACATTTTTCTATAAAGTGATGCCATTTGGTTTGAAAAACACTGGGGTGACTTACCAAAGAGCTATGGTGACTCTTTTCCATGACATGATGCACAAAGAGATTGAAGTGTATGTGGATGACATGATTTCTAAATCCAAGACTGAAGAAGAACACATTCAAAACTTGAGGAAGCTTTTCCAAAGATTGAGAAAATATCAATTGAAACTCAATCCAACTAAATGTACCTTCGGGGTAATGTCAGGGAAACTATTGGGCTTCGTGGTTAGTCAAAGAGGAATTGAGATCGATCCGGACAAAGTAAAGGACATTCAAGATCTTTTGCCACCTCATACATAAAAAGAAGTTTGAGGTTTCCTGGGAAGGTTAAATTATATATCTCGATTCATTTCGTAATTAACTGAGAAATACGACCTAATTTTCAAATTGCTTTGAAAGAATAACCCCGAAGTTTGGAATGACGAGTGCCAAAAAACTTTTAAGATAATCAAGAAATATTTATCCAATGCTCCAATTCTGGTATCACCAGTCCCTGGTAGACCATTAATCCTTTACCTAACGGTCTTTGAGAATTCGATGGGGTGTTGCTGGGGCAGCATGACGAATCTGGAAGGAAAGAGAGAGCCATTTATTATCTGAGCAAAAAGTTCACCGATTGCGAGATTAGATACCCGCCAATTCAAAATCTATGTTGTGCTTTAGTATGGGCTACCCGGAGGCTCAGGCAATACATGATGTACCATACTACTTGGTTGATATCTAAACTTGACCATTGAAATATTTGATGGAATCACCATCTCTAACTGGTAGATTGACTAGGTGGTAGATGTTGTTATCAGAATTTGACATTGTGTATGTAAACCAAAAAGCAATCAAAGGGAGTGCTATAGCGGATTTCCTTGCAAGTCGTGCCTTGGATGATTATGAGTCCTTAAACTTTAATTTCCCGATGAAAATCTGATGTGTGTAACAACCGAGGATGAAAAAAATTTCAGATGATAAGTCTTGGAGGTTGTATTTTGATGGGGCATCCAATGCTTTAGGGCGAGGAATTGGAGTGGTACTGATTTCCCCAGAAAATGTCTATTATCCTTTTACAAGCATATTGGAGTTCTTTTGCACCAATAATATGGCAGAATATGAGCCATGGAAAGAAAAATTAAAGTGCTCAAAGTATATGGAGATTCCTCACTGGTGGTGTACCAATTGCGAGGAGAATGAGAGGCAAAGGATCCGAAATTAGTGGAATACAAAAGATTGATCCTTGAATTGGTAAAAGAATTTGAAGATGTAACTTTCAATTATCTCTCTAGAGAAGATAACCAAATGGCAGATGATTTGGCCACACTGGCTGTAATGTTTCAAGCAAGTAGAAAAGATGACATGATGCCAATTAAAATGCAAATATATAAAACCCCGACACACTGTTATAGCCTAGAAGAAGAGGTAGATAGTCGTCCATGGTATTGTGACATCTTGCAATACATCAAGCATCAAACTTACCCATAACAGGCGTCTGAGATTGATAAAAAGACAATAAGGAGAATGGTTGCTAGATATATCTTGGATGGAGAAGTTTTGTATAGAAAGGGTAGTGATCAAGTTTTGATGAGATGCGTGGATGCCCAAGAAGCAAGAAGTATACTTGAAGAGGTACATGAAGGGATATGTGGAACACATGCAAATGGGTTTTCTATGGCCAGGAAGATCATGAGATAAGCATACTATTGGGCTACTATGCATTCAGACTGCGTTGATTATGCAAGAAGATGTCACAAATGTCAAATCTATGGAGATAAGATCCATACACCTCCGTCACCTTTGCACATGATAACTGTACCATGGCCGTTTTCTATGTGGGGCATGGATGTCATTGGGGCAATTACACCAAAGGCTTCGAATAAACATCGCTTCATACTTGTGGTAATTGATTAATTCACTAAGTGGGTTGAGGCCACCTCGTATGCCAATATCACGAGATCGAAAGTTTGCAAATTCATAAAAAAAAGATAATTTGTCGGTATGGGTTGCCAGAAAGAATCATCACAGATAACGTCACCAATCTAAATAACAAAATGATGGTAGAACTTTGTGCACAATTCAAGATAAAACATTCTAATTCAGTGACCTACCGTCCAAATATGAATGGAGCAGTGTAAGCAGAAAATAAAAATATTAAGAGGATCATTACAAAGACCACTGATACTTACAGAGATTGGTACGACAAATTAGCCTTTGCTTTGTATGCATATTGAACTATAGTGCGAATATCACACCCTAATTTGTGGGATTAAAACTTTTTAGTTGAATATGGGGTTTAATGTATCAATCAAATTTTGTATTATCCTCAACCACCCCATCCTAGTCTACACCTCAACCTTCACAAACCATATTTTGTAGTATCTATTTCAATAATTATAGGAAAATGAATAACCACAAGTGGGAAAAGTTATTCAACCAGTGCAATTATTATTATTATTTTTATAATATGTATAATAAAGAACAACAAGTGGCTAAGAGCTATCCCGAATTGTGCTTTCCTTCTTAACCTGCGCCACCAAAACGCACCCGCCTACACCCTCTTATAATTCTGCACTCCGATGGTGTGCATGGAGATAATCTACTCATCACCCAATTCCCGCGACTTGCTTCGTTCTTCTACCACTGCTTCAGGATCCACCATGTCGGTTCACCCCTTCAAAATCATCCCTCTCTAGCATCCCGACACGACGTCGTGTGGTAGCCAGGTGGCTTCGACAATTATTCTTCTTCGTCTTTGTTTTGGTCGAACTCCTTATTTTCTGGAGTTCGGGGGAAGATTAAACGGATGGCGCTTATTGATTAGGTCAAGATGTTTCTTCTTTGTTATCGTTGGATTCAGACGTACAAATGGCGGGAGTATTTCCAGGTTGATCTCATGGAAAGTACCACGTATCATGCTTGTTCCTCAGGCAATATCAAAGCCGGCGAACCCATTCACACGAACAAGCGCGCCAGAGCTGTTGAGATTTTCTGTAACAAGTAGGTGGTAGATGAAGTACCATGGAAATCAGAACTACAACTACAAAAAAAACATCAACTTCTTCTTCATTAACAGCTGCTTCTGTTGTTGGCCTTAACTCTCTTGAATCTGCCATTTCCAAGAAAGGCAATGATGCGTAAAAAAAAGAAATGGTTGAAAGTTGCGTGGGAAATGAAACTTGAAATTGAGTTGAATTTGTAATAAATCACGTGGGTGGTAGATAATGAAAAGGAAGATGGGAAAACCACAATTTCAGTCATCCATTTTTGGTAATGTTTTGAACTTGTCCTGTAGTTATGATGTAGTATTGATCAAGCCATGATAATTTAAGTTAATTCAATTTAGTCCCTAATTTTAGTAATTAGATATTATATTGGCTCCACAAGTTTTTAGATTTACCAATTGTGTCCTGAAATTATTATTATTTAGATTCTAATAAATTATTTTTATGGCGAGGAAAATATTTGGAATCGATTTTGTATATTTGATGGTCTGGGTACGTGAGAGAAAAATTGAAAACTCGAAATCAAATATAATGAGTTCAGATTTGAGAAAAATGAGGTTCTGGTAGTGTATTATATTATACCTGAAAAAGGCATATTTTGGATTCTCTTCGACGTCTTGGGTCCTAATCCGAAGTTCGTTTTGCCAAATTCGCACCCAATAAGTCATTTTCCATATTTTACCTTCAGATTCAAGTTAGATTTACAATTAAGTTCATTTTTGACGTAAATTTGGTTACTTTGTATCCGAGGAATTATTGGAAGTTGATTTCAAGATCGAGGGCGTTCGAATAGATTTTAAATGATCGATCAATATTGCACAGAAATCGAGGTAATACTTTACTACCTCTTTATGCTTATTGGAATATGTTGATATTAATAAATGCATGAATAAGATAATATTGATATCATATGTGTAGTTAATTAATTTCTACACTCGATCTGAATACGATAAAAATTCGGTAACTGATTATGGTTCAGATGATTTTTATAAGAAATTGAGAGATTGTTAGAATTAAAATTACAAGTTCTGTATTTAGTAATAAATGTATCATCTTGGATCTGTAACATATAATTTATTTCATCAAAAGTATTTGGATGGCAAATTTTGAGAATACTACGGTAAGGTAAAATTACGAAAATACCTTTATGTTGTAAGATGACAAGAATTGTCCCTGGAAGTTGGTTAATAACTCTGAAAAGACATATTGATCCAGTAAAATTTCAGGTGTGCATAAGAAATGCTAGTTTTGCTTAGAAGATTTGGATAACTGGTTTTTAACCCCATAAGGGTTTGTGCAAGATGCTAGAAGTCTGTTAAGAGAATCATTTCAAGATCAGAGAATGTTCGGGAATACAATTAATCATAAGATCTCTAAATTATATTTATTTTCATTAAGAGCTAATACCAAATTTATCTGGTTAAGAAATTACGAAAATGCCCTTGAGAGGTAAAAATAGTTCGAGTTAACCCTGAATGAGAAAGTAATTTGAGGATTCATACTTAACTCGATAAATTACGGATTTAATTGTTAATATCCTATCTTTGTATAGAAAATTCCTGATAACATGTTGGTAACTTCTGAGAAGACAATTGACCTGAAAATCTCCGAGTTAAGAATAATTTATCGATAGCGCTCTTTTGACAGAATTGTACGAAATGATTGAAATAAATGATAAGTTTAAATTCGATAATAAGATCGGACAGAAGGAAATTATTGTAATACACTGAATATGTAAAATGACCAGAATATCCCTAGAATGGAAATGACCCAAGAATATCAACAAGCTGAAGAATGATTGGGTATCCTCGAGCTCTGTAATGAATGGAAAAAAACTAAAAACCAAAATGACCAAAATACCCTTATGGCCTAGACTAAGTAAATGTTTTGGATTAATTAAGGAATCTAAGTAAGTATGGGTGTTGTACTACCCTTAAAAGTTATGGAACACAACTTAAGTAAGTTGATCAACCTTAATGATATGTCAGTACCTGATATGCTCAGATATCACTTGAATGAGTGTTCGTCTACTCAAGTTTGGCTCGATGATAATTTTCGAAGTATTCAGCTCTTCTCAATTCTAGATCGCATTCAGCACTAAGGATTGGATATTTGTTCGACAAATCAACCACGAAGACCGAATTGAACTGAAAGGAAGTACAATATGTACCCAAAATTTAGAGCCGTCCAAATTAGTCTGGAAAACTCCGAAGTAATTGGAATAGATTTGACTGCTAAATGAACTAGGTAACCTCAATGACTGAGGATTATATAAGTGATTTGGATGAGTTTGGGAATGCTAATGAACTTACATGATGTATTGTCCTTCGGATCATGAACTACAAATCAAGCACGTCAACATTTCATGATATAGTGGAAGTGTGAACATGAAATAAAGACATTGAAAGATTTATTCAGCGATGATTCCGAAGATAATATATGGACTAGAATTTGTGGTATTAAAGTGTAAATACCCTGTAAGGACAATGAATTGACCAGTCGACAAGCATTAATTCTGGAAGATATTCATATGAAGTTGTTTGATAATGAAACCAATCGACATAGACTATAAATGTCCTGAACTTTCATTTCTTCTTTATCAGCTTTAGTCACGTTCTGAATAACTGATGATTCCGTCAGTTATTGAACTCTTCTAATAGTGATTCTAAATTCTGACATTCTATCGGTATACTGAAGATCCGTATTTCTCTGCATGCAAAGATTATCCAGTACATCTGAATAATATCCGTAAACTCTGGTGTGCTCCCTAATCACATGAATATTTTATTTGATTTTCGATTTGAATTCTGTTATGATATCTAACCTGGATTCTGATATGATATTGATATGGATTTTGATTTGATACATGACCTGGATTCTGATCTGATACTTAACTTGAATTATGTTTTGATTTTTTATATATCCATTTACGGACGAAACATGTTTTATTAGGGGGATTTTTGGAGGAAGAATACTTGCAGGTTCCTTGGCTTTGTGCTCAGGGCCTTACTAGACATGACGGGGTTGTATGGTTCTGGGGAACCTACATATTTTGTACGTGACGGATTGGGGTATATATATATGTTTTAAAAGAATATGTATCTTTTTACTGGTTTTATGGGAACACACTAGATAACCTATTCAAATCTCCTGAACCTAAACATCCGAAATATTTCTCTGAATTGAAAGCTCATTGTCCGTTAACATCTAAAATATCAGTAGGATCTCCGCTCAGGATAAAAATCTATGGATGTTCGGAACCAATAAGGAAATGTATGTTTATATGTATCTGCAAGTTCTTCAGCATCATCTGGTAGTTCTATATTACTGAGCTTTCCGAAGCTCACTCTATTACTCAACATTGGGTTACCCGCATCAGTCTGAGGGGGTTACATTTAGTGGTATCAGAGCTTAGGTTTTGAGTCAAAATTTTCAAGTTAGACCGACCGGTCGAATGTCAAAAGATATCTGATCAGTGCCCTAAACTACACTCATACCTCTCTAAGCCGGAACTCCAAGGCTAAGTTTCTATCTGTAACGAGCAAACCTAAGTTTTTATTCGTTAAGGCTGTACCTTTGCATAAAGGAATACCAGTAACATCTATCTGAATTCTGTAAAGTACCTCACGATCCATGTGAGAGTTACTCATATGAGAAATTATGACCTGACTCCGGAAATGAAAATTTGGATATGTTACCACTCTATGAACCTATTCTCGTAACAAAGGCTGAATTAATTTCACAATGATAAATCTGTTATGATTCTTTTATTGGAATGAGGGATAATTCTGATGATAATTTATACTCAACTGATTAAGGATTAGTAGATAACTCATACTTATGTAAAAGCTACCTGAAGATATTAAAGAATTGTTAGAAGCTTCATTTATGAATTTATGTAACTTGAGTGAATTTCGTGGACGGAATTCTTTTAAGGGGATGAGAGTTGTCATACCCCAATTTGTGGGAATAAAACTTTTTAGTTGAATGTGGGATTTAATGTATCAATCAAATTTTGTATTATCCTCAACCACCCCACCCCAGTCTGCACCTCAACCTTCACCAACCATATATTGTATTATCTATTTCAATAATTGTAGGAAAATGAAAAACCACAAGTGGGAAAAGTTGTTCAACCAGTGCAATTATTATTATTATTTTTATAGTATGTATAATAAAGAACAACAAGTGGCTAAGAGATGTCCCGAACTGTGTTTTCCTTCTTAACCTGCGCCACCAAAACGCACCCACCTACACCCTCTTATAATTCTGCACTCCGATAGTGTGCATGTAGATAATCTACTCATCACCCAGTTCCCGCGACTTGCTTCATTCTTCTACCACTGCTTCCAGATCCACCATATCGGTTCACCCCTTTAAAATCATCCCTCTCTAGCATCCCGACACGATGTCGTACGATAGCCAGGTGACTTCGGCAATTATTCTTCTTCGTCTTTGTTTTGGTCGAACTCCTTGTTTTTTGGAGTTTGGGGGAAGATTAAACGGATGATGCTTATTGATTAGGTCGAGATATTCCTTCCTTGTTGCCGTTGGATTCGGACGTACAAATGGCGGGAGTATTTCCAGGTTGATCTTATGGCCGGTACCACGTATCATGCTTGTTCCTCGGGCAATATCAAAGCCGACGAACCCATTCACACAAACAAGCGCGCCAGAGCTGTTGAGATTTTATGTAACAAGTAGGTGGTAGATGAAGTACCATGGAAATCAGAACTGCAACTGCAAAAAACATCAACTTCTTCTTTATTAACAGCTGCTTCTGATGTTGGCCTCAACTCTCTTGAATATGCCATTTCCAAGAAAGGCAGTGATGCGTAAAAAAAATGGTTGAAAGTTGCGTGGGAAATGAAACTTGAAATTGAGTTGAATTTCTAATAAATCACGTGGATTGTAGATAATGAAAAGGAAGATGGGCAAACCATAATTTCAGTAATCCATTTTTGGTAATGTTCTGAACTTGTCCTCTAGTTATGATATAGTCTTGATCAAGCCATGATAATTAAAGTTAATTCAATTTAGTCCCTAATTTTAGTAATTAGATATTATATTGGCTCCACAAGTTTTTAGATTTACCAATTGGGTCCTGAAATTATTATTTTTTAGATTCTAATAAATTATTTTTATGGCGAGGAAATTATTTGGAATCGATTTTGTATATTTGATGGTCCGGGTACGTGAGAGAAAAATTGAAAACTCGAAATCAAATATAATGAGTTCAGATTCGAGAAAAATGAGGTTCTGACAGCATATTAGATTATACCTGAAAAAGGCATATTTTGGATTCTTTTCGACGTCCTAGGTCCTAATCCGAAGTTCGTTTTGCCAAATTCGTACCCGGAAAGCCGTTTTTCCATATTTTACCTTCAGATTCAAGTTAGCTTTACAATTAAGTTAATTTTTTGACGTAAATTTGGTTACTTTGCATCCGAGGGATTATTGAAAGTTGATTTCAAGATCGAGGGCGTTCAAATAGATTTTAAATGATCGATCGGTATTGCACGAAAATCGAGGTAATACTTTACTACCTCTTTATGCTTATTGGAATATGTTGATATTAATAAATGCATGAATAAGATAATATTGGTCTTATATGTGTAGTTAATTAATTTCTACACTCGATCTGAATACGATAAAAATTCGGTATCTGATTATGGTTCAGATGATTTTTATAAGCAATTGAGGGATTGCTAGAATTAAAATTACAAGTTTTGTGCTTAGTGATAAAGGAATCAGCTTGGATCTATAACAAATAATTTATTTCATCAAAAGTATTTGGATGGGAAATTATGAGAATACTCTAGTAGGGTAAAATTATGAAAATACCCTTATATATTGTAAGATGACAAGAATTGTCCCTGGAAGTTGGTTAATAACTCTGAAAAGACATATTGATCCGGTAAAATTTCAGGTGTGCATAAGAAATGCTAGTTTTGCTTAGAAGATTTGGATAACTGGTTTTTAACCCCATTAGGGTTTGTGCAAGATGCTAGAAGTCTGTTAAGGGAATCATTTCAATATTAGAGAATGTTCGGGAATACTATTAACCATATGATCTCTAAATTATAATTATTTTCATTAAGAGTTAATATCGAAGTTATCTCATTAAGAAATTACAAAAATGCCCTTGAGAGGTAAAAATAGTTCGAGTTGACCCTGAATGAGAAAGTACTTTAAGGATTCATACTTAACTCGATAAATTACAGATTTAATTGTTAAGATCCTGTATTTGTATAGAAAATTCCTGATAACATGTTGGTAACTTCTAAGAAGACAATTGAACTGAAAATCTCTGAGTTAAGAATAATTTATCGATAGTGCTCTTTTGACAGAATTGTACGAAATGACTAAAATAAATGATAAGTTTAAATTCGATAATAAGATCGGACGGAAAGAAATTATTGTAATACACTGAATCTGTAAAATGACCAGAATATCCCTAGAATGGAAATGACCCAAGAATATCAACAAGCTGAAGAATGATTGGGTATCCTCGAGCTCTGTAATGAATGGAATAAAACTAAACAACAAAATGACCAAAATACCCTTATGGCCTAGACTAAGTAAATGTTTTGGATTAATTAAGGAATCCAAGTAAGTTTTGGTGTTGTACTACCCTTAAAAGTTATGGAACACAACTTAAGTAAGTTGATCAACCTTAATGATATGTCAGTACCTGATATGCTCAGATATCACTTGAATGAGTGTTCGTCTACTCAAGTTTGGCTCGATGATAATTTTGGAAGTATTCGGCTTAGTGCAACTCTAGATCGCATTCAACACTAAGGATTGGATATTTGTTCGAAAAATCAACCACGAAGATCAAACTGAACTGAAATGAAGTACAATATGTACCCGAAATTCAGAGCCGTCCAAATTAATCTGGAAAACTCCGAAGTAATTGGAATGTATTTGACTGCTAAATGAACTAGGTAACCTCAATGACTGAGGATTAAATAAGTGATTTGGACGAGTTTGGGAATGCTAATGAACTTATATGATGTATTGTCCTTCGGATCATAAACTACAAATCAAGCACGTCAGCATTTCATGATATAGTGGAAGTGTGAACATGAAATAAAGACATTGGAAGATTTATTCAGTGATGATTCCGAAGATAATATATGGACTAGAATTTGTGGTATTAAAGTGTAAATACCCTGTAAGGACAATGAATTGACCAGTCGACAAGCATTAATTCTGGAAGATATTCATCTGAAGTTGTTTGATAATGAAATCAATCGACATAGACTGTAAATGTCCTGAACTTTCATTTCTTCTTTATCAGCTTTAGTCACGTTTTGAATAACTGATGATTCCGTCAGTTATTGAACTCTTCTAATAGTGATTCTAAATTCTGAAATTCTATCGGTATACTGAAGATCCGTATTTCTCTGCCAACTAAGATTATCCAGTACCTCTGAATAATATCTTTAAACTCTGGTGTGTTCCCTAATCACATGAATATTTTATTTGATTTCCGATTTGAATTCTGTTATGATACTTGATCTGGATTTTGATCTGATATTGATATGGATTCTGATATGATACATGACCTGGATTCTGATCTGATACCTGACTTGAATTATGTTTTGATTTTTGATATATCCGTTTACGGACGGAACATGTTTTATTGGGGGTATTGTTGGAGGAAGAATACTTGCAGGTTCCTCGGCTTTATGCTCAGGGCCTTACTGGACGTGACGGGGTTGTATGGTTCTGGTGAACATATACATTTTGTACGTGACGGATGGGGGTATATATATATCTTTTAAAAGAATATGTATCTTTTTACTGGTTTTACGGGAACACACTAGATAACATATTCAAATCTCCTGAACCTAGACATCCGAAATATTTCTCTGAACTGAAAGCTCATTGTCCGTTAACATCTAAAATATCAGTAGGATCTCCACTCAGGATAAAAATCTATGGATGTTCGAAACCAATAAGGAAATATATGTTTATCTGTATCTGCAAGTTCTTCAGCATCATCTGGTACTTATATATTATTGAGCTTTCCGAAACTCACTCTATTACTCAACATTGCAGGTTAAAAGAATTGTACCAGTGCAACTATCGACATCAGTAAGGGAGTTCTTTCGGCGTTGTTTACGGAGGACAGTACATGTGATTAGGGGGCATGTAATTGTATTTTATTTTATATACGAGTCTGAAAATCTGTTTTATTTCCGTATACTGATAAATCATTATATAAGTTACATGTTTTAATAAAAAATTTAAATTTTCTGTTATTTTTATAGTGGGTCGCTCCGATGGTCCTAATGTGACACTCCAGATCAGATTAGGTTACCTGTATCGGTCTGAGGGGGTTACAGCAAACTTCAACAGGGGCAACGCCTTTCTCTTTAGTCTACTTGATAGAGGCAGTATTTCCAGTGGAAGTAGAAATCCCATCACTTTGAATTATGAAAGAGGTGAACTTGGATGAAGCTGAATAGGTTCAGGCTCGGTTTGACCAGTTGAATCTCATTGAAGAAAAGAGATTAAAAGCTATTTGTCACGGTCAGATGTATCAAAAACGGATGATGAGAGCTCATAATAAGAAGGTTCATCCAAGAGAATTTCGAGAGAGTGATCTGGTGCTAAAAAAGATTCTGTCAATTCATAAAGATTTCTGAGGGAAATGGATGCCTAATTGGAAAGGTCAATATGTTATCAATAAGGCCTTCTCTGAGGGAGCATTGATTTTGGCAGAGATGGATGGAAAAAAACTGAGAAATTCGGTAAACTCAGACTCTGTCAAGAAGTACTATGCTTGAAGAAGAAAGAATGAATGAATGAAAAAAATGAAAAAGTGAAAAAGAAAAATAACAAAAATGACTAAATGAATAAATGAAAAAAATGAAAAAATAAAAAAAAGAAAAAAGAAAAAAGAAATAAAAATGAAAAGAAAAAGAAAAAGGAGGGTTCGACATGAAAATCCACAAAGGACATCTTGAAACTAAAGGAAGGCTTTGAGTTAAAAACCTGAAAAGGCGGCTAAAAGGTATTTTGAGATTAGGCATCAGGCGTATAAACCCTCTTAAATGTCTGATATTTTGAGAGAAGCTTCACGTCTACAGACATTCTGGCAACATTTGAAGTCCTCCAGACATAAGCTCAATTCAATGCTTCAAGTTACATCAAGGGGATTGGTTCAGGAACACTCATGCTAGTGATCCATAGGGACATCTGAACTTGTAGTTCTAAATTTCCACTATTTATATGATTGTCATCACTTTGTAAATTCAATTCAATAATTTCAAAGTTTGTTATTTCAAGCCCAATTCTATTTGTTCTGTACATACACATAAACATCTTGTAAGTAGATTGACATAGCATTAAAAAGAAAATAAAAGATTTCTTGGTATTACTTTGAACTAATATTTCCAGTATAGAGAGTCTAAAATAAGTCAGGACCCTAATACTCGTGTATATAGTCGAAGAGTGTAGGGTAAAACATGGCCAAGGAAAATGTATGTAAGAGATGAAATCTTGAAATGGACATTGAAAACAATGATATTTTGGTGTGTGCTAAGACATAATATTATCAAGAAATTATCTACCTAACATAGATGAACAGTTCAAATTGAGGCAAATAAGGATTCGTATGGGAATGAGAAAAATTAGAACTTGTATAAAGTAACCCAAGTGAAGTATGGAACATAAATGAAAGATCAAATGACGCATTTGAATTAAAGATTTGCAGGACAACGGAGCTCACAATATTAAAACGATATCATGCATACATCAGTAGGCATCTATAAATAGGAGCATGTTCACCCATTCATATTCATTGAAATGCTTTGAATATTTTGACAGAAATACAGAGATATTCAACAACAACTATGATCCACCGCAGAATGAGGTGAACCAACATTTCCAGAAGAGTTCATAATGAGAAGAACTCGTCTTAAAGGAGAAAGTTCATAATGAGAAGAACATGTTCCTTTCAAATCCACCGCAGAAGGAGGTGAACTAACATTTCCAGAAGAGTTCATAATGAGAAGAACTCATCTTAAAGGAGAAATTTCTTAATGAGAAGAACTTGCTCCTTTCAAATCCATCGCATAAGGACGTGAACCAACATTTCTAGAAGAGTTCATAATGAGAAGAACTCGCCTTAGAGGAGGAAGTTCATAATGAGAAGAACTTACTCAATTTTTTGCTCGATTATATCGCATAAGGAGTTAGATCAGCATCATCGTTTCGCTCGTCCATCACATAAGGAGTTGGATTGGCATCACTATTGGTGCAACTATCACGGAAAGAGAATAATTGACATTTGCAGTGAAGAGGTTGCAATGTGACAAGAAGAGACCAATATGAAAAATGGTGTTTTTATATCTTTGCTTCATTTCCGTTTCACGGTAATGAGCAAAGAGGGGCAGTTGTAACCACTATTTTTCATACCCTAACAGAACTCTAACCTAACTATACCCTAGAGATATCATGCCTTCAACCGTCACTGCCATTTCCCAAGCCTCCTCAGAGATATCAACAAAACCCCGTAATATCCGGGGCATTAAAAGCATACCATCATCAACACAGTAGCACCACAGTAGATCTAGGATTGTTTTTATTTGTTTTTAAACCTATGTAAATCAGTTATAAGAACCAAACCATGTAACAAGAGCAGGGGGCTGGCTCTCGGTTATTCAGACCGAAAAATAGAAAAAAAAATATCAAAGTAATACAACTAGATTTTTCAGCAATCAAACGAGTGAAGGTATTCTTATGTTAATGTGTGTTTTTTTCTTTGTTCGTTCCTAGTTATGTGCTTAAAAAACGTAAATAAAATAGATGCATGTTTTTATATTATTTTAATTTAGTCCTCCGTTGGATGAATTATTTTTTGTTCAAGATTGACTACTGATGTTGATGTTTTTATGTTTTAGTCCTATGTTTATGGTTTCATTATGATTCCGGTGCTTCTATTTGTTATTTTCTTGTTTAATGCTATAATATTTGTTTTATTAATGTTTAGGATATCAAAGTCACTTTATAATTATTTTGTCACTATGTTATGAATGAATCCAAGTGTCTATTGTTTATTTTTACCATTAACGTATGTTTTATGTTTTAGGTATTTATTTTACTTGTATTATACATTATTTTATGTACATAAGATTGTATGTAGAGCATGGTATAAATTTTATTTTTTCATTTTTATTATATTTTAGAATAAATATTATGTTCTATGTTTAACATAATATTTAGAAAATATTTATATATTTATAAAGTAAAATAAAGTTAAAAATAATCTTAAAATTGTTTTTTAGTCCATATGTGTATTTATATATATATTTTTTTAAATGCTTCAATGTATCATTTTTATTTCATTTAAAAGCTTCATTAGCATAACTTAACTGATTACATAATTGGAATAAGGGCAATATTTATGCATTTTAAAATATTAAGAAGGGACAGTCTTAAGACAACTAGATGTCATTTTCCGATATTTTAAAATAAATAAATATCCCACTAGAAAAACCTAAAAAAATTGATTGCATTTAAAATTAATTAATTTTGAAGGGAAAAAGGAAATATTCACTATTTTAAACTTGTCGAGATAATTCGTCTAATTTTATTAGGGATTTAGTCTCGGTATTTTTAAATAATTGAATATCTCTTATCTTTTCTAGTAATATAATATTAATGGGTTTAATTTATTTCTTTGGTAGAATAAAAAATTATTTTAATATTGGATTCTTAGAAAAAAATATTATATTCTTTTTATTTCAGTTGGAAAGAGAAATATCCGTCCTAAAGTATTTTAGGGAGTATTTTCTCTTCAATTGGAAATATGAGAATATTTTTATTTTTCCTTAGAATTTTTGTATGGTTGAATTCGGAATAATGGAATCGTAATTTAAATATGTATTCAAACTCTTAAATTTCTACTATTTAGAGACAATATATAATCGATGGGTACCAATTTTGGGCGTTGTGGGGGTGCTTATCCTTCCCCACACGTAATCGACCCCCGAACCCTTTTTATTACTAAAAAAATAAATTTCTGGTTACATGTGGATCAGTGCATCTTTTAAAATGATATTTTTCTTTAAAAAAAACTCTTTTAAAAGAAGTTTTTTGGGTATTCGGCATACCTAACCTAAAAAAGCCGATGGTGACTCCGAAACATTTTTTTTACAAAATCGAGTTTTCACAAAATGAGTCGAGACTCGTCGTATCGCCGAAAATCGGTTACGACACCAAACTCCACACAAATGATCATATGCACAATCTACACTACCTCTCATGTCTTATTTTGTGTCTTTGACATGTTTTAATGGGTTGATTTCGACTTTGGTGTATTTAGGCAATATTTAGTAGCATTTCAATTTGGAAATTTTGCACTTTTATGGTATGGTATCGATATCTAGAATAAAGATACCTATTCTTTACAGATAAAAGTCGTACAAAAGTTAAGTGATTTTAGTATTAATACAGGGTTTAGGGTATCAATACTTAAAGTAAAGTATCAATATTTACTAAGAAGTAACAATACCTGTAATATTTTTTTGATCTGTCAAGATATCATACTTTTAAAAGACACCTATACATAAGATGAATATTGATTCTCAACCTTGAGTATCGATATACTAAGTATGTGTATTGATACTCATATATTTAATTCTCATGATTGATGATTGTTTTTTAGTTCTGAGTTTATAAAATCTACTCATACACACCTAATAAATGAATTATATATATATATACCTATTTCTTACAGGAAGGATAGTAATTTATTGTATACATCTATGATTACTTGGATTAGTTGTGTGATATACAATGTAGCCCTCAGATAATGTTATATCCTTTGTATCGTTTGATTAATTTGGGTGTAAAAGTTTTAAATTATTTTGATTTTAGCTCTAATTCTTGAAATGTAATGTTTTCTGTTTAAATTGTACTGAATAAAAGGTGTTACATTTAACCTAATAGACAATTAACATATGGAACATCTAGACTTACCCGATCACCTTCACTAACTAGATAGAACATACAACTACCAAACTAGCATGACGTGTCCCATGACGATCCTAATCTACCTTATGGAGACACTACATTCTATCATCTTCTTATATGAAGCTGCCACATGATATGAAGGCCATAAAACATATAAGAGGGTCCTTTCGCTCCTTACAAAGGAGGAGGCCCCAATTCGGCTCTCACCCTCCCTTTTTTCTTCTCCCTTCTCTTGGTCTCAGGCCACCTGATCTGAGTCTCATGGCCACCACTTTCTTCGACTATTATACTTATGGTTCTCCATCAAAATCAAAAGGAATGGACTGCTAAGAATAGCTACAACAACTATTCTCCAATGATTGAGCATGGACAATGCGTAAATGATTTCTTTTATTGCATTATCCCTTCTACTATATATACATGCACTCAAAAACAGAAGCAGGATCAAGGGGGAAAGAAAGAAATAAAGAGCTGAACTAAAACTAAACTAAACCAAATAGTACTTGTTTTTACAAAATCTGCCAATTAATTATGGATCGGTGGCTTTCTCGTTGCTGGAGTATAGTCCATAGAGACTAGTTCGTCAACGCTAATAGTAGTTTCTACTTCATCTTTTGTTAATGTAAGCTTTTGATGATCATGGGGTTTTTCAGTTTCTTTGGCCGCCGGTAGATTTCGTGCTGAAAAAGAAAATAAATGGAGTTAAGAGCAAGAAACTCCTCATATATGTCAAAGAAAATATAACATTAAAGGAATAAAGATATATAATTGATGAGTTGGAGACTCAAGATTTACCTCCAGCAGTTGAGGAGATGAAGAAGAAGAAAAAAGCAGCAAGAACAAGATGCTTGTAAGGAACTCTAGCCATTTAGAGTTTATCTGGTTTGTTTCAATGCTTTGGGTGTGAACAAACATCTTCAAGTTGCATGCTCTTATATAGAAGCAAATTAACAGGTACTGGTGTCTGGTTGTCTACACTGATACATGGATGGACAAGTGGAGCATTAATAGAAAATGACATCAAAATTTGTAGAAACTCTACGTGAGTAATGTGGTGTTTTAGAGTCTACATCAATGTCTCCTGCTGTCTTTGGCATGGAAAATACTAGCATAAGGCTCGGAAAGGAAAGCTCACACAGTAATGGAGGTGTCATTTAGACTGTTGGTGTAAGTTTGTTTCAATATTCTGCGTTGTTTTGTTGGTCTCATCTTATCAATTTTGCTTTCTAGACTTGTATCAAGAATAGGGACCAGGAAACAGCTTCTAGCACTGACTGGTTTTGTGGACCTTCATTTTCCTTTGCACTCAGGGCCATTCGATTTGGCACGAAATGTAAAATTACTTCTGTGAATAAAATTATTTAGAATTAAGATTTTTTAGTATATTTTATCAAATTATTTTAATAATAATTTTAGAACAAGTTTAATCTTTTTAAACAAACTTAATCTTCAACATTAAATTAAAAGATATTAGTATGAAATATCATAAAATTGGACTCTATCAAAAATTTATATTTAACATATTGTTAATAAAATTAATATATTAAAAATTATTTATATTATTAATATAATTAATGTATACTAATATATTTTCAATGTTATGTCTAACAGTGCCAAATCTATATATGCACAGTCTACTAAATAATAATATCATCATAAACAAATCATTACACGAAAAACTAAATGAACAAATGTGCATATAAATAAGAAGAAACTTTTATTTTTCATATTTTATTTTAAACTAGAGATACCATAGATCAGGTTGAGAACTTGACATCTGGTTTTAAAAACATTTATCCTAAATTACCTATTTAGTACTCATGTTTAAAGTTGAGGCATGGTAATTGCGAAAGGACAAGCGGAATTTGTAATAAAAGACAGTAATTTCCGATGTTCATGCCTACTAATATTAACATGATAAAGGGAATTAAGAAGATCCTTTGGAGTGAATGTGTTGTTTTAAAATCAAAATCAAATTGTTTAGTGATTAGACTATACGAAAACAAGTCATTAATTGATGGAAGGAGGAAATCCGACACCAATCGTTTTCAGATAGGGGTGGTCGACACCTTCAATACCAATAATCACGTGAAGTGTGTTAAAATTTATCAACTCAATGGGGTCCTCCTTGTCCTCTGATCATCAGCAAAACACTAAACATGATTTATACGCCTAATTAAGTAAGTCCAAGAATAAGGTAGCCTATTACCATGAAAGAAAAATAAGATAAATCAATTACATTCATCAACGACTATGAACATGCATTCAAAAATTATTTTTCTCATTTTTCTGACCTAAGTTTTCTCTTAATATCTTTTGTATTGCCTTCCTTTTTCTATTAATTTTTATTTAGCCGATGACGACGTCAATCTTAATGATGGTTACCGGCTGCCAGTAATTATTAGTTCTCTTATTTTTTTTCATAACATGTTCTTTGTTTTCCTTTTTTCTTTTCAATTTTGAATAAGAATCTATGTCATTGTGACACATTTTTCTCTGTTCTTGTGGCATGCGTTTTCTTTGCTCTTGTAGCACGATCCTTATAGCTTTTGATACATTTTTTGTCGTTTTGGTGCTTGCACAAACGACATTTTTTTATTAATTTTTAAGTTGTCAAGTACAATCAAATCCCCTTTGGTAAAAGGTTGTTTGCCGGTATAATCAGAATAGTATAGCGAAGCAGCCTGTCAGATAGTTTGATTCGCTCACTATTCTTTTATCATTTTGTAAAGCGTCTCGTCCAACAAAGACAATGAGTTTTTATGATAATTACTGAATTCTTTTAATATTGATCGTCATTCTCAAGAGAATATATATATTTTTTCCATATATTTGAGTTTAATATTTTTGTTTTTGTATTTATTTTTTTGGTGACAAATGTCTTGATTTTTCTCTTTATGCTTGAGTGCATTGTAATTTTGATTTCTCCATCTATTTTTATTAATAAAATCCGGTTACCATTGTTTAAAAAAAATCATTTGAATAGATGATAATATTAAAAGTAACGATTATAATTGAATCCAAATGAAATTGAAATTACATAATATGGGATTGGTAGAATCATTTAACAATTCGAAGTCGTGGTTGTTATTTCAAAGAATATTAATTAGGAGCATCGGTTCTTGGAAAATGGAAATGATGAATGAGTATGATGTAATAGTGAGATTGTAGTTTGAGCCCACATGTGTAGGGTCTAACAAGGCCAAATTTAGGCAGCTCGAGGTCATAAGTGCTACCAACCCTCCAAAGGCCCCAGCTCCTACTACTTTTTCTAATGTTGCTTCGCAATTGCCCCCTACAGTTTGAGGGTATGAATGCTGCATTTAATTTATCTGGTTATCGGTTTGGCCAGACCACGTAGCGAATGTGCTTTTCTTGTATTTTACCATTTCTAGTTTTCAGTCTAGATCACTGATTTAGGGTTTTATGGTTTGTGTTATAATATATAAGCGGAAAAAAATAATGAAATCGATATCAACATAAAATAAGACATGTACAGGAGACGAGATTTAACGTGGTTCGACATTGTCTAACTTTACGGGTGAGATGAAAAATAATCCAATATAGATGTAGAGAACATGAAGAATACAAGTATATGATATCACATATATCCCAAAACCCTATATAGATATCAAAACCCGATTTATCCCAAAAACTCTCTCAGTCCCTACAAGACTATCTATGTAACATAAACCCCAAAGATTACAGAGATCTCAGAAAGAATTCTCTCTCTAATTAGGTTATCTCTATTTATAAAGCCAAATACTTGATCACCAAGAATTCTTAATCGATAAGAATTCTTAGCTAAAACAATTACAATAAAATCCAACTTAATTAACAATTATAATTTAGGTCAAAATATAACAATAAAATAAGAGTTTGAATCGAATTCAAAGTGACACAAATTAATTAATATATAAATATTGGGAAAGTAGGAAACCCAGTTTGGTTAAAAGTAGAAAATTTTATTAAAGTAGATTTATACTTTATTTAGTTTTCCTTTGTAATCAAGCATTTATCCCTATAAATAGATACTAAGGGTCAGTGTTAGAAATCAAGTTTTTCTTTCACCAAAATCCTCTGATATTTTCTTCCTTTATATTAGTGAAATTATTCTCATCTGCCTGTGGTTTTTCCCTTTTGGGTTTTCCACATAAATCCTAGTGTTCTTTGTTTTTCCTTTTCGATCGTGTTTATTTGTTTGCCGATAATCATCATTCTAATATCATAACAAATTGATATCAGAGCTTCAGGTTTAAGATTATGACAACAATGAAGTATGATATTCCGCTGTTGGATCGAAATACCAGGTTCTCGTTATGGCAGGTGAAGATTCGGGATGTTCTTGCACAGTTAGATCTTGACGATGAAATTAAAGGATTTGATGAGAAGCCAGTAACACAATGGACGAATAAGGAAAAACATAAGGATCGTGTTATGCATGATATTGCTCGTGGTGAAACATTTGTGAGCAAAGTTGGCATTTATGATAATCATGTCGATGTGAAGACTAAATCCAAGCCTAGAACAAGCTTGAACTTGATCGGTGTCCGTTATTGAAGAATACCCCTTTGAGGGGTGTTGTGGAAGAGGTGGAGAACTTGTTCGTTGAAGTGAAGAATTATTTTTTGTTGAGGTTAGGTGTTACATCGAATTTGAGTGTTTTGTCTCGAAATCTTTGCACTTTCAGAATTCGTGTCAAGGTGGAGATTTGTTAGAGTTTGACTCGAATTCAAAGTGACACAAATTATTTAATATATAATTATTGGGAAAGTAGGAAACCCAGTTTGGTTAAAAGTATAAAACTTTATTAAAGTAAATTTATACTTTATTTAGTTTTCCTTTGTAATCAAGTATCTATCTCTATAAATAGATACTAAGAGTCAGGGTTATAAATCAAGTTTTTTTTCACCAAAATCCTCTTGTATTTTCTTCCTTCATATTAGTTAAATTCTTCTCCTATGCCTGTGATTTTTCCTTTTGGGTTTTCCACATAAATCCTAGTGTTCTTTGCTTTTTCTTTTCGATCGTGTTTGTTTGTTTGCCGATAATCATCGTTTCGATATTATAACAATTTGTTTAGTTGTAGGAGTTTTAGGTTAAGGGTTTTGAATGATTAATTTGGTGTCTTGTTTTAGAGTTTCTTAGAGTGAGTTATTGAAATATAATAGAATTCTTATGTATAAAGATACAAAATGTTAAGAAAGATTTAAAATATAAAGATTATTATTATAGAAAAATGTAAATGATTCGGGACTAAGAGACACTACAATAAAAGAAAAAGATTTTTTTTTATATTGTGCCATGGGTTTTTATAGTATCAGATCATTTAGGTTGTTCGGTTTCTCTTTGATATCTATATCAGTGCGAATCTTAGTTGATTTTGGATGATTTGTAAAATCTCTTTGGAATAAAGAATATAGTAGAATTGACCTAATTCTATTCTCTTTCATTTTTGATCGGATGGAACTCATACTCATATATGTTAAAGACATGAGAAAGGTAGAACACATTATCCATGTATAACATGTTATCGATCTTGACATATGAACATGAGATTATAATGTGGAGGCATGCATATTTGAACGTTTGAAAGAAGCAAAAATTATAATGCTTGTAATCCAGATTCACTCGTACTAAGTCTGACGAAATACATGTTGAAGAAGTTAGTTAGCTATTTCTGTTTAGTTAGGAATTAGTTAAAGGTTGGTTAGAAGCAGATTCTTTGTAATTAGCACAATATATATATATATATACACACATTTTGTATACCTTAAATTTAATTTATGAATCAGATTTATTTCAGTATTCTTGTTTTAACACGGTATCAACCTTAATCTCGATCATTTTCTTGATTCATTAAGTTTTTTGGGGTTTTTCCTATATGTCATTATCTTTTCGTTGAGCAGTTTATTTTCCCCATTATTTGCTTTCGTTTTTTCCGTTTCTGTCAACAATGCATTCTACCAAGGAGTTGATTGACTTCACTCATCTGCTTTACTTGCACCCGTCAAATATATATGGGTTAATGCTCGTTTCTCAGCCGTTGGTCGGCTTGGACAATTACAGTGTGTGAAGCCGCTCGATGAGGATGGCGTTGCTTGCTAAGAATAAACTAGGATTTATCGATGGTTATTATCAGGGAAGCCTATATAATGAAGCTTTGTAGGTACAGTGGGATCGATGTAATGCTATTGTTCTATCTTGGCTTCTTAATGCTGTTAGCAATAATTTATCAGCTGGGATGGTGTTTGCCTTGAGTGCTGCTTATGTTTAAAACGACCTGAAAGAACGATTTGACAAAGTTGATGGTTCACGAATCTTTTTTTGCATCATGAAATTGCTACGCTTTGCCAAAGGGATTCCATTATTTCTGGTTTCTTTACTCGTTTAAAGATGCTTTGGGATGAATATGAGTCTTTAATTTCTTTCACTACTTGTGATTGTGAAGTCTCCCAACAAAACATGAAACATTTGGTTCAGCAGAAGTTGTTTCAATTTCTGATGGGTTTGAATGACTCTTATTCGGCAATTAGGAGTCAAATCTTGCTCATACAACCCCTGCCAACGGTTAATCAAGCTTACTCGATGTTGCTCCAAGAAGAATCGCATCGATCTCATCTTTCTGTAATTGTTGCATCTGATACAAGGGCTTTGTTCTCCAACTCTAGTAGTTATTCTGATCGCAAACGATTTTCTGGCACTTGTGATTACTTTAAAATTAAGGGCCATAAAAAAGATCAATGTTATCGATTAATTAGATTTCCTCCAAGTTACAAATTTAATAAGAAGAAAGGCTTTTTTCTCCAACTCTAGTAGTTCTTCTGAGCGCAAACAATTTTCTGGCACTTGTGATTATTGCAAAATTAAGGGCCATAAAAAGATCAATTTTATCAATTAATTGGATTTTCTATGAGTTACAAATTCATTAAGAAGAAAGGATTTTCTGGTGTTGTGGCTAATTCAAGTGTCTCTATCGAATTTGAAGCTGCTTTTACTCATCACATTTCTTCTCCTTCTGCTCCAGTATTCACTCAAGAGCAATATAATCAAATATTACAGCTATTGAACAAGCCACCATCTGCAGATTATGATGTCAATCTTGCAGGTATTTTGGAGAACAATTCATTGCATTCTAATGTCTCACTTAAATGGATTATTGACACAGAAGCTACATACCACATTTTATCCAATTTTAAGAGCTTGAATTATTCTGTTTCTTGTGATTCCTCTACACGCTTAATTCATCTTCCTGATGGTAAAACAGTTCTTGTTTCTCACCTTGGATCTTATTTCCTTACCCCAGAATGTAAACTTGAAAATGTTCTTTTTGTTCCACAATTCAAACATAACTTGCTCTCAGTCTCTAGGCTTACTTGTGACCTTGGTTGTTTTCTTACCTTTTACCCTGATTTTTGTCTCCTACAAGATCTCTCCACTAGAAAGATTAAGGGGATTGGTATGGAATCCAAAGGCTTATATTTTTTAGTCATCTTGCTTAAATTCTGGTTTGTTTGCTTTGGACTATTCTTTGTTACCTACTGATGCTTCTCGTATGACTTCTTCCAGTTCTACTACTTGTATTTAGCATGCTAGATTAGGGCATGCTACTTTTTCCAAGATGAATTTGCATTATGTCAAGTTTCAACAAGATATTGTTCATAAATGATCTATTTTTCCTTTAGCTAAACAAACGAGATTACCCTTTCATGTTAGTACTTCTCGATTGCCTATGCCATTTCAACTCATTCATATTGATTTATGGGGTGCATATAGGGTCTCTACACATTGTGTTTGTCATTTTTTAAACTATTTTTTATGATCATACTAGGATGACATGGCTATATCTATTGAAACATAAGAATAATGTTATTTCTTCTCTCGAACAATTTTTTTTGTATGGCTAAAACCCAATTTTACGCTTTAGTTAAAATCATTCGGAGTGAAAATGGATATGATTTTTTTTAATTCTGAGTGCACTTCTTTCTTTTCTTCCCTTGGCCTCATTCATCAAAGTTCTTGTGTTGGTACCCCTTAGTAGAATGGGATTGCTGAAATAAATGATAGACATGTTTTAAAAGTTGCCCGTGCCTTACGATTTCAATCCAATATTCCTCTTAAATTTTGGGGTGAATGTCTGTTCACTGCTTGTTACCTCATTAATAGACTATTATCATATGTTCTTGTAACACCCCAACCCGTACCCGATCTGAATACGAGTTCGAGATGTCACATTGCCTTTTTAAAACATTTTTCCTTACAAAATAACAAAACATTTGAACTTATTTTAAGAAAATACTATAAAAAATTAATGAATTATGTTTATTATAAAATTTTAGGCAAAAACATATTTGTGTACATTAAAATACGTATGAACAACAATCTGCTACAATACCGTGAACAGTAACTGCTACATTAACCTGCTACAGTACCGATTACACAAATTTTCTAGAATGCAAATAGGGAATCAGTACCCTGCTACAGGGAATCGATTCCCCTGCTACAGTACTGCTACAATACTTTCGTAAAATGTACATAAGACTCGTAAAAATTTAACCGTTCATTATTATACATTTACATAAATACGTTCAAAACATTAGAAAAGTCGATCAGAGCGTTAGTACTAACAACTTATTACATTTCTTACATGCCAACATATTATACACAATCAAAATACATACTTTATTAATTACTTCTGATATGATCTTCTAGCAGTGTTGTTGTTTTTGCCACTTCTATTTCTGCTAATCTTGGTTCTTTGTACCTACGCGTAAATCGCTTACATGCTAAGTCATAGACTTAGTGAGGCATAATAATAATAATAATGAAATATAACAATGATGCTATAATAAAATGAAACGTAACGAAAACATCTATGCAATCAATGTAAGCTACATAACAATGTACCTTACCAATAATCTTCTCAATTTAATCATCATAAATTCATATAATAAATTTCTGTAAGTTTAATAGATTCAATAGCCCATGATACAATACTGAGAACCCGAGGTATGTGAGTACTGTAAGGTTGTGCACTATGTTTCACCACAGCTCATATAAATTTGCACCGAAGTGCCACGTAGAATTTGTCCCGAATGGCCGCGTAGAGATGCACCGAAGTGCCACGTAGAATTGCACCGTAGTGCCATATAATATGTCCCTAAGGACTACATAGAAATTCCTTAAGAATCATATACATATACCAAGGATCAAGTAAATGTCTCAAAAGACATCATACATGCTCCAAAGAATACATATACGTCTCGAAGGACCACGTAGAATTTTGTCTCGAAAGACCGCGTAAACCCTCTACTCTTGGCATGCCAACTATACCTATAGTTCTCATCTACATAACATGGGCTTTTACATTTCACATAGTTTATATCGCGTAGACATATAACTTCTTACCTTTATCACATAGTTCATATCATCTTTTCATGTAATCATATAACTCCATGTTACAAAATTGGTCTCACATTTTCATGTAATACATAAATCAGGTAAAACAATGCATATAACACACATAACATATGATCATAGTAATGTACACTTAGAAATCATATTATTATTCATGCATCAAGATATAAAATCTAGACTTATCACAAGTCTAGACCTGAATGTATTTATATAATCATGCTATGCATATGCACTCACCTAGATATCTTTTCCTTTTCCTCGATCAATCTTACTTGTCCCTTGTTCCGAAACTCGTTTAGGCTCGATATCTACATAAACATAATTTCCGAGATAATTATCAAAAGCCTAAACCTTATAATTTGATACTAATAGCTTAAATGACTTAATGAACCAAACTTTAACTTTTTATTTTAGTGGGAATCGATTCCCCCCAGGGGCATCGGTTCCCTCTGCATAATCTGTAAATTTTATCCAGAAATTTATTGTTCAAATCTGAAAATCATCAATTCTTCACTAAATTTTCTCATAAAAAATTCCTTTCATACCACCAAACTTAACTACAACCATTTTAACTAACTTCTATAATTTCAACACTTTAAAATCTCTCATCCTTCATTCAAATTCTTAAAGTTAAGAATCATACACAAATTTCAACATGTTCTAAATCTGATTCTAACACTTCATACTCCTTAATTAACCTCTTGACAAATCAAAAATCATATTCAAACTTCAAAAACTCATCCATATCAAAATTTCATCTAAAACCTCATTCTTCAAATCCATCTCTAAAACACTTATCTTGTTGTTTTAATGTCATATAAGCTTTCCTTTAGCTTATATAACATCCAAACTTTCATTACTAAACCAAAAATCAAAGAAACAACAAAGATTTAGATTCTTACCTTGAGCTAGGATGCTTCACGTTGATAGAAGAAGATGAAGAAGAGCCCTTTTACCCTTTTACTTCTCATTTACTTATTAATTCATCCTACCAACATCTTTTAATTAATTCCTTCACTTTTTGATTTATTTAATTTGGTCACTAAATTTTTTAAAATCTTACACTTAAATCACTAACCCGGTATTGAGGATGTTACAGTTTTTCAATGGAAAACATCATTTGAGATACTCTATCATAAACCACCAAATGTGTCTCATCTAAAAAGTTTTTGGTTGTTTGTGCTATGCAACCAAACCAAAATATATTAATAAATTCTCTCCAAAAGCCATCCATTATTCTTCCACTCAAAAAAGTATATTCTCTTTAATCTTGAATCTAAAACTTTTTTTATTAACCAAGATGTTATCTTCCATGAAGATGTATTTCCTATTAAGTTAGTTTCACCATATTCTACTTCTTTTTTCCCTCTAATCCTGATATTTCTGACTCAAATTTTTTGAATCTTTTCCTTTCCTTCCATGACTTTACCTGATCCTTCCTCACCTCATATTTCAAACTTTGTTTTACCTCAAGATTCCCCAGATTTTGTTTCCATTGATCATACAAGTGATATTTCTCATACTTCAACATATGTTGTTCCTACTACTTTTGTACCTAGGTTTGTGTCCACTAGGACTTCTTCTAAAGTTTCGAAACCTCCATCTTGGTTGAGTGATTACATTTATACATGTCAATCTACTTCTCTTCCAGGTCAGTATCCCATATCTAACCATATTTCTTATTCTCATTTACCACATCATACACAATCTTTTATTATTTATGTTTCTGATTCCCTTGAACCCAAAACTTTTCAAGAAGCTCAATTTGATCCCTGATGGGTTTAGGCAATGCAAGAAGAAATTCAAGCTTTTGAGTTGAATAAGACTTGGTCTCTTATTTCTTTGCCTCTAGGTAAAGTGTGCATTGGGTGTAAATGGGTTTTTAGAGTTAAATTCAAAGCCTCAGGTGAGGTTGAGTGGTTCAAAAAAAACTTGTGGCCAAATGTTATAATTAGAGAGAATGAGTTAACTTTGTGGATGCCTTTTCTCCTGTTGCCAAGCTCACTATTATTCAATTTATTCTTGCCTTTGCTGCCATTTTTTATTGGCCCCTTTGGCATATGGATGTTCACAAGGCTTTCTTGCAAGGTGATTTACATGAAGAGGTCTACATGGAGTTACCTCAAGGATTTTTTAGTAAGGAGGAGAATATTGTATGTAGACTACAAAAGTCTCTTTATGGCCTAAAACAAGCCTCGAGGTAGTGGAATACTAAGCTTACAGAAGCTTTACTTTTAACAGGCTATGATCAAAGTAAACATGATTATTCTATGTTTACTAAAAGACATGAGACTAATATTGTTGTACTTTTGGTTTATGTTGATGATCTACTGATTATTGAAAATGATGTGAAGATGATTGCATAATTGAAATAAGTTTTGCATAGGAGTTTTAAAATGAAACACTTGGGTGAGTTAAAGTATTTTCTTGGTTTAGAAGTTTTGAGAACAAAGGAAGGGATACTTCTAAATCAAAGGTGCTGCAACACCTTTGGAGCAGAATGCTAAATTCACTACAGTGGATTATGACAACTCACTTCAGCAATAGAACCAAAAGGAAGACAGCTTGGTTGACAAAGCAAAATTTTAGAGGTTGATAGGAAGGTTGTTGTATTTGACACACACAATGCCTGATATAGCTTTTTTCAGTTTAGCACTTGAGTCAGTTTATGCACCAACCAAAGAAAGAACACATGGAAGCAACTCTTAGGGTGGTAAGATACATCAAGAAGAATCCTGATTTGGGAATTATGTTGAAGGCTTCAAGCAGTTGTCAGTTTGTAGCAAGTTGTGATTCAGACTGGGCAACATGTCCAATGATAAGGAAATCGGTAACATGTTCTTGTATTAAATTAGGCGACTCATTGGTTTCATGGAAATCTAAAACACAGAGTACCATAGCGAGGTCTTTAGAATAAGATGAGTACAGGAGCATGGCCATAACAACTTCAAAGCTGGTTTGGCTAAAAGGGATGTTAGAAGAGCTTGGAATCAGCAATAACCAATCAGCAAAGATCTATAGTGACATGAAGACTGCTTTACAGATTGCAGATAATCCAATATTTCATTAAAGGATAAAAAACATAGAGATAGATTGTCACTTCATAAGGGAAAAATTCAGAAGGGTTTGTTCCAAACAGAATTTGTTCCAACCTCAGAGCAGCAAACAAATATTTTAACAAAGGCACTTGGTTTTTAACACCATGAATATTTTTTATCCAAATTGGGAGTCAAAGACGTGTTTTACCTCCCAACTTGAGGGGGAGTGTTGAAGAAGTTAGTTAGCTACTTCTGTTTAGTTAGGAATTAGTTAGAGGTTGGTTAGAAGCAATTTCTTTGTAATTAACACAATATATATATACACTATGTATACCTTAAACTTAATATATGAATCAGAGGTATTTCAGTATTATTGTTTTAACAATACCTTTTGCATGTCATGTCATCTATGTAACACAAAAGTTTTGATTGGTAAAAAAAACTTAAATCAATATCGAATTTCACATGGCTACTAGTTTGTCTAGACCAATCTTAAATTGGAAGTCGAAAATGTACCCATTCTTCATCTAAACAAGGGCTTTCCCCCCTCAATTTCACAATTAGTTTACTGAAGTGATAATATGTTGCTTTCATGACTATAGTTATGAGCAAATAACATGTCTTCTTTAAATATGAATTAATATTTTCTACCAGGTTCGTTGTTATACGACCATATTGATGATTGAATTCATATTTACTTTTCAATTTTGACTATGTAGTCATAGTCTTGAGAGTTTTTTTTTACTTTCAACTCATTAAGCATCTCCTTGAATCGTTCGAGTAAATTTTTTTATATATCCTAAGTAATCACGAATGATTAATTATAAAAAAATAATATGAATATGACGTGGTGTGTTGTATTAAAAAACAAATGATACACACCACACGTAGAATTAGTTGGTGTTCATCCTTATTTTTAAGCCTTTTATGATAATTTGATTCTATATGTTACACAGAATCAATGCTGCACATGTAGAGCTTGCCACATGGTGTCCCTTCCCTTAATTGCTAATTTCAGGTCCTCAATCAAATATTAGACAAATTTGATCTCGTTTGACTATATGAGCGTATAAATTTGTGAGGAAAAATTCCCAATAGTCAATATCTTCCTTTCCAACAATAAAAAAAATTATAATAATGATGAAATATGTTATTTGTACATTTTACTTTTAAAATATGGTAGTTTTGAAGTCCGTCGGCTTTACTTGGTGTGTACAGTCTTAGGCCTAATCTTTTTTAGTTAGGAGAGCGGTTGCTGTAAATAATCCACATGTTGTCTATTAGCATGAGGTGACAAAATGTTCTTTTGGGTTGCTTGTGGAATTTGAAGGTGCTTTGCAACCATTGCAAGTTATCTCTAACATAGGGATGGTCGAAGCCTTAATCACATAATATGAAATAGATATAACCTTTAAAATTATAACAAGAAATAAATATAACCCTAACTTTACATCATTTTCTCTATATCTAAATCACTAAAATAACTTCAGCCCTAAAATTAAAAACCTTTAAAATATTCAAACATGAAAAATACATTTTTTAAACTAACACTGAATTATAATCCTGAAAATGTGTGATACATAGACTCATTCAAAAAACTAATATAATATATTTTTTGACTCAACTTGATTCAATCAAACACTCACCCCTAGTTGACACATTCAGTAAAATAAAAAAAATAATATAAAAAATTTAAATTTTAAATTATACACGTTAAAATTATTCTTTGCTAACATCACCTTACTAAAAATGTTCTTTACTAACAGCGCCTTTATTATATGTGGCAAAGTGTGACAGAGCCATGCTTTCTGATCCGTTTTTAGGGAAGGTGATGCATACTAAAAACACCTATCACTAAACATTTTTTAAAAAAAGATTAGACGTGGTTTTCAACATTAAAATTTCTTTTTTTTAAAAAAAATGCACATTTATTTATTTATGCCTCCCATTAAGTTAAAAAAATCCGCTTAGGTTCGAGTTTCAGCCCACTGATGTTTAAGTATGTTTTCTTTATCTCATTGATGTCTAAAAATAATGATTTTGTCGTTGATGATATTGAATTTATAATAAATCAATCACTTAATCGTTAATCGTTGTTATTGGAGTGATGTAATGTTGATATAAATTAAACCCGATTACTTGGTACCATTTGACCATGCAAGACATCAATTTTGACTAGAATTTGACTCCTCCACTTTAAACAAAACCCATAATTCCTAAAGAAAACTTAATTTACCCATTTCACAATCACAATCAAGTAGGGACCGTAATTAAAATTCTACTTAAGTAGTCAGTTTTGGTATCTCTGATGATAATGGCGAAGATTGTTTTAGTATTTGACCGTTAATGTGTTCTCTTTTACTGGAGTTAATGCAGTTTAAAATGCAAGAGCCACAATTCTGCATAGTTCTTTGTCGGATTACGCGTGATGCCATAACTGCAAGTCAGTTTAAAGAGAAGATTGATGATGAATATCAAGTCAATATGATGCTATTTGTTTTTTCGGATGTGGAATTCTTATAGGAATCTCATAATAGTTATATAGCAAACTAATATAACTTCATCAAATTACTTCCCAATTGGTTGTTGAGTGTAGGGGTGTATTGTTCAGTTCGATAAATGTTTAGAATAATCCGTCAGTTTTCAATTGAGTTAACCTTGATTCTTTTCATATTAATTTTGATTTTTGAGATTGTAAATTTTATTTTAATTTTAATTTATGAATTTTAAACTTACTTCATAAAATTTTGAAGTATTTTTCATAAATATTTCTTAAATTTTTAATTCTAATGAATGACATGCTGAATATAACACTTAAAATCATGAAGAAAAAAGAAACAACCCAAACAAAAATTGAAAGAAATAGAGAGACCACCGTTAAACCTTGGGCTTATCCTTTTGTAGAAGCCCAAAATGGAACTAAACCAACCTAGGAACCACACTATCAAAGAAATATAACAAGACTAACCTAAGAATTGAATTTTGCGAGGTTTCCGAAATTCTAACACAATAATTTGTTTACCAAAGAAAGTCCAATTCTAAATTCAATGTTAAAAACACTTTGTAATTTACTTTAATATTTTTTTTGAAACATCTTTAAAATATTATAATGTTTCAATAAATACAAATAAAAAATATAAGTGATGAGTTATGTTTTTAGATATTAAAAAAATATGACTTTTAGTCATTACTTAAAGAATTGTGATTATTCGAATATATATATATATATATATATTTAAATAATTTTGATTATTTTTAAAAGTATAACTATTTATATAAATCTTTATGTGGATAGTTATATTTATATGAAAAGACATGAGCATTCTTATAAATAAAACATAATTCATTTTATTCTACTCTACGTTTGTATATTCAAAGAAATCTTTGTTATCATAGTCGTAGAGATATAATGATATGTTACTCGAAACGAAGATAGACGATTTCAATTATGATATCGGTTCGATAGCCATGATGTTGATAGTGGTCGTTCTATTATTCTTGGCTCCGATCGAAATGTCGGCAGTGCAACCTCCTCATGCTTACATTGGTCTCATATTATCTTTCGTGTTGGTTGTCATTTACATTTACCTTTCACATACCTTTAAATGATCAATGAATATTCAATAATGCCTTCAAATGTGATGACAATAAACTTTGGTTGAAATAATAACCAAATTTTTATTTAGCTGTATGTGTGATGACAATAAATTATGGTTAAGATAATAATCAGATTTTTATTTAATTGTGTGTGTGATGGCAATAAACTGTGGTTGAAATAATAACCAACAACAAACATTTATGTTTCTTTCGGTTTGTTTATTAATAAGTTAAATAATGGGAATTATGTTGAATTTAACCTATAGTAAGATAGGTAAACCATGCATGTATTCATTGATGCATTATTTGAACTAATTGTTCATCTTGTCTTGTCGTTTATTATTATTAGATCATACGAAAAAAAAATATGCACTACTCATTCACTTACTTTCAAGTCTATGACTTTTAAACAAATCTTTTTAATTTAATTTGGTTCTTTAGAATTGGCTGACAATGATCACTCCACTACAAAATCATCTAAAACCTTGGCTTTTGTGGTTTTCATGGCAAGAATTCGTCTTTGAACTTAATTTTATACTCTATTTGATCATTCTTTTAAGAAATCAATTTTCTATATTGAAGTATTCTTAAATATTATGTCATCGTCGTATACTTTCACGTTATTCCTAAGCTAGCCTTCAAAAATCTTATTAACCAACATTTGATAAGTAGCTCTAACATTTTTCAATCCAAAATGTGTCATCTTGTAGTAGAAAAGTCTATCTTCAGTGATGAACAAGGTTTTTTTTTCTTGATCTGTTGGATCCATATGAATCTGATTATTACTATATAAAGTATCTATAAAGCTCATATACTAATATCTTGTGGTAGTGTCTATCAATTTCTCTATGAAGGGAGAGAGGAAAATTATAATTGGGATTGACCTTGTTGAAGTTAATGACACAATTAATTGTTAGACGAATCTGTTGTTGATGAAAATTGTAGTAGTGAAGAGAACTACTATGATGACCTGTGTGCATTGGTTGTTAGGGCTTTAAGATTTATTTTTTATTGTTCACCCTTAACACCAAATAAAATCGTAATAATAATGATTATTTTATATGTAATCAACTCTAGACTTCCATATATTATATATCGACATTATACATGTAATTTTCTTTTAATTGATTATTTGATATAATAACAGACTAAAACTACTTCATTCTAAAATCACACGTTGTTTCCGTTATTGTAAAAAAGGCATAAAACTAAATATAAATTATGTAAAAAAAAAGGGATCCCATGAGTTGTGTTTTCAAGATGAGACATTTCAATTCGTTGACAACTCTTCCTTATATATATAAATGTGTGTATAAAACCTTTTCATTTGTCTTTCAAAGTTTAAACTTCCATGACATTCGATAGTATCAATAACTTGTCTGATTTCATTCTAACTCACATTCTATCATCGCTTCCCATAAAAAATACAGTTTTTATCTCCATTCTATCAACCCAATGACAATATCTGTTTGCCTCATTATTTAATTTTGATGTTGATTTCGAAATATTATGGTGTTTAAAGAGATATATTTGGTTTTTTCTCTCGAGTCCAACATCATTCCCATATTTTCTTCCACTATGCTTTTTACCTGCAAGACGCTAGTGAAGTTGAAATTGGACATCCAATTTGTAATGAGTGTTCAAATTCATGTTTGTTTGCCTAGTCTCAATACCTTGGTGCTTCGATCTACTAATTTTAAATATGATGATTCAGTCAAAATGCTCTTTTTAGGCTCTCCTATACTTGAACAATTGCCTCTATTGTGACAAGTGAAACATAATGTGTCTTAAATTTTGATTCCATCAATTAAGAGTTAGACTTTAGTTCTTAACGATTATCCCCTTGATGACCATTCACTCAGCTTAACATTTGTCATTGTCATTGATCTTCCAAGTCCTGTCTAATTCAATATGTGGAGTTTAGAGTAAAAAACTATTTGATGGTAAACATGTTTTCTCTTGTTAGGGATGGTATTAAGATTTATGGAACATTAACTTTTACAACATAAATACATGTTTTAATTGAGCTTTTCCAAGGAATTGACAAGGTCAAGTCACTTTATTTGAGTATCAATTTAGAAACAGCTAGTTAATTGATTTGTCATTTTTATTCTTTAGTATTGATGCTTTTCAATCTTTTATTTGACCAATATTTATAGGCAATTTTCATTTCTGACCCACGAACGTTTTTTTGTACTCCAAAACATACTTAAGCTGGATATTTTGGATTAGAGAAACACATGACAAGGACAGGAAATTCTCAAGTTTTTTGAATTCTCACCTAATCTACAACTCTTATTATATAAAAAATATCATCAAATGAGGTATGCACATATAATGATAAATATATTGGTATGTAGTTTAAAATTAAAACTTCTAATATTTCTTCTTTGGTGGTCTTAGGTCTCACTTCGAATGAAAAAGATGTCTTATTGTATTGTACATCAGCTCAAAGAGTTTAACGCATTAGGTTCTTATGATGAGAGTTATATATTTAAATTGTTTACTAACATCTTGAAGAATAAAATTTATTCATTGTTCAATTAATTTCATTTTAAAATAATTTTTTACCAGAATTTCTCTATCTAATAATTTTAATTCATTTAAATAGACGTTCAAAATCGTATCATTAAGACTATTAATACAATGTCTACATAATCTCATAGTGTTGTATAACTTGTAATTTATTCATCATATGCACATTAGCCGTCAAATGTTTAACAAAAAAAAAAGACAAGTTTGAAACATATGAATAGTCGAGTTTAGAACATATTGTCGTCAAGGTTTTGAAGTTAATTATACAATTAATTGTTAGACGACCATGTTGTTAATGGAAATTAATGGAGAGAATTACTATGAAGACATGTATGCATTGGTTGTGAAAGCTTAAAGATTTGTTTTTTTGTTATCCACCCTTAACATCGAATGAAATCTAGATAGGAGTAGTAATAAATAAAACAAATTTTATTTAAAATTTAAGAATATTTTATTTTATTCTACTCCACATATGTATATTCAAAGAAATCTTTATTATCATAGTCGTAGAGAGATAAGGATATATTACTCAAAAATGAAGATGGAAGATTTCAATTATGGAATCGGTTCGATAACCGTGATGTTGATGGTGGTCGCTCTATTATTCTTGGCTCCAATCAGAATTTCGGTGGTGCAACCTCCTCATGCTTACATTAGTCTCATATTCGATTTCGTGTTAGTTTTCATTTACATATACCTTTCTCATGCCTCTAAATGATCGATGAATATTCAATAATGCCTACTAATGTGTGATGATAATAAACACTTGTTGAAATAATAACCAAACTTTTATTTAGTTTGTTAGGATTTTCGGAAGTTCGAATCGACAACCGGAACGGTTTACAAAGAGGGGTCGGAATGATTTTGTGTTTAGGGAGTAAGGAGATTGAAAGATAGAGATTTGCACAATGATTTATAGTGGTTCGACTTTATCAATCAAAGTCTACGTCCACTACCTTAGCTCCTCACCAAGGATTTTCCAACAAATTCACTAATTTTTTCTTTCTTTTGAGGATAAAGAGTAACCTTACAAACTCCCTAGTTTTTCCGGGCTAAACTAGAACCTTTCCCTAGCTTTTACACGGGCTAAGCTAGAACCTTTCCCCTTTACAAAAGGATAAAAGATGTAAACAAGAAAACCTCTCTAAGGTAGGTGTTTACAAGATTGAGTTCACAAGAACAAAATATTTACAAGATAAAGATGAAATAAGAATGAAAAACTCTTCTCTTGTGTTTGATTGCTTGGATAGTTGTTCTCTTGCTTCTTCAAGTATCATTATCTTGTATTTATAGCTTGGAATGTGTTTGAAGTCGTATATAGTCGTTGGGGATGTTTTGGAGCCATTTGGGGATGAGAAACAATTAATAAAACAGCTTGGAGCGTGGGGGGAATCGGTACCCCTCATAGAGAATCGGTTCCCTAAGTGCAATCTGTTTTTGATCGTTAGACAGGGGGAATCGGTACCCCCTGGGGGGAATCGTTCCCCCTAGGGGGAATCTGTACCCCCTGGACAATCTGATTTTTCTTGAAACCCTTTAAAAAGAAAATATTTTTGGCTCGATTAAGGCTCGAAATACTTTGTAAAATTGTTTTAAAATAGTTTAAGTATAAAACACAATTTTACACTTTAGTAAGGATTAAAATGAACTTTGAAAGACTTGGAGTAATATTTTGATATTCGAATAATTACATCGAATATACTTAGAAAATCTTTTGTAAAATCTTAAAATTCATTTAACTTAATTTGTTATATCGAAACATCAAAATGTTTTCAACAATCTCCCCCTTTTTGATATAACAAAACATTTGCGTAATTTTAAGATTTTGAAATTACTCCCCCTTAATTTAACACTTCTCCCCTTTAACACCTTAACACTTCTCCCCCTTTTTGTTAAATCAAAAAGACTCTAATCTTTGAAGTTCAAAATTACTTTGGAGAGTAAGTAGTAAATTTGACATTTTAAAAATCATTTTAAAAAAATCAAAGCTCCCCCTCAATAAATGCATTCCAAATAAAATTATGCTTTTAGGATCTTGACACAAAATTGAATTTCAAAAAAGAATAACAAACATGTTAGTAGCACATGAAATTCAATACATCCAAGTCTAAAATACTTTATGCAATATCAATTATTGAAATTAAGTGCATATGCATAAAGTTTTCCAAAAATGTTATGCATTTGAAAATTTTGATATCAATTGTTAGAGAGATATCATTTTCATTTAAACCACATGCATAAACATTTAAATTTGGGTTAAAAATTTTAAAATTTATAAAATCAAAACATTTGAAAAGTTGATATCAATTGTTAGAGAGATATCATTTGCATTAAAAACCAAATTGACCAAAATTTTATTATGATGAACTAAAAATTCTTAAAAATTAATATATCTTTAAAATGTTCATCATAATCATCTTTTCAACATACATGAGATTAAAATAATGATGCATAATCATTTAAAACCAAAAATCATGCATGCTTAAAATCAAATGAGCAACCAAACAACCAAAATTAAAAGTATTAAGCTTAGAGGTTACCCATTCCTTTTTCATATGTGGCTAGAGCATCTTGAATATCATCATTTTCATCACCATTGCTCCCACACACCTACAAGAGACATTTAAGTAGATTTTGGTATCCAAATTGCTTTGGATCCTTGGACGTTAGTTTCAATGACCCTTGTTCCTTTCGGAATCCACACTTGTCTAATTTTAAAACGTTTTCCTTTCTTCAAAGGACAAGTATGTTCCTTATGACCATGATAATGACAATGTGAGCATATTGTCATTATTGAACTAAATGAATTATTTAAAATGATTTCTTTTTCTTTTGTTAAGCATTCAAGCTTAACTTTTAAATCAAAATTGTAACACCTCTAACTCATATTCGACCCGAATACAAGTCCGAGATGTCACATTGACTTTTCAAACTTGGATTCTTAAAAAAATAAAGAAATTTAAAACTTTCATTAAAACAAAATACTTTAATTTACATAAAAGAGACCACTTAATACAAAATCGATCAGAGCATTCGTAATTAACGACTTATTACATATCAACACTCTATACACAACAAAATACCTACTTTGTCAATTACTTCTGATCTGATTTCTTAGTAATGTTGCTGTCCGTGCCACTTCTATTCTGAATCTTCTTATTTCTTGGTACCTCAGTGTAAATCACTTACACGCTAAGTCATAGACTTAGTGAGGCAATAAATGAATATGCAACAATATCTTCATGAATATGCATTCTTACCATTTCCTTCATGACATTTCAATATGCATGTATCTATTACACAATAACATATATAATCATATAATGCATTTACGAAACTTACCTTCTTGTACCACTTTCACTTTACTTTGTATTTCAATTGCCCATGTATATTACTGAGAATAGAGGTATGTGAGTACATTGAGGTTGTGCACTAATGCTATCACCACAGCTCGTATCAATTCCCTCATGGGGCACCGAAACTTAGTTCAGTATTCGTCCCGAAGGACTGTTATATATGTCCCGTAGGACCACTACATCCCGAAGGACTACGTCCTGAAGGACTATTATACCCTCGACTCTTGGCATGCCAATTACACCTATAGCTCTCATATCGTATACTATGGGCATTATTCTTATATTTTATATGTTCATGTACTCATGTCATTTTTCTTGTGATCATGTAGCTCATGTCACTTACTTCATGTCATGTTCTCATATCACATATCATATCACATGTGTATTTGAATCTATTCATATATATACATCATTTATCCAATCACAGAAACATATATATGCCATATGCATGTATTACAATAATTATCATGTATGCATGTTCACAACTATTGTACTATGAAAATCAATATAGGGATTAGACTTATCACAAGTCTTATTCCATTATACTATACATATAGTATGCACTCACCTTATCTTTGATTCGATTCTAATCCTTTGATCGTTCCGGAATAAGCTTACTTTTAGTATCTACATAATCACACATGGATCTATATCAGTATTATAGCTAATATACTCTAATGGTTCACTCTTTATATTAAGATAAATGCCAATTTCCTCTTTTAATGAAGGTATGCATCGATGCACTACTTGTGCATCGGTGCATAAAATGCATTCGATGTTTTATTATTAATGGAATGCATCGATGCATGCCTTATGGATCAATGCACTAATTGCATTCGATCTTTTTATTTTAAAAGAGTGCATCGATGCACTACCTGTGCATCGATACACCTTCAAACAATTTCTGGGTTTTAACCTTGATGAATCAATGCACTATGAATATGCATCGATGCACTATGAATATGCATCGATGCACTATGAATATGCATCGATGCACTCTGCCCAGAATCCTCTTTTTGAAACCAAAAATTCATTCATTTTGGATTAAATCCTTCATGTTTAATCCCCTTTTTCATTCTTAACTCTAGTACACATCCTTAAACCAATTTATACTCATTTATTTCATCTTAAACCTCCAAATCCTATCCTTCATATGTAATTCAAGAATTACATCAATAATTCAACATGTTTGAATTCCACTTTTAACACTTCGTATATCTTAACTAGATTGATAACAAGTCAAATTTAACTTTCAATTCTAGTTATGAACTCTATTCCAAGATTTCATTTAAGAACTTCAAATCTTAAATCTCTCCTAACTCCATCATCCTTTGATGTTAAGATAACTTAAGCTTTCCTTAAGCTTAGTTATCATCTAATAATCAAAAACCAATCTTAATTTTAACAAGAAACTCAATAATCAGAAATCTTACCTTTGCTTTGGTTCACACGCACAAAGAAGAAAGAAGAAGAAGAGAACTCTGGAAGCCTTAGGTGTTTTCTCCCCTTCCACCCACGTGTATCCTTATATATATATATACTTATCCTTTCTTTAATTATTTTTCCTTGCAATTACTCTATTGTCCTTCCATTCCTTATTCATTTCAATTCCATCCTACATAATAATTTACATGTAAATCTTTATACTATTCATTCATTTTATTTTAACCACCAAATTCTGAGACTTTACAATTTAGTCACTAACCCGGTATTGAGGATGTTACAAAAATTTTCTTTTTCAAAACTTTCAATTTTTATTTTTGAAATCTCTACATCCTTTTTCAAAATTTCATTTTGGCTTTCAAAATCTATTTTTGTTTTCAAAAGAAAATCATTTTCGATTTTAAATTTTGAAATCATTTTCTTATTTTTGGAGTTCATGGCCTCAAACTCCGAATATAACCTATTAAAATAATCTTGTAACTCATCAAACGTATATGAATTAAATTCATTTGAGTTAGAAGATACCTCGGGCTCTTCACAAGCCATTAGAGACACCACCTTTGTTGGTTCTTCTTTCTTGTTTCCATGGATTTCCTCGAGCTTATTCCAAAGCTCCTTGGCACTTGAACATGAAGAAACCCCTTTATAGATTTCATGACAAATGCACAAAATAGCATGTGCATGGCCTTGGCATTAAGTTGAGCTTTCTTTCGTTCTTTGTCACTATTCTTCTTATCCTTCTTCTTTGGAGAAGAGTAGTCGTTCTTGATTATCTCTCATGCATCAAGATCATTGGATTAGATGAATACCTTCATTAATTTCTTCCAATGATGATAGTTGACTCTATTGAAGTATGGAGGTTTGTCGGTTGGTAGGGAGTCTTCCATGTAGAACGAGCCGGAGGTGGAAGTCATCTTCTCGGTTGTGTCAGGAATTGGTAGAGCTTCTTCGAGGATCGTCTCAAGGTGGTTAAACCTTCTTAACGAGTTAGGCTCTGATGCCAATTGTTAGGATTTTCGGAAGCTCAAATCGACAACTGGAACGGTTTGTAAAGAGGGGTCGGAATGATTTTGTGTTTAGGGAGTAAGGAGATTGAAAGATAGAGAATTGCACATCGATTTATAATGGTTCGAATTTCTCATCCAAAATCTACGTCCACTACCTTAGCTCCTCACCAAGGATTTTCCAACAAATTCACTAATTTGTTCTTTCTTTTGAGGATAAAGAGTAACCTTACAAACTCCCTAGTTTTTTGGGGCTAAACTAGAACCTTTCCTTAGCTTTTACACGGGCTAAGCTAGAACCTTTCCCCTTTACAAAAGGATAAAAGTTGTAAACAATAAAACCTCTCTAAGGTAGGTGTTTACAAGATTGAGCTCACAAGAACAAAATATTTACAAGAGAAAGATGAAATAAGAATGAAAAACTCTTCTCTTGTGTTTGATTGCTTGGATAGTTGTTCTCTTGCTTGTTCAAGTGTCCTTAGCTTGTATTTATAGCTTGGAATGTGTTTGAAGTCGTATATAGTCGTTGGGGATGTTTTGGAGCCGTTTGGGGATGAGAAACAATTAATAAAATAGCTTGGAGCGTGGGGGGAATCGGTACCCCCTCATGGGGAATCAGTTCCCTAAGTGCAATATATTTTTGACCGTTAGACAGGGGGGAATCGGTACCCCCTGGGGGGAATCTGTTCCCCCTGGGGGGAATCGGTACCCGGGGTGAATCTGTACGCCCTGGACAATCTGATTTTTCTTGAAACCCTTTAAAAAGAAAATATTTTTGGCTCGATTAAGGCTTGAAATACTTTGTAAAATTGTTTTAAAATAGTTTAAGTATAAAACACAATTTTACACTTTAGTAAGGATTAAAATGAACTTTGAAAGACTTGGAGTAATATTTTGATATTCGAATAATTACATCGAATATACTTAGAAAATCTTTTGTAAAATCTTAAAATTCATTTAACTTAATTTGTTATATCGAAACATCAAAATGTTTTCAACATAGTTGTATGTGTGATGGAAATAAATTGTGGTTAAGATAACAATAAGATTTTTATTTAGTTATATGTGTGATGATAATAAACTCTGATTGAAATAATAACTAGCAACAAATATTTATGTTTCTTTCAGTTTGTTTATTAATAAATTGAAGAATGTGAAGTATGTTGAATTTAACCTATAATAAGGTAGGTAAACCATGCATGTACTTATTATTGCATTATTTGAATTAAGTATATCGTATTTGTTCGTCCTTTTTGTTGTGTATTATTATTGTATCATATGAATAAAAAGTATGCACTACTCTTTCAATTAATTTCAAGTATATGGCTTTTAAACAAGTCTTTTCAACCTAATTTGGTTCTTCAGAATTATCTGACAATGATCACTCCACTACAAAAATTCCAAATGAAATTGATGGAAATTGTTAGCCAAGATTTTGAAATTAATGACACAATTAATTGTTAGGCGACTCTATTATTGATGGATATTGTAGTAGTGGAGAGAATTACTATGAGGACTATATGCATTGGTTGTGAGAGCTTCAAGATATTTTTTTGTTCACCTTAAAGGATCTACATATGTGTCGTAATAATAATGATTAATTTATATGCAATAAACTCTAGACTTCCATATATTGTATCCTGATAATGTACATGCAATTTTTTTTAATTGATTATCTGAAATAATAACGAACTAAAACTACTTCATTCTAAAACCACTCACTGTTTCAGTTACAGTAAAAGAGGCATAAAACGGAATATAAATTTTGTAAAAGAAACGGATCCTATGAGTTGTGTTTTCAAAATGAGACATTTTGATTTGTTGGAAACTCTTCCATATATATGTATAATCTTTTCATTTGCCCTTCAAAGTTTAAAATTCTATGGCATCAAATAGGATAGATAACTTGCATGATTTCATTCTAACTCGCATTCTATCTTCTCTTCCCATCAAAGATGCAATTTCTACCTTCATTCTACCAATCAGATGGTGATATTTGTTTGCCTCACTATTTAATTTTAATGTTGATTTCTAAATACTATGGTGTTCTCTTCCACATATTGTTAAGAGCTTCACCAACTTCATGGATAAAATGTTGTTTTCCTTACTAAGGGAATGATAGAACAATTTAGACTCAATCGTATTGACATATCAAGGATCGATGATATGTGTGTTTGTGTATGAATATATGGTGCAATTTGGCATGGAGTTAAGTAGTTGTAATGAATGTTTATATTCATGTTTGTTTGCCTAGTATCAAGACATTGGTGCTTCGATCTACTAAATTTGAAGATGATGATTCTCTTTTCAGGTTGTCATATACTTGAACAATTGTCTATATTCTACAGTGACATGCGAAGCATAACGTGTCTTAAAATATTAATTCCTTTACTGATGAGTTTGACTTTAGTTCTTAACGATTATCCCCTTGATGATCATTCACCCTGCTAAATGTTTGCCATTATCATTGATCTTCCAAGTCTTGTGTACTTCAAATACATGGGCTTTAGACCAAAAAACTATTTAATGGTAAACATGCTTGCTCTTGTTAGGGTTGGTATAAAGGTTTATGGAACATTAGTAGAAGTTTTAGTTGAGCATTTTCAAGAAATTGGCAAGTCCAAGTCACTTCATTTGAGTATAAATTCGAAATTAGTGAGTTAACTGACTTTTCATTTTTATTCTTCAGTATTTATGCCTTTAAATCTCTTATTTGATCGATATTTATGGGTAGCTTCCATTTTTGTCCCACAAACATTTTGTTGTATTTCAAAACATGCTTAAGTTGAATATTTTGGATTACAGAAACACATGGCAAAGACAAGGGATTCTCAAGTTTTTTGAATTCTCACCAAATCTACAAATCCTTGTTATATATAAAATATCATCAAATGAGGACACATATAATTACAAATATATTGGTATGTAGTTTAAAGTTAAAGTTTCTAACATTTCTTCTTTGGTGGTCTTAGGTCTCACTTCCGATGGAAAATGTGTTTTCCTGTCTTGTACATCAACTCAAGGAGTTTAACATATTAGATGTTGATGATGAGAATTATCTATTTATGTTGGTTACTTACACCCTGAAGAATGAAATTTATACATTTTTCAATTAATGCCATTTATAAATAAATATTTTATCGATATTTTTTTATCTAATTTCATTTAAATGGATGATCAAAATCGTATCATTAAAACTATTAATACATGGTCTACATAATCCCAGAGTGTTGTGGAACTTGTAATTCCTCTACCCTAACCGAGGAGTTCACAAGAAAATATTAAAAACTCGATATGGTTTGCAAATAAATTATTGGTTTGATAGCATTTTAAGCAGTGCTCTCAAACCACTTCAACTCTACTTGTAATGCCCACAGCCGTGCACATTAGCCAAAGCAATTGCCACCATTTTCACCACAAATATCACTTCAAAGAAAAGCATGGGCAAGACTATCGGAATGCATGTCCATGCAGTCATTAGAGCAGGGGAATTAGCATCCCTATTTTGTTGGTAAGGGTAGGTGCTCTCGTTGTTGTGTTGTCCATCTATTGAAGATAAAACATTGTTTGAATTATAGCCACCTTGTACTGAGTGGTAGTGTTGAAGGCTCCGACGAATAGGGCTTGATAGGGCATTAGAGAAAATCGAATTCTTAAATTTGTTATCACTAGACCGAACTCCCTGCCCAACAATTGGTGATGAGAATGGATTGGAAGAAACATGGGTACCTAAACTGTTCAACTGTGTCGAGGTTTATGAATGCAACCATGGGGACATTGGAGGCTCTTCCCCTCCATATTCGAGCTCATGCTGAAAAAGAAAATTAAACAAAAATTAAAGAATAATCTCATTGAAACAAGAGTAGGTAGATTGATATATTCAATTGTATTTGAAAAATGCAGTTGAAGCAAATAATTTTCAAAATCATGCATACTTCATAGATACATCATCTACATAGAGGCGTATGCAAAAAATGCATACTTCATAGGTGCATTATCTCTGTAAAGGCATATGTAAAAAAATGCATACCTCATGGATGAATCATCTCTGTAGAGGCATATGCAAAATGCATGCTTTTTCGTTCTCCTACACAATCAATAATCAATAACTCATTACAAAATAACTCTAAGGGTGCGTTTGGTTCACAGAATGTAAGATTGCCAGTGGGAATAAAAGATTACCAGGGAATATGATTACTGAGAATTTTGTATTTTGTGTTTGGTTGATTTAGTAGGAATGTAAGATTATCATGTTTGGTTAAAGGAATAAAAGATTATTGGAATGTATATTTTACCAAATTGTCTTTATTATATATTTGTTTTTAACAAGTTGAATTCTATTGTAATATCACTATAATTAATTTATATATTTTCTTTTAAAAATTTAAATTCATAAAATTTATATAATTTTTTTTTACAAAATTGAAAAGATAAATAGGTTTAATGAAAGGATAAAATTTTATTTTAACCCCTGAACTTCATATAAAATTATAATTATGGACTTTTTTGTAAATCTAAAATATTTTAAGGATAAATTTATAATTTAACCTTCGTAGAATTTTTATTATTCAATGACATAAGAAGGATAATTCTGAAGAAAAAATTTAAGGGCATTTTAGTCCAAAATGTCGATAATCCAACAATACCTAAGGGAAGTACGGTATCACATTCCCGGTAATATACCCCAAACAAATCACTGTTGGTAATAAAAGATTACCGAGAATAAGATTACCGACCAACCAAATAGGGAAATGAGGATTCCATTCCCCCGATAATGTTGTATGCAGTGAATCAAACGGCCCCTAAGGGTTAACTGACCACTGCTCCATGACAACCAATTATAAAAAAAAACCTAAGAACCTGGTAGCATTTGGCACTAAAAAAGGAGTAATAAAAATGATAAAACAATCTTTTAAATAAAAGTAAAATATAAAAAGACAATTAAATAATATATTTGAAACATTTAATATAGTTGATAAAACAACATAAGGATTTCAAAATAACAAGTATTTGAATCAAATATTACTTTCATGATAATAAAATTAAAAAAAACAAAATTAATATCAATTTATCATGTGTAAATGCTAAAATTGAAAACTAATTATCTTATTTTTATTGGATAATCTACTTATATGCTTACTTTTTTTAAAATTTACTTATTTTCTTACTTAAAAACAATATTTAGGGATAGGATTCCAATCCTCCAATTAAGAGGGAGATCCATGTACTCATCATAAAACAAAATGTTTATGTGCCAAATGCCAATTTCATCTTTTTATCTTATACTCCATTTTATTAACTCAATACCAAAGTAAACTTTTGGAAGGCTTATTTGGTATTTCAACAATTATATGATTCATACAAATCTAACTTAAAATACTAAAATATATTCAATTTTAAAATGACACTCGACTTGGCATAGATATCCAATTCAGTTGCAAAATTCAATCTGAAGCATATGAGAATAATCGAGGAAAATAGCCAGTTAGCTACTAAGGAAAGCAAGAAATGAAAAAAAAAACCTGCTAATAAGCAACTATATCGACCGTCGTTGCCCTTGACCCTTCTTGTAGTTGCCTCAGAATCCATTGATAGAGTTTCTCCTGATAAGAAAAATAGCAGATCTATACAGTTAGACAGGAAGTTGATACACGATGAAAATAGGCTCCATACACCTAAACCAACAAAAAAATAACCCAGAAATCGGTTTTAGTCTAGCAGAGATCCCTGTACAATTGCAAAAATCTATTTTAGTCCTTCTACCATTTAAAGGGCCATTTTAGTCCCTGTACATTTGGGAAAGAGGATATTTTAGTCCAAAATGTTAAATCTACCATTAATTGAATTGAAATATTAGGTTTAAGTACTCCTTAGGTGCCTATCAATCTATAAATGAAGCAAACGTACTATTGTAGTCTCGTTTATTTAAACTTTACAGGTCCATTAGAATTGTCCCTTTAGCAACTTGATCAGCACTTAGATAAACGAAAAAGGATTAGAATTGACCAGCGCGTGACGTTCACCAGCCTGAAAGGAAAGGCGTTGGTGGCACATGGCCTGAGTGTAAAGCTGGGAGAGAGAGCTGCGCTGCAAAAACTGGTGTACATGATGCGATCAACCTCGTCCAGGCGCGTTGCGTTGGATTTTCTCTTCTTCGTCATTATTATTTATATTGGTAACAAATTGCAAGTAAATAAATAAAAACGATAAGAAAAGAGGTTTTCCATTTTTAGTTTAAAAAAAGGGGAAAATGCAGATTTACATGAATGCTAAAAGAAAATATTAGGGCGAGGGAGAATTTGTGGTAGTTTGGAGTTTGAAAGAAAGAGACCATTACGATTTAGGAACGAAGCATACGACCGTATTTATTTGAGCTATCCTTTGGGCCCTGATGGGCCTCCTTTATAAATCGTAACACGAATAAAAAAATATTAATAATTAAAAATTGTTGTTATTTTTTTAAATTTTTAGATTTGAATATGACGTATTTATAAATATTTATTATTATATTAATAAAAATCTTTTAAATAAATATTATTTTATATTCACCTAAACTAATAGAAAAACACATATATCCTCAAGTCAAGGCAAACCACCATCACTAGACAAATATAATATAAAAATAAGATACCATAATAACACATTAAAATCAAACTCGCAATCCATTTGCAGATAATTATGAGATTCCTAGCCTTCTAGGAAAATTTACTTCTTAAAAAGAAAAGCGATAATGAGAGACAGTGTGATTTCAGAAATAGGGATAATTAAAGGGTTAGTGGGAGTGGGAGTGGTCGTAATTTGAAATTTTTAAATTTTTATATATTTTATATTCTATTAATAATATGTTTTGTCCCTTTAAAATATAATAGAAAGTAAAGTATACAAATGATCTTCGATTATAAGATATTATTTTGTTGAATCTTCTGACTATTAAAAGTTACAAAATAGTCCTTTAACTATAGGGTGTTTATTTGTTGAGCCTCAAACTATTAAAAGTTACATAATGGTCACCCGACTATTCATATTTTCCAAACTCGTCACTTTCTATTAAAAAATTGACGGTCGTTTGAGTTGGACGTTAACATATTGACTGTGATATGATAAAATCTGATCCCAGAATCGTTTGAGTTCTATTTTGTGGATTGACTCTCTGTTTACATTATGTCATCAAGCCAGACTTGAAAGCAACGACGATGTCAGTGGACATCATTAAAATGTGATTTTATCATATCTCAATCAACATGTTAACGTCCAACTCATATTGTCGTCAAAATTTTAATGGTAAAGGACGAGTTTGGAACATATGAATAGTTAGGTGACTATTTTGTAAGTTTTGATAGTCGGAGAATTCAAAAAAACAACCTATAGTCAAAAGATTATGTTGTAACTTTTAATAGTAGTAGACTCAACAAAATAACGATCTATAGTCAGGGAATTAGGTGTATACTTTACCTTTTTACAAAATTTATCTTTTGATATAAAATTTTTCATCCTTGTTTAGAAGGAAAAATCTTGGTGTGGACTATCGGCATCCATGCCTTCATATCTTAAGATAACAGTTATATGGTGTAACTCCTCATCCTCCCCTCCATTTGTTTGTCTCACATCTGTTCAAATCCTCGAATGAACTGTTCTAGTTAAATGCTCAACTGTTTGGACATTCCAATTGAATTCACGAGATGACCAAAATGATGCAAAAGCATACTTTGAAACATTAAATTAAAGGGTAAACAAGTTGGACAATCACTTAATTATAAGGGTGATTTTATTTTGACCGCCAAACTATGAATTTGATGAATCATATTATTTAGCTATTTAAATGATATCTGTAATAACCTAATTTTGTCCTAAAATAAAAGAAGGAACAAAATACAGGGACTAATCCTATAATTGTACCTATTGTAATATGAGCAAAAACATAAACACCCCCCAAACAACACGTTTTGTAATTTGAGAAAAGCAAATAAAACTCTCCTTTGTAAAAACTATTTTTTCCTTCTTACTTGCTTGTTTCGGGCATAGATAGGAGTTTGGGGGAGATCGAGGTTCCTCGTCGGAGCCTTGTCGGTGTCAGGGTGGTCGGTCTAGGAAGATGAGCTGTCGGGAAAAGCCTCAAATCAGGGTTTTTGGTTTTGTTTCGGTATTGGGTTTGGAACTCAATCACCGGCGGTGATGATTGGAAAGTAATGTCGCGAGTTGGGGAGTGAGGTCGTCGGTTAGGGTGTGTTGGCTTCCATCTCGGTGGCCGACGTGAGAAACGCCTCTTAGGCGCGGTGGCCGGTTGTGTATGTGAAGCTTTGGGAGTTTCTCGGTCGGTTAAAAAATAGGGTGAAGTCGTTCGGTCAGTCCTCATTCAGTCACGGTTGAGGTCGCCATTTTAATAGGAGGGTCACCGGTCTGGTGTCCGACGTGAAAGGGCCGGTTTGTGGTGGTCGGCGTTCGATTTGGGGACCTGAAAAGGGTGTTGTGCGTGCAGAGAAGAAAGGAGGTAGGAAGTTTCTGTTTTATGTTTTTGCGTAAATTACCCATAGTTCCCCAAGTTTTAGTCTTCTATTTGCGTTTTAGTCATCAATTCAATGGGTAAATCACCCACAGGTGCTCCCAACTTTTGTTTGTTTTACACTTTGGTCAATCCGGGGGAAATCACCTTTAAGCCCTCTGTATTTTAGTCCTTTGTCACTACAGTCACTCATATTTTATTTATTTCGAATATGCATGTAAATTTTATTAACTTTTAATTTGGTCACTATTCTGCTATGTTATTTATTTCTAACTACTAACTTTTATTTTATTGCATATTAACTACTGACTTTTATTTTATTACATTATAACCATTATTTATTTATTTATTGTTTCTATTATTCGATTTGACCTTGTGGTGACCAGATCTGGGGTATAATCTGCATTATTATAGTTTGAACTATGTTAACTACTAAATTTTATTTTATTACATTCTAACAATTGTTTATTTATTTATTGTTTCTATTATTCGATTCGACCTTGTGGTGACCAGATCTGTGGTATGATCCGCATTATTAACCATTTTTATTTATTTATTTATTGTTTCTAATATTCGATTCGGCCTTGTGGTGACTCGATTCAGGGTATGATCCGTATTATTATGGTTCAGACTATACTAATTACTGATTTTTATTTTATTGCGCTTTAATCAGTGTTATTTATTTATTTATTATTTCTAATATTTGATTCGGCCTTGTGGTGACCTAATTCGGGGTATAATCCGTATTATTATGATTTGAACTCTGCTAACCGCTAACTTTTCTAACAACTAACCTTTTTAACCGCTAATTACTAATTGTTAACCTTTTATTTATTTATTTGTTTTATTTCATGTTCGAACCATGTACGACCTTGCGACAATCTGCCCCGGGATATGACTCACATCATTTACGGTACGGGATACATAATAAAATTCGATATTAACATTTTATTTTTATTGCATTTTATTTGTGCTATTTAATTTTATGCACTTTTAAATTTATGTTTTTTATTTTCTTTATTTAATTTCAATATTTACATTTTATTTTCTTTAATGTTCTAATAGTTTATTTTTGTCTCTTTATTTTCCAGTACCTTAATTTTATTCGTTTAATTATTGTGTTTTATTATTTGTTTATTTTACTTCTATAATTTAGTTTTTGCTTAGTTAGATTTTATTTCCTTTCATTTTTACCATGTATGAATTTATATATTTATTCGTATTATTTATGTATGTATATATTCTTGGCTCCTGGGAATTGGTTACGAACGATTGTACAAAACGTTTGTTTCACTCATTTTTAACACTTTTTTACTGTAATATGTTCAAGAACATTTATTTGTAGAATGGGCGTGGAAAGCATTGTTTGGTCGAAGTAGTGCGATTTGATACGACATTCGAACGAAAATGTGAACTTGAAATAAATCGAATTTATTTTACTAATTAAATTTTTATTTCTAATTCAAATTATGCAATGCATGTTTTTTTAATATTTTATTTTATGCATATGTCGATATTCAATTTATATTCGATTCACGTTTTTTTCAAGGAGGGAATATTCTTTTTAAATAAGAAATAGAAGAGATAGTCATCCTGTCGGAGGATGAGCAAATCTCGATGTTTCTTTTCAAATTAAAGGATTTTCCCTAAATATAATTCGAAGCAAATTGATTAAACTTTAATAAATGGATCATATTTTTTCTTTATATTCGATTTATAATTTCCATTACCGTGACAATATATAAGCGACTAAGTACCCATTTTTGGGTGTGGGTGCTTATCATTCCTCACACGTAATCGACTTTAGAACCCTTAAAATGAATTTTTGGATAACGCAGACCAATTTTTCTCTTACAAAACGATTTTTCTTAAAATTGTTTTAAAAGACTTTTTTAGGTATTCGACCTACCTAGCCCAAAGGTTGATGGTGACTCATATTCTATTTGATTCAAACCAATTCAAAATCGTCAATTTTTCTAAATAAAAGTCATAATTATTTTTTAAAAACTTAATTGTTTTAAAAAAATGGTTATGATAGTTTAGCGACTCCACTGGAGACCTTTTTATAGAGAGTCAGGCTGTAAGTCGCTTATACATTGTCGTTGTAGTGGAAATTATGAGTTTGAGTATAGAGTTAGCTTATGATCCATTTATTTAAAATTTTAATTTATGTATTTTTATCTCACTAATGTTTTAATTTATGTTTTCAGCTTTGTCATGATTTCTGTCAAGTTTTTTTGTTTCTGTGTGAGTCAAAGGTTTGTGTGTTCCTCCTCACACATATCACGTGCATTTGCATAACATAACCTCTAGATCCGAGCTTCGTTCCAAATAAGTCGGGGTGAATGCTTTACTCTCGTAAGAATTTATTTTTCGTATGAGTTTTAGCAAATAACCCATATGATACATACCTTATACCTTCATAGGGATTTATTCCTCGTATGGGTATAAGGTAGTGAATCCCCTCGAATTTAACTCGTTCCGTTCGAAACCTATAATGGGTGATGATCGAGGGTTTGGCAGCCCAAGGGGGCACCAACATCAAGGACAATTCGAGTACATTTTCCTCATATAGCCGAAACCATGCATATAGTGAACCGTAGAACGATCACCCTAAGTATAGTTATATTGAACCTCTGTTCGTCAATAGGTGCCCAAAATAGGTGTACACGAAGGAGGAACAACTCTAAACCTTTACTTTTTGGTTTAAGTTTGTAGAATATATTTATTCTTTTCGAATAAAAGCATGTGAACTAGATACCATGCGATTAGGATCAAAAAATAATTATTTTTTAGTATAAAACATGTCCGGGTAGGAATGTTATTTAATAAAAGTATGTTTGGGTAGATATCATGTCGGGGTAGGTGTTATATTCATCTCTGAATAACTTTTTTATCTATATCAATTATCTTTCCTGTACTAACTTATTTCTTTTCTTTTATTTGTGTTGGGATTTATGAAGATGCTCAATTGACAACCGAAAAAGTGCAAAAGGGGTTATTTGATTAAAAAGTGTTTTGTGAGTAAGGAGAGCAAAATATATAAAGAATTGGCACAAGGATTTAAAGTGGTTCAACTTCTCAACTAAGTTTACATCCACTACCTTAGCTCCTTACTAAGGATTTTATAACAAATTTACTATTTTGTTCTTTCTTTTTCAAGGACAAAGAGATAACCTTTACAACTACTTATCTTTTCAATTGGCTAAGATAGAACCAAAAGCCTTTTACAAGGAAAAGAAATGTAAACAAGAAAACCTCTAAAAAAGAATGTGTTTACAAATAATTTAGCTCATAAGAACAAAATATTTACAAAAGAATTGGAATAAAGAGTGAAAAGCTATTCTCTTGGGTTTGAATGCTTATATAGGTGTTCTAACCCTTCTTCAAGTGTCCTCAACTTGTATTTATATGTTAGAATGTTGTTGTGACCATTTCTAGCTATTGGAGGTGTTTTGGAACTGTTAGGATCAATTTTCGTGCAAAATAAAGTTGCTCAGAACAAAGGGTATCGATACTCCTAAAGGGAGTATCGATACTACCTTTGTTATATTTAAATCAACTAGCCGTTGGGGCCTGATGGTATCGATACTACTATATAGAGTAGTATCGGTACCCCTTTGGGTATATGTACTATTTTTGCATTTTGAAATTTGAGTAAAGATGGTAGTATCGGTACTACCTAGTGAGTACGATACTTCCCTTACCTTTGGTATCAATACCATATGAACAGTATCAGTACTGTTCAATTGGTATCGATATTGTAAGAACAATATCGATACTACTTGTCCAGAAAATTGTTTTGTGCTCAATTCAAAGTTTTAAGTGTAGATGATCGTTTTTGTTCGAGGTTTTCGTTGGAGTTTTACATATATATAATGACATTTTTTCTTATATTAGTCATTTAAATATATATAGAGTATAAAATAATTATTTAATTTTTTTATTTTATTTTTCAGATCCAGTACAAGATAAAAATTTGGATTACAGGCCCAAATCAAAGTGCTCAATCAGTGGGAGCCCAAATCAACTAGAAGTACAGCAGCCCAATACATTATAAGGGCCTTCAGCAGATTCTCTTCATCCAGCAAGGTAGCCATATGAATGGCTTTCTCAGCTGACCATCGGAGACATGTCCACTGGTCCCATCGAGCTTATTTATTCACAAACAAAATAACAGATTGGTGACCTGTACTAAGGGGCTACAAACAAAAATGATTATGGAGGGAGAAAATGGGGATTACAGAACACCATTCAACAAGGGGGAACTATCAGCAAAGAGAGGAGGAATTCATCTCAACGTGGGGTTATGAAAACTGAATGAAACAATTTGTAAAGAGAGAGCATTTAGCGATAAAAAAGGGAGAGGAGACCATTTTTTCGAGGAGAGATTTTAGTGATAGCAGAGAGGGAAATGTAGGAGAGTCTTGGAGGGGGCATTCATCATCGAAAAAACCAGGGGGAAGGAATGATTTATGTAAAGGGGAACCTTTTTCAAAGCAATACACAAAGAAAACATCAAGCACTTCAAGGGATTCTTCTCCCATTTTCGAATGAAAAGCATTTTTTACTTTTCTGTTTTTAATAAGAAAACAAAGCAATACAAAGAATTTCGATATTTCGATTGACCCATTCAAAGTACAGTGATAAAACCAGAATGCAAAGAGTAGAAAGAAAGATCATTTACCTTCAAGATAGGGTTTCATTATTGGAGCGAAGCCTTATCCATCATTTTTTTTAGAAATCAAGAATCAAGCATGTTTTTCTTCCATTCGAAAGTACTAAGCAGTAATTAAACAAAAGGTATTTGATTTATTTTACCATATTTTGGCATTCATTTGAAATAAAATGAGAAAAGAGGAAAATAGGGTTCTTCTTCAGAGAATATTCAAGAAAAAAACAGAGGGTTCCCCCTTTCATTTTTTGGACAGAGAGCAACTATTCTAAAAAGGGGAGATAAACCTTTTATTTTATTTTTCTTCCCTCTCTCAAAAAAGCAATGTAATAGGGGTTATACCCGATTTTCTTCAATGAGCAATATGAATTGACCGAGGAGCAAGTTGAGGCAAAGTGAGATGGAATATGAGTACTTGAAGAGATGGTTCGGATTGCTGACTGAACAAAACCGAAGGCTTCAATGGGAAGTGGAGGAGCTCCGGGAGATGAAAGTAGCATCGCCGACAGTGATATCACCTCACAGTTGTGAGCCTCTACCGGCGTCGACCCTTACAATGTGTCCTCGGTGTGAGAGTGTGCCTATAACTACAACAGCTGCCCTTGACAAGGGTTCCACAAAAATGACTGTAGCTGCCACCACCGGCACCACTGCCGCTGCATTGTCGTCTAAAGTTGGGACACAAGCCCTCCAATCAAGGCCATCTTCGGCGGCTTGTTAGTCAGGTAACCCAAATCAAGTTTATCAACTTAATTAATCTAAAAAAAGAAAAAGGGAAACTACCATATTTTCGACGGCCTAATTAGCTGTTCTGTTTGTTGTGGGGGAGCGCCGCCGCATGGGATGGAGAGTGAGAGAGTTTCTAGGAAAGGATGAGGAGCAGTTGTTGGATGTAATTAGCGATTATGGTTAGTTTAAACTTATATTTAGTATATATAGTAAAGCTTTTGGGTTAATTGTTCTTTTAGTCACTGAAGTCGAAGGGTAAATTAGGTTCTACTCCCCTAAACTTAAGCGTCTTTTTGCAAATTAGTCACCTGAGGGGTTAGTTTTTGAATTTGGCCTTTTTTGTTTGTCTCGATTTCGTTATTTTTCAGATTTAGGTTTTAATTATTTTTGGGTTATTTATGTTTAAGTTCTTCATATTTATGCGTTTTTTATTTTAATCCTGGTTTTAACTCTTGATTTATATGTTTAATTTTCATTTTATTTTAATTTAGTCCATTGTTAAGTTTGTTTTCTTAAATTAATTGTTTATATTTATTTCACATAGTGATATGTTTACATATGTATGCAAATAATTCATTAGTAAATTGCATGGCATCATTTTTGTATGATTTGTATGATATCCTCACGTGCATAACTCGACATCATTACATAATTGGATTAATACCTTTTCATTTAAAATTGTTTTGATTGGATTGTCTTAACTTATTAGAGATTTGCTTTTGACGATTTTAAATTAAAAGTGTATCTCATCAGTGACACCTAAAAAATTGGTTTGTCATTTAAAATTATGGAACGAAAGAAAAAGAAATGTTCGGTTATTTAAATTTTTCGAAAAAAGATTGTTAGAACTTATCTAAGATCTGGTCTCGATATATTTAAATAATTGAATATTCTTCATCTTTCTAAAAGGCTTGGTAATTTTAATTTAATCTATTTTGGTGCATTTGAATATTATAATGGAATTATAATATTTCTTTATTTCAATTGGAGTAGGAATTGATTATTAAAAATTAACCAAAAGAGATAATTAAAAATGGTGTGGCTTTTAAATCTCACTTTTAAGGAAAAAACCGTTTCGACATTAAGGACTTTGAATTATTTTTGAAAAACTTAGAATAAATTCAATTCAAGTCCAAAAACACTTTGCCTTAAATTGTTATATCAAAATATAGTTCAACAATCTCTCACTTTTTGATATAACAAAACATTTACAAATTTGTTTTTGGCTAAACTCCCCCTTAATAGAATGTTTAATAAAAAAGATACCAATTGTTGGAAAATATGTGAAAATGTTTAGCTCCCTCTTTTTCATTAAGAAATTGAATTTTTTTCAAACCATACTCCTTTCCCTTTTTGTTAAATAAAAAAGAATTCAACTTTAAAGTTCTAAAATAACTTTCAAGAGTAAGTGATAAATTTGACATTGAAAAATCAAAGCTCCCCCTCAAAAAGTGCATTCCAAACAAAAATTAGTTTTAAAATCTTGACACTTAAACAAAATTGAATTTCAAAAAATAGTAACAAACATGTTAGTAACACATGAAATTCAATATATCCAAGTCTAAAATACTTTATGCAATACCAATAATTGAAATTAAGTACATGTGTATAAAGCTTTAAAAATGTTATGCATTTGAAGAATTTGATATCAATTGTTAAAGAGATATCTTTAAACATTTAAAACACATGCATAAACATTTAAATTTAGGTCAAAAATTTAAAATTTGAAAAAATAAAGCATTTGAAAAGTTGATATCAATTGTTAGAGAGATATCATTTGCATTGAAAATCAATTTTGACAAAAAATCATTATGATGAACTAAAAATTATGAAATATCATTAAAAATTTTAAAATGTTCATCATAAAACTTTTTCAAGATACATGAGATGTAAAACAAAACATAGCCATTTAAGATTAAAACTCATGCATGCTTAAAGCTAAATGAGCAATCAAATAATCAAAATCAAAAGCATTAAGCTTAGAGGTTACTCATTCATTTTCAAGTATGGCTAGAGCATCTCAATTTCTTCATTTTCATCACCATTGCACCCACACACCTACAAGGGACATTTATTTTTATTTTGGTATCCAAATTGCTTTGAACGTTAGTTTACATGCCCCTTGTTCCCTTAGGAACCCATACTTGTCTAATTTTAAAAGATTTTCTTTTCTTTATAGGACAAGTATGTTTCAAATGACCATAAAAATGACAATGTGAGCATTTTGCCATTTTTAAACATAATGAGTTGTTTTGAGAAATTAATTCTTTTTCTTTTGTTAAGCTCTCAAGCTTAACTTTCAAATCAAAATTTTCTTTTTCTAAATTATTGATTTTGACTTTTGAAAACTCTAAATCATTTTTCAAAATTTCATTTTGATTTTCAAAATCAATTTTGGCTTTCAAAATCAAATCATTTTCAACTTTAAATTTTGAAATTAATTTCTTATATTTGGAATTGATGGTCTCAAAATCCAAATGCAACTCATTATAAGCATCTTGTAACTCATCAAAGAATGTGAATTTAGATCATTTGAGTTCGGAGATACCTCGGGCTCTTCACGAGCCATTAAGGACACCACATTTGTTGGTTCTTCTTTCTTGTTTCCATGAAACTTTTTGAGCTTATTCCAAAGCTCCTTGGCACTTGAACAAGAAGAAACTCCTTCATTTACTTCGGGACTAAATGCACAAAACAACATGTGCATGACCTTGGCATTAAGTTGAGATTTCTTCCGTTCTTGATCACTCCACTTCTTTGTCTTCTTCGTTAGAGATGAGTTTCCTTTCTCGATCATCTCCCATGCATCAAGATCATTGGATTGGATAAATAACTTCATTACTTCCTTTCAAAGACGGCAGTTTGCTCCATTGAAATATGGAGTATTGATCGGTTAGAAGTCTTCCATGAGGAAATAGCCGAAGATGGAAGCCATCTTTTTGTTGGTTGCATCAGGAATTGGTAGAGCTTCTTTGAGGATCATCTTAAGGTGGTTAAACCTTCTAATGAGTCAAGCTCTGATACCAATTGTTGGGATTTATGAAGAGGCTCAATTGACAACCGAAAAAGTGCAAGAGTTATTTGATTAAAAAGTGTTTAGAGATTATGGAGAGCAAAAGATATAAAGAATTGGCACAAGGATTTAAAGTGGTTTGACTTCTCAACCAAGTCTACATCCACTAACTTAGCTCCGCACTAAGGATTTTCTAACAAATTCACTAATTTTACTTTTTTTCAAGGACAAAGAGATAACTTTTACAACTCCCTATCTTTTCAATTGGCTAAGATAGAAACAAAAACCATTTACAAGGAAAAGAAATGTAAACAATAAAACCTCTAAAAAGGAAGGTGTTTACAAATAATTTAGCTCACAATAACAAAATATTTATAAGAGAATTGGAATAATGAGTGAAAAGATCTTCTTTTGTGTTTGAATGCTTTGATAGGTGTTCTAACCCTTCTTCAAGTGTCCTCAACTTGTATTTATATGTTGGAATGTTGTTGTGGTCGTTTCTAGCCGTTGGAGGTGTTTTGGAGCCGTTGGGGATCAATTTTCGTCCAAAATACAGTTGCCAGAATAGAGGGTATCGATACTCGTAAAGGGAGTATCGGAACCACTTTGGGTATCGGTACTATTTTTGCATTCTGGAATTTGAGCAATGTTGGTAGTATCGGTACTACATATTGAGTATCGATACTTCCCTTACCTTTGGTATCGGTACCATATGAATAGTATCGGTATTGTTCAATTGGTATCGACACTGTAAGAACAGTATCGGTACAACTTGTCCAGAAAATTGTTTTATGCTCAATTCCAAGTTTTAAGGACTTTGAATTATTTTTGAAAAACTTTGAATAAATTCAATTCAAGTCCAAAACATTTTACCTTAAATTGTTATATCAAAATATAGTTCAACAATTTGTATCATTTTATATAATTTTTACATTGCATTTCATCAACATAACATAATGCGAAAGTCTTGATCCGCAAGGGGATATTTATGAGAAAATTTTCACAAGAATAGATAAAAGTTTTCAATCAAGCAGTCGTATACACAAACATGTACCGAGGGCTAAAAGAAGTTCAAAGTACAAGAATGAGACTTGCTCGAAGATCATGTAGCATTCGAGATTGAAATGACGATCCACTGATCCAAGGAGTAATCCAGAAGTAGAGTCTTATCTACGATCATTTCATCGCTAGTCATCAAGGAGCGACGCATTAACTTTAGCACCGTCGGGGCAGTATTGATCCACTTTAGACTCAACATCTAAGCGAAAGCATGTTTGTAAAATGGATTGTCTTGTAATGTGAAGGCTTTTATCTCCGGTGAAAATTATTCTACAATATTCATCGTTGGGATCAATCTTTTTGCATATGCATTTGTATCTTTGCATTTTGCATATACATTTCATTTTTTAAGCATTTTCACATGCATTATTCATGAAAACATGGAATTATTTCATGGAGGATTTGATGGTAGTGGTCCCGTTCATGTAACACTACATTAATAATAGAAGCAAGATTCCAACAATTAAAGGAATAATCTGAAATCAGTACAGTGGAAGTCTATTCAGCTGGTCGTTAGGCTAAACCTTCCAGGATGATCCGAGAAAATAATCCCCATATCCTGAGGTCTATGATGTTAATGCCGTGTGCAGTTACCACATAGGAAGCTCCAGACATTCTGCTGAAAACTGTGGGGCATTGAAGCTAAAGATCCAGAACTTGATTAAATCAGGAGCATGGGGCATTCGAAGTCGTTGCATCTACCACTTGCATTAATAGCCTTATTTTGTTTGAACTTATTTTTGTTATTTCTTTAATATTTTCTCTAATATTTTTAAATCTTTTAATGATTGAATTTATGCTACCTTTTAAGGTTAAATAGTTGAACAAGTTTTAATCTTGTAGTTCATCGAATATTGAATGGATTACATAATCTTTTACTTCTTCAAGAATTATAGATTTTTGACACATGACAAGATTAGACCTTTCTTATACCATCTAGAACCAAAAAAAAATCTATTGATTCTTTACCCGAAATAATTCATAGTCACTACTGAAGAACCAAATTTTGACATTACCTCTCTTTGAGACTTTGAAACATTGTTTTTATCTTTTTCGAGACATAAAAAGTCATACTCTTACCTTTGATTGAGCCAATAAAGTCACCATCGTCTTTTTAGACGCAAAACCGACATTTTTTCTACCAACAAAACCTGAAGACATTGAGTACAAGATGTTCACTTGGACATAAACCTTCATACGAGATTGAGAATCTTGAATCAATTTTCTAAGAATGAGCTAGAATAATTGGGACATGTTGGGACCAAAAAAGAAAGGAAATTAATTCAAAATAATTCTATCATGCATTAATTACATTGTTTTCAAGTGAATAAAATTAATCATGAATATCTATTCCCCTGGGGATACTTCTTCTGCAAATACTTCCATGTATGAAATGATGAACGACTTTATTTTATTTTCCCTTCACAAAAGGAGAAAATATATATCCCCTGTGTCCTATTTGAGCCTAAATTATATTTTTTTCTGGTTCAACCCTAACCAAGGATCACTCTCCACACTGGGGGGCAAGGTGAAGGAAATCTGCTCGCATAAGCAAATATCATCAATCGAGATAGAATACCGAAAGGTGAACCAAATGAAAAGTGCGAAGATTACATCAAAGCAAAGAAAGAAAAAAAGCAAAGAAAAAAATAAGCAAAAGAAAAAGTAAAGAAAAAAAAAAGACAAAAAACACATGCAAAGAGTCCCTCGAATCAAAGGACGCATCAAGCTTTAAACCATAGGATTGATCAAGCACAATCATTTTTGAATCAGTTCACCAGAAGATCATAGAACATCAAGAGAAAATAAAAGACAAATACGAGCAGATCCAAATTGAGCAAGACAAGATTGAAGGCATAAGAATGAATTGATCATTGGTTCAATTACCCTTAAATACTTGTTTGGGTCTATTTATCCATTTCTTTCATAACCATGAACCACAACCTACATTATGTGCCTTAAAAGTCTCTTCTAATCATACATGGATTTCTAACAGAAGATAATATCTTCATATCTTATCTCGCCCATCAGAATTAATCTTTTATTTACAAAAGGTTTTTTTTAAAATCTTTAATGCATAATAGATGAAAAAAATAAAAATAAAAATAACAAAGGAGGTTTAAGACGTAAATTCTGAATAACGTCTTGAAACCAAAGGAGGATTCAACTTGAAAACCTGAAAAGGCGGCTCGAATATAAAGACTGTGCAGCTATTTTAAAAAATGTTGTATAAAAAATCCCTTGAAAAGGCATCACATAACCCGAATGTGCTCATTAGAGCTGAGAACCGGAGAATAATTTCAGATGAGCATAGAAGTTACTTCATCATATCAGTGAACATCAAAGAAACAAGAATACCAAACCTTTAACCAAACACAATAACTTGAGACTTTTTTATCTTTTCATTACTTAACCATACCTCAAAGATAGCATTAATCTTGACACTTGTCAAATAGCTATGATTTACTGAAGGATTAAAAGCGTAATTAATTATTTGATATCCAATTAACTCTTGTCAAATAGAAAGGGATAATATTTTTCAAAATCTTTGATTAAACATTTTTCAAAATTCTTTTAAGTGATATTTTCAAAATTTTAAAAGAAGAAGAAAAATATTTGCAAATAAGACAATCTCTCTAGAGTGAATCTTAGTAGTTGACATGTGACTCTTAGAAACAAAGCTCATGCTTAGAATCAATGCTGAAGCAAGAAATGATGAATGTTGGGGCATATATGGAGATTCAACACCCTCAAGTGAACGGTCAGATCTTCTGAAGGTTTCCACGATGTACAGGAACATGCAGACTATTTGTCGCTTTTGAGACGCTTTCTCTCATAACAAAGTGTTGTCTCGCTAGAGACAATTTTCTGAAAAATAAATTTTGTCTCACTTGAGACATTTTTCTCTCAAAACAAATTTCGTCTCACTTGAGACATTTTTACTTTAGGATGCAAATTTAGAAATTGTTTCCCTTGAAACATAAAAAAAAATCTTTAACTATGTTTCCCTTGAAACAAAATTTTGTCTCTCTTGAGACAATTTCTCTTGAAACATCATCTTTGAAATCGTTTCCCTTGAAACAAAGTTTGTCTCTCTTAAGACAATTTCTCTTGAAACATCATCTTTGAGATCGTTTCACTTGAAACGGATTTTGTCTCTCTTGAGACAGTTTCTCTTGAAACATCATCTTTGAGATCGTTTCCCTTGAAACGAATTTTGTCTCCCTTGAGACATTTTCTCTTGAAATAAATCCCTAAAAATGGCATATCATCCTCATCGCGTAGGAACCGTGTCATCCACCAACCATATCTCCTCATCACATAGGAGCCGCGTCAACCTTAGATAACCAGTTGTCCTCATCACGTAGGAACCATGTTATCATCCCTAAAGATGGTCAATCATCCTCATCACGTAGGAACCATGTCATCCCTCAACCATATCTCCTCATAACGTAGGAGAAGCGTTACCTTTAGATAACAATAATTCCGCATCACGTAGGAGCCATGTTATCTCTAAATTTACCTAAAAATGACCAGAACTCTTCATCGCAGATGAGCAATGTCGTCTTCAACAACAAAATCATCCCCAGATTGATCCGATTTCCTCAACAAGAAGGAACATCATCGTCTTCAACAAATAATTTACCTGAAAACGGCCAGAACTCTTCAACATGTATGAGCAGTGTCGTCTTCAACACCAAATTATTGCCAGATTGACCCGACGTCCTCAACATGAAGGAACAATGTCATTTTTAAATCTTCTATTTTCAGATAGAAAATTGGAGCTCCAGATGCGACGCAAACATTGTAGCTAGACAAAATTAGGTCATTATTTGTCTTTGCTTTGTCGTTGTTTACATAACAGACGAGCAAAGAGAGACATTTTTAATACCCTAATTTTGTCCTAAAATAAAAGAAGGAACAAAATCTAGGGACTAAGCCTGTAATTATACCTATTATAATATAAAGGCTTTAAAAGCCAAGAAAAAACAGAAAGAACCCCCCACGTTTTTAATTTTAGAAAAAACAAATAAAACTGAGTCTCTCATGTGTCAAATTTGTTTTTCTTCTTTCTTTTCTTGCTTGTTTTGGGAGTATATAGGTGTTTGGGGGCGATCGGGTTCCTCATCGGAGCCTCGTCGACGTCAGGGTGGTTTGTCTAGGAAGATGAGCTGTCGAGAAAAGCCTCAAACTGGGGTTTTTAGTTTTGTTTCGATATTGGGTTTAGAACTCAATCACCGATAGTGATGATTGGGAAGTAAGGTATCGAGTTGGGGAGTGAGGTCGTCGATTAGGGTATGTTGGCTTCCATCTCGGTGGCCGATCTGAGAAATGCCTCTTAGGCGCTGTAACCCCCCTAGACCCGGCCTATGCGTTTCAACTAAGTCTAATGGATCACAAAGACATTTTCCAAAACCGTTATCCAATCAATGTAAAACCACATTATTCATGACATGAAATTATAATAAATTATACTATTTAAAACTCAACTCTTAAATATAAAACCAATCAGTAATAAATTAATTTAAAACATATCTTAAAAAAATCAAAAACCACGATAAACTGAATAGTAATAGCAAAAGTATCATCATTATAAAATCCAATACTTTAAAATAGGTCCATGTCACCAGAATAAAGTCAACTTGCAATTTTAAAATATTACAATCAGATATACTTCAAGAGATATGTTGATCCTCCAAGTGCTCGAACCGAGGTATCTAACCAACAGTATCTGAAAGGGGAAAAACATTTTCGAAAGGTGAGCTAGGCTCAGTGTGTCCCAACATTACCATAAAATCACAATAGGTACATTAAGCAAATCATAGTCCAGTAAATCTCACAAATTCGTAAAAGAGTTTAACTTTTGAAAATCATAGTTTAAACCTTTTTCTGGTACACCATCATTAGTTCCCAAAATTATTTTCCATATAGCTTACTTTATGCACATAGCAAAAAGAAAGCCGACTTAAGGATAAGCTATGAAGCCTGTATCCTTAAGCCCAAGTCAATAAGTCCATATAGCTTACCCTAAGCACACAGCAAAGGAAAGCCGACCTAATGAAACATCTTGGGGCCCTCAAGAGTCACATTAGGCCCGTTTATTAGCTTGATCAGAGCTATACAATTGTAGTTCAATCATCCCAAAATCAATATCCATATACCAGTCATCAAAGTCCATAAATCATCAACAATAAATCGGTGTACCAACAATAATAAACCATAGATTTCAATATACCATATTTCAAAACATATAAAACCATTATGTAGTAAACATGAACACACCTCGATAATGGGTTCAGATAGTAGATCTACTTATTGTTGGTTTCACCATGCTCTGTTACAGTTTTCGAACGGGTGAATACTGGTATACGTGGTTTAACTGGTCTAGAAGAGCTGGGTCGAGCTATCGAACGATCCAGAGAGTCTCTTGTACCTTCAAACAATAATAATTAATCAACCCCAAAGCTTACTTAATTGTTCAAAGCTAAAATTCTTAAGTATATAAGCATTTTTCGGGTTTGACTATCATTTTGGGGTATTTCGAGTCTGAATTTGGCCAAACGGATTACGGAATCGAAATCAGGACATCGAAAAACATAAAGTATGAATTTTCAAAAATTCAGATTCTTGGTCAAAGTCAACCACTTTTACCATCAATTTGGAGGCATTCGGGTTCGAATTTGACGAAACGGACTTCAGAAACGGATTCGGGACGTCGAAAACTATCAGAATAGGTATACTCGGAAAAGATTTACGGACGTTTAAGGGTCGGTCAAAGCCATTTTAAGTTTTGGTCAAAGGAAGTCAACGATCACGGTCAACGGTCAACGGTCGGGTCGGGTCAGTCGGGTCTGATCGGGTCAGTCGGGTCGGGTCATGTCGACCCAATGATACCTCTCTCTCAAATTCCGATACATCTTATCTCCACCGAGGTGCACAGCATATGGACTACTATGAGCCTCCGTGAGGATAGTCTGCCTCAATTCAGCATCATCCGGCACACAATACCAACCTTTGAAGCATAAAACTTCATCCTGATCAAGGGCGTAATCTGAGCTTGTCCCTTGCTCTACTTGCTCAAAGATGGAAAGCAATGAGCTATCAAGGGGCTGCTTAGCTTTGATCTCATCAACCAAGGTCGGCTTAACTTGTAATTCTGGTAACAGAGTGCCATCGTCATATAAATTCATCCTGGCCATTAAAGATCTCAACTCTGTTACCGTCTTTCGACTCAAAGCATCCGCTACAATATTAGCTTTACCAGGGTGATAATCAATCACGCAATCATAATCCTTTAGAAGCTCTAGCCAGCGTCGCTGTCTCAAATTAAGCTCCTTCTGGGTCAGAAGATACTTTAAACTCTTATGATCCGTGAAAATGTAACACTTCTCTCCATAAAGATAGTGTCTCCAAATCTTCAAGGCAAAAATCACTGCTGCTAACTCCAAATCATGAGTAGGATAATTACACTCATACGGTCGCAGCTGACGGGATGCATAAGCCACTACCTTACCTTCCTGCATTAGAACACAGCCAAGTCCTGAGTGTGACGCATCACTATACACTGTAAAATCCTTCCCGGACTCTGGTTGCATCAGCACTGGTGCTTGAGTCAATAATGCCTTTAATTTCTCAAAGCTCTCCTGTTGTACCTCACCCCAGTCAAACGACACATTCTTCCTTAACAACTTTGTCAAAGGAGAAGTAATGATCGAGAAGCCCTTAACAAAACGTCGATAATAACCAGCCAAGCCCAAGAAACTGTAGATTTCAGAGATATACTTGGGTCGTTTCCAATTCACAATCGCCTCGATCTTGCTTGGATCGACCTGAATACCTCGCGCAGAAATAATATGCCCCATAAATGACACTTCTTGAAGCCAAAATTCACACTTGCTTAGTTTGGCATATAGACGATGCTCTCTCAAAGTTCGCAGAACGATTTTCAAATGCTCGTCATGCTCTGCCTCAGTATGAGAATAGATCAAAATATCATCAATAAAGACCACCACAAATTGATCCAAATATGGTCGGAACACCCGATTCATCAAATCCATGAAAGCTGTAGGAGCATTCATCAAACCAAAAGGCATCACTAAGAATTCATAATGACCATATCTAGTGCGAATGGCCGTCTTGGAAACATCAGATCCTTTAACTTTCAATTGATAATAACCCGAACGAAGATCAATCTTAGAGAATACAGTAGCTCCTCGCAACTGATCGAATAAGTCATCAATTCTGGGTAGTGGATATTTATTCTTGACTGTCATCTGATTCAACTTCCTATAGTCAATACATAATCTTAGCGACCCATCCTTCTTTTTCACGAACAAAACTGGAGCTTCCCATGGTAAAGTACTATGCCGAATAAATCCTCGATCGAATAATTCTTACAATTAGACCTTCAACTCCTTAAGTTATTTTGGATCCATGTGATAAGGTGCCATAGAAATAGGTGCAGATCCCGGATAAGTCTCTATCTCGAACTCTACCTCTCTATCAGGAGGTAAACCAGGCAACTCCTCTGGAAAGACATCAGGAAACTCGCTAACTGTACGGATCTCTTCGATCGTGGACAATAAACTTTTAGTGTTCAAAATACAAGCAATGAAAGTCTCATACCCCTTCCGTATCATACGATCAATTTTCATCGCTGAAACTATATTGGAGAGATAGCCACGTCGTTCACCAATTAACACAACGGTCCGACCATCTGAAGTCTTTAGAGTAGCCCGCTTGTATTCGTAATCCAGATTTACCTTGTGTTTATTCAACCAATCCATCCCAAGAATTAGATCGAACTCCTCTAAAGGAAGTTCCATAAGATCAGCGAGAAAAATTTCTCCCTGAACCTCGAGAGGACAACGCCGAAATACTTTATTCACTAATACCGCTTGTCCTACTGGACTAGTAACTGTAATAATATTTTCAGTGTTCTCGATCGGAATTTGAAGGTTTCGAGATACCGAGCTCGATACATAGGAGTGAGTGGAGCCATTGTCCAGTAATGCAAAGTATGGGATAGAATAAATAGTAAATGTACCTGCAATAACCTCAGGCTCATCTATGTCATCCCGACGTCTAGTGGCATAAACCAAAGCTGGTTGTCTAGCCTCAAAAACTGTTGGCCCTCTTGCTGAGGTTGGGCTCTACTGTCAGTCCCGGACGCTGAACCACGAGCCTTTACTTGGCTACAGTCTCTAATTGGAGTCTGTACTGTAGTCTGAGAACGCACAGGAGTCTGAGTAGCGGTATGCTCAAATGAAGCTAGCTGAGGACAATCCCTCCGAAAATGACCACTATATCCACACTGATAGCAAAGACCCATCTTCTTACGACACTCTCCTGTGTGTTGTTTACCACAAAACTCACAGAGGAACCCATGATAATACTAACGGTGAGGATGCTGCAGGCCTGAAACGTGTATTGCTTCTCTGAGGGACTGAAGTACGAGTCCTTTTTCCCGGACTGTGCTGATGACTCCATCGGACCTGAAAATTTCTTAGATTGTTCCTGTTCAACACGCTCTCTACCAGAAGCTAAAACCTCCACTTCTTCAGCATCTTTGGCTCTGCCCACTAGCACATCAAATATCTCATCATGGTGGGTTACCACTTGTCTACGCAGCTCGTATCTGAGTCCAAGGGCAAATTTACGACATTGATCTCTCTCAGTAGGTACCATACTGAATCCATACTTCAGCAACTTCAAGAACTCGATCTCATACTCAGAAACAGTCATGTCTCCCTGAACCAGGTCTTGAAACTGCTGACGTCTCTGAGCTAAGTAGCGCTCTCCCAGAAAATGACTCCGAAAGCGATCCTTAAAGAAATTCCAGGTCAAACGATCGGTAGGAACACTACTGGTCACTGACTCCCACCAAATGTAGGCATTGCCATCTAACATCGTCACAGTACCCTAACATCTCTTAGTTGAGTCTAAACCCAACTGATCCATGCATCTCTCTGTATCCTGGAGCCAATCCTCAACTTCAGTAGGAGCTCCACCTATCGGTCCCCTAAAAGTTCTAACTCCATTGGCAATCAAAGTCTGCGAAATAGGAACCTCTGATACAACACTAGTAGCTCTGACTGCTCCCTGTATCAACTGCAGAAATTGTCTACCAAAATTCTCATCCAAAGCAACTCCGATAGACTCTGACTCAATATTGGTCGCTCCTATGATCGGTGTAGTCATGCCAATACCAGCGGCATGAGGCAGATTCATTGGGGTCGTAGGAGCAGGATCACCTATCGGAGGTGGGGGATCTACCCGTATCTCATTAATCGGATCTGCAAATCTAGCCACTCGACCTCGTCCACGGCTAGTTCGACGACTACGTCTAGCACTCATTTTGATGGATCTCAAGTTTACTACAGAAGATAAAACTTAGGGTTAGATAAGCACTTGGAGTCTCGAACATAGTTAAAATCTTAATAACTTTGTGGCATGGCCTTAGTAACTTGTTTTGTAAAATATTTCAAAATCATATTTTCAATGTGGACTCATACACAGTCTGAGATTTAAAAACCAAAAGCTCTGATACCAATAAATGTAACCCCCTAGACCCGGCCTATGCGTTTCGACTAAGTCTAGTGGATCACAAAGACATTTTCCAAAACCGTTATCCAATCAATGTAAAACCACATTATTCATGACATGAAATTATAATAAATTATACTATTTAAAACTCAACTCTTAAATATAAAACCAATCAGTAATAAATTAATTTAAAACATATCTTAAAAAAATCAAAACCACGATAAACTAAATAGTAATAGCAAAAGTATCATCATTATAAAATCCAATACTTTAAAATAGGTCCATGTCACCAGAATAAAGTCAACTTGCAATTTTAAAATATTACAATCAGATATACTTCAAGAGATATGTTGATCATCCAAGTGCTCGAACCGAGGTATCTAACCAACAGTATCTGAAAGGGGAAAAACATTTTTGAAAGGTGAGCTAGGCTCAGTGTGTCCCAACATTACCATAAAATCACAATAGGTACATTAAACAAATCATAGTCCAGTAAATCTCACAAATTCGTAAAAGAGTTTAACTTTTGAAAATCATAGTTTAAACCCTTTTCTGATACACCATCAGTAGTTCCCAAAATTATTTTCCATATAGCTTACTTTATGCACATAGCAAAAAGAAAGCCGACTTAAGGATAAGCTATGAAGCTTGTATCCTTAAGCCCAAGTCAATAAGTCCATATAGCTTACCCTAAGCACACAGCAAAGGAAAGCCGACCTAATGAAACATCTTGGGGCCCTCAAGAGTCACATTAGGCCCGTTTATTAGCTTGATCAGAGCTATACAATTGTAGTTCAATCATCCCAAAATCAATATCCATATACCAGTCATCAAAGTCCATAAACATCAACAATAAATCGGTGTACCAACAATAATAAACCATAGATTTCAATGTACCATATTTCAAAACATATAAAACCATTATGTAGTAAACAGGAACACACCTCGATAATGGGTTCATATAGTAGATCTACTGATTGCTGGTTTCACCACGCTCTGTTACAGTTTTCGAACGGGTGAATACTGGTATACGTGGTTTAACTGATCTAGAAGAGCTGGGTCGAGCTGTCGAACGATCCGGAGAGTCTCTTGTACCTTCAAACAATAATAATTAATCAACCCTAAAGCTTACTTAATTGTTCAAAGCTAAAATTCTTAAGTACATAAGCATTTTTTGGGTTTGACTATCATTTTGGGGTATTTCGAGTCTGAATTTGGCCAAACGGATTGCGGAATCGAAATCAGGACGTCGAAAAACATAAAGTATGAATTTTCAAAAATTCAGATTCTTGGTCAAAGTCAAAGGCAACCACTTTGACCGTCAATTTGGAGGCCTTCGGGTTCGAATTTGACAAAACGGACTTCGGAAATGGATTCGGTACGTCGAAAACTATCAGAATAGGTATACTCGGAAAAGATTTACGGTCGTTTAAGGGTCGGTCAAAGCCATTTTAAGTTTTGGTCAAAGGAAGTCAATGGTCAACGATCACGGTCAACGGTCGGGTCGGGTCAGTCGGGTCGGGTCGGATCGGTCAAACCGGTTCAGACCGGTCAAACCGGTTCGAATCGGTCAAACAGATCAGAACCGGTTGAAAACCGGTCAAACCGGTTTCCAGCCCTCCACTCTCCCTGCGGCGGTGTGTGAGGCCTCCTCCGGGGGTCTAAAAATTCTGGAAAAATTTCTAAAATTTATTTTAAGCGATTTCTAGATACTTACAAAGATCGGTTCAAATTTTTGAACGGTGGAGAGCTCGATTTCAACTCGGTCGAATCTTTGACTGCTCCACCTCCTCACGCGCCGCCGTCGACGGCGAACAAGGTTGACACCGGCGGACTCGAAACGACACAAGGAACACGATGGTGCAGGAGGTGTCGAAAACCGATCAACGATTGGAGATGAATTTAAGATTTTCCCGGCGGTGGTGCTAAAAAAACGTCGATACTTTGACTCGAAATTCACGGCGTTTGGTAGCGTTTCACTAAAATTGGTTTATTGGGCTTTGTTCACGAGTCGAAGATGAACACGATGGTGGTTTCAATTTGACGATCGGATGTCGAACGGCGTCGGGATCAGACTTGCAAGAAGGGTGCGAGAGGAGGAATTTTGTTTACAAAAGTTTCTGATTTTAAAATCAGAAACGCAGTGCATGTATAAAACCACATAACCTGCCGACACTCTTTGGTTAAATTCAGGGCTTAGTCCCTGAATTTCCTTTAACTTCTAAAATGGCCTAAAATTTTGAAAACTTCCGATTAAATCCTCAAATTTTGCCAAATTACTTAATTAATAGTTTTTTTTCCAAATTTTATTCCGGGTTGTTACAGGCGCGGTGGTTGGTTATGTATATGAAGCTTTGGGAGCTTCTCGGTCGGTTAAAAAATAGGTTGAAGTCATTCGATCAGTCCTCATTAGGTCGCGGTCGAGGTCACTGATTTTAGTATGAGGATCACCGGCCTGGTGGCTAGCATGCAAGGGCCGGTTTGTGATGGTCGGCGTTCGATTTGGGGCCCTGAAAAGGGTGTTGTGCGTGCAGAGAAAAAATGAGGAAGAAAGTTTCTATTTTATGCTTTTGGGTAAATTACACATAGTTCCCCAAGTTTTAGTCTTTTATTTGCATTTTAGTCACCTATTCAGTGGGCAAATCACCCACAGGTGCTCCCGGCTTCTGTTTGTTTTACACTTTGGTCAATATCGAGGGAAATCACCTTTAAGTCCCCTATATTTTAATTCTTTGGCACTCAAGTCACTCATTTTCTATTTATTTTGAATATGCATGCAAATTTTATTAATTTTTAATTTGGTCACTATTCTGCTATGTTATTTATTTTTAACTACTAACTTTATTTTATTGCATATTAACTACTGACTTTTATTTTATTACATTCTAACCATTGTTTATTTATTTATTGTTTCTATTATTCGATTTGACCTTGTGGTGACCATATTTGAGGTATGATCCACATTATTATGGTTCGGACTTTGCTAACTACTAACTTTTATTTTATTACATTCTAACCATTGTTTATTTATTTATTGTTTCTATTATTCTATTCGACCTTGTGGTGACCAGATCCGGGGTATAATCCGTATTATTATGGTTCAGACTCTGCTAATTACTAACTTTTATTTTATTGCACTTTAACCATTGTTATTTATTTATTTATTTATTGTTTCTAATATTCGATTCGTCCTTGTGGAGACCCGATCCGGGGTATGATCCGTATTATTATGGTTCAGACTCTGCTAACCGATAACTTTTAACAACTAACTTTTCTAACCGCTAATTACTAATTGTTAACATTTATTTATTTGTTTGTTTTATTTCATGTTTGAACCATGTACGACCTTGCGAGAATTTGCCCCGGGGTATTACTCGCATCATTTATGGTACGGGATACATAATAAAATTCGATATTAACATTTTATTTTTATTGCATTTTATTTATGCTATTTAATTTTATGCACTTTTAAGTTTAAGTTTTTTATTTTCTTTATTTAATTTCATTATTTATATTTTATTTTATTTTATGTTCTAATATTTTATTTCGTCTCTTTATTTTTCAATACCTTAATTTATTCGTTTAATTATTGTGCTTTATTATCTGTTTATTTTACTTCTATAATTTAATTTTTGCTTAGTTAGATTTTATTTTCTTTCATTTTTACCATGTATGGATATTATATATTTATTCATATTATTTATGTATGTATATATTCTTGGCTCTTGGGAATTGGTTACAAACGATTGTACAAAACGTTTGTTTCATTCATTTTTAACGTTTTTTTTACTCTAATATTTTCAAGAACACTTATTTGTAGAATGGGCGTGGAAAGCATTGTTTGGTCGAAGTAGTGCGATCTGATATGACATTCGAACGAAAATGTGAACTTGAAATAAATCAAATTTATTTTACTAATTAAATTTTTATTTCTAATTCAAATTACGCAATGCATGTTTTTTTAATATTTTATTTTATGCAAATGTCGATATTCAATTTATATTAGATTTACATTTTTTTTCAAGGAGGTAATATTCTTTTTAGACAAGAAATAGAAGAGATAGGCATCCCGTCGGAGGATGAGCAAATCTCGATATTTCTTTTCGAATTAAAAGATTTTCCCTAAAATATAATTCGAAGCAATTTGATTAAACTTTAATAAATAGATCGTATTTTTACTTTATATTTGATTTATAATTTTCATTACCACGACAATATATAAGCGACTAAGTACCAATTTTTGGGCATTGTGCGGGGGTTTTATCATTCCTCACACGTAATCGACTTCCGAACCCTTAAAATGAATTTTCGTACAACACATATCAATTTTTATCTTACAAAACATTTTTTTTAAAAATATGTTTTTAGGTATTCGACTTACCTAGCCCAAAGGTCGATGGCGACTCATATTCTATTTAATTCAAACCAATTCAAAATCGTCAATTTTTCCAAATAAAAGTCATAATTTTTTTTAAAAAACTTAATTGTTTTTTAAAAAAAATGGTTATGACAATATTAATCAAGTCACTAATAGTTAAAAATTAAAGGAAATACTAATGTATCAGTTAAGTAAATTTATATAATTACATATTTGATTATTTTTATTTATATGTGTCATCATCTTATTAAAGAAAATGAAATAAAATGGAAAAATGAAATAAAATGGAATGATAATGATAATGATAAAAACTAGACCCGAGCATGAGATGAGAAATAAGAAAACCTTAATTACTTAACCAAGCTCAATATTTGGCATATTATTAACAAAGAAATAGGATCTTGGCATGCATTAATCACAAAATTAGGTTCATTATTTGACACTTTCTTAAAAAAGTATTATATTTAACTTAATCTATAATTCATATTTAGAAAAATATGATAAAATATTAAATAAAATTTTAATTTAAAAACAAATAATTTAACTTAAAAGAATTATCTTTTTATAAAAATAGAACACATTTAAAGGCAACATGTGGGTGGGATTTATAAAAAATTAAAACAAATTTTAATTAAAAATAAGTTGATTTTAATAAAAATCGAGCACATTACCCCAACAGGTGGATGGGTTTTTAAAATAAAAAATTATGTTTTTAAAACAATTCCAAAATTAAAGTTGTACTTGTATGAAATTGAGAAAAATACATAAAAATGAGTAGAAAGGGAGCACCTCCAAACAAAAATAATTCCAAACAAATTCACAAGAGAAGGAAATCACATAAGATACTTGCAAATAAGTAACTATATCAGCTGTCTTCATCTCCAATCCTTCTTCTTGCTGCCTTAGAATCCACTGAAAAAGAGTATCTCGCGTTACATAAATAAATACAGAAATTTATATTAGGGAGCACGGACTTAAAAAATTATATTAAAAATTTTAAGATGTTAAGTTATAAAAATTTAACGGGTGCGAAATTATATAATTAATAGAAAATACAAAGAAAAAAATTTCAAATATAAAGGAATTTGAAATTTTTAAGAGGTATGACTGTATCATACAACACTCCCTCGGTTCATCATGCTGCCATAGAAAAGGGGGAAAAGAGAGAAGAAAGGTTTATATAATCGGATACAGCACGAAATGAGGAACCAGTGAAAAATTAAATCCAATCAAATGGACTCAAATTACTTAATGCCTTTTTCAGATTAATATCGAGTTTTAAAATAGAACTTGATAAAATTTGAGTTGATTTTCGAATTTAAATATCTATTGATGTGCAGCTCAACTCAATTACAACTTAAGTTGCCTGCTCTGCTATGTTCAGGATGAAAAGGGGCTTCTCCTTTGATATTTTTTCAATTGGATTATACACCTCTTTCTTTCTTTCTTTCTTTCTTTCTTCTTCTTTTCTTCGTTTATCATTGCAACTAATCAAATTATATTATTTTGTTTGATATTTTTTATTTTTCTAATATAAATAATAATATTTTTTATCTATTTTTTGTAATATATTTTTTATGCTCTTATAACACTTATTTTAGCATGGTGGCGATTTTGATTGGAGAGGCATGATTTTCGTCTCGTTGGTCTACTTTTGTTTGATGATGGCATTGAGTCCCATGGGCCATGCCGATGGTGGAATAGAGAGTCTAGCGGAAGATGGTGGCAGAGACGCCAGGGAAAAGAACAACCATGCCCTCAGTCTAAAAGAGGAGGTAGTGATAATGGTTGTTCGAAAAATAAAAGTAACCGGAGCATAACTTTTTTAAAATCGATGATCAAAACAAAAAGAACCAATGCTGTAATTTACCATTTTATCATGTTACATGTGAATTTAGAGAATTTTCACTACTCTCAACATAATTACCAAATGGAAAACCCATCATCAAATTATAGTAATCCATCATTTCCCTTCATTTTCATCATAAGTGAAAGGAAAAGGACTAGGCGAGGGAATAAACACATTTATGCAAGGTTCTAATCTCAAATAACAATGGACATAAAAGGTATTTAATATGAAAATAATAATTTTGTTTATTCTCCCTCTATTTATTTCCTTTGTTTTCTTATTGGCTACACAAATTTCATATCAAAATATAACTGTAAAGACATTTATCTCCCTCCTTTCTCCTTTAAAAACTGCGCAAATCAGGGGGGGGACCTTATTTGGACTCTCCTCTTTTACTCCTCTTATTCGTGTTCCGCCAGGTTCGTTAAATCTATTTTCTTTCGCCTAATTTCTTGCAAGTTTTTCTCCAGAAGATCTTTTTCTTTTCTAAGTATGTTTCGATTCCATCTTTTTTTATATATTATATTTCTGATTAATGCATTGTTAATCCGATTAATTAGACTTTTTTCCTCTTAATTCTCTAACTTTGGGGTTGAAATTGCTTGTGATTTCTGTTCTCTTTGAGAAATGAAGCGTTATTAAGAAAACGTTAAAGATGATGGATGAGCTGAGAAATAGAAAACTGTTTTCCTTTTTATTTTTTTATGATCCAATATCGTTGAGTTTTGGTGGATGCTTACATTTTAAATTTTTAGCGCTTTTCCAGCTGAAGAATATAGTATCAACTCTTATTATTGTAGATCTTTGCAAGCATTTCAAATTTTTGCAGCTTGAAAGGTTTCAACGTTTGATCCCGTTCTTTATTATTTTTTTTACATAAAAAAGTAGAGCAGATAATGTGTGCCCAAATAAATAAAAACCGTTTGATTAATGGGGGAAAAGCAATGAGGATGCCTAATTCATTAATTATTTTGTCTGTTGCTGCCGAGGTTTTAATGCCATAATTACTAGTTATTCATTGTTGCAAGATATATTTGGTTGCTATTAAAATTCTTAATAGGATCTGGATTTTGAATCATGTCAAAATTTTGACTAGCTTGATATTCTTGATTTGAAACTATTTACTGCAGAATTTTTTGTAGTTCGCGTTCTATTCTGATTGGATGTAACGAATATCAATCTCAATGAGTAGATGCTGAAATATTAAATTTAGCCTCGGCCCTTTCAAATTTTTTAGTACTCTGTCAAAAATCAAATCCAGCTTCTTTAAATCATTTTCAGACTATAAAATTGAATTTAATTTCCAAATCTTCTCGTTTAATGAAGGTTTCCAAACAGATCTCGGGCTCTCAAGACTTGTAAGAGATCATTGTATATGTTATCTCTTCCTAAAAAATTGTTACTTTCCTATAACTGTGTTAAAATATATGCATTGCAATTGTATGCTTCTATTTTATTTCACAGTTATTATTGTTTCTGAAATAAGGAACTTTCTTCATTGTCTTTATTACATGCGGATGCTTGTTTGTTCTTCTTTAACCTTTTGATTTTCCAAATAATTTGTTGATTCAGGTATAGCTGCTGGTTTTTTGACTCCCGAGCTTTGTTTTTGCTCCCATGAAAATTGAGAAACAAAGATTGCTTGATTAATTGGAGACTGTAGTTAATAATGTCCTCTGTAAGCAAGGCTGATAGGAAGGCAGCACTTGATGTGGCCTCATGGTTCTTCAATGTTGTCACATCTGTGGGTATAATCATGGTCAATAAAGCCTTAATGGCTACGTATGGCTTCAGTTTTGGTATGTTTCGAATGAACATTTTATCTGTAAACTTTGATAAACTTTGCCTTTGCATTACATGTCTAATGGATCAATCACTTGTTGGTACACGGATACGACTGCATATGGTCGTCTAAGTCTAAAAGGGAGAGCAATTATGAATGGCTGAAGGGCTAAGAAGTAAACAACACTTTTAAAGTTGGATAAACAAAGAAGTTATCTATCATTAGCATTATTTTCTTTATCAGCTTCTGTTTGAAAGACCCAAATTGGAAGGGTTCAAATCCTTGAATGGGCAGGGTGAGATTTGTGGGATGAGTGAGAGCTTCCTCCCATTGTCTTGCTCAATTTCCTTAAATACCAAAAAATTCCTTGCATACGAAAAATAGCATGTTTTGACCATATAAATTCTGAAGTCAATGTTAAGAAATTTTTACCTTTCCAACAACCCTGATTGTGTACCATTTTTACTTGGGTGCAGCTACAACATTAACTGGTTTGCATTTTGCCACCACAACCTTGTTGACGGTTCTTCTTAGATGGCTGGGTTACATTAAGGGATCGCATCTGCCATTACCCGAACTTCTCAAATTTGTCTTGTTTGCAAACTTTTCTATTGTTGGAATGAATGTGAGTTTGATGTGGAATTCTGTGGGCTTCTATCAGGTCAGTTTCTGCAACTAGGCTATTATCTACTATGTATGATCTGGTTGAAGTTATGTTACATTTGTTTGTTTAAAAATTATTCTCAGATAGCAAAGCTTAGCATGATTCCAGTATCGTGCTTTTTGGAAGTTGTTTTTGACAAAGTCCGCTACTCAAGAGATACAAAGCTTAGCATACTGCTTGTTCTCTTTGGAGTTGCTGTCTGTACTGTTACAGATGTGAGTGTCAATTTCAAGGGTTTTTTAGCTGCTGTAATAGCAGTCTGGAGCACAGCCCTCCAACAGTATGTAAGTAAATCTGTACTAGTATCCTGATTTTACCTAAGACGCAATTTGTTGGAAGAAAATTTGGACAGTAGTGTCACATAACTTTTCAATTAAACAAGGTTCAGAATGCATGTCTTGGCTTAATCCATTCTATAAATGTGGCACATGCCATGCGTAATCTTGTTTTACGGACTGAAATTTTTTGTCTTTCGTTGTTTTACTTATTTATTATTGCAGTACGTACATTTTCTTCAACGTAAGCATTCTTTAGGATCTTTCGACTTGTTGGGACACACTGCTCCAGTTCAAGCTGCAAGCCTACTGTTAGTTGGCCCTTTTGTGGACTACTGGCTAACAGAGAAAAAGGTTTATGCCTATGACTTCAATGTGATATCAGTGGTATGGTTCTTATCAGGATTAACTAGATTTTAGTCGATAATAGTACTGCTCCATTTCACATGCATGCATGCTGATAAAGTCATTGCATCTTATTCTATTACGCACTGCATGTTATGCCTTTAGTTCACACAATGCAAAATGGTTTGAAGTATGGCTGTTATTACCTGCATATTAAATAGGAAATTAAGAAGTCTTGGTCTAATGCCAAAGTTGGTGCTATTTTATGTCTCTATCAATTGTGCTTTTATATTGTTCTTGATATCGGTTGCTACCCCTTTTAACGGTTTTATCTGCAGATATAGTTCATGTGCAACATAACATGAAAATCAATAGACTTTGCTAGCAGGTAGCCTTGAGTCAGTGTAAATGATATTGTGATACTCTGTGCATGCAGTTTTTCTTAATCATGTCATGCTCCATTGCGGTCGGGACAAACCTCAGCCAGTTCATCTGCATCGGCAGGTTTACAGCTGTATCATTCCAAGTGCTCGGCCATATGAAGACTATTCTCGTCCTGATGTTAGGGTTCATTTTCTTCGGGAAAGAAGGTTTGAACCTACACGTAATTCTGGGTATGGTCATCGCAGTTGCAGGAATGGTCTGGTACGGTAATGCCTCCTCCAAACCGGGAGGAAAAGAACGACTGGTTTATTCAGCCCCGAGCAACAAATCACATAAACAGGAGTTATCAGATTCCACCGAGACAGAGGAGGTCTGAAAATTCGTTTACGGGTTTAACAAAGTAAAAGGTAAGAAAAGATACGTCCGGAGAGTGAAACGGAGCCATTTTATTTTAACCAAGTCGAGCAGATTCCAAGAAACTATTTACACTTAGAGGATCAAAGGTCCAAATGACTACTATATTGATCTTTTTTTTTCACAAATTATTGTTGATCGTTCTGTTGTCCTTCAATTTATTCAAACGGAAAGATGGTGTTGAGAGGGACCAAATTCGCTGTGAAAACAGTAATTTTATTCTTTTTCACTAATAACATTTTCTATAATTATTTATTTCCTTGTTGTTCAATCTACTTATTATACTTTGGTCATTAGTCTAACCAAATTCAGGTATCTCTTTGGCTTTGTATCAAGTCTTGCAGGAGGTTCATAAAGAAATATAGTGGTTCATAGTGGTCCCAAAAGCCACATTTTTTCGCATAATTCCATTAGTAAAAAGGAGAATTTTGGCGGACCCTGTGATAAATTTAGGATAGAGAGAATGATGCGTTGATGTCATAAGAATTAATACAGTAGTTAATAGAGCCATTAATGGTATTGGGAAAATCTGCACTGCACAAATATGCGAGCTTTTGCATCACTGGAAAATAATGAGAGAAAGGATGAACAAGCAGGCATTGAATGACATTGGGCCTTGATTAAATATAAGGCCCAAACAGGGAAAATCCTAATATTTTTTCAATATTTTATTTTAGGGTAAACTACACATATAGTACTTAAACTATTACTTTTGTTCCATTTTAGTACATATACTTTTTTTCTTCAAAATTATACCTAATGTTTAGTTGGTTTCGAGTTGGTACCCTGTTAAAAAAATTAATATAATTATTAATGTGGTATTTTTTTTTCATTAATGACATAACATTACCTTATGGTGACACATCAACGTCACCATTAAGTTTTTAACGATTGTACCAAAATGAAACGTAAACTAAATATTAAGTATTATTTTTTGAAAAAATAAAATTTAAATATTAAAATAAAAAAAATAATTTAGATACTAGACATATAATTTACCTCTTATTTTATTTATTTAATAGTATTGATAGGAAAATAATGAGGGTAGGGTCCGTCTCTACTTTGATGCCATCATTTATTTCGTGTGGCATTGATAAGATTTTCATTCTCATCTCTTTTTCTTTCACACTTTCTGTTTCGATAACAAAGGTGTGAGACCCACTTCCTTTTTCCCTATTTCTCCAACTTCAATAAACTAAAAAACAAAAATCATCATCATAATCATCACTATCCTCTTCTTCTTTTTTTCTTTTCCCTTTTTTTTTAACTTATTTCATTAATTAATCCTTTAAATAATGTAACCCAACAAGGGAAAGTGAAAAAAAAAATTAAATGGACTTTACTTGATATCTTTTTTTATGAGAATAAACTGTATATTAAATTATGCCACATTATGGCCAAAATAATGATTAGTTGGTAGCACTTTTTAATACAAGAAGATATAACTATAATTAATTATGTACTTATCACTTTTTATATGTGATCTGAATGTTTAAAGGATATGTTGTTATTCTTAGAGATAATGAATTCGAATAACTATATTAATAAGGATTCTAAATATTTATTACTTTATAATCTTCACATACTATTAAAAAAATCATAATTACATATAATGTATATTTCAAAGAATTATCATTAAAAATTGGAATTAATCATTATAAAGTATGATAAAATTAATAATATTTTATTAATCTAGGATGCTTACAAGTTGTGGTATATGTTTTAAAAACTCTCAATCGTTTGACAATAAACGCTCAAATACCATGTGCAGTGTCTGGTGCTAAACTTGAGACCTCTAGAAATAACAATCATTCTTTTACCACTGAAGTAACTTGATTTGTGCATGATAAAATTAATAATTGATTTGGTGTATAACCAATTCTTCACATAAGGTAAATTATATTTTATATAATATAGATATTTCAAAAGCATATTGATAAATTTAACTCTTAATGTTTATATATTGCTAATTTAGTCATTACCTTTTTAGTTAAATTTTGCTCTAAACCTTTTTTTAAAAAGTCAATATTAACTCAAAATCGTTTAAAAAAATTAAGACATAATGTTAAAATTAGTCCTCAATGTTTGTCTAACTGATCATTTTGGTCTTTATTATTTTTTTAGAGCAGTTTAGCCCTCAATATTTTAATTTCTTTTGTCAAAATAACTTCTACTTTAAAATATCTCTAAATAAGCTAGTTAGATTGTATATCTTTGAGATTTCCAGAATTCATAGGGTTACTATGTCTATCATTCTTGATTGATATTCGAGGCTTACTTCCAAATTCTAGGAAACTCTATATATGACATTGGATACTCGTATCGACGTAAATGTCATACTGATTATTGAATTTTCAAAGAGAAAAATTTTAAGCTCTAATATAATTCATATGCTAATTTAAAGAGAAGACATATCGAATTAAGTGTTGGAAATTTGATTTTTCCCAAAGTATTTCAGCGATGAAAGGTACATATATTTAGACGTCAGGGCTAGTTGAGTTTTAGAATCTTTGCATCATGGTAGATTCTCTAGAGAGTAGGATCAATTACCTATCAGCTTGAATCAGAGTTGTGAATCAAAGTCGAATGTAGTGAGAAAATTATCTCTGAACGTAAACCCAAATTCATCAAAGGTCCAAGGCATAGAAGATCAATATGATAAGAAATAAAAGTCATCTTGATCAGTCAATGCGATGTTTTGTTCAACCCTAACAAAATTAAGCAATGTGATCAATCAAACAATCAATGAAAAAGACCAAAACGTGCCAAAAGACAGACGAAAACGTGTCATAAAGGTAGAGAAAAATATGTCACAAAAATAGAGTTATTAAAAACTAAAAGAAAATCAAATCAAATATATGATATAAAAGAATAGCGAAAAACAATGAATACTAACAGTCTACCATCATCTCTAAGATTTATACGGTCACCAACCACAAATCAAGATAAAGAAGAAGACAAACCACATAAATCGTAAAAAAAAAAGACAAAAAACTATAGATTTACTGTTACATATAATGAAACTTGAATCTAATAATCAATGACTCAAACTTTTATTGAAATCTCGTTTGAATTAAATTATTTATTTATAAATATAAAAAATTGAAATAAAATCCAAAGTTATACGTATTAGTACAAAATTCAAACGTATATTTTAGGTCGCAATGAACTTAAAGAGGTACATGCACTTTAATATGATCAGAAAACATAAACTCGGCCGAAGTACTCAATGCGATGTAAGAGGTAAGAGTAACACTCAGGGGGTGGCCCAGTGACCTAAATGGGTCAAATGGACTGATGGTGCAACACTGGTACTCGACGTATGGTACTGAGCCACGACAGCAATCCGGACAGTGGCACGTGTTTATTACAGTTGGGTAGGTCCCATTTCTTCCCCAAATTTCCACATCGTCATCGTCATCAATCAAAGGGAGCCTCTTTCTCTTCCTAAGTCAGAGTCCCATCTCTCAATTTTCAGTGCCAACTATTATCTACCGCAAGATTTTTCTCAACTTAGAATTTCAATCACGCTTCTTCTAATAATAACATACAAATGTGTATTTAAAACATGTATATTCTTATCAATATTTATTTATGTGCATTAAATATGATTTTAAGGTATTTTATTATAAAGATTTAATATTTATCAGAATTAAAGTTTTATATGATATTTATTTCTTATATCTATAAATATAGAGTTTATAGATAATATTACATATAATTCATATCGAGATTATAATACTATAAAATTTATTTCTTTATTTTCATATCTCTTCTTTTTGTTCTTCTTATTAATTCATTTTTTATAACATGTTATCAACACGATCTCTTTCAATTATCGTGATTTTTGTAGGTGATTCTTAAGGAGGATTTCAATTTGATATTGAAGATTACATCTATTGTATATTCAACTTAACCCAAAAAAATTGGTATGTTCTTCTTATTTATATATACCAATAAAGTGGTTGATTAACCATTTTTGAACCAAGATTAGTGCGTTTTGATTATTTTTTCTAAAAATGTCCTTGAATTTTAAGTCATGAATTGATTGTTTGGTTTTTATGTCGAGACTGATAAATTATTTGATACTATTTTAATTTGAATTTTATATTAATATAATTATTTTAATAATATAAACTCTGTAATACTTATATTCAATAGTTTTAGTTTTATTAATTTATTCAATTATGATTAAAAAAAACTGAAACCATAAAAAGACGACAATAGAGGAAGGATTATTGTAAATTGGCAAAAATGCTCTGATGAGATTTTGAAAGAAAAGAATGGTTGATATAGGGGAAGAGATAAAAAATATTTACTTAAGTAGGGTGTTTTGAACAGTATCATTAGAAGACGTCAATAACAGTTGGCGTTTTTGAGTAAACAACGTCTTAAAGCTCAGGTCGAACTATCATGGCTAACCTCCTTCTCTTCTCTCTCTCTCTCTCTCTTTTCTCCTTCACTGTTGCAGTCTCTCTCTGTCCCCTCTCTGCTGCACATTCAAGTTTAATATAACGGTAAAGATGAAGAGTCTGAAGACATCATGTGTTTCGGCCGTCTTCTGAAAAACGTCATGTGCTCAGGTCTTCTTCTCTCATTTCTGCAATTCTTTTTCTTTAAAGTTTCATCGAAGTAAATTTACCTTGTAAATATGACATCATATAAAAATGAACATGTTTTTATGCGATTAAAGTTTGTGGTTATTTATGTCATATCAATGAGTAAATATAATATTGCTTATGATACGACAAATCTGATATACATATTGTACCGTTCCAATTTTCGTAAGTCAATGCTTGAGGATTGATCCGAGAGTTTTGAACTGGTGAAATTTATATTGAAGTTATTGGATCAAACGTGACTAAAATGTAATCAAAGTGATAGTTTGGTGACTAAATATATAATTTACCCTTATATATATATATCATAATCTCATTTAATATTAAAATTAAATATAAATATTGAAAAGTATTTTAATTAATAAGTTTATTTTATTAAATTCATAAATAATATTGTAAAAAGTTAAAAGGACAACTAAATAATTTAGAAAAATATAAATATAAATAAACATTGTTGTCAAAATAAAATATAAGTACTGTCAACATAAATTTTAACATAATAATTGTAGACACTTGTTTTTGTCCGGGTATACAAAAAATACTAATATATTATTTATTATTATTATTATTATGTTTTTGAATTATTAATATTAATACAAATATTACATTTTTGCAGACCCTCAACCCAAAAGGCCCAATTCAGATTACATCTACCCAGCAGCCCAAGTTACAACAATTGACCCACTCAGCTATCAACCCAATCCAGCAACCCGACCCAGTTACAAGACTCGAATCCAGACTGAAGCACGACCCAATCCGGCCTGTTTGTGACCTAAACAAAATTAGGGTTTCTAAAACCCTAATCCCCTAACAAGCAGCCGCCTCCTCCAACAATCAAAGCCAGTTCCCAGCCGCGTGTGGACTTCACCATTCAGCACTCACCGGCGCGTGAGCCGCGTCGAACACTCCCGAGCCGTCGTTGAATGTTTCCTGACCGAGGTTGTCATCAACAGCGATCGAAAAGTAATCTATCAGTCAAAGAAAATCACAGTCAGAAAAATAGAAATAAAATATCAGCAAGTATCAAGGATATCCCAAGGTAATCCAAATATATTAACCAATCCAACCAGAGATCATGCATGCAATGAGATAAAAAAAAGACAGAGATACCATTTGGGATGGATAGATTCGGAGGGGGTTGAAAAAAATACAGAGGGGAAGAGAGAACCTCAAACAAAAAAAAGAAGCAGACAACACAAAAAAAGAAAAACCGAGAGTTGTATACCCCCAAAAGAGAGAAATGGAGAAACTTACCAAGGTTCGGAGCGAGTCTGAAACACCAGAGGTCGCCAGAGTTCAAAGTATTCGAAGGTAATCAAACCTAGATCTAGGGCTTTGAGGGGGGTTTTTAGGTTGAATAAGTTTGATTTTCGGGCTGAGGGAGATAAGGGGAACATTTTGGGTTTAGGTTGTTTCCTCTGGCCACCGTAAGTGACCGTGAGCGCCACTGGGAGCAGTTGAGAGCACCGCTGGTGGGGTGGCTCCTTCTCGGCCGATGAGGGAATATTTGAGAGAGTTTGAGAACTCTCTTTCCCTTCTTTTTTGAACCCACGAAGCAAATGAGAAATAGTGAAGAAAATAAACCTTATTTTAGGATTCTATGTCCCTAACGAAATGACGACGTTTCAACAGGGACCTTCAGCGTATTTTCTAGGATAGGTTAATAGCATTTTAGGTCCCTGTGGCTCTGTAATTTTACTTTTCGGACCATTTAATGAAGTTTTATTTATTTTATTTCAAGCACTTATGTTTCTGTATTTATCTTTTAGTCTTGTTATTATTATATTGTGCATTCTTTTTAATATTTGATTTTGGACACAATATTTATAATTATTTCATTTTAGTCATTTATTTAGTGTGTTGTGGACTTTTGTGGATGTTGGAATTTGGACACAAAAGTTGTAAATGTTACATTTTAGTCACTGATTTCCTATATTGCATATTTTTCTTTGACATTCGAATATGGACACCATATTTGTAAATATATCATTTTAGTCATTATTTTACATTTGGCTTATTTATGATTTGGCCTTCATATTTTTATTTATTACAGTTTAGTCCTAAATATTTTTTATGGGTTATTTTCATTTTTAGTACTTGTACTGTTTAATATTTACAATATGGGCTCTGGGTTATTTTGTAATTACTATTTAGCCTTTTAAGATTCTATTTTTACGATTTTAGTCCTTTAAATGTGTAACATCCTCAATACCGGGTTAGTGACCAAATAGTAAATTTTCAGAATTTGGTGATTGAAGTAGAATAGTTGAATAGTTCAATGATTTATTTCAAAATATTTCCTGAAAGTTGTTAGTAATTATCATATGAATTAAAGGGCAAAATGGTCATTTGGCAAGAAAGATATTTCCCCCTTTATATGAATGATTCACGTGGGGTGGGGGAGAGTTATCTACAAACTCTTCTCCCTTCTTCTTTCTCCTCCCGTATCTCCAAGCTCAAAGGTAAGTTTTCTAATTAATTGATTATTTGTTGATTTAAGGTTTGGGTTTTGATCATTAGATGATAACTAAGCTTAAGGAAAGCTTAAGTTATCTTAAAATCAAAAGATAAAGGAGTTAGGCAAGATTAAAGATTTTGAGTTCTTGAATAAAATCTTGGAACAGAGTTTATAATTAGAAGTGGAAGTCAAATTTGACTTGTCATAAGTGGAATTAAGAGATATGAAGTGATGGAATTGAAATTAGAACATATTGAAAATTTGGGTATGATTCTTGATTCTATATGGAGAAAGGAATTGTGAGGTTAAAGATGGTTTATATGGATATAAGTTGGTTTATGTAATGGTATTTTGGTTTAATAACATGATAGAGGTTTAAAATAGAAGAATTGAGTGAAGAGTTCATGATTTTCGGGTTTGAATAATGAATTTTTGTGCATGAATAGTGATTTATGGGAAAAAATTTACAGATTTCAGTAAGGGTATCGATACCCTAGGGGGAGGTATCGATACCCCCTAAAGGAAAAATGAAATTTTGGTTCATTAAACTAGCTTAAGTTATTAACATCAAGTTATAAGGTTTAGGCTTCTGATAATCGTTTCGAAAATTATGTTTATGTAGATATTGAGCCTAAACGAGTTCCGGAACAATCAAAGAATTAGGATCGAATCAAAGTAAGGCTAAGGTGTGTGCAATTTAATTTGTAATTAGGTTATTGAACAAACATTGGCTTGCGATGAGCCAGTGACAGAGTTACTGTGGTAAGAAGTGACTCTTAAAATATTATTCGATTTGTAATTGATATAATGCTTATGTGGCATGAGTGTATGTGATATATACATTATTGCATATGTTACATGAATTGTGTGAATTCATGTTAGTGTGTTAAGTTATGTGAACTGGTATAAATAGTGTATGTAATTACATAAGTTATATGATATGATATAAGACATATATATGTGGTTATATGAGGCATGATATGAAAAATAGGAAAAAAAAGGAATATGAGACATGTGAAAGTGAATATATGTATACAAGACATGACATATGTGCTTACATAAAAACATGAGAAATGATATAAGTCATATGAAACGATCTACATGAATACATGTACTTGTGATACATGTGATATGATATGAGATATATGGTTACACATACATGTGGTATGTGACAGAAGAGAAAGAACAAGTGATATGAAATGTATAAATGATAATGCCCATATTATATGGTATGAGAGCTAGTGGTATAGTTGGCATGCCAAGAGTCGAGGGTTTACCTATGCCTTTCGGGACATATGGACAATTATAGATTACCTATGTTCTTCGGAACATATGGACTGATTACATATATTCTTCGGGATCTATGGACTGGTCCTTTAGGACAAATTTCATATGCCACTCAGTGGGACTTATACGAGCTGTGGTGACAGCAATAGTGCACAACCTCAATGTACTCGAATACCTTAAGTTCTCAATAATGTACATGGGCCTATAGAAGATATCAAAAGTGTTGGCATGAATTATGTGATGTTATGTGTACTCTGCTGTGAAATGATATATGTGTTCTATGATATGTATAGAAATGTTCAACATACGCTTATATGATCACAAGGAATTAGTAATAATAATATGAATACTGAAAAGCATGTTAATGATATATGTATATGTATAAATTGGTTAATGATAATGATATAGGTCAGGACCATGGTAGTATATGTGCATGTATATAGTGGTTATATGATAGTATTAATTATTTATGCATTGATATGAGTAGAGTAATTGTTGAAAACATTTTGATATTTCGATATAACAAATTAAGTTAAATGAATTTTAAGATTTTCCAAATGATTTTCTAAGTATATTCGATATAATTATTCGAATATCAAAACATTACTCCAAATATTTCAAAAATCATTTTTAATCCTTACTTAAGTGTAAAATTAAGTTTTAATCTTAAAACAATTTCAAAATAATCTTTCAAAGTATTTCGAACCATTTCAAAGCCAAAAATTCCAGATTGCTCAGAGGGAACTGATTCCTCCCCAAGGGGGTACCGATTCCCCCCTGAATGGTTTGGCTCCGAGATTTCCAGAATGCTCGGAGGGAACCGATTCCCCCATAGGGGGTACCAATTCCCCCTGTTCAACGGTCGAAATATTTGAATTTTACACTTAGGGAACCGATCCCCTATGAGGGGGAACCGATTCCCCCCACGCTCCAAGCATTTTTATTAAATGTTTTCACACTTAAACGGCTATATTATCTTCATTAATTATCCCCAACGTTCAGAAGTGATTCAAGGTGTATTTAAACAAGTTCTGAATCCCTTGATCAATAAGAAATTATAGAGAAACAAGAGAGAAAGCATCAAACACCAAGTTTGTGCAAATCAAGCCAATTTTCCTTTCAATATTCATTTTTCTTTCAAGAACACCATTTGTGCTCATTTGTAATTATCTTTGAGTGTTCTTTTCTTGTTCTAGAATTGTACAAACATCTTACCTTGTGAGGTTTTCCTTGTAAGTTTGCAAATTTGTAATCTTCTCTTTGGGAAAGAGTGTTCTCAAGAATTGTGGTATATTCTTGAGGGTGTTGTAAGGTTATCTCTTTGGCCTCAAAAGAAAGAACAAATTAGTGAATTTGTTGGAAAATCCTTAGTGTGGATAGCTAAGGTAGTGGACGTAGACTTTGATTGAGAAAGTCGAACCACTCTAAATCGCTGTGCAATTACTTTCAATTTTCTGCAAAAGCTTCCACCAAATTTTTAATTGCCAATTCACCCCCCTCTTGGCCAAATCCGTCAATCGATTAACTCAACAATTGGCATCAGAGCCTAACTCATTTAAAGGTTTAATCACCTCTTGAGTCGATTCGGGAAGAGTTATATTAATTATCAAAGTCATCAATGGCCTCCGCTTCAAACTTCGACTCCGGTCTCGATTCGATGCCCGTCAACAAGCCTTCTTTCTTCAATGGAGCTAACTATGCTTATTGGAAGAATAAAATGATGTACTTCATTCAAGCAAGTGACATGGGAGTGTAGAATGCTGTAGAAGAAGGATACATCAAACCTCTCACTCATCCAAGGTTGTGGAGCGAAGGAGAGACAAAAATGTTCCAGCTCAACTCCAAAGCCATCCATATCATTTTTTGTGCTCTTGGACCAGATGAATACGGAAGAGTTTCATCGTGTACAACCGCCAAAGAAATATGGGACAAACTTCAAGTCACTCATGAAGGTACCGATGAGGTAAAGAAATCTAAAATTAGTATTCTAACGCATAGCTATGAAAATTTCAGGATAAAACCAAATGAAGATATCAAAGCTATAACGGATAGATTTTCAACGATTGTCAATGGTCTCAAATCATATGGAGAGATCATTTCAAATGAAAAGCTTGTGAGGAAGTTAGTCTACTCCATCCCAAAATCGTGGCAATCAAAGAAGACGGCAATCATCGAGTCTAAGGACTTAACGTCCTTAACTCTTGAAGAGCTAATTGGGTCACTCCTCACTCATGAAATGATGCTCGAAGATGAGGTGGACCTCGACAAAATTGACGAGACACCAAAGGAGAAGGAGAGACAAAAATGTTCCAGCTCAACTCCAAAGCCATCCATATCATTTTTTGTGCTCTTGGACCAGATGAATACGGAAGAGTTTCATCGTGTACAACCGCCAAAGAAATATGGGACAAACTTCAAGTCACTCATGAAGGTACCGATGAGGTAAATAAATCTAAAATTAGTATTCTAACGCATAGCTATGAAAATTTCAGGATAAAACCAAATGAAGATATCAAAGCTATAACGGATAGATTTTCAACGATTGTCAATGGTCTCAAATCATATGGAGAGATCATTTCAAATGAAAAGCTTGTGAGGAAGTTAGTCTACTCCCTCCCAAAATCGTGGCAATCAAAGAAGACGGCAATCATCGAGTCTAAGGACTTAACGTCCTTAACTCTTGAAGAGCTAATTGGGTCACTCCTCACTCATGAAATGATGCTCGAAGATGAGGTGGACCTCGACAAAATTGACGAGACACCAAAGGAGAAGGAGAAGAAGAAAAACATTGGAGTTGCTCTCAAATCCACAAAAGATGAGAGTGATTCGAATAACGATGACGAGGAAATGGCATTGTTTGCCAACCGGTTTAGAAAAATGATGAGACCTTATCGAGGAAGAAAATTCAAACGAAATGAAGGCCTCAAAAATGAACCGAAAGAGAATGACCCAATCATTTGCTACGAATGCAAAAATCCAGGGCATGTTAAATATGATTGCCAACAATTGAAGAAAAAGGGTCAATCAAAGAATAAGCACAAGGCTCATGTGGCTACATGGAGCGATGAAGAAAAGTTTCGATGAAGAGGAACAATAAGTAGCTAACTTGTGCTTGATGGCATTTGGGGAAGATTCTAAGGTAACCTCTAACTCATCCGATTTTGATGATTTATCCTATGATGAGTTATTAGAGGAATATAATGAGTTGGCTTCGGATTATGAGAAATTATTTTTAAAATATAAAAACGATGTTTCAAAATTGAAAAATGAAAACAAACTCATATCCAAAACCAACAACGATCTTGAAAGTAAAATCAAAGATTTGCAAATCAAACTAGAAGAGTTTGAAAAGAAAAATTTAGATTTGTAAAATTTACTTTCAAAGATCAATGATGATCATCAAAAGAAAATTGATGATCTTAAAACTTCTTTTGATAAAGTTGGAACAAAACATTTTGAAAAAGGTGGAAATTCAAAATCCAACTTTGTTAGAAAAAGTTTTAGAAACTACAATCATAGAGGTCCCCAAAGAACCTCTAATGGAAAAATCGTTAGAAGTATGTGGGTTCCTAAAGAACTCATTACTACTAAAGATAAAAATATCCTACACAAATGGATACCTAAGGGGACTAGGATTTTGGAAACTAATGAATATGGACCCAAAAGAATTTGGGTACCAAAAATCAAAAATTAATCTATGTTTGTAGGGAAAAGAGCATTGCTACAAGGCACGAGAAACAAATTCAAATTCATGGTACCTTGATAGTGGATGCTCAAGACACATGACCGGAGACAAAAGCCGGTTCATTGAGCTTAACGCCAAAAATGGAGGAGAAGTGACTTTTGGAGACAATTCAAAAGGTCACATTGAAGGTATTGGTACAATAGGTAATACCTCTTCCATACAAATTAAGAATGTTTTATATATGAATGGATTAAAGCATAATCTATTGAGTATTAGTCAATTATGCGATAAAGGATTCAATGTCTTATTTGAAATTAATGGTTGTAAAGTCATTGACATTGCATCTAATCGGATTATGCTTATTGGTCATAGAATAGGGAACATTTACATGGTGCATTTAGATTCTTTTGATATGACTAATTTATGCCTAGTTGCTAAAGATGAACATGATAGTTGGTTATGGCATAGGAGACTAGGACATGCTAGTATGAGTGTTTTGCAACGGCTAATTCAAGGTGATTTAGTTCGAGGGTTGCCTAAGCTTAAATTTGATAATGATAAAATCTGTGATGCTTGTGCTAAAGGAAAACAAAAGCGTGTTTCTTTTAAATCCATTAATGACGTATCAACTAGTAGAGTATTACAATTGATCCATGTAGATCTTTTTGGGCCAACTAGGACTACTAGCTTGGGTGGAAAACAATATGCATTTTTCTTGGTAGATGACTATTCTAGATATACTTGGGTTCTATTTTTAAGTACTAAAGATGAAGCATTAGAACAGTTCATCATATTTTCAAAAATAATCCAAAATGAAAAGGGTTACTCTATAACTAGTGTTAGGAGTGATCATGGCACTGAATTTGAAAATCTTGGATTTATTGAATTTTGTAATTCTAATGGTATTAGTCATAATTTTTCAGCACCTAGAACTCCTCAACAAAATGGAGTTGTTTTGAGGAAAAATCGAACTTTAGAAGAAATGGCTAGAACCATGCTTTGTGAAAATAATTTGCCAAAATATTTTTGGGCGGAAGCCACAAATACTGCTTGTTATATTGTTAATCGAGTAATGATTAGGCCAATTTTAATGAAAACTCCATATGAAATTTTCAAAAATAAAAAGCCTAACATTAGCTATTTTCATCCTTTTGGATGTAAATGTTTTGTTTTAAACAACAGTAAAAAAAAACCTTGGCAAATTTGATGCTAAAAGTGATGAAGGAATTTTTCTGGGTTACTCCTTAAATTCTAAAGCTTATCGAGTATTTAATAAAAGAACTTTAGTTGTAGAAGAGTCTATACATGTTGTTTTCGATGATAATCCCCTTCCAAGGAATGATTCTTGTGTGAATGATGATGTAGGTATTATAAATACAAATGATGTTAGACATGAAGTTGGAGAACCATCATCAAAGGAAGAAACGAAAAATGAGGAAACTCATGATCCTCTTGAGAATCCAACCATTGAAGAAAGGGAAGTATCTTATCCAAGAGAGTACAACTATGTCAAGGGTGGTGAGATTATAGGTGATCCATCCAAAGGGGTAACAACTCGATTTTCTCTTAGAAATATTTGTAATTATGTTGCATTTATTTCATGCATAGAGCCTAAGAATATAAAAGAAGCATTAAATGATGAACATTGGATTATGGCTATGCAAGAAGAATTAAATCAATTTGAGAGAAGTAAAGTATGGACATTAGTTGAAAGGCCTAGTAATAAATCTACTGTAGGTACTAGATGGGTATTTAGGAATAAGCTTGATGAGAGTGGTAATATAGTGAGAAACAAGGCTAGACTTGTTGCTCAAGGGTATACTCAAGAAGATGGCGTAGACTATGATGAAACATATGCTCATGTAGCTAGGATGGAAGCAATTAGAATGTTATTAGCATTTGCATGTTTTCATGAATTTAAATTATATCAAATGGATGTTAAAAGTGCATTTTTAAATGGTTTTATAAAAGAAGAAGTGTATGTGGAACAACCTCCAGGTTTTGAAGATTCAAAATTTCCAGATCATGTTCTTAAATTGACAAAAGCTCTTTATGGTTTAAAACAAGCTCCTAGAGCTTGGTATGAAAGATTGTCAAATTTTTTAATTGAAAAAGGTTTTTTAAAAGGAAAGGTTGACACTACATTATTTTTAAAGCATAAAGGTAAAGATTTATTAGTAGTTCAAATTTATGTTGATGATATAATATTTGGTTCTACTAATGATGTTCTTTGCCAAGAATTTTCTAAGCTAATGCAAAGTGAGTTTGAGATGAGCATGATGGGGGAGCTCTCATTTTTCTTGGGACTCCAAATCAAGCAAAGAAAAGATGGCATCTTCATTAATCAAGCTAAGTACGTCAAAGATATGCTCAAGAAGTTTGGACTGGAAAAAGGGAAACCTCATGACACTCCAATGAGCTCTTCAACAAAACTTGACTTAGATGAAGAAGGTAAATGTGTAGATGTTAAATTATATAGGTCAATGATTGGCTCTTTGCTTTATCTAACTGCAAGTAGACCGGACATTATGTTTAGTGTTTGCTTATGTGCTAGATTTCAATCATGTCCTAAGGAATCACATTTACTAGTTGTTAAGAGAATCTTTAGATACCTTAAGGACACTCCTAGTTTAGGACTTTGGTATCCTAGAGACTCTAGCTTTAGCTTGCATGCTTTTTCTGATGCGGATTATGGAGGATGTAAATTAGATAGGAAAAGCACCTCCGGTACTTGCCAATTCCTTGGAAATATGTTGATTTCTTGGTTTTCAAAGAAACAAAATTGTGTTGCATTATCTACCACTGAAGCATAATATATTTCAGCCGGTAGTTGTTGTGCACAAGTTTTATGGATGAAACAACAACTTTTTGATTATGGAATTGAAGTAGGTACTATTCCTATCAAGTGTGACAATACTAGTGTTATTTGTCTCACTAAAAATCCCATCCAACACTCTAGAACTAAACACATTGAAATTAGACATCACTTCATTAGAGACCATGTCACTAAGGAAGATGTAGTTCTAGAATTTGTTGATACTTTGCATCAATTAGAGGATATTTTTACAAAACCCTTAGATAAGGAAAGGTTTTGGACACTTAGGAGAGAATTAGGTTTAACTGACCTATCTTCACTTAGTGTTTAAAATAATTCAGCACTTTTAATAAATACTGAAAAATGCTAATAATAATTTTTGATTGCATTCATTGCTATTAGTTAGGGGGAGTTTATGATTCTTGATGAAAAATTAACTTTATGTTCAAATATTGATTAAAGATTAATTTAATTGTTTGAACATAATTATTTTTCAATATATGAGTTGCCTATACCACTAGAGAAGATTAATTTAGCATTTTGTGTGCTTAAAAATCGGATTTTAGCATTTTGGTGCAGAGGGAATCGATCCCCCATGAGGGAACTGATTCCCCCTTTGAAGGGGAACCGATTCCCCCACAGGGGAATCGATACCCCCCTAGGGTTCTGTTAAAATCGGACAGAACACCCAAAACCCCAAAACCCTTCCGCCGTTCTCTCTCTCAACTTTTCTCAAATCTTCATTTTTGCCTCAAATCAACGATATTAATCGGAATTCGATTCAAATATCATCTTCTAAACCTGTTGGAATCATTAAAATCGTGCAAACAACATCTAAATCCCCTCAATCTTCATCTTTCAAGGTAAATTTTTCTAAACTCTCTATTCCATTAATTTTGAACATAGGATTAGTTTTAATTAGTTCTAGGTTGAAATAGTGATCGGGCATTGATTGTTTAGTTATTAGAAACTAGATGTTACAACTAATTTCATCAAAAATTATGTTGTTGTTATGAAAACTATACATATATTGTTTCTCAAAACCATATTTTTCAAAAGTTTTTCAAAAACTTTGCCCATTAGGATTGATTTAGAGAACCTTGAAATATTGAGGACTCAATTGAGTTTTGGGATTAATTGAATTGCATACATTTGTTTTTAAAATTGCAAGTTATCCAATCTATTCTGATTTCCTTCACCATGTCTAATCCTAAACGTGCTAGGTCTTCATCTAGTCGTTCTAGTCGTCAACCAAATCCACATCCAAATCCTCCTCCTATTCCTCAAAATCCTATTCCAAATCTTGATCCTAACTTGACTATCCAAAATTCTTGTTTCAATCAACCGGGTCCTAAAGATTATCGTTATTGGTTTTACCAATATTTTGACTCGTATAAGATTAGGGAAGAACGTATCCCATCTCTTCAAGCTATGGTTGCTATTAACTTTAAATATCTCCCTATCTTGCACGAATGGGATAAACTTTTCGAACTTGAATCCGTTGTCTATCATCAACTTGTTCGTATCTTCTACTGTAATGCCGTTTGTATCAAAAATCGTGACAAAACTAAAACCATAGGAGTACGTTTCTACCTCCTAGGTCAATATTTTCATCTTGATCCGGATTACATAGCCAATTCCTTAGGCTTGGATAATGAAGGTTTATCAAATGAAAAACAAGTTTTAGGCTCACGATTTAAACGAAATGATAGTGCAAGTGTTCTAGATCTTCATGAGCGTTTTCTTCATCTCATGACCACTTGGTGGTTTCGACCATCTGGGGGTCGTTATTCTACTCTCAGAGCTTTAGACCTTTGGTGGTTGCATTATTTTGAACACAACATAAAAATAAACCTTTCCGAGATTATCTTTGCTGAGATTGTTGAAACCGTTAACCTAGTTCCAAATAAAAAACTCTGTTCTTCACTAGTTTACGGTTGTATCCTTAGTAATCTCTTTTCTAAAGCCGAGCTTCGAGTTGGTCTAGATGCCGCTTTTCCTCTTAAGAAACAAATCAATCTTCTTTCTTTAACAAGAGCGGGATGGGTCAAAAATAAAGAAACCGGTGAATGTGTTTGATCTTCTGCAACTACTCCGGGAGCTAGTTCTTCACAAGCTCCACCCGAAGCTGACGACGATCTCGAGCTTGAGCAATTAATGCGAGACATCGATGAAGCTGAAGATGAACCTGAGCAGCCCGAGGAGCAGCCCGAAGAGCAAGCACAACAATCGACTCAAATGCCTCCATATTTTCAATCTTTTATGGAGATATTTGATTACCGATATGTGACCATGGATTCGCGCTTTACTTCTATAGAGTCTCATTTATCCAGAATGGGAGCTCAACAATTAGAAATTCTTCGGGAAATGCGTGCAAATAATGAAGCAACCAACGCACGTATTAATGACCTCACTAACGAAATGGCCGCTATGCGAGCTCGTTTTCTCCTCCTGATCCGGATATTTGATTAAATGTTTTCCAAACTTATTGTTTTAACATTTTGAATATTTTGGAATGTTTGAATTTGTGGATTGTGAATTTGTTTGGATTTATGGATGGTGTGAACTTATATGTTTGGTGTGATTTATTCATTATTGTATCATTTACATCATTATTAGCAATATGATCAATTTTACAATATCACATTGTTTATGAATATTGATTATGGAACTAATGGCTAACGTTTCTCTTGCTTGTGATCTTAGCAGCTTATATTATATATAATCAATTGGCTAACTGATTTCAAAACCTTGTTTAAATTCTTTAAAATGTCTTTTTGATTTAACAAAAAGGGGGAGAAGTGGTTTTAAGTGTGTTTTAAAATAAGTGTGTTTTAAAATGATAAATGGGAGAAGTGTTAAAGTAAGGGGGAGTAATTTCAAAACTTGATTTCAAAATCTTAAAATTACTAAAATGTTTTGTTATATCAAAAAGGGGGAGATTGTTGAAAATATTTTGATATTTCGATATAACAAATTAAGTTAAATGAATTTTAAGATTTTCCAAATGATTTTCTAAGTATATTCGATATAATTATTCGAATATCAAAACATTACTCCAAATATTTCAAAAATCATTTTTAATCCTTACTTAAGTGTAAAATTAAGTTTTAATCTTAAAACAATTTCAAAATAATCTTTCAAAGTATTTCGAACCATTTCAAAGCCAAAAATTCCAGATTGCTCAGAGGGAACCGATTCCTCCCCAAGGGGGTACCGATTCCCCCCTGAATGGTTTGGCTCCGAGATTTCCAGAATGCTCGAAGGGAACCGATTCCCCCATAGGGGTACCGATTCCCCCTGTTCAACGGTCGAAATATTTGAATTTTACACTTAGGGAACCGATCCCCTATGAGGGGGAACCGATTCCCCCCACGCTCCAAGCATTTTTATTAAATGTTTTCACACTTAAACGGCTATATTATCTTCATTAATTATCCCCAACGTTCAGAAGTGATTCAAGGTGTATTTAAACAAGTTCTGAAGCCCTTGATCAACAAGAAATTATAGAAAAACAAGAGAAAAAGCATCAAACACCAAGTTTGTGCAAATCAAGCCAATTTTCCTTTCAATATTCATTTTGCTTTCAAGAACACCATTTGTGCTCATTTGTAATTATCTTTGAGTGTTCTTTTCTTGTTCTAGAATTGTGCAAACATCTTACCTTGTGAGGTTTTCCTTGTAAGTTTGCAAATTTGTAATCTTCTCTTTGGGAAAGAGTGTTCTCAAGAATTGGGGTATATTCTTGAGGGTGTTGTAAGGTTATCTCTTTGGCCTCAAAAGAAAGAACAAATTAGTGAATTTGTTGGAAAATCCTTAGTGTGGATAGCTAAGGTAGTGGACGTAGACTTTGATTGAGAAAGTCAAACCACTCTAAATCGCGGTGCAATTACTTTCAATTTTCTGCAAAAGCTTCCACCAAATTTTTAATTGCCAATTCACCCACCTCTTGGCCAAATCCGTCAATCGATTAACTCGACAGTAATGTTACATGTTTTCATGCCTCACTAAGTCATCGACTTAGCGTGTGATTGTTTCACACGTAAGTTTGGAAAGCGAAAAGAGAAGTAAAGAGGAATAAGACATGTCAGTTCTCCTTACCGAAGATCAGATAAAAAATGTAGTTGAATTACATGTATTTTGTTATATAGAATTTAGTTGGCATGTAATATAAAAGATTTGAATCTGATATTTTCTTATCGAGTTTGTAACGTTTTAAATGTATATAAGGAAATGAGAACTTTATCATGTTGAAAGATTAAATTTTCGTGAGTTTTATACATGTTTTTCGAAGTTACTGTAGTAATGTATCGATACCCTGTAGCAGGGTATCGATACCCCTGAAGCAATCAGGAAAAATTTAACATTCGGTACTGTTCATACGATACTGTTCATACCATATTTTACTGTTCATGAAAACGTATTTTTTCACATTGATTTTAACGAACATAATTCAACAATATATGATCCTATTTTATTAATATAAGTTCAAATGTTATGTTATTTTATATGAATATTGTTTTAAAAAGTCAATGTGACATCTCAGACTCGTATTCGGGTCAAATACGAGTTGGGGTGTTACAAAATGTCTGCTTTTACTATTTTAGTCTTTTAAATTTCTGTATTTGCTATTGTAGTCCTTTAACTTTCTATATTTACGTTTCAACCCTTTAACTTTCTATTTTTCTATTTAGTTCTTTAACTTTCTATTTTTATTATTTTAGTCATTTAAGTTTATGTTTTTATTGTTTCAGTCCCTTAAATTTCTATTTTAAGAGGAAGTTTAAGGATTGATCCTTCTCCTAATCTGAAGCATTTAAACCATCAATTTAGAGAGACAAACATATTATAATCACCATTTAAATTATTAATTAAATGGGATTAGATTAAGTAGTAAGATTTATTAATAAAATATAATTAGTTAATTAATAGAAGAAAATCAGAAATGGAGGAGAGGAGAGGAGAGGAGAAGAGTGTCACATGGCATGTGAGCCAACAGCTGTTTCAACTCCCCCACTTTGATAAATACCCTTCTTACTACCTTCACTTCCTCTTTTGACTCTCATTTTTCTCTTTCCTTCATCAAGACCCAATCTCTCTTTCATTTTTCCTGAAACCAGAGCTCTAGCTCCCTCTTGTTTTCTCTTTTATGGAAGGACTCATACCCTAACCCCTACTCCTTCTTTCTCCTACTTTCATTTTCATTTGAAAGGAGTTGAATTTTCCCACAAATATGAGACCTTTGTTTGCTTCAGGAGCTTTCTTTTCTCGCCTTATTCTCATATTTCTTGTCTCCTTTGAAGCTGCTGTTGTGTCTTCTTCAAACAACAGGGATTCTCAGCTACTTCTCAGCTTCAAAACCAGCTTGCCCGACCAATCTGTTCTTCAAAACTGGGTTCCTAACCAAGACCCTTGTAGCTTCAATGGTGTTACGTGCCAAGGCTCCAGAGTTTCCTCTATTGAACTCAGTTACACCTCCATAAACACGGATTTTCACTCTGTTGCTGCCTTTATTTTAGCTCTGGAAAACTTGGAATCCCTTTCTTTGTTGAAAGCCGGAATCACTGGCAACATTTCTTTCCCTTCTGGATCCAAGTGCAGCTCCCTGTTAACCGCTTTAGATCTATCTCAAAACACCTTGTCCGGTCCCGTTTCAACCGTTTCCGCCTTGGGTTCTTGCTCGAACTTGAAGTTTCTCAATCTGTCAACCAACAGCCTCGTGTCTTCTGGTGGTGAAGAATCCAAGGGTTTGCAGTTGAGTTTGGAAGTTCTCGATCTTTCTTTCAACAAGCTTTCTGCTGGAAACTTTGTTCCTTGGATCCTTCATGGTGGTTGCAACGAGTTGAAGCGCTTGGCTTTGAAAGGAAACGAGATTGCTGGTGAAATAGATGTTTCAAATTGCAGAAAATTGAAGATTTTGGATGTTTCTTGGAACAATTTCTCAATGGGGACTCCTTTATTTGGAGGCTGCTCAGCTTTGGAACACCTTGATATCTCAGCCAATAAGTTCTCCTTCGACATTACCCCTGCGATTTCTTCGTGCGTGAACTTAAATTTCTTGAATCTATCAAACAACCAGTTCTCCGGTCGGATTCCAGCTTTGCCGACTTCCAAGTTGCAGTATCTTTATTTGGCCGACAATAAGTTTCAAGGACAGGTTCCTCTGTATCTAACGGAAGCTTGTTCAAGCCTTGTGGAGCTGGATCTTTCTTCAAACAATCTTTCTGGTACGATTCCTAGTGGCTTTGCTTCTTGTTTGTCCTTGGAGTCTTTCGATGTATCCACCAACAACTTCACCGGTAAACTCCCCATTGAGATATTCCAGAACATGAGTTCCTTGAAGAAGCTTGGTTTAGCTTTTAATTACTTCTCGGGTCCTTTGCCTGAGTCTTTGTCCAGTCTTTTCAACCTGGAGGTTTTAGATCTCAGTTCCAACAAATTTTCAGGGTCAATCCCTGTTTCTTTGTGTGAAAATCCCACAAACAGGTTACAAGTTCTTTATTTGCAGAACAATATCTTAACTGGGTCGGTTCCTGCTAGTCTCAGTAATTGTTCTCAGCTTGTTTCACTCCATTTGAGTTTCAATTACCTCACGGGTACCATCCCCACCAGCTTGGGCGCTCTCTCCAAGCTTAAGGATTTGAGGCTTTGGTTGAATCAGCTCCATGGAGAAATCCCTCAGGAGCTAAGTAACATTCAGACACTTGAGACCTTGATTCTCGACTTCAATGAGTTGAGTGGAGCAATACCTTCTGGTCTAAGCAACTGTACCAAGTTGAACTGGATTTCTTTTTCCAACAATAGGTTCACCGGTGAGATTCCAGCTTCGCTTGGAAAACTTTCGAGTCTTGCGATTCTCAAGCTCAGCAATAACTCCTTCTATGGAAGAATCCCACCTGAGCTCGGAGATTGTCAAAGCTTGATATGGTTGGATCTTAATACAAATTACTTGAATGGAACTATCCCTCCGGTGCTCTTCAAACAATCTGGTAAAATAGCTGTCAATTTCATTGCCGGGAAGAGGTATATGTATGCCAAGAATGATGGAAGCAAAGAGTGCCATGGGTCGGGAAATCTACTCGAATTCGCCGGAATCCGTCAGGAACAGTTGGGTAGAATTTCCAGCAGGAACCCTTGCAACTTTACCAGAGTGTACGGAGGTCACACGCAGCCTACGTTCAACGATAATGGTTCCATGATTTTTCTTGATCTTTCATACAATTTGCTTTCGGGGGCTATTCCGAAGGAGATTGGCACAATGCCATATCTATTCATCTTGAATTTGGGTCACAACAATATCTCCGGAATCATCCCACAAGAGATTGGCAACTTAAAGGGCCTTGGCATTCTTGATCTTTCCTACAACAGGTTGGAAGGGTCAATTCCACAATCCATGACCGGCTGCACGTTGCTGAGTGAGATTAATCTGTCCAACAACCTTCTCTCTGGCATGATTCCGGAAACCGGTCAGCTGGAAACGTTTCCGGCTAGTGATTTTTTTAATAATACAGGTCTCTGTGGGGTCCCTCTCTCCCCCTGTGAGAATTCAGCGGCTTCTTCGGGTTCTGAGCATCGAAAGTCTCATCGCAGACAAGCCTCTCTTGCTGGGAGTGTGGCAATGGGATTGTTGTTCTCTCTTTTCTGCATCTTTGGTGTGATCATAGCTATTGTAGAGACTAAGAAAAGGAGGAAGAAACAGGATTCTTCTCTTGATGTTTATATGGACAGTCGTTCCCACTCCGGCACAGCAAATACCAGCTGGAAGCTAACAGGTGCTAGAGAAGCATTGAGCATCAACCTGGCTACGTTTGAAAAGCCCCTTCGGAAACTCACCTTTGCTGATCTTCTAGAAGCCACTAATGGCTTCCATGACGACAGCCTTATCGGCTCTGGTGGTTTCGGTGATGTTTACAAGGCCCAACTGAAAGATGGGAGTGTTGTTGCTATCAAGAAATTGATACATATCAGTGGACAAGGTGACCGAGAATTCACAGCGGAAATGGAAACCATCGGGAAGATCAAGCACCGGAACCTCGTTCCACTCTTGGGTTACTGTAAGGTGGGTGAAGAACGGCTTCTAGTTTACGAGTACATGATGTATGGAAGCTTAGAGGATGTTTTGCATGGTCAAAAGAAGGCTGGGATCAAACTGAATTGGGCAGCAAGGAGAAGGATAGCCATTGGTGCTGCAAGAGGGTTGGCGTTTCTGCACCATAACTGCATTCCTCATATAATTCACAGGGACATGAAATCGAGCAATGTCCTGCTTGATGAGAACTTGGAAGCCAGAGTTTCCGATTTTGGGATGGCAAGGCTTATGAGTGCAATGGATACACATTTGAGTGTCAGCACATTAGCTGGCACCCCCGGCTATGTTCCTCCAGAATACTACCAGAGCTTCCGATGTTCAACGAAGGGTGATGTTTACAGTTACGGCGTTGTCTTGCTTGAGTTGCTAACGGGGAAAAGGCCTACAGACTCAGCCGATTTCGGAGATAACAATCTTGTGGGATGGGTGAAACAGCATGCCAAGCTTAAAATAAGTGACGTCTTTGATCAGGAGCTGATGAAAGAGGATCCCAACCTCGAGATAGAGCTTTTACAACACTTAAAGGTAGCTTGTGCTTGCTTGGACGATCGTCATTGGAGACGACCCACAATGATTCAAGTGATGGCAATGTTCAAGGAAATACAAGCAGGGTCCGTACTCGACTCTCAATCAACCATTGTCACCGACGACAGAGGTTTTAACACAATCGAAATGGTAGACATGACCATTAAAGAAGTCCCTGAAGGTAGGTAAGCAGTAGATGAAAAAACCGAAATTTTCACGAGAAATTCTTTTGCAGATAAAGGAAGAAGAAGCTGGGGGTTGATTTCCCATAGAATTTTCCGCCTTGTTTACTTCGATAATCGAATCCAACTGCCCCCTTTGTATCTCTGGCATTTCATGTATCTATCTTGTATCCTTCCCAAAAATCTTGATATACATTAAAACAGAAAAATTGGTTGTTTGAGTTGTTATAAATGTGTGTATATATGGTACCAGTTGTTATGCTGTTTTATTTTATTTTCCCTCAACAAAACTTTCATTCAGATAGTTAACTGGTTAGAACAAAAGAATATTGTCTGACATCAGGGGTGGGGGATCCTCAGGGGAATTTTGTGCATGAATTTAAGAGAGTGATCACTTGATGGAATATTTGTGTGCGCAAACTGAATGAATTGACGTTTATAACAACAGAGCGAAAAAGTACTCACCTTTGCATTGTTGCTTTAGCGCACTTTTCGACTAATCTAATAAAAAGGTTTTGTGTAAATGTTGATGATACAAATGTACAATTATAAAAGCATATTTAGTATACACACACACGTAAGAGATAAAAATATAACATAATCTATATGAAATTAAAAATATATTAGATTTATAAATTTGATTATAAGAATATGCTTAATTTATCTTTGTACATATATGTTACATGTATAATATATTATATGTTGATAGTATTATCATATAATGTATGAACTAAATGATATATTTTAAATACTCTCGATATAAAAACATGCTTGTGTCCCTATATGATACAACTAAAAATAAAAATTATATTCTAAATCTACTATATATATATTCGACATGTTTATACATCTAAATGAATGAAATATCAACTCATAAAAATATAAACTTAAATAGCACATCACATCGCTTCACATTAATATAGTGACTATCTATAATAAATCGTTGATTAAATATTCAACTAATTAAATCTTCCAAATCAGAAAATTAGTTAGGCGAAAAATAGAAACTTAACTGATTTTTTGCATATGTCCTCGTACATGTATTTTTTGATATTAGATATTATCTGATCAAATAAACTGCTATCTGTATTTGATCTAAAAAATTGGATATATGATTTTTCGGATTCATATCAAATGTCCGAATATTTGAATCCGAACATAAAATTTAATTTGACAAAAATTTAAATTTTAACTTTTAGAATTTGTAACTTTATGCAATACTTCTACTATATTATATGGGCTATGATCTAATTACATAGTGTAAAACAAAAAAGTTTTACATCTTTTTAAGATCATTGGATGAGGGAAAATCAAATGTTGAAATTAATAATAAGAACTGAAAAGATATTCACTGGAAAAAAAATAAGTAGTTAATCTCAGTCTTTGATTTCATATGAAATGGAAATTTATCAAATTTATATATGATCTTGTTATCCTTTCCCCCACCCACATATTTGATTTGAATTATCTGTAAATAAAAAAAGACGGATCAAATATCTGGATTTCATATTAGATTAACGGATCAATTGATTGGATCGATCATATCAGATTTTTTTACACCCTGTTGATACAAAAATGTTACCAAGAACCACTAATATTTCTAGTATTGTACGTTTATTATATTATATATATGATTAATATTTAATATGGATATAAATATATAATAATTGATTAAGTCCAAGGGCGGAACTTCGTAGGGACTACAGTCCCTCCCAATTATTTTTTTAATGTATATTAATATTGAAAAAATATATATATTTTTTATAAATAAATAAAATAAATTGTATTAGGTCCTTCAATTGAAAAAAATTTGATACTATTATGTGATCATTGATCATTAAATATAATTAGACCCCTTTATTTTTTTAATATCAGTTTAATAAATTCTTAATTTCACCTTTGTATTAAATCTAAATTTGATTAGATATGTTATTGATGCAACATATATACGAAGGTGTTGATTCAATTATGTTAAGTATGTATTATTCTTCAATACTTAGTATCATAATAATCTGTTTTACTTGCAAACGTCTTTGTTAATGACAAAACACTCTCAGTGTTATAATCATAAAATGTCGAAAAGGTTAACTCATATATAATTTTGAGATCATAATCTTATTAAACGATCTAGCACATTAACCTTAATTTCGAATTAGTTCATCGTTAATTAGAAATTATTTATTTGGATATCTACACATACTTGATATATGTTTTATTTAAGGGTAAATTACACGTTTAGTATCTAATTGTTCTGTTTTGGTCACTTAACTATTTTCTTCTGAATATCATATCCAACGTTACGTTTTGGTTTTATTTTGGTCACCTGTCGTCAAATAATAGTGATGTCGACATGTCACCATAAGGTAATGTATGTCATCATTGAATTTTTTTTAAAAAGTCATGTCAGTAGTCTTTTTAACTTTTTAACGATAGGTGACCAAAATGAAACCAAAACGTAACACTATATATGATTATGAAAAAAAAAATTAGGTGGCCAAAACAAAACAAAAGTGATAATTATGATGCTAAACGTATAGTATACCCTTTATTTAATTATTATAGTTCAATTAATCTTAATCATATTATATTACTTTAATAGTAATAAATAATATATAATTATTTACTTATTATATATATTAGTCTCTATAACACAATATGTGTTTCTTTACTGTTGATCTATGTAATGTAAAATGGTGTTTGTCTCTTCTAATGTTGTGTCCCCGTTGTGTTGTTCTTGAAAATGGAGATATTTGTGCAAGAATTTGTAGTTTATTATGATAATTTGTACTTTACGTCTTATTTGTGATTTTTTTAATCTCTGTAAGACAAGTTTATTTTGTAAAAAAGAAATTTATTAGCAAAATAAGCAGATTAGTCTCACAAAAACTTACTAATCGATGCATGATAATAAGTAGTATTATATGATAGTTCTTTTAACTAAGATTATTTTTATATTTTAAATATCAATTAATCACATATTACGATATTTAATTTTGATTCTAGAATTAAATTTGCATACTTAAACTAATTTAATAATTGATCATAAGGATTTATTTAGATGCTTGATATTTCTATTTTATAATATGAAACTGAAAATGCTTACAAACAATGCCGTATAATGCCTTCCTTGGTTGCGTATAAAGCAATTTGAAAGTATTAGTTTTCCCATTCAATTTATTAAGGGATTAGCTTTCGGGTGGCTCCAACAATCCTAACTACAGCTTTCATGCAAACACGCGCACGATGGCCGACACGTGGACCAACAGGGCAACCTGGTTTTGTCTGCTGTGTTTCCCTACAACGTCGCCTTCTGTAATCCCATGCTATCGCTTTCTGTGCTCCACCCTTCGTTCACCTATTTCATTCCCATCTCAAGGATCAGTATTCCTTGAGTATTATCTCATATGATCGGCATCTTCTTAGTATTTCTAATATTTTTTTAAAAAAATCACTGATTTTATTTAAAATAGAAAACATCTTGAATTACAATAAAAATTTATAATTATAATCTTTAATTAAGCACATAATTAGGATAATTTCTACAATCATTAAAATAAAATTAACAACTTAAGATCACATAAGGATCATACATAGAAAGATCAAAATTTAACCAAGAAAACTCGAACAAAGATAGTTACAAACATATCTATTAGCATCAGCAAACGAACCTCAAAAGGTTATCAAGTTACTGAAAGACCACCGACAAACCGTAAATCAGACTCGAGCAACGTGAAAAGCTATCCATGAACGCATAACGGATATCTAAATCCAATCTAAGATTCCAAAGTAAGAAAAATCAACAATATAATAGATAATTACCATTTTGATCAATCGTAGCGATGTCTAATCAACCCCTAGAAAATGATAAATGAAAACAACGACAAAAAAAATTGTCAAAAGACAGAAGAAAACGTGTCATAAAGGTAAAAAAAAGTGTTATAAAAGTAGAGGAAAACGTGTCATACAGACAAACTTACTGAAAAAAGAGAAAATAAAAGAACAATAAAGAATACAGACGGTCGGTAACCAACATTAAAATTAGTGTTATCGCTGGTCAACAAAGACTGAAAGAAAAAGAGATGAACAACCAATGAGAGGAAACTAAGAGAAAAAACTAAGATCATGCATTAAAAATGTGTTAATAATTATAATATAGTCACTGTTTAAAATTTTCTAACTGAGTTAATAACATACACACTTTACATATACAACTGCTCGTAACCAGAATCTCTAGTGAAAATAATATTCAATTTTATCATAAAGATCACTTGATAAATTTTTAGCGATAAAAATTTAAGTATAAAGAAAATTTTGTCTAAAAAGAAATGTGTGTTATGTGTCATAGATACTGTTTTAGATATCTACGTAGCACATATGTTTTTAGATAAAATGTTTGTTATGCTTGAAATCAATACCTATTATTTTTTTTCCATTTGAGTCCTTAACAATCAAACATGTATAATTTAAGCTAAAAAACGTTAATAACTAAATTGACCAATCTTATTGTTTACCCTAAATTAAACGCAACACTCTCTCCGCCGTCAGCAGTCAGTGGGTAGATCTGCCCACGTGCGATGGTCCCCACTCAACCCCTGGATATAACGACGAATGCCACAGTTTAATCTAAACTGACGGCTGTGATTTCATCATCCTTTCTTTCCATTTTTATATTTCTCAACACCTGCTCTGCGCGATGCATTCCACTGTTCTCTTTATACGCTAAGATTCTCTAATTTATTAATATATATAAGATCGAACACTGTAAATGTCATCTTTAGAACACGTGTCATTTTCGTTTCCTATAAAAAATACGAATTGAAGAAAAATAAAATAGAGAGAGAGAGAGAGAGAGAGAAAGAGGCAAGCCAAACAAACATGAACTAATTCCATTATTTAAGTTTCTAGATAATATTTGCATCCAACCCACTCATTTAAATAATTTTTAAAAAAATAGTTATAATAATTTTAATTTTAATAATAAAGAAAATATGATATTAATTGTAATATTTAGTTTTAATAACATCATACAAAATTTGATGATCATGTTTACTTATAAAATAATTTAGGATTCATATGTAAGTTGTTAACAAAAACCTTTTTGTTATTTTAAAACGATTTACTTAAAGAAATTTTGGTTTAAATATGTATAATTTAAGAAATTTTTATAACAGTTTAAGTTTTTTTCTTCTTAAACTTTAAACCTCAATAAAATTCTTTATGAATTGGGCTACATAAAAATAAACTTATTATATAACGGATGTAGGCTTAAATAAAGCCCAACATAAGTTATCAATAAAAAAGCGCAAGCTCTTGCGATTTAAACAAAACACATCGATGGTTAAGATCACATCTTCATGACAAAAGGAATACTTGTTAAGTCTCACTCAAGGTAATGAGACAAAATCACTCAAAAGTTTTCAATCTCATAAGGACTCTATAATATTATATAGTATTTGTCACACCCCAATGTTAATTTTAAAATATGGTTAATTTAGTTAAGAGACCAAAATAGAAGGTTTAGAAAAATGTTGGGTTAATTTAAAAATTTTGGAAAGTTCAGGGACTTAGACTTGAATTAATCTATTTTTTGGTCAGTTGAAAAATAAAAAATAGGATTTTAATGGCTGAGGGGGCTTAAACCAGTGACCTTATGAAAATGGGTGCCTATGCCTTAACCACTAGGTTAAGCTATTGTTTGAGTTTTATTTTAATAATATATATATATATATATATATATATATATATATATATATATATATATGGTTCATGCTTAAATTACCCAAACTAGAAACCCCCTGTTCGGGAATCAACCCCAATTCCCCCAAATTTACCCTAGTCGTTATCTCTCCTCTGTGACTCGTTTCGATTCGGTCGCCATTACCGCGCTCCATCGCCACCGATCAAACCAGAATCCTCCGGCCTTCTACTCACCAGAAGCGGTCTTGTCCTTACCGTTTCGATTTTCCTCGATTTTGGTCGTTGAAGGCGTTGGCTCGCCTCACCGCCCCAAACATTATACTCCTCATCCCTGTGCGACCAAAACTCGAACGGTGTTGCTCTCCACTGTCGTCGTTCACGCCGTCTGCCGGGTAAGCTTTGTGTCGTATTTATCCGAATATTTTGTTGAGTTGTGGTTGAATATTTCTGTTGTTTTGCTTTTGGTTGAGTGTAGTGATGCTTCCCGAGTGTTCGATCATCTGAAACCGCCCCTTGTCGCTGTTTCACGCGCTGTTGCTTGTGCTTGGGGCTCGACCCCAGCTTTGGTTTCTTCTAGAAACGATCTAATTAGATCGAACCGGCCCAACCCGATCTAAATCGGGGCTGTTTGACCCGACCATGTCAACCAAACCGGTCAACTTATCCGAGTCAACTAGTTCGAACCATCTCGTTGACTTTGACTGTTGACCATTGACTTTGACATGTTGACATTGACTATTGACCGTCGACTTTGATCTAAAAAGTCAAAATTTTTGAAAAATATTTTATGGTTTTTGATGTCATGAGTTCGACTTCGAAGTCCGTTTTTCCAAATTCGAACTTGGTAAGTTGTTTTTCAGTGTTTTATATTCGGATTCAATTTAGTTTTTCGATTAAGTTCTGTTTCTGATATAAATTTGTTTGCTATGTATCCGAGACATTATGAGACGTGGAATTAGAGTTCGAGGGTGATCGAATAGAGTTTAAATGGTCGATCAATATTGCTCGTAAATCGAGGTAATACTTTATTACCCATAGTATGTTGTATGGTACAAGTTAGGTATTGGGTTAATGCATAAATAAATATGATTTGGGCTTGGAATAAATATTAATTACTCTAAACCTATACTGATCCCGATAAAATATCGAAAGTGCCATTCGGATACAAATATAACATGATTTACCCCTGACAGTGGAAACGAATTGTAATAAATGAATGACCTTGGATAAACCCTGAAACACTTTAAACATAAGCATTAAACTACGTCTAAAGGTATTGGAACACGACCCAAGCTCGTCGGTCTCTCTGGATACAATTGCAATACAAAAATAAATATTATCATTGGGATACATGTTTGTCTCCTTAAGATTCGTTCTAATGGTGGCATGATGGTGACTAGTTCAACTAGTGTAATCAGTATTGAGAGGTGGATATTTGGAAGGATATTAGTCCGAATGATTAGTGAGTACCATGGTGTTGATATCTATCCAACCTTATTTGACCTAGAACCTTATTAATTCGATATAAATCTTGAATAAGACAAATTATCGTTAAATTATTATGTATTCTTTCAATACCAAAATGACAAAATTAACTCTATAAAGTAAAATTACAAAAATGCATTTACACTGTAAAAAGACCAAGATTACCCATAAAATGCAAAAAATAACTCTGAACGGATATATATGACCAAATTAGCATAAATGGTACATATGTTTGGATTGATCAGAATTACCAAAATGTCCTCGAGCTGCGAAATAACTAAAATAACCTCCAATGTTCAAATGACCAAAATACACTGAACTCTAAAAACCAGAATATCTTGAAGTCTAAGATGATTAAATTAACCTCGATTGTTGAAGTGGCCCATTTTTCTAACGGCTTAAAATAAGTGGTTATCTTTGGTAGATTTTTAGAATCACCAATAAATCTAAGCGTTGTATCACCATTTGAGGTGAATCATGACTCAAGTACGTCGAACGATATGGATATTATTGTAATCTATAAATAAATTAAACACCACCAAAATATTTGTTCATCATGTGAAGATCTAGTCGATGTTGATTATAAAGGAGGTTCGTTCAACTAGTGCAATCAGTACTGGGAGAGAATACATGTTCGTCTCCCTAAGATCCATTCAACGATGATTCTGAAGATGATCAGATCAACTAGTGATGTCAATATTAAAGCGTGAATATCCTTGAAGTGCATCAATTTGACTGGTTGGCAGGTATCACAGTGCTAGGACTTGTTCAGCTCGAGTTGACTCGATATCCTAATAAATCAACATGAATCTTAAATACCATAAATCATCGTTTCACCCTTCTTAGAATATATTACTATGAATTATCAAAGAACCAAATGTCCAAAATGCTCTCGATTTCCTGAATAATGGAATCACTATTTTCATTTTTGAAACTTAAGTAACTCTGATGCAAAAGATTCTGAATACCTTCATGACTTAGTGCCTCCAAAAAATATCTGAACATTATATGATCTTGATAAATCACTTCCCGAATAACTGATAAATCTATTAGCTATCAAACGCCTTTTATAGGGATCTTGATTATGAAGTCGTATCAATTTACAAAAGTTTAATGGTTCCCCACCTGATAAATACCAAGTACCTTCGAAGAATAACTGAATCCTCTAGTGTGTTCTCTATGTGACAAGTAATTGTTTTACCTGTTTTAAAATGTGATTTTTCCGAAATTACGAAATTACTGATGTTTTGATTTACTGTTAATGAACTATGGCTACATTATAAATGTTCTATGGTTACATGTTTTCACTAAAAATATAATTGTTCCTGATTAATGAATCATTGGAATCTATTGTTTACTGTATGAACTGATTATTGGGATACTATGTGGGTATGATTCTGGAGTATGGAGGTTTAGCTCTGATCAAGCTGGTAATTCCTTACGGACCTAAGGTATTCCTTGGTAGGCTTTAAGGCACCTGTTGAAAACGTTTTTATATTTCGATATAACAAATTAAGTTAAATGAATTTTAAGATTTTCCAAAATGATTTTCTAAGTATATTCGATATAATTATTCGAATATCAAAACATTACTCAAAATATTTCAAAAATCATTTTTAATCCTTACTTAAGTGTAAAATTAAGTTTTAATCTTAAAACAATTTCAAAATAATCTTTCAAAGTATTTCGAACCATTTCAAAGCCAAAAATTCCAGATTGCTCAGAGGGAACCGATTCCCCCCCAAGGGGGTACCGATTCCCCCATGAATAGTTTGGCTCCGAGATTTCCAGAATGCTCGGAGGGAACCGATTCCCCCATAGGGGGTACCGATTCCCCACGCTCCAAACTGTTTTATTAATTGTTTTCACACTAAAACGGCTATATGATCTTCACTAATCATCCCCAACGTTTAGAAGAGATTCAAGGTGTATTTAAACAAGTTCTGAAGCCCTTGATCAACAAGAAATTATAGAGAAACAAAAGAGAAAGCATCAAACACCAAGTTTGTACAAATCAAGCCAATTTTCCTTTCAATATTCATTTTGCTTTCAAGAACACCATTTGTGCTCATTTGTAATTATCTTTGAGTGTTCTTTTCTTGTTCTAGAATTGTGCAAACATCTTACCTTGTGAGGTTTTCTTGTAAGTTTGCAAATTTGTAATCTTCTCTTTGGGAAAAAGAGTGTTCTCAAGAGTTGGGGTATACTCTTGAGGGATTTTGTAAGGTTATCTCTTTGGCCTCAAAAGAAAGAACAAATTAGTGAATTTGTTGGAAAATCCTTAGTGTGGATAGCTAAGGTAGTGGACGTAGACTTTGTTTGAGAAAGTCGAACCACTGTAAATCGCTGTGCAATTACTTTCAATTTTTCTGCAAAAGCTTCCACGAAATTTTTAATTGCCAATTCACCCCACTCTTGGCCGATTCCGTCGATCGATTAACTCAACAATTGGTATCAGAGCCTAACTCATTTGAAGGTTTAATCGCCTCTTGAGTCGATTCGGGAAGAGTTATATCGATTATTAAAGTCATCAATGGCCTCCGCTTCAAACTTCGACTCCGGTCTCGATTCGATGCCCGTCAACAAGCCTCATTTCTTCAATGGAGCTAACTATGCCTATTGGAAGAATAGAATGATTTACTTCATTCAAGCAAATGACATGGGATCATGGAATTCTGTAGAAGAAGGATACATCAAACCTCTCACTCATCCAAGGTTGTGGAGTGAATGAGAGACAAGAATGTTCCAGCTCAACTCCAAAGCCATCCATATTATTTTTTGTGCTCTTGGACCAGATGAATACGGAAGAGTTTCATCATGTACAACCGCCAAAGAAATATGGGACAAGCTTCAAGTCACACATGAAGGTACAGATGAGGTAAAGAAATCAAAAATTAGTATTCTAACGCATAGCTATGAAAATTTCAGGATGAAACCAAATGAAGACATCAAAGCTATGACGGATAGATTTTCAACGATTGTCAATGGTCTCAAATCATATGGAGAGATCATCTCAAATGAAAAGCTTGTGAGGAAGTTAGTCTACTCCCTCCCAAAATCATGGCAATCAAAGAAGACGGCAATCATCGAGTCTAAGGACCTATCGTCCTTAACTCTTGAAGAACTTATCGGTTCACTCCTCACTCATGAGATGATGCTTGAAGATGAGGTGGACCTTGATAAAGTTGAAGAGACACCAAAGGAAAAGGAGAAGAAGAAAAATATTGGAGTTGCTCTCAAATCCACAAAAGATGAGAGTGATTCTAATAATGATGATGATGACGAGGAAATGACATTGTTTGCCAAACGGTTCAGAAAAATGATGAGACCTTACCAAGGAAGAAAATTCAAACGAAACGAAGGCCTCAAAAATGAACCAAAAGAGAAGGACCCAATCATTTTCTATGAATGCAAAAAGCCGGGACATGTCAAATATGATTGCCCATAATTAAAGAAAAAGGGTCAATCAAAGAATAAGCACAAGGCTCATGTGGCTACATGGAGCGATGAAGAAAGTTTTGATGAAGAGGAACAAGAAGTAGCAAACTTGTGCTTGATGGCATTCGGGGAAGATTCTAAGGTAACCTCTAACTCATCCGATTTTGATGATTTATCTTATGATGAGTTATTTGAGGAGTACAATGGGTTGGCTTCGGATTATGAGAAATTGTTTTTAAAATATAAAAATGATGTTTCAAAATTGAAAAATGAAAACAAACTCATATCCAAAACCAACAATGATCTTGAAAGTAAAATCAAAGATTTGCAAATCAAACTAGAAGAGTTTGAAAAGAAAAATTTAGATTTGCAAAATTTACTTTCAAAGATCAATGATGATCATCAAAAGAAAATTGATGATCTTAAAACTTCTTTTGATAAAGTTGGAACAAAACATTTTGAAAAAGGTGGAAATTCAAAATCCAACTTTGTTAGAAAAAGTTTTAGAAACTACAATCATAGAGGTCCCCAAAGAACCTCTAATGGAAAAATCATTAGAAGTATGTGGGTTCCTAAAGAACTCATTACTACTAAAGATAAAAATATCCTACACAAATGGATACCTAAGGGGACTAGGATTTTGGAAACTAATGAATATGGACCCAAAAGAATTTGGGTACCAAAAATCAAAAATTAATCTATGTTTGTAGGGAAAGGAGCATTGCTACAAGGTACGGGAAACAAATTCAAATTCATGGTACCTTGATAGTGGATGCTCAAGACATATGACCGGAGACAAAAGCCGGTTCATTGAGCTTAACGCCAAAAATGGAGGAGAAGTGACTTTTGGAGACAATTCAAAAGGTCACATTGAAGGTATTGGTACAATAGGTAATACCTCTTCCATACAAATTAAGAATGTTTTATATGTGAATGGATTAAAGCATAATCTATTGAGTATTAGTCAATTATGCGATAAAGGATTCAATGTCTTATTTGAAATTAATGGTTGTAAAGTCATTGACATTGCATCTAATCGGATTATGCTTGTTGGTCATAGAATAGGAAACATTTACATGGTGCATTTAGATTCTATTGATATGACTAATTTATGCCTAGTTGCTAAGGATGAGCGTGATAGTTGGTTATGGCATAGGAGACTAGGTCATGCTAGTATGAGTGTTTTGCAACGGTTATTCAAGGAGACTTAGTAAGGGGTTGCCTAAGCTTAAATTTGATAATGATAAAATCTGTGATGCTTGTGCTAAAGGAAAACAAAAACGAGTTTCTTTTAAATCTATTAATGATGTATCAACTAGTAGAGTATTACAATTGATCCATTTAGATCTTTTTGGGCCAACTAGAACTACTAGCTTGGGAGGAAAACAATATGCATTTGTCTTGGTAGATGACTATTCTAGATACACTTGGGTTCTATTCTTAAGTACTAAAGATGAAGCATTAGAAAATTTCATCACATTTTCAAAAATAATCCAAAATGAAAAAGGTTACTCTATCACTAGTGTTAGAAGTGATCATGGAACTGAATTTGAAAATCTTGGATTTATTGAGTTTTGTAATTCTAATAGTATTAGCCATAATTTTTCAGCACCTAGAACCCCTCAACAAAATGGAGTTGTTGAGAGGAAAAATCGAACTTTAGAAGAAATGGCTAGAACCATGCTTTGTGAAAATAATTTGCCAAAATATTTTTGGGCAGAAGCCACAAATACCGCTTGTTATGTTGTAAATCGAGTAATGATTAGGCCAATTTTAAAGAAAACTCCATATGAAATTCTCAAAAATAAAAAGCCTAACATTAGCTATTTTCATCCTTTTGGATGTAAATGTTTTGTTTTAAACAACGGTAAAGAAAACCTTGGCAAATTTGATGCTAAAAGTGATGAAGGAATTTTTCTGGGTTATTCCTTAAATTCTAAAGCTTATCGTGTATTTAATAAAAGAACTTTAGTTGTAGAAGAGTCTATACATGTTGTTTTCGATGATAATCCCCTTCCGAGGAAGGATTCTTCTGTTAATGATGATGTAGGTATTGTACAAGCAAATGACGTTAGACATGACGTTGGAAAATCATCATCAAAGGAAGAAACAAAAGATGAGGAAACTCATGATCCCCTCGAGAATCCAACCAGTGAAGAAAGGGAAGTATCTTTTCCAAGAGAGTACAACTATGTCAAGGATGGTGAAATTATAGGTGATCAATCAAAAGGGGTAACTACTCGATCTTCTCTTAGAAATATCTGTAATTATGTTGCATTTATTTCATGCATAGAGCCTAACAACATCAAAGAAGCATTAAAAGATGAACATTGGATTATGGCTATGCAAGAAGAATTAAATCAATTTGAGAGAAGTAAAGTATGGACATTAGTTGAAAGGCCTAGTAATAAATCTACTGTAGGTACTAGATGAGTTTTTAGAAATAAACTTGATGAAAGTGGTAATATAGTGAGGAACAAGGCTAGACTTGTTGCTCAAGGCTATACTCAAGAAGAGGGCATAGACTATGATGAAACATACGCTCCCGTAGCTAGGATGGAAGCAATTAGAATGTTATTAGCATTTGCATGTTTCAATGAATTTAAATTATATCAAATGGATGTTAAAAGTTCATTTTTAAATGGTTTTATAAAAGAAGAAGTGTACGTGGAACAACCTCCAGGTTTTGAAGATTCAAATTTTCCGGATCATGTTTTAAAATTGACAAAAGCTCTTTATGGTTTAAAACAAGCTCCTAGAGCTTGGTATGAAAGATTGTCAAATTTTTTAATTGAAAAAGATTTTTTAAAAGGAAAGGTTGACACTACATTGTTTTTAAAGAGAAAAGCTAAAGATTTATTAGTAGTTCAAATTTATGTTGATGATATAACATTTGGTTCTACTAATGATGTTCTTTGCAAAGAATTTTCTAAGCTAATGCAAAGTGAGTTTGAGATGAGCATGATGGGGGAGCTCTCATTTTTCTTGGGACTCCAAATCAAGCAAAGAAAAGATGGCATCTTCATTAATCAAGCTAAGTACATCAAAGATATGCTCAAGAAGTTTGGACTGGAAAATGGGAAACCTCATAACACTCCAATGAGCTCTTCAACAAAGCTTGACTTAGATGAAGGAGGTAAATGTGTAGATGTTAAATTATATAGGTCAATGATTGGCTCTTTGCTTTATCTAACCGCAAGTAGACCGGATATTATGTTTAGTGTTTGCTTGTGTGCTAGGTTTCAATCATGTCCTAAAGAATCACATTTACTAGTTGTTAAGAGAATCTTTAGATACCTTAAGGACACTCCTAGTTTAGGACTTTGGTATCCTAGAGACTCTAGCTTTAGCTTGCATGCCTTTTCTGATGCGGATTATGGAGGATGCAAATTAGATAGGAAAAGCACCTCCGGCACTTGCCAATTCCTTGGAAATATGTTGATTTCTTGGTTTTCAAAGAAACAAAATTGTGTTGCATTATCTACTACTGAAGCGGAATACATTTCAGCCGGTAGTTGTTGTGCATAAGTTTTATGGATGAAACAACAACTTTTTGATTATGGAATTGAAGTAGGTACTATTCCTATCAAGTGTGACAATACTAGTGCTATTTGTCTCACTAAAAATCCCATCCAACACTCTAGAACTAAGCACATTGAAATAAGACATCACTTCATTAGAGACCATGTCACTAAGGAAGATGTAGTTCTAGAATATGTTGATACTTTGCATCAATTAGCGGATATCTTTACAAAACCCTTAGACAAGGAAAGGTTTTGGACACTTAGAAGAGAATTAGGTTTAACTAACCTATCTTTACTTAGTGTTTAAAATAATTTAGCACTTTTAATAAATACTGAAAAATGCTTATAATAATAATTTTTGATTGCATTCTTGCTATTAGTTAGGGGGAGTTTATGATTCTTAGTGAAAATTAATTTTATGTTCAAATAATGTTTAAAGATTAATTTAATTGTTTGAACATAATTATTTTTCAATATATGAGTTGCCTATACCACTAGAGAAGATTAATTTAGCATTTTATGTGCTTAAAAGTCGGATTTTAGCATTTTGGTGCAGAGGGAATCGATCCCCCCATGAGGGAACCGATTCCCCCTTTGAAGGGGAACCGATTCCCCCCACAGGGGAATCGATACCCCCTGGGGTTCTGTTAAAATCGGGTAAGAACACCCAAAACTCCAAAACCTATTCCGCCGTTTCTCTCCCTCAAACACTCAAATCTCCATTCTTGCCTCAAATCATTGATTTTAATCGGAAATCACTTCAAATATCATCTCCTAAACTTGCAATCATCATTAAAATCGTGCAAACAACATCTAAATCCCCTCAATCTTCATCTTTCAAGGTAAATTTTTCTAAACTATCTATTTCATTGATTTTGAACATAGGATTAGTTTTAATTAGTTCTAGGTTGAAATAGTGATCGGGCATTGATTGTTTAGTGATTAGAAACTAGATGCTACAACTAATTTCATCAAAAACACAAAAATTTTCCAAAAATTTTAAATTTTCGAAATTAAAAAAAAATTGTTGTTTTTCAAATCATTGTGTTTTGATTAAATTATGTTATTGTTATGAAAACTATACATATATTGTTTCTCAATACCATATTTTTTTTAAAAGTTTTTCAAAAACTTTGCCCATTAGGATTGATTTAGAGAACCTTGAAATATTGAGGACTCAATTGAGTTTTGGGATTAATTGAATTGCATACATTTGTTTTTAAAATTGCAGGTTATCCAATCTATTCTGATTTCCTTCACCATGTCTAATCCTAAATGTGCTAGGTCTTCATCTAGTCGTTCACACCGACAACCAAATCCACCTCCAAATCCTCCACCTATTCCAATTTCTAATCCTAATCCTATTGATCCTAATTTGACTATCCAAAATTCGTGTTTCAATCATCCTGGTCCTAGAAATCATCGTTTTTGGTATTATCAATATTTCGACTCTTACAAAATCCGGGAAGAACATATTCCTTCTCGTCAAGCTATGTTAGCTATCAATTTTAAATATCTTCCTCTTTTACAAGAGTGGAAATTTGATAAACTCTTTGACCTTGAACCCATTGTTTACCATCAACTTGTTCGTATTTTCTATTCTAATGCCGTTTGTGTTAAAGACCAAACTGAAACCGAAACCATAGGAATTCGTTCCTACCTTCTAGAACAATTCTTATATATTGACTCGGCTTACATAGCCAATACATTCGGATTAGATAATGAAGGGATTTCAAATGAAAAATAGGTTTTAGGATCTCGTTATAAAAGAAGGGATAGTGCAAGTGTCCTAGACCTTCATGAACGTTTTCTTCATCTAATGATTTCTTGGTGGTTTCGACCATCTGGAGGTCGTTATTCTACTCTTAGAGCCTTAGATCTTTGGTGGTTACATTGTTTCAAAAATAATATTAAAATCAACCTACCTCAGATTATTTTTGCTGAAATTGTTGAAACCGTAAATCTTGTTCCTAATAAAAAACTTTGTTCATCTCTTGTTTACGGTTGTATTTTGAGTAATCTGTTTTCCAAAGCTGGGCTTAGAGTCGGTCTAGATGTCGTTTTTCCTCTTAAGAAACAAATTAACCTTCTTTCTTTAACGAGAGCGGGATGGATTAAGGATAAGGAAACCTAGGAATGGGTTCGAACTTCTGCAACTACTCCGGGAGCTAGTTCTTCACAAGCTCCACCCGAAGCTGACGAAGATCTCGAGCTTGAGCAACTAATGCGAGACATCGATGAAGCTGAAGCTGAACCTGAGCAGGCCGAGGAGCAGCCCAAAGAGCAAGCACAACAATCGACTCAAATGCCTCCATATTTTCAATCTTTTATGGAGACATTTGATTACCGATATGCGACCATGGATTCGCGCTTTATTTCTATAGAGTCCCATTTATCCACAATGGGAGCTCAATAATTAGAAATTCTTTGGGAAATGCGTGCAAATAATGAAGCAACCAACGCACGTATTAATGACCTCACTAACGAAATGGCCGCTATGTGAGCTCGTTTTCCTCCTCCTAATCCGGATATATGATTAAATGTTTTACTTTGTTTTCCAAACTTACTGTTTTAACATTTTGAATATTTTGGGATGTTTGAATTTGAGGATTGTGAATTTGTTTGGATTTATGGATGGTTTGAACTTATATGTTTGGTGTGATTTATTTATTATTGCATCATTTACATCATTATTAGTAATATGACCAATTTTGCCATATCACATTATTTATGAATATTGATTACGGAACTAATGGCTAACATTTCTCTTAATTGTGATCTTAATAGCTTATGCATACATATACCTAATCAATTGGCTTAATATTTTTCACGTTTATTTGAATCTTTTTGATTTAACAAAAAGGGGGAGAAGTGTGTTTTAAGTGTGTTTTTAAAATGATAAATGGGAGAAGTGTTAAAGTAAGGGGGAGTAATTTCAAAACTTGATTTCAAAATCTTAAAATTACTAAAATGTTTTGTTATATCAAAAAGGGGGAGATTGTTGAAAACATTTTGATATTTCGATATAACAAATTAAGTTAAATGAATTTTAAGATTTTCCAAAATGATTTTCTAAGTATATTCGATATAATTATTCGAATATCAAAACATTACTCAAAATATTTCAAAAATCATTTTTAATCCTTACTTAAGTGTAAAATTAAGTTTTAATCTTAAAACAATTTCAAAATAATCTTTCAAAGTATTTCGAACCATTTCAAAGCCAAAAATTCCAGATTGCTCAGAGGGAACCGATTCCCCCCCCCAATGGGGTACCGATTCCCCCTGAATGGTTTGGCTCCGAGATTTCCAGAATGCTCATAGGAAACCGATTCCCCCATAGGGGGTACCGATTCCCCCCTGTTCAACGGTCGAAATATTTGAATTTTACACTTAGAGAACCGATTCCCCATAGGGGGTACCGATTTCCCCCACGCTCCAAACTGTTTTATTAATTGTTTTCACACTAAAACGGCTATATGATCTTCACTAATCATCCCCAACGTTCAGAAGAGATTCAAGGTATATTTAAACAAGTTCTGAAGCCCTTGATCAACAAGAAATTATAGAGAAACAAGAGAGAAAGCATCAAACACCAAGTTTGTGCAAATCAAGCCAATTTTCCTTTCAATATTCATTTTGCTTTCAAGAACACCATTTGTGCTCATTTGTAATTATCTTTGAGTGTTCTTTTCTTGTTCTAGAATTATGCAAACATCTTACCTTGTGAGGTTTTCTTGTAAGTTTGCAAATTTGTAATATTCTCTTTGGGAAAAAGAGTGTTCTCAAGAGTTGGGGTATACTCTTGAGGGATTTTGTAAGGTTATCTCTTTGGCCTCAAAAGAAAGAACAAATTAGTGAATTTGTTGGAAAATCCTTAGTGTGGATAGCTAAGGTAGTGGACGTAGACTTTGTTTGAGAAAGTCGAACCACTGTAAATCGCTGTGCAATTACTTTCAATTTTTCTGCAAAAGCTTCCACGAAATTTTTAATTGCCAATTCACCCCCCTCTTGGCCGATTCCGTCGATCGATTAACTCAACAGCACCCATGCACTCCTTTAGGATTGTATTTTGGTGTATAAATGGAGGGCTTTCATGTGATTTAACTCACTACATTGCCATTTTTACAACATTCTACTGGATCATGATTTTGATAATAAAGTTATTGCTCAATCTGATCTCGACTGAATACTATATGGGTAGGATTATGGAGTATGGAGGTTCAGCTCTAATCAAGCTGGCAATTCCTTACGGACCTAAAGAGACCCTTGGGTAGGCCCATAGGCCCTAAGGTACTCCCTTAGGGTGGCTCTTTTGTTGTGTGCTTAGGGTAAGTCCTTATGGATGCAGTTCTGGGGAACTGTATGTCGGTGTTCGGTTGGAGGGTATTACTGTGGTTTTAAAATATGTTTTAAACTACTAACATTTTTAAAGGATCTATATCTATTACTCTAATTTGTTGGAACAAACTAGACATCCTATTCCGATCTCCTGAACATGGTCCTCTGAACGTTTCCTTTGAACTGAAATCTCTAGATATTTTACTCGAAGAAATATCAGTGGAACCTCAGCTCATCTCGTAAACATGTAGACGTCTGAATTAATAACGAAATTTTTATGCTTTTTCATTTATTTGCATGTCCTTCAACATCATTTGGTAGTTCTGTATTACTGAGCTTCCCAAAGCTCACTCTTTTACTCACCATTTCAGGTTAAAAGAATTGATCCAGTTCAGCTATCAACACCTGTAATGGGAGTTCCTTTGGCTTTGTTGGCAGAGTACGGTAGAAGTATAATTAGGGGCCATGTAGGTCACCTTTGATTTTTATACTGAGTCTAAAACTTATATACTTTTAATTCTGTTTGTAATATATGAATGTTTTTGTGAACTTGTATTTTATTTATAAATTGTTTTATGATTTTACACTTTTTAACAAAAAATAATCTTTCCCAGATTCTTATTGTGCGTCGCTACGGTGGCCCTAATAGGACACCTCGGATTGGATTGGGTCACCTGCATCGGCCTGAGGGTGTTACAATATTTATCTTTTAAATACCCAACATGAATTAATCCTTTAAAATAAGTAAAATAATTTGAATAAAATATATCAATTTAATCTCCTAAAAAATATTTTCAAGTTGTCCATATGAGTTATTAAGCATGCTCGTTTATGAGATTTTGATACCTAAGGTAAAAAATAAAATTTGAACCTCTAATTATAAATATTGAAAAAAATTGAATTGTAAGAGTAAATAAAAATAAATTAATTTATTTTTAAAGTGTATTTTATTATGTTTAATAACCCATCTAATAAATATATCAAATGTTAAATAGAAAATATTAGACATAATACTAAAATTAATCCCTAAAATTTAACAAAATAGTCATTTTGACTCCTATTCTTTTTTGGAGCATTTTGGCCTTAATGTTTCATTTTAGGGTAAAAAAGTCTATAATGTTTGAACAAATAATCACTTTGGCCGTTATTCTTTTTTTTTTATAGAATATTTTGGCCCTAACGTTTCATTTTACGACAAAAAGTCCATAATGTTTGACCAAATAATCACTTTGGCTCTTATTCTTTTTTCTAGAGTATTTTGACCCTCAACTTTTGATTTTAGAGCAAAAATACCCCTATTTTGGAGCGTTTTCCGTTTGTTAAATTTTGGTTTCCATTCACATAGGGAATTTTTTGTCACAAAATGAAACATTGGGGTCAAAATGCTCCAAAAAAAGAATAGGAACCAATGTGATTATTTGGTCAAATGTCATGGACATTTATTGATATTATGACAAAACAATAAGAAATTTTATTAAACACTCAACTACTCACACAAAACAAACATATCTTCTTTTAAGAGGGTCATGATTTGATTTTAGCCATCCATCTTGTTGAAAAATAATAAAAGAATAATTACGTGAAAATTGAAAAAATAATTTAAAAAATGTCATGCCAGTATTACCTTAATTTTTTAACAATGGGTAATCAAAACATAATCAAAATATAATATTCGATATGATTTTAGAAAAGTAATAATTGAATAACCAAAACAGAAATGAATAGATAAGTGAATAAATAGATAATTTAATCTTTTTAATTATATGTGAAATTTTCAATTTTGGGACTACGGGCAGGTGCCTCTCTTAGGGAGGCTCAAGGCCTGTAAACGAACCGAACGCACACGAACGGAGGTATGTTCATGTTCGTTCATTTAATAAATAGACGAACATAAACGAACACGAACATAAACGAACAAAATTTTTTTTTGTTCATGTTCGTTTATTAAGGAATATAATATGTTCATGTTTGTTCATTTAATAAATAAACGAACATAAACGAACACGAACATAAACGAACACGAACATAAATGAACACGAACATAAACGAACATAAACGTTGGAGACCCTACCTTCCATTGTTCTTTCATGAAAAATAGTCGACAATGCAAATAACCAAATCTACAGTGATAAATAGCGTAAGAGTTTATTAGCAGTGATGAAATGTTTGAAGATATCAAATATTTTGATCGATCTTTTAAAGATATTAAATTATTCACACAACTTTAATTTAACACTATAACATTTATCTTAGTGGTCCATGATTACATATGAACAATCATTTTTCGCTATTACACTCTTTTCAGAAATTGCATAGAAACATTTGTTTTGTTTTCTGGCAAATTCTATATATTTTTCTCTTTATTGATGCTCATATACTTCCGATTGTTACCTTTATCTTCCCATCTATTTCTAGAAAGAAGTATGATGTTTTCTTGAGTTTTAGATGTGAAGATACCTACAATAACTTTACATATCAACTATTAAGCCAAATAAAACAGAGAAAGAGATGAAAACAGACCTGTAAAACTTCATATTGCACTATAATATAACTTGTTTTGAAGCTTTCAGCGATCGTCTCCACTCTCTAGTGAACACTAGGGTTTGAGGAAAAAAGGGGAAATGAATATAGGTGCGATGTGCCTCACATGTTAACATATTGGATTTAATCTCCAAATAAAATTGGGTTAATTATGGAGTTGGTCATCAGAATATCAGATTAATTAATATTTTTAAGATACTTACAAATTGGTCACCAAAATTGATTTAAGAAGATTGAGTTAAACATAAATGAATGAACATAAACGAACATAATCGAACGAACATAAACAAACATAACCAAACGAACATAATCGAACGTTCACGAACGTAAATGAACGAACGAGACCTATGTTCATGTTCGTTCATTTAATTAAACGAACAAAAAATATTGTTCATGTTCGTTCATTTAATAAATAAACGCACATAAACGAACTTCCCGCCGCACGGTTCACGAACGGTTCGCTGAACGTTCAGTTCATTTACAGGCCTAGGCTCAACTACGGCGCTGTTCTTAAGTCTTAACATCATAGGAACAATGTATTGATCTAGAATTCAAGTCAATATTTTTATGTTGACACTAATGCTTGTTGATCAGAGTTAGAGAGTGATTGGACTTAGGGATGAATATTCAATCAAGTCGAGTAGAAAATTTGAGTTAATCAAGTTATGAGTCTTATCTTAAGATTCAAACTTTTTTTGAATTTTTTTTAGTCAAGACGAGTCTAAGAAATTTGAGTAAGCTGAATTAAGTCGAGTTTTTGAGTTTCTATTCAAATTTAATTGTAAATATTCATGATATTATTATGTGGATTGATCTAATTTAACGACTTTCTATAATCATATAAAATATAAATATATATTTCTTCACATTGTAATGTTAATTAATAAATTAAATGCCATCTAAAAGTATAAAATATATTTATAATTTTATTTTATTAAAAGAAAGGCATTTTAGGGGAAAAGTATTGTATAGAGAAGTTAAGGAATTGATAACATTACAATTAAAAATCAAATTGAACAAAATATAAAGTTGAAGGACTAAAATTAAAAAATCAAATTGAACAAAATATAAAGTTGAAGGAATTTATAAATTTTGTTAGTTCTGGTGTGTTGCTTTCTTTGGCTTTTGTTGCTGGGCTGACGCTGCTAGTCGCCTGTTCTATTGTAGGTTTGTGGAAGTATTTCTGGTTGTACTGTTTCCTGGGAGTCTGAGTCGTGGTTCTGCTGTTTTTTTTTTTGGCTTTCTTGATGCAAGGACGGGTTCTGCTTGTGTGTGCTTTGATTCTTCAAATTGGATTCTCTCTCTTGCCTAGGTCGATCTAGGCCTGCTATTGTTTTGATCGACCGTTTTATGCATCTTTGGCATCCGTAAGCTGCTTTGGAATTATGCTTTTTTGCTCTGTAGTAAGCTGTCTGCAGTTGGAGCTTTTCAAGGGTAATTCCAATGTGTTTTCCCTCCAATCTCAAGTGTGCTTTGTGCTTTGTGCTTCTGCCGTTTGTAGGAGTCCTTCATTGGGAGAGCAATGCTGCGTATTATGTTTCTGGTTGGTTTTGACTCTCGTGTAAGGCTTGTTTTTCTATTCAAGCTCTTTGTTTTGTTTAGTCTGCAATTACAGTTTGGTTTTGTGTGCTTGTAAGGTACTTGATTTGTTTTTCGGACAAAAGGTGAACTGGTTGTTTTATTGACGGATAATATATTCTTGGGCACTCTTTTTTTCTCCGTTAACGGCGATTACGCTTCGGTTTAATCTTAGTAAGAAGGGGTTTTTAATGAGGTTTACTTTTCCTTTAAAAAAATAAAAATTATTATATGTTTAAAAATGTTTAAAATTATAATTTTAAAAATATTATAATAATAAACATATCAATTAAATTAAAATTCAATTCATTACACATCAATGATTAGAAAAAAAAAATACAAACTCAACCAAAAAAAATGATTAGAAAAAATACAGCCGTGTGAAAAATATCAGCATAAATAATAATCCGATAATTCCCAACGTTAAACTTGAAGAATTTCAAAGCTCATGACATAAAGTGGGGAAAAAAAACTGTAAAACAAACAAATTTATGTTCATCAATAATATAATGTGTAGTAAAAAGGGCCTGGGCTGCCTGCTTTTCTTTTCAGTTTACATGGAGTCGGATATATCAGATTCAGAGATAATAATGTTAAATTTCAGTGACGTTTTTCCTTATTATTATCACACAAAAACATATATTTTCTATATAATTACAAAAATGAAAATATCTTTAGAATATTTGTACTTTATATTAACATTATATATTTTTTCTATGATCATCTATATTCAATTAATATAAATTAATATATTTCATTTATGTTATTAATATTTTATTTTCCCTCCAATTATGTGTGATTTTGAATGAATTGTATATCCTTTTGTAAGGTACCTCATTTAAGGTTTTATTATAATGAAATTAACTTTTTTGTTGTGCGATTTTTTTTAATGTTTTACTACCCGGTCATTGAATGTTATTCTCCAACCGGGCCATTAGTTGAGTCATTATACTAAAATCATAAGCCCACATTTCCATCACACCCATCACTAGCTAGTGATTTGGATGGATGAAGCTGCACAAAATTCACTATAAAAAGGATTATTAAAGGTTTAAATTTATTTTCAATCAAAGAGGTAGTTTAAGGTTTGAACTTCAAAATTATTATCAACCAAGATGGAAAACAGCACAACTTTTGCACACACATATATATATATTGAATAGTATGTGGTGATTATAAGATAATACTTGTTTATATTTTTACTAATCATTGATAACATACACACACCTTGCAGATGCAGTTATTAAACTTAGAATTTCTAAGAATAACAACACTCTATTTAATCAGTGAAGTTCCTAAATAGGTTGAATATCTCTATGTATATTTTAGCAACGTGGATTGTTAAGTTTATCTATTAATAATTATATGTCCACATTGGCCAGCTCATGATAGGTCCAATATTAGATACCCCAAACTGCGTAGATTGACTATTAGTGCAGTGCATAAGACAAACAAATTTTCATTTTCCCAACTAAATAATTCTATATTATTAAAATATTTTCAGAATAAATATAAAATAATTATATTTTATTAAAGTGAGATCATCTAATTTACGAATAATGTATAAAATCATATGAACATAAGGTACTAGAATAAACTGTCAATGTGAGAGTTTGGGCGATGCGAGTCATGGAGATCCGGAGACGGCGAATGAGCGTGCCTCCCTTCGTAGGTTGTAATAACCATCCTTGGATCCTCTGCCAATCTCTCCACTTTTTTCTTTACCCTACAATTATCTTGCGTACAACGATAGTAGCTCCTGCATTCAGTTCAATACATTTTTTTCATTATGTAGATGTATACAATTTATAGTAGGTCAATAATTAACATTTTGAAGGAAGAAATTATACTTCTTTTACTTAGAGTGAACACTGAGAATTTTTGTTGTAAGCATGTGGGGGCTTGAATGTGAATTAAAAGTGAAAAAGGGGGATGTATTGAGATAATCTGAAAGCTTTGCATGAAGGTGGATAGGGTCACTGGCACTGTGTGTTTCATAATGATGAAGTTAATCAAACTATGATAAGTCATTAGCTATGATTATTACCAATTTGAATTAGTAGTCTTCCTCTTTAACATAAGTCAGGAGTTAGGGACCTACTTGCTCCATCCTCATTATTTTGTTTGCAAAATAAATTACTCATATATACTATTATACTATTAACTGTAACTAAGGAACTTCGGTTTTAATCCAAAGCACAATGATTATATAATTGATTTTAATTAATTAATTAGATTTCTTTTTCAAAGCAAATTTAACTAGTATATGTTGCTTTTCATCCTTGATTATTTGGTTCACTCTTTTCCATAATAAAAAAGAAACACATGCTAATCGGTACCAAATTTCTAGCTAAATGGGGTCTTCAAACTCACACTTTCACAAAAGAAAATGATGCTCAAAACCCTAAAATTATACATATATGGGGGCATAATTATGTTGTCCGTATTCAGAGATAAAATCATTGCCTTGGATTTTCTACTTTGTGAGCAAAATCTAGCTAGGTGATTTTCTACATAGTGACAAATCAAAAAGTGAAATCCATAGCTACCAAACGCTTAGGATTCATATTACATATATGTGTTAGGAATTCGTGAACGAAGATACTTAAATATATAATATTTGAGTTCATATTGTAAATATAGTTTTATAAGATTTTGAGAGAGTGATTTGAAATATTGTAATTTTTTGTATAGATATTATAGTTTGAGATACATGAAATGTTACATATTTTGACTCTTCATGATCTCTACGCTTAGTGTATTTTTTTTCTTCTTCTTATCCATAGAAATAAAAAAGTCAAACCATATTAAATTTTTTCTCTTGCACACATGTCTTATTTTATATTAATTTAATTTTATTATTTCTTCAACTCATAAATTCCTAACTATATAAAAGATGGATACTTTCAGTGCATTTATATCATCCACTTATACATTTATACAGAAGCTTAGCTAGGCAGCTTCTTAGCATGGTATGATCACTCCAAGAACTATATCGTCCTAATGTTAATTGTTCAACGATGAAGCAATAGACTCACTATTTAGTGTTTACTATCACTATTGTAGAATACATGCTAGATTGAGGGATGTTAGGAGGTACAGTCGAATTTTAAAAAAATAATAAATTTTTATATAATTTAAGTATATTTTTATAATTTTTTATTGATAATTTAATTTCGCATCCCTTAAATTTTATAATTTTATTCTTCAATTTATAAATTTGTACATCTAATATAAAATTTTATGTCCGTCCCTAGTAATCTTCTTGATTATAAATTTTTCATAAATATTATGTTCAACTTTTGTCATCCTTATGATGGCTGCTTAATTTTCAAATGATTCATGGCATGAACCAGTGAGCCTCTATTTAATGAAATGGGATATTTCTATATAATTTCATTATGGCATTGCCCATTTCCTACGTATCCCTAACTTTTAACATTGTTAGATCTTCTAGGCATTATGTTAATTTATCAATTGGTCTATAGTTTCCCGCTTTTTATTGTGATCTCGTATCTTTTGAAGCTAATAATTAGTTCTTCCATGATTTAAAATTTATGATCTATTGTGAATTCATGATTAAAATCCCCATCAATTTCAGATATCATGCAATATGAGGAATGCTGTAAAGCCTAGCAGTCATGATAACCAAAAGACAGGGAAACATAGCATGTGTATTGGGTACTAGCAAGGCCAAATGTTAAAAGGAAAAAAGAGATGTATATTTGAGTGTGCACCTGGGATGCTGGGTGTTCTTTACCACTTTCTGGCCGTACTTTCTCCACTTGTATCCATCATCGAGCACATCCACATCGCTCATGGTCTTGAAGCAAAACCTAGGCTCCCTTACCTTTCTTCTTCCTTTTATCCTCTTCATTTTCATTACGCCTAGATGATCTTCTACATCGATTTTCTTGGCTCCCAAGCACTCGTTCCCCCATGCCCTACAGCAAAGAAGAAGAAGAAGAGATATCTATGATGAAAACCAATCTTGTCGTTTTCATTGAGAGTTGATAAATATTTTTCCTTTTCATTTACATGCAAAGAAAAAAAAAGCAAGGAAAACTAAAAAAGAGAGGGAATATTAATCTTAGCATGAACAAATATTTCTGTAAAAAGCCATATATTCACCAGAAATTTGCAGTAGATCTGTGCAAGGAAAGGAGTTGGGGTCCTCCAGAATCAGAAGCAGGGTCTTGTACTCTATGCTTTGGATAGAATAGGGTTTGTGTTAGATCAGGCAGTGCAATATCGAAGGGTTTGAGAGGCTGATGTGAGGCAAATGGAGGGGGATATGGTGAAGACAGGTTTTGAGGAAAAGTAAAGAAATCCACTTGAGAAACAGCACAAGGCATCTCTTTTTCATCGAAGAAGCACTGGTTTAGCATGGCTTGCTGGGAGCTCGATGACATTTTCTACTCTATCTCTCTGCAGGAGGCTTGTGGAGGAGGAGAATCATACAGTGTTTATTTTAGGTTTTGCTTTCCTTTATAGACTGATGAGACTAAAATAACTTGAAACTTCTAGGAGAGATACATAAAGTGAATTTAGATGAACTATGATTTTTTATTCATTACTTTTATTGATAATTTATTATTATGAAATGCTTTAATGTGACCAAACCACTCTCTTTTTTCCCTCAATATTTACGATGAATCAGCTGCTGGTTTTGAGAGTAAGTAGTGGAAGACATGTTACTCTTTTGACCTCATGAAATTACATTACATGTCCATTTGTTTAGTGGAATTTTCCTGTTTTAAGGAGCTTAAAAAAAAACATAACTTGCTTTGGAAATTCCATGCTCTCCATTTTCAACAAACTTCACTACGCCTAATCTCTAAACTAACATATACATTTGTACATAACATACAAGAAGTTTGCACCATTCCTAGGAAGTGCGTAGTAAAAGAATTATTGTTATTCTTTGAGGTCCCGAATTCGAGTATCAAGAATGTCAGAGGTACGAGTGTTCAATGTCAAATAATTGAGATTTATCTTTGAACATATATTACCTTGTATTTATCTCAGATGATCAAATATATATATACAAGAAGTTTATATTCGAAATATTTTTTTATATAGCTGTTTTGAAATGGCATGATTTAATGGTTCAATTTTAAATTTTATTATACATATTATTTGTAAAAAAAAAAAAAGTAGCCGAGAAAAGTCTTAAACAATAATTGAAAAGAAAGAAAGTATATTATCATTTATCAGAATCATATTTCTAGGGTAAACTATTCAATTGGTCATTCAGTTCTAAACTATTTTATTTTGGTCACTCAAATTTAGAAAATACAAAATAACTATTAAAATTATATTTTATTTTCATTTTTATCATTTATAATAAATTTGGTTGGTGACATGTGTCAATGTATTATGATGACATGAGTCACCATGTAATTGGCTTGGTAGTTAGATGAAAATAAATAATACTATCAACATTTAAACAAATAACACAAATGGGTGTAGTTTTTACTTGTTAGACGTAGGAAGGATTTTCAATTGGATTTAGGATTGAATCCCATGTTCGAAGCTTTTGTTGTTTTTTTCAACCAACTATATCACTAGTGAAATTGATCATGAGTGACCAAAACGAAAATAGAACATAATTTTAACGTTCATTTTGTAAAGGTTTTAATTTAGGTGGTCTAAATAATTTTTTTAATAATGGGCGATTAAATATACCCTATTTTCTATGGTTTGTATAATAATGAATTGATTTAATTTTGTAGTTGTTTTTAGCAAGAAATTAGGAAAATATGAGGGAGGGGCAATGATGATCCTCTGCTATCGGATATCATGAAAGAGGCCCTAGTTGACTTATGCCCCCCAAAAAAGAAAAGAAAAAAGCTCTTAGCCTTTTGGTATTTCACTTTTTGTATATACTTCTCCGAAACCCACCATTTCTGCTCAAATTCCAAGCCCAACCCCATTATATAGTTATCATCATCTCTTCAATATTCAACATAATAATTACACTTTTCTAAATAATTACTTCTTCTTTTTCATTCCTAGATTAAATATTCCATGTGTGGACCATATACCCCCATTGCTTTCATCATTTTGATTAATTATCTCTAATATATTATATTCATTTGGTACTTTTTATGGTAATTATATTTTTGATAAAAATCAGAGACTTTTATATTTTGGGGGAAATAATGAGTGTAAAAATAGGCGGGCGTATGATGGTTAAGTATCATTAGACAATGTTACACAATATAAGGTTGTAGTTTATGATCAATTGAAGTTAATTTTTTTGTGCAAAAGGAGCCTATAATGATATATACATAATTATATCATGCAGCAAAAGACAACAATAATTGGATATATGCTGTTTCATTTTAATTTTAATTGATTTTTCTAAATATTTCCTTCTCACAGGAAAAACATCTTAAAGCTCTCTGATGGATAGATACTTGTTTGTCTATATTTTGTCAGAAAAATTGATGTAAGTTTAAAGATATTTAATTGAGAACTACCGATCACGATTATTTTGAATTATTATTATCTCATTTTCATTCATTTAATTTCCAAATAAAACGAAGAGTTAACATACTTTGTTTTATATTTCAATATTGTTTTGAACTTGAAGGTGGCGTAACTAACGTAGCCGTGATGTCAAAACGATACATGTAATGGGATAAATATGAACCATAATTTGCACTTTGTAGTGATCCTTTTTGGGTTATTTTCAAGAGAGATTTTGTCAGTTTAAGGTATGGGGCCTAACTGGGGATGATAAGGGAGGTTGACACTGGCAATCGCCAAACTCCATTTTATAAATTACAACTTACAACCCATCATTATATCCTTATATAACAAGTATTCAAATAAGATTTTTTTTTAAAAAAAAAGGAAATGATAAGTGAAAGTTGATTGACTTTAATTCGATTGATATTACAATTGGTATAATACATATGAATATGTGAAATCAAACGTATTTAAACAAGTTTGGTAGGAGGGCGAGGCCATGTCGTTGGGTAAAGCAAACGTAAATGAATCGGGTTGAAAAAGATAAGCTGTTTAGGAGAGTGGTTCGGCACATGCATTACTGTATTTTGTGATCATTAAAATCCTTCAATTTCTGTCCTTCATATCTTTCTATTTTTTTTGTCTGTGCTCCTATCTTTATTTTGCTGGTTTTCATCATCATTGGAATTAGTAATTTCAGGAACAACTATCTCAAAGAGTCATCAAACCAAAGGCTTTTAGAGTTTCAACCTACTCCGTTGCTTTATAAAATAAAGCAGGAAAATTGAGGGAAAGAAAAGTGTTCAATTTGGCACAAGAGTGTAGAACTGCAGGCCCAGAGGTCTAAAGAGTAGACATTGGAGAACACAATCCCACATGGCTACCAAACACAAAAGACCATCCCAACCTACTCGATAAATAAAAGAGCTAATTTCAATTGTAAACTCACGGAGCCGAGTGGTGAGCACAAAACGAACTATTCTTTCGCCTTTTACTAAAGAATACCGTGTGTTCTCCACTTGAAACGGCATACGCCTATTTTTGGAAGGGTATTCCTCGTTGAATGCCCCCATCCCAATCTAAGTCTTCAAGAATTCAATCGATTGGTTGTTATTATCTGGTTTAGATTGTTAGTCGTCCTCTTTACTCTCCTTGTAATTGGTACTTGTGAAAATAGTTGAGATTTTTATTTAATTTTGCTGAGCTTAGATCTTATGCTGTGTTGTTTTACGTAGAAGAGGAGACTAAAATCATAGTCTTAGCCATTCCATACTATTGTACCAGTGCATCTTACCATACCTCACTGAGGACAAACTTTACATGATCGCTTAACATGTTTTGAGAATCCACATTTAGAAAAACAATAAGATCTCTGTTTTCCTCTTCAGTGCTCTGCCTAGGTGCTAGTAGCACTCCATAGAAATTTTAAATTCTCTTAAGACTTTAAGTTTTTTCTTTGTATTTTTTTATTAATTATCTAATTTTGTAACTCCTAAAATTTTTAATATAATTTCTTAAATTCGTATTCCCTAACGTAAATTGGGGACATTCAGTGCTTACTTGATAGCCCCGTGCATGAAGTTTGCTTCTAGTAGCCAACCAATTAAAGCGTTTGGGAACATGCAAAAGGTTCTCCAAACCCACCTCTCTGCAGTTGATGAGGTCTTAGGATTTTCCAATCCTCTGCCAGCTTTAAACACAAACCCACTCCAATTCCAAGCAAAAACAAAACGCTGCTTTCACTTTGGTTTCCTCTTCAACGCTGCATGGAGGACATTCAGTACTTGAACATTATGCAAATTCACTTGTTTATCACTTCTTGCTCATAATTTACTTCTCAGTGTCAATATCAATGCCGTTGACAGAATAAGTAATGCGTAGACAACAACACTGAGGTCATCGAAGCTGTGTTCCTGCTACTACAGCAGTACAAAAAGCGATAACTCTGTTCGTTACTTCATTCTAAATTCTAATGATTTGGTAGCATTTGATTAGAAAACTGATTATCAACGCTTAAAGTCAAAAGGAAAAACCTTTTGGTGCTTCAGCAACTCATTGAAACCCAAAACTATATTTGTCCCATTCGGAGTTTGAGCTCCAAATAGAAACATTATATCAGAGGGGTGCAGAGGTTTTGAAGTTACAACTGAAAGCTTCATAGAATAAAGCAGGAGAAATGAGAGAAAACGTGATAGAAAAAGTATGTAATTCGGCTGAAGAGTGGAGAGATTGCAGGCCCAAAGGTCTAAAGAGTAGAAATTGGAGAACAACACAATCCCACATGGGTACCAAATGTAATATACCATCCCAACCGACTTTATAAATAAAAGAGCTAATTTTACTTTTAGAGTCACGGAGCCGTGTGTTGAGCACAAAGCAAACTATTCTTTTGCATTTTGCTAAAGAATACTGTTTGCTCTCCACTCAAAGTTGGCCCCATCCTAATCCAAGTTACAATGATCTTGTATAATATTTTACTTTTTTTTTATATTTGGACTTCGTAGTTGTATTTTGATATAACAACTCTCTGATAAAGAGTTGGGAATTATTTAGGATTGGCGGCGATTGGAGCTTCTCCCGCGGCGGTGTTGTAAGCTGTGGGAAAATTGTGAACTTATGAAAGTCGGGCATATGGAGCAGTGGAGGTTTGGAAGGTTGCACTAAGAAAAAGATGCATATGAGTTATAAACTTGGGAACAAATATACTTCTATATTTTCATAACTATCATTTCATAAGAGTACACTTTGATTGAACAAATTCCATGGGTCCCGTCCAATAGAATTGAGGATAATTTTAATAGGAATAAATTTTGAGACACCAATGCAATCCCATCAACTTTAAGAATGCAAACCCCCAAGATAATTTAATTAATGAATAAAAAGAAGGAAACAACTGTAAAAACAAAGAACAATGTGCCATCCCCCTCCCTATATCAACCAACCCAACCTATAATTTGCTCTAACGTGATCTGAACCATTCACCACACAAAAACACAAATGCCATGTGAAACAAGTAGTGCTCCTAGTCATCACAATTCAGCACGCAAAATTCTAATACCGGGCCATCTTTCGAAACAAATGGATTTATTCGGACTCATAAGTCCGAACAATAGTCGAAACAAAATGCCCTTGAGGAAGGGGTAGAGGTGGATGATAACCCAAAAGGCGAAGAATAGTCGTCCAAACAATGAGCCCCATGAATCATACTGGTTATTGATGGCATCGGAGATCCCAACTACGATGTCAACTATGTTTGTAATCAGTAAGGCGGTAGGAGGGATGATAAGGAGGTCCTCTTGAAGAGATAAAGCTCGGAAAATGCACTGTCGTCTGCTGCTTTATGTTGGGAAATAAACCGAGTAATTTTTCTATAATCAGATTAGTGGGAATGCGAAATAAAAGTGCAAAAATAATACCCGAAATTGATAACGAAGTTCAATTAAATTAGCCTACGTCTCCGAACTGCTGCAAATCTTTTACTAAAGAGAGAAAATTTACAGGTGTTTACAAAATACTCACAACTCATAAGAAAGCTCTCTAAACTCTTTAGTATTGGGAGAAAGAAATGATTTGTGATGATTTTTAAGCTAAATGGGTAAGAGTATTTATAGTTGAAACTTAAGGACTGATCTTTGAAAATACCCTAAAGTGAATGAACTAAAATGCAATTCTCTCATGCACAAAATTCAACCAAAATGGCTGCCTAATTTGGTTTTGCCAGTCGCCCATGTGTTGCCTAATTGTTCAACAATTTTCAGCTTCTATTTTTGACTTCCAAAGCCCTCCAATTTTTGAATTCCAACAATCTCCCACTTGAAAACTGATTTTAATTTGTCTTTACACATCGATCAATGCAACAACATTTCTGGTCTTGTTATTCTAGCATGCCAACTGAAGCTGAACACAACTTCAGTTTGTCCGTAGTCACCGTCTTTGTTAACATGTCTGCTAGATTTTGAGCTCCACTAATCTATTCAAGTTTCAAAATCCCATCTTCCAGAAGAGACCGAATAAAATGATATCTCAATTGAATGTGCTTTGTCCTGGAATGAAAAGACGGATTCTTTGCTAGATGGATAACACTTTGACTGTCGCAATACAAGACATTGTTTTCTTGTTTCTTGCCTAACTCTTCCAAGAAACTTTGGAGCCAAACCATCTCCTTGCTGGCTTCCGTAACAACGACATATTCTGCTTCAGTTGTGGAGAGAGCAACTATCTTCTATAGTTGAGAAACCCAACTCACTGCAGTACCTCCTAAAGTATAGACATACCCTGTAGTGCTCATTCTGATGTCAACATTTCCAGCTAAATCAGCATCTACATAGAATGTCAGTATCATATCTCCACCTTTGAAACAAAGTGCTTTGTTTGTGGTACCCTGCAGATATCTGAGGATCCATTTGACTGCTTCCCAGTGTACTTTGCCCGGATTATTCATGTACCTACTAACCAACTCCCACTACATGAGCAATTTTTGGTCTAATACAAACCATGACATACATCAGACTTTCAATTGCTGAGGCATATGGTACCTTCACCATGTGTGCACGTTCTTCGTTCTTCTTTGGTGACTGTTCTTTGGAGAGTCTAAAATGAACACCTAAAGGTGTACTTACTGGTTTAGCATCTTGCATGTTGAACCTAGAGAGTACTTTGTTGATGTACTCAGTCTGTGATAACATCAAAGTCCCCGACTTTGTGTCTCTCTTGATCCTCATCCTAAGAATCTGCTTTGCAGCGCCCAGATCTTTCATTGCAAATTGCTTCGACAATTTTTTCTTCAAGTTTATAATCTCTTGCATGTCTGAGCCTGCAACGAGCATGTCATCAACGTACAACAATAAAATAATGAAACTGTTGTCGAACTTCTTGATGTAGCAACAATGATCTGCTTAGCATATGGTAAAAGCACTGCAACTTATGAAACTATCGAACTTCTTGTACTACTGTCTAGGAGCTCTCCCAATACTAAAGAGTTTAAAAGAGTTTTCTTGTAAGTTGTGAGTGTTTTGTAAACACCTGTAACTTTTCTCTCTTTAGTAAATAATCTGCAGCAGTCCGAAGACGTAGGCAAAATTGGCTGAACTCCGTTATCAATTTCGGGTATTATTTTTCCGCTTTTATTTCGCATTCTCACTAATCTGGTTATAGGGAAATTACTCGTTTTATTTCCCAACACTTTAGAGGTCACAATGAAACTTGTACCGGTACTAGCTAGAACCTTTAGTAAACCCTGAAAGAGTGTAAAGAGGTGTGAAGAAACACCTCCAATCACCCAGAATTGCTCATTCCTCCACTAGTCATCAATTCCGATTTTCGACGCCACCCTACTGCATGCAGAAACTGTGCAACAGAGGGTTAGCAGCAAGAGGTTTTGAAGCTAAATTAAAATCATCTTTTCAGATTCTTATTTTATATCTTAGCGTCACTAGTTTGCTGGAGAAACTGAGTCTCGACTTGTCTGATTTGCCCATATTTGACAACTCCAAGCCCATATCGGGAAGACAACAAAGCGGGGAGTCGAGCAATGGTTATAAAGAAAGAGTATGGCCGACCTTTGCAACTTACTTACCTGGACGAGGTCGATGGGTGATCAGTAAGGTCCATGGCCTAGGTTGGTGGCATTCATTGCACTCTGAAGGTGCACCCGCCTAAGGTCTCCCCGTGTGGAGAGCCTATGTCATTATTTGTGGCAGTGGGGGCCTGCGTTCGCGCGGCCCCTTCCCAATTCCTAGTTAATGTTTCGTTCATTTAATCATCTTTCCTATTCTTTAGGTCGTTGTTGTACTTCCACTTAGCTAAATATTGTTCAAAAGGAACCTCCTTCACCAAGTATGTCGGAGAGTAAAATTGCTAAAGCTATCCCACAATAACCATTTCAATTGGATGGGGGTAACATAATTATTAGAGGGAAGTATATATAATAAAACAAAGGTGAAAACCTGAACTGTGAAAATAATTTCAAGTCGTGTTGATTGGTGCTTACCGACTAATTGACCTTGTAGTTAACATTGTTTGTTAATTCTGATAAACCTACTACCAAGTTAGTATTTTGTTTCAATCAAGCTACCATAGGTATTGCATCAACTCTAGTTTTCCATAATATATTAATATTACCTCAACAAGATGTAATTTGATTTCCATTTGTAGGGACAACTCCAGTTTTAAATTAAACAAATGATTACCGCTCATTCTCGCTCTAGCTTCCTGAGAATTTCACTCATTTACAGCTTCTTAGCTCTCTTCTCCAATTTCAAAAGTATAATCTCTATACTCTCAACTTTCTATTGGAAATCGATTAATAAAATATATTAATGCAGTCAAAATTTTAAGAGTTGCGATATCTAGTACTATGAGAGCAGGATTTATGCTTATTTAATTTTGGAGATGGTAGCAAAAACTTAATTTTAGCTTGGTGTTTTCTTCTCCTGGTACAAATTAAAAGGAGGGAACGATTCAGATGAAATTAACACAAGCTAGCCAAGTTCCTTTGTCCCACATCGCACTGGGAAAGAAGTTAACAGCTTTTCCTCATGTTTATAAAGAAACAAGTAGCTGTCTTTCAAACTAACGGAGCTGTGCGGTTAGCACAGAGCAAATTATTCTTTCGCCTTTTACTTAAGAATACCGTGTGCTCTCCACTTCAATCGGCATATGCCTATTTTTGGAAGGGTATTCCTCGTTGAATGCCCCCATGTCAATATAAGTTTTAAAATATCAAGCGGTAAGTGTATTTTCCAGTTTATGATTGTAGTCGTCCCTTTTGTGGTGGGTGCTAGCGAAAAGATTTTGGTTTTAATTTAATTTTGGTTGCGCTTGGATCCAATGCTTTGTTAGTGAAGGTTGTCGAGGAAACCAGAATAAATTTGAGGACGAACATTACATGTTTGGCTGAACATGTTTTGAGAATCCACAATCAGAAAAAAAACAAGTGGATCTCTTGTTTCCTCTTCAATGTTGTATAGGGACATTCAGTGCTTAACTTGAACATTATGCAAGTTTACAATGTTTATCAGGTCTTGCTCACTATTTACTTGTCAGTGTAAAAATCAATGACATTGACAGAATAAGTAATACTTATCTGATATTCATAGCCAACAACAATGAGTTCATCGAACCTGTGTTTCTGCTGCTACAGCACTACAAAAAAGCGATAACTTTGTTTGTTGCTTCATTCTAGATTCCATTGATTTGGTAGTATTGTGGTAAATAATTAGTAACCATAGATAGTATCACATTCTCATTGCCATAAGAATTGAGCACCAATGTTCTAACATTAGTTTATCCTAAACCAAAGCCCAGCTCTGGTCTTTTACATCAACCACAGAATGTAAACTCGAACCTTGTGGAATTCCTAATGGTGGATCTTGGCATGAACAGTTATCAACTGTATATAATTCCCATTCCTTGATTCCACATTTACCCAAAGCTGTTGATAATCTGCTGGCCTGTGTCTGTTTAGGGTATGCCCCATCCGGACTAACCAGCACTGCACCAGTATACGACTGTCCAGCCACTCGTGCTGCCCCATGGTAATGGAACAAACCCCAACTGAAATCTTCACATACGTCAACGATTGTCCAAAACTCATTTGAAACAACCCCATTATCCAGGACGCTGAAGTAAAACGTCCCAGGAACGTTTGCTCTCTTCACTCGATATTTACGCCGCCTCCAGATCATTTCTCCTTCTAAAGTTTTAACCTGGAAAACTGGCTCATACCAAAATGATCCCTTTGCCTTTCCCCTGTAAAATAACTGGTACTGACATGGAAATTGATCGTAAGCTGGGTTCTGCCCTGCTACAACTCGCCAACTCCAATCTAAACTCCCCAACCAACCAACAAACATATCTTCAGCAGTTTCATGGCACAAGTCTTTCCCTCGGAACTTAAGCATAGGCTGCACATACGGCTTTTCGGGGATCTTTGAATCTAAATCAAGACAATTGTTTTTCTGAAGAACACATAGAGAAAATGCTTCTAGTTTTGGACTTTCATATGAAGCAATACACCGATAATTGCACACTTGATCAACAGGGCTGCACTTGTTCAAGCATTGAAGAGCTTTCCTGCAATTAGGATCCATAAGGCAATCCAATATTTGAGGTCCACAGTTCTTCACCATGCAATTTAGGGTAGAGAAGCCCTTTGATCTCAAGTTTTTCAAGACAGGGACTGGTCGAATATAAGCATTGATGATAACCAACAAACAGAACCTTATATCATCAGAATTATGCCGGTCCCATGCCTCCGATACAGTTTGCACGACTTCCTTTGTTTTCTTGAGCTGAGAAATTCCCACTGTTTTGTCGAATACACTACTTTTCGTTTCACTGTGGACATAGGAGCCTCCTAATTTGTTAACCAAACCCGGATCGGATTCAAAGCAGATTATGTTAGGGATGCTTTCGCTATATGACCGTATCCAGTTAACCGAGTCTTGATTCGTAACAGCTACAACCAACAAAATATCAGCACAAGCCAATTCCTTTTGCAGATCCATCGCTGTTTGACCATCATTAGATTGATGGAAATTGTCAGTGAAAACAACCATTTCATATCCTTCATCCACCCATTTCATTCTTTTTGCCTGATCAATATCACATACACAATCAAGAAACAATATACAAGTCCGAAAACAGTAATATCAAAATTCCACATTAGCTCAACAGAAAAAGCTCATACGCGATCTATTCCGCTATCAATATCCAGTTTAAATTGTTTACCTGTTGTTCATACACAATTTAATAACCTACGAAAGCTGGAATTAAGTTTAAAATGAAAAATGAAAACCAAAATTGTAAGGCTTACAGTGTGCAGCATAACCTCCTCCCAGGTGGCGCATTTGAGTGGGCTGACGCTTTCATCTCCAACCACTGCCACTATCCTCACCGGGGGGTCCTTTTTCTGTGTCACCACAGTTTTTTCCTTCTCCGACTTCAAAACCGCAGTGACAGTAGGCCTAGAGCTGAAAGTGGGATAAAATCGAAAACGAGAGGGTCTTAGTTGGTGGTTTGTTGGGGCTAAAGCGGTTCGAATGGAGGCGAACCGGCGTTTGAGCGGGGCTGCGGATTTGGGTTGGGGCGGACGTGGAGGTTCCAGAACCAAGCTCATGGCTTTTCCTTCTCAGCCGTGGCGGTTGTTCGTAAGACGAGTGTAGAAGCCGCCTTTTCCCAAGTTGCTGAAGTCGGCGTTTCAGCACGTGCCACGTTTCTTTTGAAACTTATCTAAAATACACACCAGCTCTCGTTAAATACATTCAGCTATCTAATATATCGTTACTACTATAATATTCTAGCACATTATCAGATCTTTTTAAAAGCAAATAATTATTATAAAATATCAACAAAATAATCAATTTATTTGTTTATAATAAAAATAGTTATCTATCATAATTAAATCAATTAAAAAATATGTTTCCCCTTGCATTGGTAATCTTTGATTTTTTTTTATTTTTACAAATCTATTAAGTGACATGATTAATAAAAGAAAATATTAATCTTTTTACAAAGATTTACGTTTAAACAATAATACACATAGATTATGTAAAAATATTCTACAAATCTTTTAATTATTTTAGACTGCTAAAAACACTCTTATTTTTATAAAAGTTTTTGGATCTATAATTTCTTTTAAATATTTCTTACATCATAATTAAAATCATCTCACACATTTTTCAAAGATCAGAATTAAAAAAATATCATTTAAATTTTTTTAGTCATCATTCACAAGCAACTTCTAATGAAATTATATTATTATAAAATTAAAACTTATATTACTAGTTATATATTAATTTTTTTTAAAAATGAATGAAATTATAAAAATAAAAACCCTAAAAATTTATATTTTTCCTTCAGTTTTTATAATTTTAATATTTGTATGGATTTTTTTTAATTTCTTAAAGATAAGGTATAATTATAATTTTGGAAAATATATAAATTTAAAATATAAATTCTAAAATTTTGAGATTTTTAAAGATGTTTTAATTTTTTTAGTGTTTTAAACTTTCTATATTTTTATAAAAGTATTTTTATTATATGTGGATTGTTTTGACTTGATAACATAAATTTTTAAAGGAAACAAATGAAAATGAGATAAAATAATAGAATGTAATATAAATCGAGAAAACATAGTACAAGAATGAAGTTAAGAATTTGAATAAAGTTAAAGAGAAAAACAGATATTAAGTCTTTTTTTTGGATAATAATGATGTTGGCTTATGGAAATTTTCCTTTTATCTAGGGTGTTTAGAAAATTATTTTTCTAAATAGTATGATTGTTACAATATACATCAAAAGATGTTAGGATAATATGACGTTTTTAGAAAGATGCCTGAATGATATGACGTCTTTAGTAAGATTATAATATTATACATTTTCAAATATATATATAGTTAGGTGGAAGACACTATATCATTTAGGTATTTTCTCAAAATTATCATGTCATTCAGGCGTCCTTCAATATATACTATAATAATTATATTATCTATGAAAAATAATTCTCTCACCCTCTATATGCCAATTATTTTTCATAGGCATATTATCTGACCAAATTTGCCGACTCAGTCCAGTATGTAGAAAGAAAACATTAGAAATAGAGGTGTTAATGGGTTGGACTGGGCTCCTAGACAAGATGTTTTATTTTCAATGTGGTCTTCTATAATTTATATCACTTACATTTTAGTACCTCGGCCTATTGCACTGTTTAGTCTCCCTTGAACTGTCTTCAATTGAAAATTTGAGCTGCCATGTGGGAAACATTTTTTTTACAATTTGGTATGATATATTTTATGCCTCCAACAATCTACTCCCTCAACCTATTGCATTTCTTCAATCGAATGAATCGATGAAATTGGGTAGTTACTTAAGAAAAAATATATTTTTAAAATTTGGTCTCCTATAATTTACGCCTCTTACGATTCAATCCCTAAGCCTACTAAATGTGTCTCAATTGAAAAAATTGGATGAAATTGGATTGCCACTTAAGGGAGGACATAAATATATTTTTATAATTTGGTACCTTATGATTTATGCTCCTAACAATTTTCCCCTCACACTATTAAATGTTCTTTCAAATGTTATGAAAATTAAATTAACTCATAACTGAGAATTTCCCGTCTTATATGGAATGGCCTGAAATTTTGACTGTCTTTAAAATTGGCTTAGTCTTATGTAAGAACTAACTAATTTATATTTTTAGCTAAATACTAGAATTTATTTGGTTCTACAATTTAAAACATTACACGTTTTTGCAAGAACCTGTAACACCCTCAACCTGTATCCGACCCGGATCCGAGTCTGAGGTGTCACATTGACTTTTTAAAACATTTACTTGTATAAAATAGTGAGTAATTTAAAACTTTTATAACATATAACTTATTCAAAACGTTTACAGAACTATTCAGAGCTTATACATTATATTCTTTTGAGTACATGCCAACTAGAACTTTATATATTAAATTACATATTATTCACCTCTCTTCTGATCTGACCTTCAGTAAGGAGAACTGACCTATCTTGCTCCACATTGCTCTTTATTTTTCTTCTCATTTCTGTAACCTACGTGTGAAACAATCACACGCTAAGTCTATGACTTAGTGAGGCAATAAACATATAATGTAAACTATAACTTGTAATCATGCATGAACAATTATTGCTATCACATCATACCCAAACATATATCCATTCATATATCAAATCCGCACATGCATATAATTATCTTCTTTCCTATCATTATCATATTATTACCATTCATATTTCTATTCTCTTGTTTATATGATCCAACATGTTCATATCATATATCTTATAACATATACATTGTATTCAATGTTATCTCTTATTAGCCCATGTACACATATCACTAATTCTTTTTATCGTATAAACATTGTCGCAACCATCTTTCGATTGGGTCCCAGAATTGGGCTTCGACTTAGGAAAATATGGATTGGAGTCGCCACCGACCACTTTTAAACGAATTTAGGTGGGTCGGATACCATTTTACCTGATCTGCGTTGTACCAGAAATGCGTCGAGTTCGGGAGTCGGTTACGGTCAAGGAAGGATTAGCACCCTTGAACCGCCCTTTCGGTATCACATAATTTTCAGTTGTCTTAAATTAAGAAAATTATAATTTTAAATAAAAAGGTAAAATTTGATCCTGATTACTTACCTTAGATTGATTTGAAAATATCCTTAAAAAATCGAGAAATGTGTTAGATAAACAAGGTAAAGAAAACAAATAAGATAAAGAGAATAAAATAAAAGCAAAAAAATAAAATAAATAAAATAAATAAATAAGATAAGGAAAAAAATAGTAAAGTAATAATTATATATAGTAATATTTGAAAAAGGAATATATATATATATATATATATATATATATATATATATATATATACACACATCAAAGTATTAATAAAATAAATAAGCTATATATATATACAACAAATATTTAAAAATAGAAAAGCTACCCTCTCACTTCACCGAAAGTGGGGGGCTTTAGTCAGAAATAAGACAAAAAGAGGAAAGTGGGAGAGACTTTAGTTAGAAATAAAACAAAAAAAATGAGCCTCTAAGTTAGTAGTATATAATATAATGTTTAATAATAATAATGATAAAGACACAAGATTTTTAAAAAAATAATATAATAATGAATAAAAAAACAAAAATAATAAATAATATATATATATATATAAAGTTATAAGATATATTACGTAAATAAAGAAATAAGCAAATAAAAATAATTAAGAATATATGTATATTAATAATAGGTATATAAATAAACTATTAAAAGTATAAAAAAATATATAACTAGATAAAGATAATTACAATATATATAGTAATAATAGACTTATGAGTAAAATATTAAAGAAATATATATATATATAATAATAATAAAATATAGTAAAAAAATCAAATGAAAATAATTTAAAATATATATATATACATATAATAATAACATGAATAATAAAAATAAATGAATAAAATATCTATATAATAAATAAAGGGACTAATATAGATTTTTAAAAAGCTCTTCCCATCCTTTAACCGAAAATCAAACCGGTTTTTCAAAATAAGCCTGGGGAAGCGTAGATCTAAGAGAAAAGATCTCGGTTCCCTTGTGTTCATCGACCCTTTCAAAGTAAAAATGGAAAAGAAGAAGTGAAACAAGCCACATGCAAGCGAGAATCGAAGCAATATAGGTAAAAATACCTCTTTTATTTCTCTGTTGAAAATTACAAGCGAATCTTTGGGGCTTATTGCATATTTGCTTTGGGTATTTTTGTGTGTGCGTAATCCCGTATGATAATCGTGTGTTACAAATGGGAAGGATTACATGTATTTATAGTGAAAAAAACTAACTAACAATAGAATCCTAATGCAACTAGACTCTTTGCTCGGTTGTTGCACCTTTGTTGGTGTGGTTGTTGCTTTAAAAGATATGGTGGTGGAAGAGTCCTCTTAGGAGATGAACTCTTTCTAGTTCTATCTTTTAAGAAAATTGGTGTCTACAGCTGCCCCTTTTTATCTTCTTTCGTGGAACGAAAAATAGGACAAAGATAAAAAGACACAAATTTTCGTTCAATGGAGTTGAAGAATAACTCCCTGTCGAATTGAGTTGCGGATGGCTCCTCCGTCGCGAAGTCGAGTCCATCTTGAAATGATTTGAATCAGAATGTGGCTTCTCGTTGTAGTCCACTTTGGTATTCTTCTCGGTTTAAAGATCTTGGCTAAAAATTCGACTGGAAAGTGACTCCACAATGTGGTTGATATGTTCTAGAGCTGAATGAAACGAACTCGAAAAGTTTTCGTTGACAGATAGCTTTTCTCGACTTAAGCTATGCTGACGGAAAAAAGGCTTCTTGCTACTAAGGCATGGCTAACCCAGATCTTCTTTTCGGCTTGAAAACCTCAATTGTAGCCGGATAATACTATAATTGAGGTGTCATCGAGCTGAATGGAATCGAACTCGACAATTTTCGCTGACAGATAGCCCTTCTTGCCTTGAGCTATGCTGTAAATTTGATTTACCTCTGAGCTGAATATAATCGAACTCGAAGGTCTTTGATGATAGATAACCCTTCTTTGAGTTGGATATCCTTCGTCGTGAAGTTGAAATCCAATCTAGAGATGGATGCTGCTTGTGTGCACGATTCCCCTTCGTCGTGAAGTTGAAATCGACACCTCAATAAAAGCTTGGTCAGTGGGAAAATGTCAAAGAATATTGAAGATTAAAACCGGTAAAAATAAAAAGTTTTCATTTCTTTAATAGATTTTCGCACCCTCATTCAAAAAATATAATTTGTTTTTGCGAAATAGCCTCTAGGGAGCGTAGATTGAAATCAAAGTTTTGAAAAACTCCCTCCGGGTCATCGGCTAAAACATTTGTCTTTGGGGTTATCAAGCAAAGAAAATGCGATTAACAACACATGCAAGTGAATAGTAAAGAGAAACAAACGAAAGGTAAAAAGCTTTCACCTTTATTACTTTAAATCGTTTACAATAACCTCGAAATCACTTTTTTCTTTGCTCGTATTTTTTCTGGCTTTCCTTTTGTGTAACTCGTGTGTGTTCTGGTGTGGTAATTATAAGGCTTATTTATAGTACTAAAAAATCCCTATTTTAGACTAGTATTTGAGTCCTAATCAACTCTTCTTTATTGGTTACATGAAGACTCCTCAGTTGGCAGGACAAAATCTGGTGTCTTCAGCTGCCCTTCTTTGCTTATTATCGTGTAACGAAAATGGAGCAAAGATTACAAGACACAAATTTTGTCCATATCGAATATCGTCTGTCGTAGAGTTGAAATCATTGTGAGGTAGAGTCAAAATTGGAAAATTCTGAGCACGAAATCCTTCGTCGTGAAGTTGAAAATGAGCTCAAAGCTTTTGACAAGTGGCCTCTGAATCGTCTTCTGGCTCAAGATATTTGTCGTGAAGGTGGAACTTTACCTGAAGACTTTGGTGTTGTGATGTTACAGATGACCCCTTATCGTGAAGTTGAGTAATCCGTTGGGGTATGATACCCTTTGTTGTGAAGTTGTATATGTATATGGCCCCTTCGTCGTGAAGTTGAGCATGAGAATTGGATATCATTCACCGTGAAGTTGAAATCCAAGTAGGTTGTATTGTTCCGAGTCCAATATCCTCCGCCGTGAAGTTGAAATTGGCTCTGGAACTGGAAAATTGTATGTTGACAGCCAACCGCCCCTTCGCTGTGAAGTTGAGCTTGTGCTGTCTTGAGTCTAATATCCTTCGTGTGAAGTTGAAATTGACCTTGAAATTGGGAAATTATTTGTTGACAACCAGCCGTCCCTTCGTTGTGAAGTTGAACTTGTGTCGTCTAGAGTCCAATATCCTTCGCTGTGAAGTTGAAATTGGCTCTGAAATTGGGAAATTGTTTGTTGACAACCAGCCGTTCCTTCATTATGAAGTTAAACTTGTGTTGTCTCTAGTCCAATATCCTTCGATGTGAAGTTAAAATTGACCCTGAAATTGGAAAATTATTTATTGACAACTAGCTGTCCCTTCGTTGTGAAGTTGAACTTGTGTCGTCTCGAGTCCAATATCCTTCCCTATGGCTCTAAAATTGGGAGATTGTTTGTTGACAACCAGCCGTCCCTTCATTGTGAAGTTGAACTTGTGTTGTCTCGAGTCCAATATCCTTCGCTGTGAAGTTGAAATTGACTATGAAATTGGGAAATTATTTGTTGACAACCAGTCGTCCCTTCGTTGTGAAGTTGAACTTGTGTTGTCTTGAGTGACGTGATATCCTCCATCGTGGAGTTGAAATCGCGATGGCTCCTTCGTCGTAAAATTGTGCTTTGACTTGAATATCCTTCGTCGTGAAGTTGAAATCCAAGTATCATATGTTGTGGGTGGACACGATTCCCTTCGCCGTGAAGTTGAAACCGTGGATGACCTCTTTATTGTGAAATTCGGCTTCGAGCTAGATATCCTTCGTCGTGAAGTTGAAATCTACTCTCGAGCAAATTGTGTCGCTTTGAGTTCAATATCCTTCGCCGCGAAGTTGAAATTGACTCTAGTTAAAATTGAAAAAGTTATGCATATATGTTTTTTGGGGCTCTGGAGAGAAAACTTGAACTCCGGTTGCTTGTCTGAAATCTTGATTCTGGAATCTTGAAGTTTCGATCCCTGGTCTTGAATTCTTCAATGTTCAAATCTGATGTTTGTTTTTTTATATCTTTGATCTGGGAAATGCTTCTCGACCATCTCAAGTATATGCATGAGCCTCGATCGGCTTCTGAGTACCTGTACTTTTCAATGAATCTTTATTCTTGAGGAAAAAGGAACAAATAATACATGACAAACATTATGGAAGATGAAGACATGATGAGGTGTAAATGAATGTCTTAGATTTCAATAATGTGGGCACTTCTGAGCTGAAAAACCGTTAGGAAACCTTGAATACAACCTTTTCCAAAGGATCTTTGAGAATCGACAACATTCAGGATAGTGCAACCTTTCTCCAACTCGTTGAGTCGGTGGAAAATTCAGATGCTGGGGAGTTTCAACTGTCTGGATTTCTTGAATTGTCCAAATCGCCCTTTCGGGTTTTTAACTTGGACCCATCCTTGGTTGCAAGATGCCCTTTGCGGGTTTTCATCTTGAACCCACCTTATTTTTTGTTCTTTTCTTTTTCTTTTGTTCTCTTTTTCATTGTTTTTTCAATTTAGGGCGCCCTTTCGGGTTTTCACCCTAAACGTTTTTTACTTTTTGTTCTTTTTTCTTTTTTCTTTCTCCCACTTAGGACGCCCTTTTGGGTTTTCATCCTAAGCAAAGTATTTCTTGATTGCATCTGAATTGATGGGATGTGGTAGTTCAGGCCCGTCCATTTCAGACAGGACAAAGGCTCCTCCAGATAAGGCCTTTTTCAATTTGGCGTCCATTTTCCTCAGAAATGTTTTTGAACTGGCAAAATTCTTTTTAGCACCAGATCTCCTTCACGGAATATTCTCTGGCGTACCTTCTTGTCATGTGCTCGAATCATTCATTTCTGATAAATTGGACCATGGTGAATGGCTTTCAGTCTCTTTTCATCTATCAGATTAAGTTGATCGTATCTGGATCGCACCCATTCTGCGTCATCCAATTTAACTTCTGTCAAGACCCGTAATGACAAAATTTCTACTTCAATGGGTAGTACTGCTTCCATTTCATAAGCTAATGAAAATGGAGTTGTCCCAGTCAAGGTTCGTACTGAGGTTCGGTAAGCGAACAAAGCGAAAGACAACTTCTCATGCCAGTCCTTGTAGGTCTCGGTTGTTTTCTCCACTATCCTTTTAATGTTTTTGTTTGCTGCTTTTACTGCGCCGTTCATCTTTGGCTTGTAAGTAGTAGAATTGTGATGCTTTATGTTGAATTGCTCACAAGCAGCCTTCATCATTTTATTGTTCAAGTTTGTAGCATTATCAGTAATGATTCATTCAGGTAAACCATACCGACATATGATCTCTTTCTTCAAAAACTTACAAATAACAAATTGAGTGACATTGACATAGGAAGCAACCTCTACCCACTTAGTGAAATAATCGATAGCTACAAGGATGAAACGATGACCATTCGAAGACTTCAGATGGATTTGCCCAATTACATCCATGCCCCACATAGAAAAAGGCCATGGTGACGTCATGACATGAAGCGGATGAGGTGGAACATTTATTTTATCATCGTAAATCTGACATTTATGACATTTTCTAGCATAGTTGATGCAATCACTTTCTAGTGTGGACCAGAAATATCCGCATCTCATTATTTGTCTCGACATCATATGTCCATTTGCATGTGCTCCACAAACTCCGTCATGTACTTCTTCCATTATCATCTTTGCCTTTTCAATATCGACGCACCTTAACAGAACTTGATATTGGCTTTTCTTATAAAAGACTTCCCTATCAAGGACATATCCAGCTGCCATCATTCTGATGATTCTTTTATCGGTTTCAGTGGCTTCTTCTGGATAACTTCGATGCTTGATATACTGTAAAATGTCATAGTACAAAGGCTTAGTGTCCTTTACTTCTTCAATCTGGTAGCAATGAGCCAGGTACTCATACAACTGCATGTCAATTGGCATCATTTCAAACTTTCCGCCAACTTTGAATGCGGCTGCCAAGGTATCCAAAGCGTCAGCCATTTGATTTTCTTCTTTTGGCACATAGTGGAAGGTGACTTCATCGAATTCTTCGAGCAGATCCAGTATTAGCTTCTGGTATTCCATCAGTTTTGTATCTTTGGTTTCCCATTCTCCACGGAGCTGATATATTACTAATACTGAATCTCCATATATGCGCAAGGTCTTTATACTTTGCCCTAGTGCAGCTGAATTCCCAAGACACAGGCTTCATACTCTGCCATGTTGTCGGTGCAATCGAAGTTCAGTCTGCTGGTAAATGGGTTGTGACTCCCTTCTGGAGAGATCAGTGTTGCCCGATGCCATCTCCTAGTGCATTTGATTCCCCATCGAAATATATTCTCCAGGAACTATCTGTTGAAGTATTTGCTTCTTCTAAGGATAAAGCCATCAAGTCTTCGTCCGGGAAATCAAAATTTAAGAGCTCATAACTTTCATCGGTTCTACTTACCAAGAAATCTGATATGACACTCCCTTTGATTACTTTCTGATTCACGTACTTGATGTCGAATTCAGACAATAGCATCTACCATCGAGTTAATCTTCCAGATAGAGTTGGTACACCCATCATGTATTTTAGTGGATCTAGCTTGGAAATCAACCAAGTGGTGTGATACAACATGTATTGTCGGAGTCTTTTTGTGGCCTAGACTAAAGCACAACAAACCTTCTCGATAGGAGGATATCTGACCTCGCAATCGGTGAACTTCTTACTCAGATAGTAGATGGCTCTTTCCTTTCTTCTAGATTTGTCATGTTGACCCCGGACACACCCCATTGAGCTCTCGAATATGGATAGATATAAGAATAGAGGTTTGCCTGGGATGGGGGACATTAAGATTGGAGAATTAGACAGGTACTCCTTCACCTTCTCGAATGTAGTCTGACAGTTTTCATCCCATACTCCAGGGCTGTTCTTTCAGAGAAGGCAAAAGATTAGATCATTTATCGGTTAACTGAGATATGAACCAAGCTATGTAATAATCTGCCCAAAAAACCTCAGACCTCTTTTTGTGTTCGAGGTGGTGGTAGATTCTGGATAGCCTTAACTTTGTCAGGATCAACCTCAATGCCTCTTCTGCTGACCACGAAGCCTAACAATTTTCTGGATGTTACCCCAAAGGTACACTTGCTAAGGTTCAGTCGTAACTGGAACTTCCTCAATCTCTGGAAGAGCTTTCTTAAATACTCGATATGTTCATTCTCGGTCTGTACCTTGACAATCATGTCATCGACATAAACCTTGATTTCTTTATGCATCATGTCGTGGAACAAGATCACCATAGCTCTCTGATATGTTGCCTAGTATTCTTTAATCTGAAAGGCATCACTTTGTAACAGAAATTTCCCCACATTGTGACGAAAGTGGTCTTCTCCATGTCTTCAGGGTGTATCTTGATCTGATTGTATCTAAAATCCATCCATGAATGAAAAGTAGTTGTTCCCGGCTGTATTATCCACCAGAGTGTCTATGTGTGACAGAGGAAAGTTGTCTTTGGGACTTGGCTTGTTAAGGTCATGGTAATCGACACACATGCATACTTTCCCGTCCTTCTTCGGCACAGGTACTATGTTGGCCACCCACTCCGGATATTTGGCCACTTGAAGAAAACCGGCATCAAATTGTTTCTTGACTTCTTCCTTGATCTTAAGGAGCATTTCTGGTCGTATCCTTCTTAGTTTTTGCTGCATTGGTTTGCATTCTGGTTTGATAGACAGTTTGTGGACTACCATATCTGTGTCTAATCCTGGCATGTCTTGATATGACCAGGCGAACACCTCTCTGTATTCCCGAAGTAAGACTATCAGGCTGTGTCTTGCTCCAGTCGAAAGAGTTGTGCCGATTTTAACCGCCTTTCGATCTTCTTTAGTACCCAGATTCAAGATTTTGATTGTCTCTTTATGGAGCAGTATTTGTTTATCTTCTCTTTCTATCATTCTCAAAAATTCGATTGGCAAGTTGCACTCCTCTTCAGTGTCACATTCATCAAATTCCCCGAGACAAATGGTCGATTCAAAATCGACCTCCTGATCAGGATCATTAGTGCCTACATTATTGTTATCTGGGGATCTGAAAGGAGGAAAAATGTGCATGCGTGAGAGGAAAATCCCCCACACGAAATAGTCAAGAATTAAATTCAAGAGAAAGTGAAATAAAGTATCAAAATGAAAAAGATAGATGATGAATTTAAAAAGGGAAAAAAAGGAAAATTTGTTTGTCATGGGAAGAGGAAAGAAAAAATGCATCTTTCATTGAACCTACACATAATGTTTATTCACCCTTACAAAAGATCACCTATTGCCCTGGGTATAGGCAAATAGGGACGGTTCGAATATTACTTGAAAGACTCTTGTAAACCACATGTAGTTCTTCGACCGACTAACTGCTAGGCACGAACCCAAGTGGCAGAGGGCATATCCCAGATCTATCCTCGTTGTCAGCATTTCCAATGGTCACGACATTGATGCTCAAATCCTCCAAAGCCACTTCTAAATCTGACAAGGTGGTCTCAAATACATAACCACCTGACTGAATGTGTGGCAGAGAGGCGGGAATGTCATGGGTTCCCATTAAAGTTCACTTCCAGTCAACCTGGCTAGTCTTTTCTCTCGGTTCTTCTAAACTTCCTTTCTATTTTCATGGTAATTGGGCTGAAAACTGAGCCCAAACTGATCTAGCTTTGAAATAGGAAGGACTGTATTAATCCTTTCTTGTAGAGACTTCCCAAACCCTCTTCAGTCCTGGCGCCTTTTCCCAAAGTCTGCATGATCTCCATTCTAGTACACTTGGAAAGTCGGGGTTTAGGAATCATTCTTCCTTATGCCAAAAAGGTGGAATTCACACATTCCAAGGAGCAGAATGAACACTCCACCGGGGCCTCTGTGGTTACACTTGCCACAATATCTTCCTCAGCATTGATAATTACTAAGGCCCCGTTCGTTAATGGCACCTCAATTTGCACCTAAATAGCAGATGATGCTTTTCCTTTAACAACAGAAGAATTTTCTTGTGGTCTGGGTAGAATTCCGGGTGAAATAACCACCTGTGGGGTTGGTGATGTGGTTTCCCCCTCGGAGAGACTTCCCCCTACTGCACTAGCTTACTGCAAACTCGATAACTTGGCCACGATTTGGTCGACCAAGGACTCCTGGTTTTTCTTGATGGACTCCAGGGTGCTCTGACTGTTTTGAGCCATCTTATCTTCTAGTTTCTTTTGCAGTCTTGTCATGTTCTCCTTGAGTTTTTTCATTCTGGCCTCCATTTGTCTCTTCTTTTCTCGAGTATTGTGCGGGTGATGCGTATTTAATGCTTGCGTGGTAAACTTGGTGTTTGCTCTTTCTCTTGTAAAAACATGGAAAATATGAAAATAAAAATACAAAGTATGTAATGCGTGATGTATGTAATTTATAGGCATTGATCCAGAAAAGTGTCCATTATTATAAATAATCCTTATTTAGACAAAAATGTTTTATCTTGTAAGAGACATAAAAATAATCAAAGGTATGTTCGGACTAAATCTTCTAGACATCCATCCGAGATACTTTCTTCCATGACTCGGCTGCTTCTTTGATCATCTTCTTATAACTGTCACCGTGATACATAAACTCTGATGTAGATAATCCATATGTTGCTGGGATAAACTGACATGCCCCATACTATCTAAGTGCCAACAACGGAGCATACCTAACTGTACCCCAAAGTCTAAATAGGGTCATAGTGTCAGAATTCCCACACTTGAAAAGAACATCACTGAGGAACAACCAGAGGGCTCTCCAGGTAATATCCCGGTCCTAAAGATGCGTGAAGACCTTCATCCATTTTTCCTTTGTAGCACCTTCATGCCATTTCATAGTGATGAACTCTCCCAAAGGTGAATAGGTGGTGCTAAATAGGCGGTAAGTAACCCCGTTAGTCTTCAAGAATGGCTGTGAATCCAGACTTGAAGGAGCTGAACACACCCAATGAACCTTCCTCCACCAGTTCTTCTGCAATGATTAAGAGAACGAAAGGTCTCGGCTAAGATGGTTGGTGCTGGGTTGACTCGCCTTGGAAGTTGTTCAAATAGTTCCACCATGGCTGCGTCGATGCACCCCAAGGTCTTCGGAAAGATAATCAAACCGTACAGGCCCAATGCAAAAAGATCTATAGTCTTCCATTCATCAGGGTGGTTCTTCATTAGTTGCTTTATCTGGATCCATTTGATTCCTTCCCCGCTACCTTTGTGTCAGAGTCGATCAGTCACCCACTTTTCATCAACTCCTGCAATCTTGGCCAGTCCATTCTTGAAAGACTGACTCTTGATGTGTTTGATATATGCCCTCTCTAGTCTGATGCTTTCGCAGTGCAGTAATGTAGTACACTCTTCGATGGTGGGCACCATGTCCTCCGGTTAAAGGTGAAGTAACTGTATCCTAGGTTCCAGAATTGAACCAATGCTCTGATTAAGGGCTCATCGGTCTTAACATGAAGCAAAAGTGCAATGTCACCATACCCTGACTGAACTTCTATTTCCGATCATTCTTCCAACTGTCCCAAATGTCTCGAAGTTCTTGCACATTGTTCTGTTTTAGGCTGATAGAGGCATAGTTAACCAGCTCTGACATATAGTTTCCTTGAAGACTGTCTCCCTTTTCCTTCTGAGTCTTCTCGGACCATAGTCGTACCTCGGGTTCTTAATCTCTTGTATTACAACACTTTTTCCATTAATTAGATTATTTTGTGTAAATAAACTCTTTTTAAGGATCAATAGCCTCTTGTTATGATGCAAATGCTAAAAAATAAACACAAAGGTAAAAAAGCTTAGTAAAATAAAAATAAATAAATAAATAAAAATGACGAAAGAAAAAAAAAAAAAAAGATATGAAAAAATATCCTAGGTTTTAGAATGTGGTTTCAGGGTAGGCTCTAATTCTCCATAGTCTTCCGGTTTAGGTTCTAAAAAACGTACCCGAGTTCTCCTTGCCGGTGCCCCCTTGGGCTTGCCAGAGCCTTAGTTCTAAACCCATTACAGGTTTGTGTGGACTAAGTTAAACTCGAGAGGACACATTCCCTTATGTCTATGCGGAGAATAAATTCACACGAAGACAGAAGGTATATGAATCCCGAAGGCTACTTGCTAGGCATATGCGGTGAATAAATTCACACGAATGCGTCGCTTTCACCCCCACTTAAAATGGGTTCGGAGCTCGGGTATAGAGCCTTTAGATGAAAAAAAAATTCTGGAAGCTGTAATCATTAGAAAACGGTCAGTCAACTATTTACTCGGAAAAATATAACCAAAAGTAAGCAATAAGGATCAAAATGTTACCTTAAAATTTAAACTTACCCTTTTCATTAAAAAGACAACTGGGAATTACCTTAGCCTGACTCGCTTATTTTTCCCCAGCAGAGTCGCCAAGCTGTCGTAACCGTCTTTTGGTTGGGCCCCAGAATTGGGCTTCGACTTAGGAAAATGGATTTGGGAGTCGCCACCGATCATTTACTTTACGAAAAGTGGGTTGATCGGATACCTTATTTCTTATATGATCTGCGTCTTACCAGAGATATGTCGGATTTGGGAGTCGGTTACAGTCAAGGAAGGGTTAGCACCCTTGAACTGCCCTTTCGGTGCTACGTAATTTCCAGTTGTCATTAAGTAAGAAAATTGGAAGTTTAACTCAAAAGGTAAAATTACGATCCAAAATTACTTACCCTAATTCGATTTGAAAATATCCCTTTAAAAAAAAAGCGAGAAACACGTTAGAGGAAAAAGTTAATGAAAGTAAATAAATAAAACAAAGAAAACACATAAATAACACGAATAAACAAAATGAGATAAAAAAATAAGAAAATAAAAGAAGTAAAACTAAAAATAAACAAGAATGAAGTAACGAATCTAATAATAATAAAACAACAATAAAATAATGAGGAAAAATACAAAGAAAATAGAAAATAAATGAAAAAAATACAATCACATAAAATAAAGAAAAATAAAATAAAATAAAATGTAAGTTAAAAGTAAAATAGTAATAGCAATTATAATGATAATTATAAAAATATAAATATATACATTAATAGCAAAAATAAATTATAATAATATATATATATATATATATATATATATATATATATATATATATATATATATATATAACTTATAAACAATGTATAAAAAATAATAGTAATAATAAGTATTAAAATAAAAAAGTAATAATAGTAATAAATAAAAAAACAGAAATAAAAGAAATTATAAAGAATATGAAAATCAAAGTAATATATATATATATATAAAAAAAAAAATAAAGTATAAATGAAATAAAAAATAATAATAATGGAAATATAAGTAAACATATATGATATTAGTAGGGGATTAAATTGAAATAAAAGCTAAGTCAGTGGGAAAATGTCAAAGAATATTGAAGATTAAAACTGGCAAAAATAAAAAGTTTTCATTTTTTAATAGATTTTCGCACCCTCATTCAAAAAATATAATTTGTTTTTACGAAATAGCCTCTAGAGAGCATAGATCTGAAATCAAAGTTCGAAAAACTCCCTCTGGGTCATCGGCTAAAATATTTGTCTTTGGGGTTCTCAAGCAAAGAAAATGCGATTAACAACACATGCAAGTGAATAGTAAAGAGAAACAAACGAAAGGTAAAAAGCTTTCACCTTTATTACTTCGAATCGTTTACAATAACCTCGAAATACTTTTTTCTTTGCTCGTATTTTTCTGGCATTCCTTTTATGTAACTCGTGTGTGTTCTGGTGTGGTAATTATAAGGCTTATATATAGTACTAAAAAACCCTATTTTAGACTAGTACTTGAGTCGTAATCCAACTCTATTTTAGACTAGTATTTGAGTCTTAATCCAACTCTTCTTTGTTGGTTACATGAAGACTCCTCGGTTGGCAAGACAAAATCTGGTGTCTTCACAAACAATAATGGAAAAAGCTCCATTAGAAACCAAGTCACATGTTACATTCTATTGCGAGTAAAGGCCATATCCATGACGATAATGTTGAGTCTTGTGGTATCTAATTTATTAATTGATTAATTTAAATCGGATATTGTAGAGATCTATTATGAAACAACACTCCCAATTCAGTTTTCTCAATTTACAACACCAATATTCAAACTCCTAATATTCATGTCGATGAAGTGAACCACTTTTAAAAAACATTAATAGTCCTCTCAACAACATGCTGCAATATCTACAAATTAGTTTGAACTTTCAATATGGGGAGAGGGTTTTAGAACATAGAGATTAATTTAAGGGCACTGTTTCTTGGTGTAATCACCATTTTTCAACTCTTATATATTATTATTATTATTATTATTATTATATTTATTTATTATTACAAAATACCCAAACCAAACCCAAACCCAAACCTGGGCCCAAACCAAAGCCCTAACCTAACCCATCTTCTCAACTGCCGCCACCGCCACCAAAGATGAGTTCCAGCCGACGAACGAGCTCTTCTACATCCAGCCGCGTTGATCGTCCCCGTTATCAAGCCTAGCCGAACTAGATCAATAGAAATCTTAACAAAACCCTAAAAAATTCGGGGAATTTAAAAATCAAATCATCAAACACAATAAATGTCAGGAGCAAGTAGGGATTAGGTTTTGTTTCTTTATTTTATTTCTCTGTAATCCTGGGTATAAAACCCAAAAACTAGTATGTAAAGAGATCCCATCCTTCCATTTTTTGAGGCAATAGAAAAGCAAAAAAATTTTAAGGTAAAAACTTTCTTTTTTTTTCCAGTATCGAAATAAAAAATATATATGTATATTTATAAAAACAAACACAAAAGAAGGAGGAAATCAAATAGTTACCTGAGAGGGGTAGTCGAACCGAGGCGTCATTCATCGTTGTAGTGGTCGGAGATAGGGAAACCGAAACACCGAGGATGTTTTAGGGGTATTTAGGATCCTTATTACAGGGTTTAGACCTTATATCTGAGTTTAGGAGAAAGAAATAATGGTTGCAGGGCTATTTAGGTTCGATTTAGGAGCTTCAACCACCGTGTGTGGTGGTTGGAGCTTTCGTACCCCATTTTAGGGGCTATATTTTATAATTTTAAGTATCGAATTAAAGTCGTAACAAGGGAGAAATTGAAGATCAAATTGTAAAATTTTAAAAGTTGTAGCTCGATTTTGGAACTTGTGGGAAGTTCATGGACTTAACCTTGAATTTTACCATTTTTGGTTAGTGAAAAATAAACCCTTCTCTGGTCGAGCAAGCTAATCCCCAAATTAAAACCAAAATCCCTAAACCCCCAATCGAAACCTCATCGGCCTCCATCAAATCAGTGTCATCCAACCGCCATTCGACGCACCCCCACCCCCACCCCCACCGAAAATGACCATCGGTTGAGTAAATTTATTTGAAGAAGCTTTGACATTTTCAACACTCACAGCACCATCTTATTTCATCGATTGCCACCGATTTAAGCGTCGGTTCGCCTCACTGCTGGTGTGGACATGCTCGCCGTTCCCGGGCGCTTATGACCCAACCCGTGAGTCGAAGCATTGTCGCTGTTTCGTCATCGTCGGAGTGGGTAAGCTAGGTTCTAATATTTTTGGGTGATTTTGGCAAGTTTTGTTGTGAATTTGGGTGAATAATGCATGAATTCGAGTATGTAGGAGACCAAGGATGAATCAACCGATGGAAGCGAGCCTCGTCGCCATTGTACGCCCCACCACGCGCCGACAGTGCACGTGGAGCTCTCCTACTAGTATAGGAGGGTTCTAGAACCAGTCCAGCCAGACCGAACTGGTTCAGTCAGATTGGTCTGAATCAAGTCAACTTGTCCGAGTCAACTCGTATGAGTCAACCCGTCTGACTCAACCCTTTGACTTTGACCCATTGAATTTAACCGAAAAGTAAAAATTGTTGAAAAGTCATATTTTATGTTTTTCAACGTATTGAGTCCAAATCCAAAGTTTGTTTTGCCAAATTTGCACTCGGTATGCTATTTTTCAGTGTTTTATCTTCGGATTCAATTTAATTTCTCAATTAATTTTAGTTTCTGACGTAAATTCGGTTGCTATGTATCCGAGGAATTATTGGACGTTCAATTCAAGTTTGAGAGTGATCGAATGGAGTTTAAATGTTCGATTGGTAGAGCATAAAAATCAATGTAATTGTTTACTAACTCTTTGAATGCTTTATGGAACATGTTGATAATGGATAAATGTATGGATGTATATGATTGGTCTATTATGCATGAACTCGAACCGAATGTGGTTTAAGTGATAAATTGGTTAAGACTCGACTGAATTACAGAAAGGAATTGAAAAACTGGTAAGAAATGATTTCAAGTACATTGATTAATCTGAAGAGCCAATGACTTCAGAATTATTAAATTCTAATTAATTTTGTTAAAAGGTTTAGTACCGGAATCACCTAATTATAAAATTTATGAAATTGCCCTTATGGGGTAAAAATGGTCCGGATTGACCTGAGAGTGAAAGTACCTTGAGAATTTGTATTTTGATTTGATAAATCACTATTTCATCTATTAAATTCAAAATCTGATAGGATAGTCACTAATAATCGGATCCTAACATTCGAAAAGGTATAAGACCTGTATTTCTTGATTATCAGCAAGCACTTAAAGACTAAAATATTGGAAGTACTATTCTTGTTTGAATTAGTCAGAAAAATTGAATAAAATGGAAAGATTGGATGAAAGGAAAGGACTGGAATAACCTTGAATTATGATTTGACCAAAATGCCCTTACACAGTAAAAAGACATAATTACCCCTAAGAGCGAAAAATAACGCTGAACATATATATATCTGACCAAATTACCAGAAAGGTACAAATGTTTGGATTGATCTAAATTATCAAAATGTCTTCGAGCTACGAAATAACTAAAATAATCTCCAATGTTCAAATAACCAAAATACCTGAGAACTAAAGGAACTAGAATACTTTGAAGTCTAATTTATCGGAAGTAATGCCACTGATAGAATTGAATAGAATAACGATAATACCCTGAAAGCGTAAAAGGAGTATGAATGGCTATGATAATGGAGACGACCTGAGAACTTATATTTTGATTCACTTGAACCTTGGAATCACCGATTAAATTCCTTATCTATTTGAAAAACCCCAAAAATAAACTCATACATTTGGAAATTCTTAATACATCGGCTCATTTTTTTGAATGATCATTTGAAGACTAGATTACTAGAAGTGCGACACGTCACTGAGTATTTAAATTATGGATTATCCTCAAGTTTTGAAATAACTAATGCGTATGGACCTTAAATGACTAAAATAACCTCAAATACCGAGATGATCTAAATACCTTTATGACTTGGATAAAGTGAATGTCTTTGGTTAGACTATAGGAACACCGATGAACCTAAATGATGTACTGCCTCTAAAGATTATGGAGCACGACCCAAGTTGTCAGACATTTTGGATACTATTACAACGTGAAAATGAAATAAATGCCTACGAAATACATATTCATCTCCTCAAGAACTGATCAAGAATGATTATGATATTATCAGATCAACTAATGTAGTCAGTAATAAGAAGTGAATAATAGTGAAGTGTCACAGTCTGAATGGTTGACAAGTATCAAGTATTGGGATTGTAGTTCGGTCGGACTCGAAATCCTGATAATTCAATATATAATCTTGAATACCAGAAATCATTGCTTTATCCTTATTGAGTTAAATTATGAACAATTCTCCAAGAACCAAAATGTATGAAATACTACTGTTTACTTTATCCTATCATACTTGAAATCTTAAGTAACTCTGATGCATAAGATTATGAATACCTTCCTAATTACCAAGTAGCTCTGAATAATATCTGGATCATCTAGTGTGTTCTTTATGTGACATGTAAAATGTTTTACCTGTTTTAAATGTGATTTTCTGAAATCACTGATTTACTGGCTTATGAACTATGGCTACATGGTATATGTTCTCTGGTTACATGTTTTCATTGGAAGATATAATAGTTCCTGAATTATGGATGATGGAATCTACTGGTTTATGAACTATGGTTACCTGAAATGTGTTATCTGGTTTCTTGTTTTCATTGGAAAATATGATTGTTCCTAATTTATGGATCATGGAATCTACTGATTCACTGGAAAATAAAGCTAGATGGAGTAGAAAAAAGTACGAGAAGAAGCCAGGAAGAAAAGAAGCGATCTATGCAATATGCCCAGAGATTAAGGGAACAAAGGGATGAGGCCAATCAAGAGTTAGAATAGAGGCGAGAACAAATTGAACAACTTGAATCATAACTAATTAGGTTGGATGTGGCTTTTCAGAATCCCTACAACAACAATGTCATTTTTCATAAGTTGAAAGTAGATGAGTTGATTTACTCATCAGCCCGAGAAATGGCTAGGCAAGAAAATGAAGCTTTGAAGAATAATATTACTGAGTTGGAGGCTACAATGTAAATATGCCATGAACGAATCCAACAACTCAAAGGAAGTCAACCCTTAACTAATCAAGAGCTGAGAATTACACTGCATCAAACTAATGATACCATTCATGTAGCATGAAGTGATGGAGAAGGCACTAGATCAGGCTAATAGGGTTGCTCAACAAGTATTTGAGTTATCTGAAGAAGCTACTGCTCTGAGAGTCTTTGTGGTTCCAAATCTGAAAAAGAGCGATGCATTATTGAAATGATGATGAGCTCGAGAAGTAATGATACACTGTTGATGGATTAGGCATTGTGTGTTGTTGAGAACTTTTTGAATGAACTGGTTATTTTGGAATCAATATCCTTTGCACTAGCATTTTCATGTTTTTTTAATCTTTAAGTCTTAATACATGACATTCTAACATTCATTCATTTAATAAGACACAAAATAATAAAATACGATTTTCAATCATTTGTAGTAATTCTGGCCTTCACCTCACACCCATTTGGTACTCGTAAGTTGACCAGGAAAATGGTGGAGAAACTAGCCCAAATCAAGCAAAATCAACTAGACACACAAGAAAAAATGATAGAGAGGATGAATAAAATCGAAGTAGATATGGCAAGCTAACAACTCGACTTACCGAAGAAGATTAAGGACATATTTAAAAAGCATTCGAATGCTGGAAAGACCACTGCTGACCATCAAGCATTGTCTGATCAGGAACCCTTACATCCACTAAGTTTTGGACCTAAACCATCTCACCCAGTTGGCTACACCTCTGACCCTCAACACCCATCGAGTTTTATACTAGATCCCCCCATCCTAAAGGTTTTACACCTGTGCATATTTTTGTTTGATCTCTAGCTCCACATGAGACTCAACCTAGAGTCTATGTGGCCAACCAACAATACCACCCAGAGCCTTCATTCCTAGTAAATTATTCGTCTGTGGCAAGAGGAAGACCTATAGAATTGGGTATAGAAGAGTTACCATCCGACTTTAATGAATTGGTATAAAAAGATAAAGTTAATAGTGAGCTCACTCAGTATCTTAAGAATCTAGAGGAAAGGGTAAGGTCGGTAGAAGTAATTAAGTCGTTTTATGGAATGGACGTCAGAGAGCTAAGCCTAGTCTCTGACCTTATCCTCCCCTCGAAGTTCAAGATAGTGGACTTTAAAAAGGATGATGGGACCACATGTCCATCGACCCACATCACTATTATTGTAGGAGAATGGCTGGCTATACCGAAAACAAAAAGCTATTGATACACTATTTTCAGGATAGCTTGTTTAGGTCTATTGTGAAATGGTACAACCAGCTAACCAAATCCCACATCAAAACATGGAGGGATTTGGCTAAGGCATTTTTGGAACAGTACTGCCATGTCACTGATTTGGTCCCCGACCAATGGACTCTGCAAAATATAGAAAAATGACACAACTAAAACTTTCAAGAAGTATGCATAAAGGTGGCGTGATGTAGCCGCTCAGGAGCAGCCCCCACTACTTGAGAATGAAGCCATTGTTATTTTTGTGAACACCTTAAAGGCTCTGTATCTCAGACATCTATTGGGGGATGCCACTAAGAATTTTGCTGATCTGGCAATTTCATGAGACTTGATTGAAAATGCCATCAAGATTCGAAAGATAGAGTAGAAAAGGGTCAAAGAAGCCCTATTACAAGAAGAAAGAGAATGATCTGAATCATATGAGCACTTACCACAAAAACGCCATTGCTAGTGTTACGATCACCCAACCTAGGGTAGAGAAAATGAATACCCATAAGAATATATGGCCAAGGAAAGAGACTAAGAGGATGACCTTCTCACCTGTGTCAGTACCGTATTCTGAAATATATGCCTCGCTGTTAAAAGCATACATGGTATGCCCCTATAAGTTAACTCAACTCTAACCGTCTTACCCTTAGGGTACGTTTGGTTCACGGAATGTAAGATTATCAGTGGGAATAAAAGTTTACCAGGGAATAGGATTACTAGGAATGTTGTATTTTGTGTTTGGTTGGTTTAGCAGGAATCTAAGATTACCGTGTTTGGTTAAAGGAATAAAAGATTATTGGAATGCATATTTGACCAAATTGTCCTTATTATATATTTGTATAATATTACAAATTGTAAAATATTTATATATTTTCTTTAAAAAATTAAATTCATAATATTTATATAATTTTTTTACAAAATTAAAAATATAAAAAAGGTTTAATGAAAGGGTAATTTTTTTAACCCCTGAACTTCATATAAAATTTTAATTATATACCTTTTTTTTGCAAATCTAAAATAATTTAAGGATAAATTTATAATTTAACATTCGTAGAATTTTTATTATTCAATGAAGAAGAAGGATATTTTTGAAAAAAAAAATTAAGGGCATTTTAGTCCAAAACGCCTGTAATGTTACAATACCTAAGGGAAGGGAGGTAATGACATTCCCTGTAATATATCCCAAAAAATCTATTATTGGTAATAAAACATTACCGGGAATGAGATTCCCGGCCAACCAAACATGGGGATGTGGGATTCCCATCCCATAGGAATCCCACAATCCTTGAACCAAACACCCCCTTATTGACATAATGCCAATGCCCATGCAAGTATCATGCAGGGATTGCCAGCCATTACATCGTGAACTGCCTGACGTTTAAAAATATTGTCCAAAATTTTATCAACATAGGAGGCATAAAGTTCAAAGCGTCATCTGCAAACACTCATCCCCTGCCCAATCTTGAGGGACAAGGAGTAAATATGATCGGCGAAGAAGAAAATGGGAGGTTAAAGAAGGATGTTCTAGAAATCAATTCTCCTCTTAGTTAGGTGTTCAAATAAATGTGTAAAGTAGGGATAATCAAGGCTAATCCTGAGTCAAAAATTATTGGGTGTAGAGTGTATTGTGTTTATCACCAAGAAGAGGGTTGTTGTATATTATGAGTACTATAAAATTATACACAATTAATGTACAAGTATACACAATCGGACAAGTAATATAATGATGAGTGAGTATCGTCTCCATAGGGATTGGAAAGATATTGAGTAAAGTTTATGTACTACTCTAAAGCAATTAAATATAGCTAATGGTATTCACAAATGATTATGACGAGGCAAATGAAATGTGTATATATGGTGGAAGGATATTAATTCGAATGAGTAACAAAAGGAAATGTCATGGCAAAGGAAAATGGTAAAGATAGCAAACAAATGAAATAACTTGATAATCCTCATACGAGAAACTATTTGGGAATGAGTGATGAGGAATGATTTAAGGATGTTAAAACTTATCTCTCTAGCAGATTTAATCTACCTAAGCTTCACTTTCTCGACGGAGTTTGGTGAAATTGCTTCGCTATCTCTAGTAAAAGGAACCTAATAGAATAGAATAGAATGCCACAACATCTCCTCTCAGTCTCAACTATGGCAGCCTATACTATTGATAAAAACTATCCCTCTTAGTCGTTGAAATACTATCTTAGTCTCTCTCAAGTACTAAAGGATTATGATATAGTATTATTATGTTGATTCTAAGTTTAAGAAAATACTACACCCCATTGCTTATGTGGATCTTACTTGTGTTTCTCTCAAATACTACAAGAATTACTAGCTAAGTTTCTCTCGAACACCTATCCTTCATTAAAGTAATGGACACTCTCATGCCTCCTACAAACTTAGACGATGAAGTATTCATAAGCAAAACAAGTAAATGCAAAAGATAAATGTAAATCTACCATTAAAATAATATTAAACATCTATAAAATCAAACCCACCAAATAAGGTTAGTTCACAGTGGGGCTCGAATATTCCATGAAATAAAACATGAAAATCATTCGCGCCAAACAACCCATCTAAAATAAATGAAAGAAAACATCAAAGGAATGGAGGAAAAATCCTTCGATGCGTGCTTCCAGAGCTCCCCTCAACCACCGCGAACCTCCTTAGCTCACTAGCTCCTCTCGGATGCCTAGCTCACCACTCCCTCGAGCTTCACCAATAGAGGAACACTAAGAAAAATAGAAGAAGAAAAATGGTGGAGAATATGGTGATTTTTCTAGCTTAGTAACCTCATTTCTTTCACACTCTCTCTCTATTATGAGGTGTCCTTTAATAATAAAAATATCTAAGGGTATTCTTGAGATTTTTGCACTCAAAATACCCATCATAACCCTAAATTCATTCCTTAGGCATGAAGTTTATCTCCACAGGTGGTAGTAGACCCCTTCAGTTGGTTACAAGCAGCAGACACGTGCTTTGATAGCTTTCATTTTTTAAAAATATCTTTTTTTTCTGCGCTAGAAATGCCAAGGCATTTTAATCTGCTTCAGCAATGTGTGATGTTACGACATTCCTTCTCAGCTCACCCTTTTTTCTTGTTATTTCATGTACATCACTAAAAACCTCTACTTTCTCCTCATACATCACCTTAATAAAATAACATAACCACAAAAATACAATTATATGCAACTATATACATCTAAAATGACCTATATGTACCGTAAACAAATAATAACTTAAGTGAAAAATGCCTTAAAAGTAGTCTTTTTACGGAGTTATCACACCCCCAAACTTAAGCTATTGCTTGTCCACAAGCAAATGGATAACAATTAACACAATCAAAATGTCATGAAAATTTTCAATAATAGGACAACAAGTCAAAAATTAAATTTCAACCCTCAGAAAAATTGGCTTCAACATGCTAGACATATTAAGAATTCTAGTACTTTTCCCTAGGTCAAGATTCTTTATGGTTTTGTGTGTGCGTGATTGTATCTAATCTATACTTAACTAATTTAGGCAATTTCTAATTGAGTTCCCTAGTTTTCCCATGTCATTTACTCATTCATTAAGCTCATTTATACTTCGTTTTCACTTAATAAACATTTTATTTTCTTTATTTTCTTTTTTTTTACGTTGCTACGAAGGGAGTCAGCTTATCATACCTACCATCTCATACTCTAGGTGAAAGGAAGCGTACCTTCCACCCCCAAGCTAGTCAGGTAGAGTCATCCCGTGACTACTTTCATTCACTCGTATGCGCGTGGCTGCCACTTATTAAAGAGAGCTCCAAGAAATGCCATGACAAAGAGAAGTGTCCCTCTACAACTATGCCAAAGCATTTATTCATGATTAAACAAAATTCAGACATAAGAGAGTTCTTAAACAGTGATTTATCATTTAAGCATAATACCATATTTTAACGCCAAGGCTAACCAGAGTTCTTTCATAAAAACTTCCTAAGTTCCTTAAGTATAGAGAACATATAAATCATGTAAGAATAATTCACAAAGCATCAAGACTTAGAGTCAGTTCTATCATTCTCAACAGTCATTTACATTCAATTTCTAGCCTAACAAGTTCATTATTATCAGGTATCATCAAAACATTTCTTCTTACTGTCCTACCATGTTCTGATGCCATAACATAACGTTATGCTAATACTATCATGCATATGCTCTACAAAGAACACTACCTCCCCAAAACTTGAGAGAAGCATTGTCCTCAATGCTGAATAAAAACTAAGTTAAAACTAGACTACATGCTATGCGATGCAAGCAAGGTACCTTGTCTTCCTAAGATGGTTGTGGAGTCGCACTGGAAGTGATAGTAGTACACGTATGATGCACTTCTTTAGTGGGGTGGGGCTTGTTTCAGGGTCAGAATTGGGTTCAGCAGGTGGTGTGCTAAGGACTTTAGTGTTCTTGGATGCTGGGTCTCCACACACCCAATATATGACTTTAGACGTCTTCTAGTCCTGTGTGACAAATGTTGCAAAGACATTTCTATCTGGCTAAGTATCTCACTTGAGGGCTTATCAGCATTATGAGTCTCCTTGACTTTTTGGGCTCATTTTGGGATTGGGGCTAAGACTTAGGTACTTGCTCGGGAACTATACTATGTTGATTGGATTAACATCTTATGGCTACGGTGTACTATCTTGCTGAGTGACATTTGGAAATGTTGTGGTATCCTTAAATGCTAGCAAGATCACGTCCAGGATGACTGGAAGATTATAAGCCAAATGTGGGAGCATCTCCTTATGAACAGGTTCCACGATTACGTATTGTTGCTTGACATAGGCAAAGAAAATCGTTCCATCGTTAGTTAGAGCCTCCATTTGTTCCCTCGTATGCTTTATTGATTCCTCGATTGCATCTAGCTTTGCCGTAGCATATTCGTTTGCAGCAGCCTATGAAGTTCCCTCGTCATTATCCTTGGCTTTGTCCTTGTTTAATCCTAATATCACGGGCATCTTTGCATTAGGATCGTCTTTCAACCCAGGTGAGATTTCATCATATTCATCCTCCAAAACACCCTTCGTCCTAATTAGTTGCATCATCCATGAGGGCTTTACCCGGCAAACATGTGCGTGACTTTGTTCTACTACAAAGAACTAATATTAAAAATAAAGAAATAAAAAAGAAAAATAAACAAACAAACACTCATGACAAAAAAAAAACTTCTATAACATAAATTAAAGAAGGTTGAAGGGATACAAACTCCAAAACATCATGAATTGTTATGGCACTTTTGTTGCGTTCGATTGGAGCACCAATATAGACCAAAATGCTCCACACATATAACAGTGCCACCTTCAGTGTAAGTTGATAGAACCCAATTTGTAGGACCTTTGCAGTAGTCCTCTTTCCTCTTGAGTGTTCTCTACGTAAAGCTAACTGGTGGTAGAATAAGATCTCTTTTTGTTCCTCTTTTCCGTGGCATCTTTTAATTACTTGGGCAGCAAAGTCTTTGAAGAAGTAGGGGTCATCCCATTGACAGTAGCAAACATCTTGCATCAACCTATTCTTGCCCTGGCTATTCAAGTACATAAGTAAAACATCACTAACGAGAAAATTGACAATATCATCATACCACGATAATACCGTGGCAAATAATAATTTCTCATCAGGGAATTTTTTCTTAATATCCATTTTATTCCTTAGATCTTTCACAATTTCTATCATAGAAAAATGGGCATCTACTTGGGGTTTAAGATAAGTAAATTCAATGAAATCTAAAGGTTTAAATTTCATATCTGGTCTAGCTATAAGTAAGCTAGACTGACTCATCTCCTTTGGAATATCCTTAAGCTCATATTCATCTTCTTCGTCGAGCTTCAAGTAATCACCAGTGCCTGAAAAATTGTCGTTGCATAATTCTGTAGCTTCCATTCTTTCATCAACTCCTGCTAGTGGGGGTTTTTCTTTTTCTTTTACCGTGGCATTATTTTGACTGTCATCATTGGGTTTACTCATTGAACCTTCAGTTTTTTTCTCTAGCGAATGTGAGTCCTCTTGTAATTGAGATTCTTCATGCACAATCTCATAGCTGGGTTCTTCGAGTGTTTCCCCCCTAAACTTAGCATCTTTGTAGATCTGGGTGCCACTCCCTAAGGTGAATGTACTAAATTGCTCATTGTCTTTAGCTTTAGTGACTTTAGTATCACTAGGCAATCTGTCTAGTTGGTATTCTTGTAATGTCGTGGCAATTTGGCCCACTTGCATTTCCAAATCTCTTAAGGACAAATTATGACTTTGCAACCATGCCCATTGACTTTGTAATAATTCTTTTTGACTCTTAATAAATGTGTCATGATCTTGTAATAGAGCCTTTGTAGTTACCATAAAGTCTTGCATAGTGGCCTCTAGAGAACTTGTATTAAGTGAAGATGTTGTCCCCTTATTAAAATTATGCCATGGCATATTCGTTTGAAAGGCTGGGGCCTCATCCATATGCTTCTGTTGAGCGAGATGAAAGACATTAAGAGATCCTTGATTTTCCCATGAATAATTGGGATGCTGAATATATTCTTGGTTGTAGGTGTTGGAGTAAGGGTTGCTATTGCCTCCATTAAAGCTTCTCACATAATTGATGGACTTTTGATTTTTCAGGCATTCACATTCATGGTGATTGCCACGACATAACAAACATGATGAGCTAGCAACCTTTACTTCTTTCACCTCATTAGAACGTTACAAATTCTTCAGTATATTGGTGATGGTAGAGAGTTGGGCTGACATTGAATCTTCAGCTTCTGACTTTAATGTCCTAGATGTATTTCTTCTAGTTTCAAACCTTGAAGAGAGAAATTGGTAATCATGGTTAGCAATTCGATCAAGAATGTCAAAAGTCTCTTCAGGTGATTTGTCAAACAAAGTGTCATTTTTGAGGCATCTAGCATCATTCTCGTGTGTGCATTGGCTCCATTGTAGAACATCACGACATGAGTCCAGTCGTGGAATCCATGGTTGGTACATTTACGAAGCAATTCTTTGTAGCGGTCATAACACTCATAAATTGACTCATCATCAGCTTGATGAAAAGATACTATGACATTCCTAAGATGGTAGTTCATATTGGGTGGATTATGCCGTAGCAAATTTTTTTGCACAAGTCAGCTCAAGACCTTATCGATCCAGAAGGTAATCCATTGAGACATGCCCTGACATGATCTTTCAAAGAATATGGAAATAACTTCAATTTCAACACATCTTCATGCACACCTTGTTATCAAAAGAAGTCACAGACCTCTAAAAATGATCGAACATGTTGTCTTGCATCCTCATGAGGAGCACCACCAAATTGTCCAATCAAGTCCAACATGTCAAACATAACCGGTTTGAGTTCCAATTAGGTTGCCTAAATCTTGGGAGCTACAATAGCAGGTTTTAGGTCATCCAAGGTGGGAGCTAAATGATCTCTAATAGTTTATGGTCGAGTAACATTCCCAACATTTGGAATTGTTGTGACATTTAGAACTGTAGGATCCTTCACCTAAATTTGAACAACATGAGCTTCAAGTTCAATATGAAATAATGGTTCTTTGGGTCTTTTATGGGTCATGAGACAACGTAACACCTAAAAATGTAAACATAAAAACAAGTAAATATGTACAAAGAAAAGAAATAAAGCGGCGCAACAACTAAACTCAACATCGTCAATTGCAATCCCCGACAACGATGCCAAAAACTTGTTGTGTGTTGTGAGTACTATAAAATTATACACAATTAATGTGCAAGTATACACAATCAAACAAGTAATATAGTGATGAGTGAGTATCGTCTCCACAGGGATTGAAAGGATCTTGAGTAAAGTTTATGCACTACTCTAAAGTAATTAAGTATAACTAATGGTATTCACAAATTATTATGCCGAGGCAAATGGAATATGTATATATAGTGGAAGGATAGTAATATGAATGAGTAACAAAAGAAAATGTCATAGCAAAGGAAACTGGTAAAGATAGAAAATAAATTAAATAACTTGATAATCCTCACACGGGAAACTAATTTGGGAATGAGTGATGGGGAATGATTTAAGAAAGCTAAAACTTATCTCTCTAGCAGATTTAATCTACCTAAGCTTCACTTTCTCGATGGAGTTTACTGAAAGTGCTCCCGCTATCTCTAGTCAAAAACCTAATAGAATAGAATACCATGATATCTCATCTCAGTCTCAACTATGAAAGCCTACACTATTGATAAAAACTATCCCTCTTAGTCATTGAAATTCTATCTTAGTCTCTCTGAAGTACTAAGGGATTAGGATATAGTATTACTATTCCGATTATAAGCTTAAGAAAATATTACACCCATTGCTTATGTGTATCTTACTTGTGTTTCTCTCGAATACTACAAGAATTAATAGCTAAGTTTCTCTCGAACACCTAGCCTTCATCTAAGTAATGGAAATTCTCATGCCTCCTACAAACTTAGACGATGAAGCATTCATAAGCAAAACAAGTAAATTCAAAAGATAAATGTAAATCTACCATTAAAATAATATAAAACATCCATAAAATCAACCCTACCAAATAAGGTTAGTTCATGGTGGGGCTTAAATATTCCATGAAATAAAACATGAAAATCATTCGTGCCAAACAACCCAACTAAAATAAATGAAAGAAAATAACAAAGGAAAATATGAAAAAGCCTTCGACACGTGTTGCCGCAGCTCCCCTTGGCCACCAGAATTGCCTTATCTCACTAGCCCCTCTCAGATACCTAGCTCGCCACTCCCTCGAGCTTCACCAATGGAGGAACACCAAGAAAAATGGAAGAAAAATAGTGGAGAAGATGGTGATTTTTCTAGCTTGGTAACCTCCTTTCTTTCACACACTCTCTCTTTTGTGAGGTGTCCTTTAATAATAAAAATATTGAAGGGTATTCTTGATTTTTAAACTCAAAATACCCATCATAACCCCAAATTCATTCCTTAGGCATGACATTTATCTCCATAGGTGGCAGTAGACCCCTTCATGTGGTTACAAACATCAAACACGTGCTTTGACAACTGTCCTTTTGTGAAAATATCTTTTTGTCCTTTTCTGTGCCAAAATGCCAAGACATTTCAATATGCTTCAACAATGTGTGATGTCACGACATTCCTTCTTAGGTCGCCTTTTTTGCTTGTTATTTCCTACACATCACTAAAAACCACACCTTCCTCCTCATACAACACCTTAATAAAATAAAATAACACAACCATAAAAAATGCAATTATATGCAGCTACATACATCTAAAATGACCTATATGTACCCTTAAACAAACAATAACTTAAGTGAAAAAGGCCTTTAAAGTATTCTTTTTACGGAGTTATAAAGGGTCATGACATTCAATATTGCCACAAATTTTGAGAGGTACTTCAGGAAATGATGAATAATGGTAAAGTTGAAATATTTAATCAAGAGAAGAGCAAAATAAAGATGGATGTTTATATGACGGAAAGCTCTAACATGATGCAAGGAACGAGAAAACCTGTGATCATCACAGTCAAGCTAGGAACAAAAGCTCATCGTCGATGATTCCTAAAGTCGTGATTACAACTTTGTCTCTTTTCCTATTTAAAGACACACGAAGGGTTCCTTGTATTTATGCTACAAGTGTGTCTATACTAGAAGGGTCGAGATCCTCAGAGAGAATAGAGGAGGAAAAGAAATCAATCAATCACAGATGAAGTGACCGAGGTTGGCCACTTCACAAGGAGTGGGAGATGTTACTCACCCGAAATGTCCACAGAGGAAGACAAGGCGAAAGCCAAAGCCAAGGCAGTAGAAATGCCAAAAATATTTAATGTAGAACCTCCACCAGTAATTAATGAGCCAGTGACTAAAGCTCAGGTTCATGAATTCTTGAGGTTTCTAAAGTACAATGAATACATCGTAGTAGAACAGCTTCACAAATAGCATACCAAAATTTCAATATTATATATGTTAATGAATTCAGAGATACATCGAAATGGCTTGCTTAAAGTGCTAAACCAGACATTTTTCCATGAGGATATATCGACATATAAACTAGACCGAATCGTGGGATATATAACTGCAGACAATTATATCACATTCACTGATGATAAGGTCCCGAAAGGTGGAATGGGATCCAACAAAGCTTTAAATATCATTACTCATTGCCACAACCATGTCCTGCCAGGGTTCTAATAGATAATGGGTCTACACTAAATGTAAAGACGTTGGCTACATTATAGATGATGCCCGTAGACAGCTCACACATGAGAGCTTACCATAATGTTATCAGGGCATTCGGTGGAACCTTAAAACACATGATGAGCAAAATTGAGATACTCTTGTTGATTGGACCTACCATCTGCAACATTGAATTTGTTGTGATGGACATACACCTAACCTACAACTGCTTATTGGGAGGACCCTGGAATGCTCCATACATCGACGTTAATGAGGATGCCTTGGAATGATTCTTCAGGGCCTTAGAGTTCATCAATGCAACATATATTACTGAAAGAAGCAAAATTCAATGCCCCATACTATTTGATTGTACCAAGATGGCAGTAAGACAAACTCTGGGAAGAGGGGCAAAGACTGTCAAATGATTGGGTAGGAACCTACAAGGAATGGTACGACCAATAGCCATCGAATGGAAGTGAGACCATTTTGGGCTTAAATTCAAGCCCACATTCTAATAATGTGTCTAGGAGTTGAGAAAGAGGGTTGAAGTAAGAAAATCCAAAATAATAGGTGAGGATATCCTTAGGGATCATATGTTCTTCCCTCATATAGAGAGTTCTTTAAAATTTGGAGGAGTATACAATATGGAGCAACCTTTGTGTTTGGAAGAAGTCAATGAGTGTGAAGATGAGGAAGATTGTGAGGTTCCTAATGAGTTATTAAGATTGGTAGAAAAGGAAAAGAAACATATTCTACCTCACAAGGAAAAAACATAGCTTGTGAATTTGGGAACATCATAAATAAAGAGAGAGATAAAAATTGGCACTACTCTGTCCGCGGGAATAAGACTAGAATTGATATGTTTGCTCCAAGAGTTCAGAGACATCTTTGCATGGTCATACCAAAATATGTCTGGGTTAAACACTGATATAGAAGTCCATAAGTTGCCAATTAGACAAAGAATGCAAGCCAGATCAGAAGAAACTTAGGAGAATGAGGCTGGAGATGCTATTAAAGATAAAAGAGGAAGTGACGAAACATATTGATGTAGGTTTCCTTCAAGAGGCAAAGTATCCTGAATGGGTAGCCAATATAGTCCCGGTACTTAAGAAAGATGGGAAGGTTCGCATGTACGTGGATTATCGGGGACCTTAATAGGGCTAACCCAAAAGATAATTTTCCCCTGTCTTATATAGATTCTTTGGTGGATAACACTGTGGGGAATTCATGGTTTTCCTTTATGGATGGCTTCTCGATATATAATCAGATCAAAATGAATCCTGAAGACATGGATAAAACAACATTTAAAACTATGTGTGGCACTTTCTACTACAAAGTGATGCCATTTGGATTGAAAAATGATAGGGTAACTATCAAAGAACCATGGTAACTCTCTTCTATGATATGATACATAAAGAAATTGAAGTATATTTGAATGACATGATTTCCAAATCCTGAACTGAAAAAAAAATATACAAAACCTAAAAAAACTCTTCCAAAGGATGAGAAAGTTCCAATTAAAGCTCAATCTAGCCAAGTGCACATTCAGAGTAAAATCAAGGAAATTACTTGGCTTCGTGGTGAGTTAGAAAGGAATTAAGATTGACCAGAAAAAGTCAAGGTAATTCAAGATCTTCCAACACTTTGCACACAGAAAGAAGTTCGAGGGTTCCTCGAGAGACTGAACTATATATCTCAGTTCATTTCTCAGCCGACCGATAAGTGTGACCCAATGTTCAGATTGCTCAGAAAGAATAACCCCAAAGTATGGAACGATGAATACCAAAGACTTTGGAGATTATCAAGAAATACTTTTCTAATGCTCCAATCCTAGTAGCATTAGTGCTTGGAAGGCCGTTAATTCTCTACTTAATTTTTTTTGAGAATTCAATAGGGTGCATGTTAGGGCAACATGATGAATCAGGGAAAAATGAGAGATCAATTTATTACTTGAGAAAAATATTCACCGATTGCGAGACTTGATACCCACCAATTCAAAAGTTATGTTGTGCTTTAGTTTGGGCAACCCGAAGGCTCAGGAAGTACATGTTATACCACACCACGTGGTTAATATCAAGGATGGATCCATTAAAATTCCTGATGGAATATCCTACATTGACTGAAAGACTAGCCAGGTGTCAGATGTTGTTATATGAATTTAATATTGTCTATGTGAGCCAAAATGCAATAAAAGAGAGTGATATAACCGACTTTCTTGTGAGTCATGCCTCGGAAGATTACGAGCCTCTAAACTTTAATTTTCCATATGAGGATTTGATGTACATCTCCACTGAAGAAGAAAGTTCCATGGATGATAATTCTTGGAAATTATACTTTGATAGAGCCTCTAACACTTTGGGGAAAGGAATTGGGGTAGTGTTGATTTCCCTAGAAGAAATTTATTATCCATTCACTAGTAGATTGGAATTATTAAAAGTAACCATTGAAAGAAAAGTCAAAACACTTAGGCTATATAGAGATTCCTCCTTAGTAGTGTATCAACTAAGGGGAGAATGAGAGACAAAGAACCAAAAATTAATTGAATATCAAAATTTGGTCCTCAAACTATTAAAAGAATTTGAGGATGTTACATTAAGATATCTTCCCCAAGAGGATAATCAAATGGCTGATGCTCTGGCTACGTTGGCTGCGATGTTTAAGGCTAATAGGAAAATATACATTATGCCAATAAATATGTAAGTGTATGAAACCCCAACACCTTGCTATCTCCTAGAAGAAGTGGATGGTTATCTATGGTACCATGATCTCTTACAACATATGAGATACCAAACATATCCTCTAGGTGCATATGAAATTGATAAGAAAACAATAAGAAGAATGGCAGCTGGATATTTCCTTGATAGAGAAATCTTATATAGAAGGGGTAGTGATCAAGTCTTGTTAAGGTGTGTGACCGCCAAAAAAGCAAAGAGCGTTATGGAAGAGGTGCATGGTGGAACACATGCAAATGATTTATCTATGGACAGAAAAATCATGAGATATGGGTATCATTGGGCCACGATGTATATAGATTGTGTCGACTATGTAAGAAGATGCCACAAATGGTAGATATATGCGGATAAAATTCAGGCACCACATTTATCTCTACATGTTAGAATCTAACCTTGGTCGTTCTCTATATGGAGTACAGACATCATTGGGGCAATCACACCAAAGATTTAAATGGGCATCGCTTTATCTTAGTGGTGATTGATTATTTAATTAAATGGGTAGAGGCTGCTTCATATTCCAATATCACGAGATCAACCCTTTGCAAATTCATAAAGAGAAAGATAATATGTCGATATGGATTGGAAGAAAGGATCATCATAGATAAAGCTACTAATCTGAATAACAATATGATGGATGAACTCTATGAGCAGCTTAATATAAAACATACCAACTTTGTAACCTACCGCCCAAAAATAAATGGGGCTGTGGAAGCATCAAACAAAAACATCAAAAGGATTATTATGAAGACTACTGAAACTTACAAAGATTGGCATGAGAAATTACACTTTGCCCTATATGGATATAGAACCACTGTGCGAACATCGACAGGGGCAACCCTTTTCTCCTTGGTCTATGGAACAGAGGCAGTCGTACCCATTTAGGTTCAAAATTTCATCATTTCGAATCTTAAAAGAAGTAAAGTTAGATGAAGCAAAATGGGTTCAATCTTAGGTTGATCAACTGAATCTTATTGAAAAAAAGAGACTGAAAGCCATATGTCATGGACATATGTACCAAAAAAGGATGATACGAGCCCATGATAAGAAAGTTCGCCAAAGAGAATTTTGAGAGGGTGATTTAGTGCTTAAAAATATCTTGCATATTCATAAAGATTTTCGTGGGAAATGGATGCCTAATTGGGAAGAAACATACGTTGTCGAAAAGGCCTTTTCCGGAGGAGCATTGATTTTGGAAGAGATGGACATAAAAGTGCTGAGAAACCCAATAAATTCAGACTCTATCAATAAATATTACGCCTGAGAAAATGAAAAAAGAAGAGAGAAAAAAAGAAAATGAGAAGAATAGGAAAATGAAAATAAAAAACAAGGTTCAAAATGAAAATCCGTAAAGAACGTCTTGAAACCAAATAAAGGATTTGAGTTGAAAACCTAAAAAGGCAACACAAATACATTTTGATAGTGGGTCATCTGGCAAGTAAACCCTCTTGAAAGTCTGGTAGTTCATGGGAGACTTCACATCTGCAGACAACTTTGCGACATTGAGATCTCACATACAGAGGATCACCTTGAGGTGTCAAATTAACTGATTCAGGAACACTTGTGCTAGAATTCATTAGGACATATGCCTTTTGTTTCCAGAGCCCCTACTCAATTCTTTTGATTGCCATGACTTTATAGAAAAAACCTTTATTTTATCAATAAATTTCATGATTATCACTTCAAGTTTCATATCATTCATTTCTTCATGTCACAAACAGATTAACATAATCCGACTTCAAACGAGTAATTTCTTGGTATTACTTTGAATAAACCTATAAAATGCAGGGAATCCAAAGCAAGTCACCATGACATTTTCACACTTATTGAAGAAAGTGGTTGACGGAAGTCAACACGAGAGATGTCAATAACCTGAATGACAAAATAATGAATTGACAATAACATAATTTGTTCCAAGGCATATCTTTGGTCGCTTCCTGGCAGAAGCATGCATAGAATATCAATCTTGATTTTAGAAATAAAGAAAGCCAAGATCACAGACTAGGCAGGGACCCAGCAAAGATGATGACTCAACAGAGATAGAAAAATAAAGATCTACAAGACCTTAGAACTCGAAACACGAAAATCAAATCATGCATATTTAGGTATTTGAAAAAAAATAGGAGCATACAAATTCATTTTTCATCAAGTTTTGAACATATGACATGAATTCAAAGAGTAAACAAAGATTTCATCTCACGATTTCATGAGGAAGAAGATGATTTCAACAAAAAATCAGTCTATATTTTTACCATTGAAAAAAATGGATCTCAGCAAAAATTGATGACCATCGGGTCATTACCTTTGGGTACTTTAAATACAAATCGATAACATATGATAATATTTTATAGGTTTAAAACTTTTCAAAGAGAGGATAAACCAATCAACATTTCCAATGGATGGGTTCTTAATGAGAAGAACTCGTTCGACGAGGGAGAATAAGTTCATAATTAGAAGAACTTGTTCAACCTTTGTTCGATTCCATCACAGAAAGAGGTGTATCAACATTTCCAATGGAGAGTTCATAATGAGAAGAACTCATCCGATGAGGGACAAGAAGTTTATAATGAGAACTTGTTCAACCTTGGTTTGATTTCAACACAGAAGGAGGTGGATTAATATTTCCAGTGGAGAGTTTATAATGAGAAAAACTCATCCGACGAGGTAGAAGAAGTTCATAATGAGAATAACTTGTTCAAACTTAGTTCGATTCCATCATATAAGGAGTTGGAACAACACCGACTTTGGCTCATCCATCAAATAAGGATTTGGATCAGCATCAGCACTACGATTGATTCCATCACATAAGGAGTTGGATCAACGTTTCCAAGAGAATAAATTCATAATAAGAAGAACTTGTTCGATCACGTCTTATCCATCACAGAAGGAGGTGGATTGACATCCCCAGCGAAGAGTTCGCAACTCGACAAACAGTGATCGCGTTGAAAAACGGTGTTTTATGTCTTTGCTTCATTCCGTTCCACTGTAATGAGCAAAGAGAGACAACTATAATAACCATTTTTCAACTCTTATATTATTATTATTATTATTATAAAATATTATTATTTATTTATTATTACAAAATACCCAAACTCGGGCACAAACCAAAGTCCTAACCTAAATATCTAACCTAATCCTAACCCTAACCCCTCTTATCAGCTACCACCGCTTCAGCCAAAGATGAGTTCCAGCTGTTGACCGAGCTTGTCCTATGTCCAGCCGCGTCGATCGTCACTGTCGTCAAGCCTAGCGGAACTAGATCCTCAGAAATCTCAAGCATGTAAAAATCAAATCATCACACACAATAAATGTCAAGAGCAAGTAGGGATTAGATTTTGTTTCTTTATTTTATTTATCTCTGTACTATTGTGTACAAAACCTAAAAACCAGTATGTAAAGGGATTTTCTCCCTTCATTTTTTTGAGGCAATAGAAAAGCAAAAAAAATTTAAGGTAAAAACTTTTTTTTTCAATTTCAAAATAAAAAAATATATAGTATATTTAAAAAAACAAACACAAAAAATGAAGAAATCAAATAGTTACCTGAGAGGGGTAGTCAAATCGAGGGGTTGTTCATCATCGTGGTGGTATGAGATAGGGAAGTCGAAACATCGAGGAGGTTTTTGGGGTATTTAGGAGCCTTGTTAGGGGATTTAGACCATAGATCCGAGCTTAGGAGAATGAAATAAGGGTTGCGGGGCTATTTTGGGTTTTTCCTTATGAAAATCAAGTAAAATGAAAAAAAAGAATAAGAAGTGTGTTTTATAGAGGAATTTAGGGGTTAATCGCGTTCAAATCCCTTATAGTTAGCCGTGTTTTTGCACTTTGGTCACCTTCGAAGACCAAATCTGATATTTACCTATTTTTATATTGCACTCGTTTTGTTATTTTCCCTTTTTTACTCATGCTATGTATTGATTGGTATAATTGCGTTCATGTCCCTTAGTTTTAGCGTGTTTTTGCATTCTGATCACCTGTAGTGATTATTTAATTTTATTTCAATTTTGTTAGATTGACTTCGTAATTTTTGTATTTTTATGTAATAGTGCATTTTAGGCTTGTAAAAAATAAATAATTATTATTTAGCCCCAACAATTTCAGCGTATTTTTAGATTTTGGTCACTAATTTGTTTTTCAATTTCTTTTAATTTAATTATGCAATTCTTATTTTATTTTAATTTGGTCCCTTGTAATTACATTTCCAATTTTTCATCCCTGTAGTTTAATGATAATGCAATTTAATCCTGGCATATTTATTTTCTTATTTTAATTTTTTTATTTCTTAATTTTAATTTAATTTGTTGTTATTTGAATTTGTATTTCTAGTGTTATTCAATTATTTTTTTAGAAATTGTCCTTATATTAAGATCTTCTAATACAATATTTGATTTAATAATTAAGATTTCACCGTAATTTTAATTAAGGAGCAATTCGATTCGAGTTTTCGCATCAAATGCTCGATTACTCAAGTCGATTTTTCGAATCCCCAAATTGTTAATTATTGACTAATTTTAAAACTTATTTAGTTCAACCCCTTTATTTTTAATAATTAATTAGAATAATTATAAGAACCTTGATTTATTGGCTAAAGTTAAACTTTAAATGTTATAATTTTGGCCTTAAACTTTAAAGTTTTACATTTCGGTCTCTGGATTTTAGTTTCCTTGTACATTAGTCCTTCAACTTTTAATTAGAAATTTTAAATTAACATAATTAAAGAAGTTAATATTAGAGCATCCACGCGTAACTGACTCCCGAACCTATTTTCTAGTTTTCGTAGACCCTAAACTTGGTATTTTGATAAAAGTAAAATATTTTATTAAAATCATCCGGTTTTTATGATATCCCGATCGCACCTTAAAATGATTGATGGCGATTCCTCACATTTTAAAATATTTTAAAAGAAAAATCCTTAAACCGTACTGGTATTTTTTCCGACCTGACGAAAAATGATGTCGACCCTTGAAACTTCTGCTATGGAAAAATTGTCATAATCAGCACATGTTGATGACTACAAATTATCACTTGTCACCTATTCACTCCGATAATTTGGCAAGCCTTATCCCACACACAAAGACAAGATAACAGCAAACAATTTTGACTTGTAAAACTTGTCTTTGTGCATGTATCTGTGACTGGAAATTATGTTCTTTTATATATATATATATATATATATATATATATATATATATATATATATATATATATATAGGGGGTATTAAAATCCTGTGTTTGACTGGTTCAGCGTTAATTTCTATATATATAGGGGTAAATAGAAATTAATTTTAGTTTTCTGTTGGATAATTTCCAATCTGATTCAGCATTCATTTGATGACTAGAATTTTTTCGAGCTCGTCTCCTTTTAGGATACTATACAATTGTAACGCACAAATAAATATAATAACACAAAATTAGGTTAAATTAGTGAATTTTTTTACAATAAATTACTGAAATGTTATAGTTGGATTTTTTTAAAATATTGTTTCAAAATATTGTTTCGATTTTTTTTAAGAAAGTAGGGTAAATGTTACCGGCAGGTACATGTGATATTAATTTAATTTAACTAAATTTTTGAATTCGAAATTTCCAAAATACGTAACGTTAAATACTTAATGAGAGAATTGTGATGTTCTTGTGATCCTATCTAACTTAATAAGAATAATTTTATTTAAATTGTTAAAGAAATAAAGAATTTTTAATTTTTAGAACTGAGAAGTAGAACAGCTAATTTCTTAAAATTAAAATAGTGGGAATAAATTTCATTAGTATAAAGAGTAAGGGTTAACGGCATGATTACACCTTAATAAAAAAATAGCACATGCATGACAAGTCAAATCTACTCTAGGATTTTTTATAAAGAAATCACTAATTTTATTTAAAAATAAGAAATATGTTAAATTACAATAATTGCTTACAATCATAATCATAAATTAAGCACATAATTAGGACAATTTTCTATAATCATTAAAACAAAACTAGCAACTTATGATCACATAAGGACCATACAAGAAAATATTAAAATCTAACAAAGAAAACTCGAACAAAGATAGTTACAAACAGATATGATCGCATCGGCTAATGAACCGCAAAAGGGGATAAAACTACTGAAAGATCACCGACAAACAGTAAATTAGACTCGAACGGCGTGTAAAGCTATCCACAAATGCATAACGAGTATCCATATCTAATCTGAAGCTCCAAAGTAGGGAAGATAAATAATTTAACATATAAGCTCCATCTTGATAAATCGTGACAATGTCTAATCAACACTTAAAAAGAGATAAGTGAAAACAACAATCAACAACCAAAATATGTGCCAAAAGGTAGAAGAAAATGTGTCATAAAGGCAGAGGAAAGCGTGCCATACAGGCAGAGGAAAGCGTGTCATGCATACTTATTTAAAATAATAAAAAATAGATAAACTTGTAATTTTTACTTGCAAAGACAATTAATTAATTGACTATCGGCTTGACTCTATAAAAAAAGACCCTAGCGGAATCGCCAAGCTGTCGAAACGATTTATTTTTATTTTTGAAAAACTACAAATTAATTACGTTTATAGGGTGTGCATGTTTTATCAATTATTAATAAAAATTCTTAACAAATATTAGTCTTGTAAACATCCTAGATTATTAAGGGAAAAAAGTAAAAACTTGACACCATTTAGTGATAAGTCAATTTGAACTATTTAATTCTTTGTCTCCGTTATACTTAAGTAGTAGAGGTGAATATATGGGCTAAGGCCCGCGGGCTACTCGTTTAACCAGCGACCGTGCGGGTTTTGAATATAAAAAATTGAAACTCGTTTAAATTGTGGATTTTTTAGCCCGGACATTTAAACCCGCGAGTTTAATGGGTATAACCGCGAGTAGCCCGCGAAGCCCTCAATAGCCCACTTAATTTAAAATTTATAAAATTTTAGATAAAATAAACATAAAAAAATTTTATAGAAAAAGAAAATAAATTATCTATAAATATGATGTTACTTATAACCATTGTAGTTCTTAAATTTATTAGGGCATTTGTCATAATTCTACCGCTGCTTGATATTTTTTTTTCATTTACAATGTATCAAAATATTCTTCATTTTAAAAAATAAAAATTAAAAGATTTATATAGTATTTTAGTCTTATAAAATTTACATCATTATCACTTTGGTATTTAAAGATTTTTTTATTTAATTTTGACTTTTATTTTTTTCATGAAGTATGTTATCCATTTCGTTCTTTAATTATAAAAAGTCACGTGATATTCTAATAATATATCACATGACACGTAATATTTGGATTAAAAATAACAAAGAAAAGTAAAAGAAAAAATTAAAAACATATTTTTCAACTTTTAAAGGCTTTTACAAAAGAAATTTTGTTAGATTTGTATTAATGTTTGACTTTGTTGAATTTTTCTGTTTTCCTGACACTTCTGTGTCTTCATATTATAACATTGAATAATCGTGTTTTATAACAGTATAATGTGGTTATTGTTTTATTTTTTTTTCAATTTGGTGATATAAGTGAATATTGTTTTTTTTAATTTGAGTTTAAGTAATTATATATTTATATATATATATATATTAATGATTAAAAAATATTATTTTATAACTATTTCTGGCTATTTAAAATAAAATTTAAATATTATTTATTTTTTTGACGGTGATACCTTCCTTTTCAAGTTACTAGATCATTTTTAAAGGTGTAACAAGTTAGAACATTATTTTTTATTGTATTTAAAACATTTAAAATTATTTTTATTTAACGGGTCGTGGGTAAGCCCGTTTAACCCACAAGTTAAATGGATAGGCCGCGGGCCTTAGAATTCAAAACCGTTTATAATTGCAGGCTTTTTAAACCGTTCCGTTTAAAATCGCACCGTTAAAACCCACGGACTAAACGGACCGATAGCCTGTATACCCACCTCTATTGAGTAGCCGCCACCAGCCCACATTAAGAAACTACCATGAACCACCTGGATGTTGCTGATATTTGCTATCATAATTGTTGAACTTAAGCATTTCTACTTGTGTTTTAATAAAATATTGAATTACAATCGAAAGATTAAAATCAACATTTTAAAAAATATTCAAATATTACTATAAGTTCGAGTATAATTATTCGCATACTATAAAATAGATGAAAATACTTACAATGTATAAAAAAAATTAAACTATAGACGTATGTTTATATACATATATTATGATATTGTACGGAGGGTGGGTGGGTGCACTAACACAAATTCGAGGAAAGTGCTTTCTTGGTGGGGGGAGTCCAACAATCATTGTATTCCCACTTAAATAAATATGTTGTATGATAGGTTATTTTGATTCCATTACTGACTTTTCAATGACTTTCCTTTTGATGAAATTCCAAGCAATTCTTCCAAATCTATCTCTACCCATGCAACTATATACTTTTAAGCTTTTTAGTATTTTTTTGAAGAAAAAAAAGATCCATGGGATATGATTGATAAGATAAAACATACGGTAAACTGTCGAGATAATTTTTTTTTTTAAATTAAAGAGAGTGATTAAAAAAATATCACTTTGAAAAATTTAGGGTTTTTTTTAAATAAAATAAAATATGGTTCGATGAGTCACCATCAATCTTTTATTAGGGTGTGATTAGGCATCCAAAAAATGTTTTGTTATTTTAATAAGATTTAATTGTTAAAAATTATTAAAACAACATTTTCAGGTCTGCGAACCAGAAAATTGAGTTCGGGAATCGATTACGCGTGGTGAATGATTAGCACACCCACAACGCCCTAAATCGGTACCTAATCGGTTAATTAAGTGTTTTTGAAATGAAATCTACAAGTTCGAATTCAATTTAATTTAAAAATCCCTTAAAACACTATTCTTTGAATTTTAAAACAAAACCTAATAATATTTAATTATTTCCTATCGAGACGAAACAACCTATCATACCTTGAGGCAGTCAATTCTTACAACAATCGAAATAAATAAATATTACGATTCCATTGTAACGTTCGAATGCATGAAATGAAGTAAAACAAATTAAATTAAAAATTACCAATTTTTGAAAAAGAAGAAGGATGTTCGATTATTTAATCGAGATCGGACCTTTTATAAGTTCTAACGATCTTTTCTCGATGAATTTAAATAGACGAACATTTTTTTCTTTTGTTCCCAAATTTTAGGCATGGTCAGTTTTTAGGGTTCTCACTTGGTATGATACAATTTCATTTTTAAAATTCTCGAAAGTGACTTTCTTATGCCTTAAGACAGTCACTTCACAACAATCGTAAAATAAAATGGCATAGCCTTTATTCCAATTAATCGATTGGGTGAGGTTATGCTCATGAGGATATCATACATATTATGCAAAAGCGACATCATGTGTTCCATAAATTGCCCACTTACATGCATATTAGAAAGTGATTAATAATATTATGATTTAGGTTAAGTAATATATATGCGTGCATGTCACAACAGTTCGGGTGCAAAAATGGCCGCAATAAATATTAAACAGTTTAATAAGCAGGTGACCAAATCAACACCAATTGAAATTAAACAACCACTTTAAGAAATAAAACATGGGATTAGTGACTAAACACTAAAACACACTACCCTAGTGAGGACCATAACATAATATTTCATTTTTTCAAAGTATACGAACACAAAAATGGTTATATTACTAAATCAGGTCATCAAACTTGAATAACAGTGCAAACAATCATTTATAGGTGACCAGAATGTAAACAATCGCTAAAAATGGAGGGACCAAATAATAGTTTTACCCTAAAGTTTTGGTGGATAAAATATAATTTTCCCAAACAAAGAGACCCTTCCCTAGAAAATAACCGCTCGCGAGTAAACACAGAACCCTAACCCGTTTACACCAAAATGACATCGTCTAGCGCCCCCATATAAAACCCTCGTTTAAGCTTTGCAAAACCCTAGCTCCCCAATTTTTTGAAATCCCCTTCTCACTCGCTTGCCTCTCTCAACTCTCCCTTTTTTTCTTCGAACCCATGTGAAAGAAAACCATGGATGGCACCTTCTCCACTATTTTTTAGCTCCGACGAGCCCTCGAATAACCCCTCTCACTCCTAAATCTCGATTTCAAACCTTAAAAACTCAAAACCCTTAAAATCAAAGTCCTTAACTCCCAAAAAAATTCTTTTCAAGCATAGATCTAAGCAAAGAAGGGTTACTTCCGAGGGTTAGAAGGACTACACGTTCCGATGAATAACACGATGACGTCTCTGATGCGAATGTTATATTTTTGGTTATGAGTTGTTCTCTATTTTTTTATTTTTAAAGCTCTATGGATTTTTTGGTTGCTGAGAGAGCCCTATTTCCTTTGAATAATTTTTTGAGTTCTTTTTCTCTCTTTTTTCCAGAACCTATTTTAAATTCCCTCTCTGGCTGGTCATTTTTTTCTAGTCAAAACCGAATGACTTTTTCTCTTCCATTTTATTTATTTCCCCTATTTTTATTGCCTCTTTACTTGTATTGGGAGGTTTTGTAGAGGCTATCATCACGGGTTCGGCTGATTCATGTGTAAGGGTTAACAAGTGAGGGAAATGATTTTGTTTTGTTTGTTTTATTTTCCCCTTGTTGCGTGTTTGGTGAAGCGTGGCAGAGAGATGATGATGTTGGTGGTTGAAACGACAGTTGTCGAGTGGCCGGAGCCACTACAGGAGTGAGTGACTGAGGTTTTCTCTTGCTGGCAACGACGGTTGGAAACCATAGGGTTTGAAACCCTAGGTGTTTAATCGGGCTTGGGTTTTGATTTTCTGTTGGGCTTTGGTACTAGGTCGGTTGGTTCTTCAGTTGTAATTCGGGCCCATTTAGGTTTTGTTGTAACCTGAAAACAAAATAATAATAATAAAATAAATAATAATAATAATAACCCCGACAAAACGGGTGTCTGCAGCTGCCCTCTTTGCCCATGCTTGTGTTAACAAGAATAGAGCAAAGATAAAAAGACAATGCGTTTTTGTGTGGTTCCATCTTGATGTTGTCTCAAGTGAGACTGGCAGATGACCTAAAGGGTTAATCATCATGCTCGAAAAACTTACTGTTTGCCCAAAGAACTTACTAAAAAGAAACTTTGGAAATCGCTTTCTTACTTTTCAAAATATCGTATGAACACATCTTACCTGAAGGTCTTATAGATGGCCTGAAGGACTTACTAACAGATGACCTTCCTTTTCTAAAATTTCAATTTTCATATTTAAATGAGAAACTTTGGAAATCATTCTCATTTTTTAAAAAACACGTGAAAACATCCTGGTCGAAGGTCTTACGGATAGCCCGAAGGACTTATCATCTTGATCGAAAGGCTTATAGATGATCCGAAGGATTTAATCATCATGCTCGAAAGACTTACTGATAGCCCGAATGACTTACCAATTTGGGAAATAGTTTACTAGGTAAGAAACTTTGGAAATAGTTTTATTACTTTTCAAAAATTTCAATTTTTAAATTTAAATGAGAAACTTTGGGAATCGTTTTATCATTTTTCGAAAAACATGTGAAAACATCCTGCCCGAAGGTCTTATGGATGACCTGAAGGACTTATCATCTTGCTCGAAAGGCTTGTAGATGACCCAAATGATTTAATCATAATGCTTGAAAGACTTACTGATGGCCCGAAGGACTTACCAATTTTGGAAATAGTTTACTAGGTAAGAAACTTTGGAAATCATTTTTTCATTTTTCAAAAAACATGTGAAAACATCATGTCCGAAATTCTTATGGATGGCCCGAAGGATTTATCATCTTGCTCGAAAGACTTATAGATGAACCGAAGAATTTAATCATCAAGCTCAAAAGACTTATTGATGGCACGAAGGACTTACCAATTTTGGAAATAGTTTACTAGGTAAGAAACTTTGGAAGTCATTTTCTTACTTTTCAAAATTTCAATTTTCAGATTTAAATGAGAAACTTTGGAAATTGTTTTCTTATTTTTTGAAAAACATGTGAAAACATCCTGCCCGAAGGTCTTATGGATGGCCCGAAGGACTTATCATCTTGCTCGAAAGGCTTATAGATGGCCTAAAGTATTTAATCATCATGCTCGAAAGACTTACTGATGGCCCAAAGGACTTACTAATGGCCCGAAGACTTACTAAGTAAGAAACTTAGGAAATAATTTTATTGCATTTTAACTTATAAAAATAACTTAATGGTTGGGTAACATGCCCCACATCAAAGTAATGCTTCCTCTGTTGATTGGGCCCTACTTATTCTTCAGGTTCTACCTCCTTAAACATGATTTCCTGTATTTGAGGTTTGAATTCTAGCTTCTACTTGTTGGGATTTTGATATCATGAATCTTCTCTTTTCATTGAAAGATCTGTAAAAACCATACGTTTATGTGTGAAATGTGAATGCAATGTAATGCATTTTCTTTTATACAAATTATGTTCTCATGCATGCATAAATGTTGATTCAATTTTCCTTTGACTCAAAAGTGGAGAATTATGTCTTCTTCCACTTGATCACTCTTCTCTATGGTTTACTCAGATATTAGTGTAGCAACTTATGATTTCAAGCTTGCATTTTAGGAAGAGCCATCTGATCATCTTATGTCTTCGCATCTTCGTTTCCTCTTATCTATAATAAAATCTCAGAAGAAATGTTTTATTTCTTTTACTCTTGTTGCGGTCAGTAATATGACCTTGATGCCCTTTTCTGTCATTTACTTAATTACACTATTAGAGTTATTTTTCAGGACTAAAAGTTAATTGATGCTCGTTTGGTTTTCTCTACAAATTAAGTTCTTCTCAAATTCATGGTCTGCACCTGAGACTCCGAGTTGTGAGGCTCATTCTCAATGCCTTTTCAGTCTGAACCTTATTATCTCAACATGATCTGGGTCTTTGGTCATACCCCAATGCGGGACCATTGAGAATAAATATTTGATTTTGAATGATTTGATCCTAGTATAATTTGTCAACGACCACAAGTTGTCATCTTGGGCAAATAGAAGAACTATCACATGTCTTCCTTGTTCTGGTCATAGTTTAAGGGGGCCCTTTCTATGAGATCTTAAAAATAGATGGACATTTAAGAATTGACCAATTTTTCGTTGATATGAATTGAGATACTAGGAAATCTCAAGGTGAGCCATGGCCCTTCTTGTTTAGTCTGTTGTCTCATTGCTTATTTTTTGGCTTTGGTGTCTATTTATGAGCGTTGTCAAGTTCAATGACATCTTTCTCAATAGATTGTCTTGTTTGAAGAAGTTTTTCTCCTTTATTTTATTTTAGAAATCAAAGAATGACAGAATTTTGTAAAGTATTTTGTAAAGTATTTCCCCTTTATTCAAGTTTATAACTGAAGCAAAACATAAACATGAGTTCACAGAATATCAAAAGAATTAACGACTCTTTTAATATTTTCAAAGTTATAGCTCTTTGACAAGTGTCAAAATTGATAGGTTGGTTTTAGGCTAGCTTCTTATTTCCTAAGGTTTCAGTCATCAAAGATGTCATTTCTTTCGTGGTCCTTGTGAACATTATAACATGCCCCTCTTTCTTGGCTTGGTATTTTAATTGGATGCGGACAAAATAATGCAACTAGCATAATCAATTATTATACTTTCTAGAACACTTATATTTTGGTTCTTTGAAATATTCCATTTGTTCAAGCTTCATAGACTCTCTGAGCAGATGTAGTGCAGAGACATCAGTCTAAATATAAAATTCATGAGTGTTTGTGTGAGGTCGACTATAACAGGTGTTCCTCAACTCCCTTAGTCCATTTTACTAAAACTTATTATTAGATAAATTTGATTTAATTTGCCATTGTTTGGCTAGCTAAATTCAGTTTTATTGTATATATATATATATATATATATATATATATATATATATATATATATACATATTCTACCGCCTTTATCGGGCTAGCTGAAGGGTTCATCTCATCACAAAGTCTTTGACTTGACTATCACAATGGAGCAAACACCGAACTGCTAAGTACCCGAGCAATGTCATGGTTTGAATGCAATTTATTCATAAATCCAGGGCTTTTGAGTTTCCTCTATAACCAATTGCTTCATTGGAATAACTCAGCTTTGTATAATCTATAATAATAATAATAATTTATTAACCTTTTGAGTATTTAGATTTAGAATTCCTTAAGCTCATTAAGAAGAACATGTTATAGTCTAGGTGTCATTGATGGTCAGTGAATGCTTACTTGGTCTTATAAAAGATCATCCAAGATTAAACTGTTTAATACAATACCAAATAGAATTAGAGTTTAGGAATAAAGGAAGAATGACTCCCAAAGCCGGGGCTCTGTCGCGACAATCCTGATCAGCACCACACCTGCCTTGGTGATCACCTTCTCGAGGCTGATCACCGCTCTGCTATCGTCTGGCTATGGAGGACACCAAGGATGACTGGGGTAGACGGAGGGAAAACTGCAGCTTCTTGCTCACGCCTAAGATAAAGCTCTTCTTTCTTCTTCCTTGCCTCCTTTCTTTTTATGGCTACGGCTGGTAATTATAAGGAGAATCTCCTAGGGCTTTGCATTCTTTTAGAGTTTTCTTAATTAGCTGTTATTAATTTCCCAAACTTAAAAAGGAAAGGCGGCTGTCAGAATAATCAAGGCTTACTTGCACGTGAAGTAGGTTATCCAGTTGGCATGTGACATAGGCGGTTTCATCACATGTGCTTCAGACTTCTTCAGATAAATCTTGCCTTGGTGAGATAAATCTGCTCCTCGCGTTCTCATCTGCTCCATTGGCCTTTGGAACTTTTCATTGTCACGACTGAAATGTTCTTCCTCTGTAGAGTTCATGCACAAACACAACTCAAACAACCCCTTCTCCTCAGCAGCATCAGTTAAGCCAAATAAATCTTTTCTAGGCAAAACTTATCCACCACAAGCAAATATAACCTATATGCAACTAAAAATGCAATGCATACTTTGTTTAGACGAGCAATAACTTAAGTGAAAAGACTATAAATTAAGTCTTTTTACGGAGTTATCATACCCCCAAACTTAAGTTATTGCTTGTCCTCAAGCAATGGATAATAGCTAGAAGAAAATTAAAATTGTCATGGCAAAGCAGTATCAAGAATATCATCAAGTTTGAGATTTCAGCCCTCGGCAAAAAATATGTGGCCTCAACATGTTCGACAGTCATATTAGTCAAGTCCCATCCCTATTTAGGATCCTTTGCTATTGTGTGTGCGTGATTGTAACCAGTCTATGCATAGAGGTAATTAGAAATATTAAAGTAAGCACTTCTAGGTTGTCAAGGTAACAAATTATTCATCAGGATTAGTTTATACTCCTAGTTATTTATCAACTTTTATTCTCTTTATTCACATTTTTTATAGGGGAGTCAGCTCATCACAACTACCATTCCACACTCTAGGTGAAAGGGAGCATACAATCCACCCTCAAGCTAGTCGGGCAGAGTTATCATGTGACTACTTTTATTCACTCATATTCCTTGGCTACTCTTGATTTCTTTTGAAGTTTTTATTATTCATATCTTTGCACAGAGGAGTGTCCCTTTGTATTTTTCAAGTTTTTAAGTTTTTAAACACTAGAGAGATTTTACCTTACCCTTAGAATATTTTTGAAGTCTCGGCAATTAGAAAGTTCTTTCCCTAAAATTTTACAGATTACCTAGAGCAAAGACAACCTACAATCGTGTTTATAATTTTCAAATGATCAACCCTAGGGTTGGTTCTCTTCTTCAGACAGTCTTTACAATAATTCTGGCCTAGGTAATAGAATTTTGCATTAATCATTGGGCATCCCTAATTCATTTCTAACAATAATCTTAACCTGCTTATGTCATGACAACCAAAAGTTTCAACCAATTAACATCAATTACTATTTAACAAATATGGCAGAATGGACAACACCTCCCCTAAACTTGCGGGATGTATTATCCTCAATGCGTGAAAACTACACTAAATGTTGTTATATGTAAACGAGAAAATAAAAATAAAAATGAAGACTAAAAAAAACTTATTGTGGTGGTGTGGCTTCACTTGACGCCCTCGTACGACGTCGTTTGGGAGGGGAAGGGCTCTCGGATCCCAAGTCTACTACTTCTGGCTGAGAAGAAGATGGCTGAAGTATACGACCCGCCGTTCTCTTGTATCGCTTTTTACTGGTCGAAGCACGGGATGGAGTGGACTGCTCAGTCACGGGAGTCGGTTATGCTGGAATTGGTGGTGGACTAGGAGCTGCTGCTGGGGTTGGTGGGTCGATTGAACTGTGGATGGAATGGGATCTTGCTCAGGCTACTTCAGTACCGGCGTGAAATCTTCATCAGTGAAGAAGTGGGGTGGAGTATCACTGCTGCTTTCGATGGTGGAGAATGATGAGGAACTGAGGAACTCCTCGGTGTCGTCTGTGGCTTTCTTCTGGTACGGGTGAGACATGGGTTGTCAATGGTGGCACATTAGTGGGCACCCCTGGTGGAACGTCTGGAGGGACAAAAGATGTCGAGGCATGGAATGTGTTACCGCACGCATTGTAGTTGAGGATGACACTGGGGAAGGTTGGTAGTCTGATCATTGTGGTTGGGAACAACTCTTTGATGAAGACGTTGAGTTGCATATCCCTTGCCTTGGAGTATTCAAAGTAAATTTTCATGTGGTCCTCCAGGCACCCGATCTTTTTACGCATCTCACGTGTGTGTGTGACCAAAGCGACCATTCTAGCTGCGACAACCGATTTTGCTCCTCGCTCCAGACCCTCCTTTGGGTCATCATTATTGAAACTCATCAACTCGGGACCTTTTTCTTTGTAATACCCTCTTTGGGTTTAATGAAGTCTTCGAATGGGTCATTAGGAACCTTTTTATTTCTGCACAACACGATTATAAGGTTTGGGAACAGTAGGTTACCACAGTTCCTCTTAGCACAGTCATGAATTGCTCAAAGATGATTTCACCCATGTCAATCATCATGACGTATATGATCGAGTGTAATAGCATCAGTCGCTTGACGAGGACAGCAGTGTTGTGGGATGTTGGCATCACCTTGCTTTTAAGAAAATGGTTCCACAGTTTCATATATATCTTGAGGGCTCGGCGATCTACTCGCTTTTTTGTGGGGGCATTCCCTTCGAACTTGGCCTACCCAAAACATAAATCCTATAGAACTCCACTGTACGTTTCTTGATCTGCCTCAGCCATAAATTTCTTGTGCTGATCATCCACCTTCCCCAACTTAAAGTATTTGTTAAGTGCAGAAGGGGGAAATTGAATGAGTTTTCCTCGAACATATACCGTGTGGTTGGAGGTGTCCGCGAGGTGGGCATAGAACTCCTTCACCATTGTCGGTGCTACAGCGTTAGGATTACGAGAAAACTTCTCCCAGTTATGTTTCTTTATGACGTCCATCACCTCAGGGCCAAACTGCTCTTCTCCCTCGCCTGGAAAAACAAATCCATCTTCCAAATAGACTTGGCGTTGCTGAATGGTTTTAAAGCGTGCTTCTGCTTCGGCTGTTTGGAAACGTTCAAAACTCTATCTAAGGGTGGGGCCAGTCTCGATCTCACCATTTTTCTTGAATGATTTTAGTGGTGGCGATGGGGAGGTATTTTTTATATAAAGAAAACAAATTTTATGGTTTGTAGAGAAAGAGGGAAACACGATGAAGAAGAAGAAGAGTGGGTAGTTTTTTTGCTTTGATAGTGATTGTTGGTTTTGGGGTATTTACGTCTTTTCTCGGTGGGGAAAAGATTTCTCATTAAATGAGAAATATGTGATTTGACGTAAAGGAGGGGAAAAGATTTCTTTCTCTTTTGTTCTGCCGCCAAAACATTTTGCCCTAGTTCGTCCTTTCTCCTTCATGCATGCTTCAACTCCCCATGCTGCCACGTGTTCCTTGCTTGCCTACAATATGAGATAATAGAATAATAAAATAAAACGGATTAAAGCATAAAATAACTTAACTTATTTATGTCCTGAATTCAGATTTTCGTTGCCTAGGCAACGAATATTTGCTCAATTAAGAAAAGTAAACTCTTGGACATCGTGCCAACGATGCCGGTTTGTCGCGCATGACTGGGTCTCCTTTTTACTCCTTGAGTCTCTGCCCATTCACTTTGAAGATGGAACCATCATTTTAGTTCTGAATTTCAATCGCTCCATTCTCATGGACTTGGTTAAATGGTCCTGACCATCATGATTTTAGCTTGACTGGGAATAACTTAAGGTGTGAATTGTAGAGCAGTACTTGTTGTCCATAATAAAATTACCTCGGCAGTATTTTTCTTTCATGCCATCAATTTGTTTTCTCCTTGTAAAGCCGGGCATTCTCGTATCATGTGCTCTAAATTCATCCATCTCGTTTAGTTCCAATAGTCTTCTTTCTCCAGCAAGCTGAGCATCCATGTTTATATTTTTTGATGGCCCAATAAGCTTTTTGTTCGAGTTCAACTGGTAGATGACATTCCTTTCCATAGACTAGCTTGAACGGGGACATTCCTAGCGGTGTCTTGAATGTTGTGTGATAGGCCTATAGTGCTTCATCTAGCTTCATCTATCTTTAGCGACCAATCTTTTCGACTTGGGTTGACCACTTTTTTCGAGGATCTGCTTGATTTCTCAGTTAGATACTTCGACTTGTCCATTCGTCTAAGGGTGATATGCCATAGCAATTCTATTTCGTACTCCATATCTTTTTAGTGCCTCGGTAATCAATTTATTATCAAAATGTGTCCCTTTATCGCTAATGAGAGCTCGTGCTATCCCAAAGCGGGTGAATATATTTTTGTGCAAAAACTTCAACACCATCTTGGAATTGTTCTTAGGTGTTGCAATGGCTTCAACCCATTTTGATACGTAATCCACTGCCAAGAGAATGTACATATCTCTGAATGATGTTGAAAAAGGTCCCATGAAATCTATGCCCCATACATCAAAAAGTTCGATCTCCAGAATGTTTTGCCATGTCATCCCATGCTGTTTCGAGATGTTTCCTGTTCGTTGGCATCTATCACATGACTTGTAGAATTCATGCGCGTCTTTGAATAGGGTTGGCCAATAAAATCCCGACTGAAGCACTTTTGTTGTTATTCTCATCCCACCAAAATTTGGAGTATGATATCTTGTTGCTCTTCTTCTGGAATGCACCTTTGGATTATTTGGTATCCGTACTGCTTGAATAGAAATGGATCGTCCTAGTAGTAATGTCGTACATCGTGTCAAAATTTCTGTTTGCTCTAGCTAGATAAATCAAGAGGAACAATACCACTAACAAGAAAATTAACGATGTCAGCATACCACGGTGCAACCGTGACAAATAATAATTTTTCATCAGGGAAGTCCTCTTTAATATCAGTGATGTCAGGACAATCAGGTTTGTTATCTAGCCTAGATAAATGGTCTGCTACTTGATTTTCTATACCTTTTCTATCCTTGATCTCTAAATCAAATTCTTGCAGTAATGATATCCACCGAATTAGTCTAGGATTTGCATCTTTTTTATTAATATATTTAATAGCTGAGTGATATATGTGCACAATTACCTTAGTGCCTATTAGATATAGCCTTAACTTATCGAATGCAAATACTACTGCTAAGAGTTCCTTTTCAGCGGTGGTATAGTTCACTTGAGCATCATTAAGCGTTCGAATTGCATAGTAGATAATATGAAATTTTTTACTTTTTCGTTGCCCTAGCACTGCTCTGACTGCATAGTCACTAGCGTCGCACATAAGCTCAAATGGTTCGTTCCAGTATGGTGGGATAAATATTGGCGCTGCTGAAAGCTTTTTCTTCAAATCTGTGAAGGCATTCAAACAATCATTAGTAAGCTTAAATGGATGATTTTGTTGAAGTAAATGATATAAGGGTTTAGAGATTTGAGAAAAGTCTTTTATGAACCGCCTATAGAATCCTGCTTGTCCAAGGAAATGCGTACACCTCGCACATTAGTGGGTGGGGGAAGATTTGTAATTACATCCACCTTGGCTTTGTCGACTTCGATGTCATGGAATGAAATTTTGTGTCCCAACATTTTTCCTTCAGTTACCATAAAATGACATTTTTCCCAATTCAGTACTAGGTTGGCTTCTTCACAACATTTCAATACCTTGGATAAATTGCTGAGGCATCAGTCAAAGTCATCACCCGAAACAGAGAAGTCTTCCATAAATATTTCCATGCACTCTTCCACCATTTCTGAAAAGATTGCCATCATGCATCGTTGGAATGTAGCTGGAGCATTACACAGTCCAAACGATATTCGCCTAAATGCATAGGTACCATACGGGCATGTGAACGTTGGTTTCTCTTGGTCTTCGGGTGCTATGACAATTTGATTATACCCCGAGTATCCATCGAGGAAGCAATAAATTGCCTTTCCTGCTAATCTATCCAACATTTGATCGATGAAAGGGAGGGGAAAATGATCATTCTTTGTGGCTTTGTTGAGTTTCCTATAATCCATGCATATGTGCCAGCCTGTGACTGTTCTCGTGGTGAGTAACTCATCATGCTCGCTTTTAACCATGGTTACACCACCTTTCTTTGGCACGCATTGGACTGGGCTAACCCATGAACTATCAGATATAGGATAAATCACTCCCACATCCAGCTATTTTATTATTTCCTTCATGACAACCTTCTTTATAATCAAGTTAAGCCATCTTTGGGGTTCCACCGAGGTGTATGGCTATCTTCAAGATTGATTTTGTGCATGCATATGGTTGGACTGATTCCTTTCAAGTCTGTCATCGCCATCCTATAGCTTTTCTGTGTTGTGACAAAACATGCAACAAACTCTTCTCCTGTTCGGAGGTTAGGTTGGCAGATTATCACTGGTAAAGTTTCATCAACTCCTAGATAAGCATATTTTAAATATGATGGTAAAGTCTTAAGCTCCAAATTCGGTGCATGTTGTGAAGATGACTCTTGAGATTTAACTTCATCATAATCTAAAGGTTCGAATTTCATACCTGAACTATGAAGAAATCTTAATTGGTCATTTGTCTTTCCTCCGTGTTTTGCATTGTCGTCACTTTTAGGGTGTTCATTGTGCAGATTTCTGTTGTCGTGGCCAAAGTTTTCTGAAAATAGTTCGTCTGGGCCAAAGTTTTTTCTGCTTCATGCATCTCGGTTGTAGGTTCATGGTACAAAGTATGTACTCATCGAGCCTTAGGGATTCACCTCGTCCAAGAATTGCCTTTTCTACAATCTTACTAATGCATTGACATTCCTCTGGATCATCTGCGTATTTCATAGAGTTGAAAACATTGATCGTGACACTTTGCTCGCCAACTCTCATGGTGAATTCTCCCTTTTCACAATCTATTAAAATTTTCCCGGTGGCTAAGAATGGGCGTCCCAAAATGATTGGTGCATTTTCATCGGCTTTGCAATCCAAAATGAGAAAATCCATTGGAAATACGAATTATCCACCTTTACTGCAACGTCTTCAATTCTGCCCTCGGTCGCACATAAGACCGATCAACCAACTGTAGAATGACTGAGGTGGGATGGGCGTGATACCCATCTAGTTTCATGAATATCGATTTTGGTATAAAGTTTACACTTGATCCCAAGTCAATGAGAGCTCGTCCGATAAAGTCATTACTAATGGAAAATGGAATTACAAAGCTGTTAGGGTCTTTTTGCTTTGGTGGAAGTTTGCTCACTGCTGAGCAGATTTCTGTTGTCGTGGCGACACGTTCTACCTTTCTTTTCTTTGTAACAATTTCTTAGATATACTTGACATAGGAAGGCATTTGCTCGATGGCTTCGAGTAGGGGCACATTGATACACAACTGGTCCAGAACATCAACGAATTTCTTGAATTGGATGTCATCATCATATTTCTTCAACCATTGAGGGAACGGTAGTTGAGGTCTCACATTGACTACTGATGGTGCAGGGTAATTGCTGGCCTTGACCATGAATTTCTTGTTATCCGGTTGATGCTTTTCTGAGCCTTCACTTCTTTCCTTATCTTCATGCACTTTATCTTGTTCAATATTCTCGAATTCCTCATCCGGTTGTGTTACGCCTTGGCGATTGTTCAGCTGTTCTCCACCAAACTTGTCATCTTGATCAACTTGTTTTCCATTCCTTAGTAAGTAAATTACATTTCTCCTTTCCATGATGCTTAGTGACTTCAGTATCACTAGGGAGATTTCTGTGTGGGCGAGAATGTAATGCGTGGCAATCTATCCCACTTGATTCTCCAATGCTCTGAGAGATGAACTATGGCTTGCAAAAGTGTTGTCTGGCTTTGTAACAAATTTCCTTGATTTTTTATTGTTGCAGAATGTTCGTGCATCAAGGTCTTTGTAGACGCCATGAAATCTTTTGTCGAGGTCATGAATTCCTGCAAGGATAATTCCAAGGAGTTAGTATTGGAATGAGTGTTATAGGAAGAAGCTATACCTTTATTGTTCTGCCAAGGCTGCTGATGATGCTGATTCTGAATATGCTAATGGTCCGAATTATTTTACTGTGGCCTGTAATTTGTGGCTTTATTATTGTTGTTCCCTTGATTATTCCACGAACAATTTGGGTGTTGTCTCCAACCAAGGTTATACGTGTTCAAATAGGGATTATTGTTATTTCGATTGTAGTTGCCCACAAAATTAGTTGACGCATAGTTTTCAGGATATTCACTCTCATGACGGTTGTCATGACAGAATAGGCACACATTATTGGTCGCCTTGACTTCTCTTACCTTATTAGGACGTTACAAATTTTTCAACATATTGGTTATGGCAGAAAGTTGGGCTACTATCAAATCTTTGCTTTCTAATTCATATGCTCCAGAAGTTTTTCTTTCGGTTCCCAATCTTGCACCTGGAAATTGATAGTCATTATTCGCTATCATGTCGAGGATGTCAAAAGCTTCCTCGAGTGATTTGTCTAGTAGAGTGCCATTTGCTGAGGCATCCAGATCAATTCGAGTTGGTGCATCGACTCCATTGTAAAACATTACCACTTGCGTCCAATCATGAAATCCATGATTAACATTTACGAAGTAAACTTTTATATATATCCCAACATTCGTACATTGTTTCATCATCTCCTTCGCGAAAACTTGCAATGTCATTATGAAGTTGTGTATTCATATTGGGGGGATTATATCGGAGTAAAAAAACTCTTGTATAAATCTGCCCATGACTCCATTGATCCAGAAGGAACTTCGATGAGCCAAGCTCTTGCTCTATCACGTAAGGAGTAAGGAAAAAGCTTCAGTTTGAGCACATATTCATGTACTCCTTGTTGTCTAAGTGAATCGCATACTTCAAGGAAAGCACGTACATGTTGTCTAGCGTCTTCATTGGGTGCACCACCAAATTGGCTGATAGAGTTTAGCATATTAAACATCACCGGTTTGAGTTCAAAATGAGTGGCTTGTATCTCAGGTGCCACTATGCCAAGATTGAGGTCATCGAGAATTGGGTTCAAGTGATCTCGTATCGCTCTTGGTCTTGCAACTTGATCTCCTAAATCTCCCATGTCATTTTGTATTTGATTCAATTGTTCTCTGGTTCTTTGGGCACGCAACCTTTGTCTAAACGATTGCTCAAATTCAGGGTCGAATGGTTCCAAAGGCTTACCAACAGACCTCAAGGCATGCAATAATAAAACCTATAAAAAACTAATAAACTACGTTAGACTAATAATTAAAGTGACACAAAGAACTTGTTATGGTTAGAAATTTCGTCAGTTGCCAATCCCCGGCAACGGCACCAAAAACTTGATCGCTTGTGAATTTATATGCTAAGGCAAGCTAATCTGTGCAAGTATACACAATCGATACAAGTAATATAGTAGTGAGTGAGTATCATCTCCAAAGGGATTGGATTAGAAATATCTTTTCACCACAAGTAGAACTAATGCCACAAATTAATCCTACTAAGTATTAAAGCTAAGAACTAATATTAAGGAGCTAAGAATAATGATTCAATGATTACAAACAAGTTTGGTCGAGACAAAGAAAATATGCAGACACGTAAAACAAAACAAAACAAGTATTGGATTAAATATAATGCAAACAACCTCACATATTCAGACGTATCACAAAGCACTGATGCTAAACTGTTGTCTCGGCAATAATTATTTTAAGCCCAGAATGAATTATTATGACTCACTAAACTGCCCGACAGGATTAATAGGTATTCTTAGATGGTTGCTATGGCAATACCTCTTTGCGTTAACTATAGATGTTGTGTTAACCTACTCTAGTCTTTATCCCTTTTAGTCATTTGAAACTCACTCCTTATCTCTAAGATAGACAAGTTAGAACTTCACCATCCCGAATTCATTTTTTTGCTCACGTTGATCTCTCTTAATTCTCTCGAATTCAAGAATCACGTTATAGACAAAAGGTTATCTCTCAATTCTCTTACAATGCCCAGACATGTTTTACCGAAACCCCAGGCGATCTCTCGATGCTCTTATAGTGTTAAGGCAAAATATTTAAACTACGAGCAAAACAGTCATAAGCAAACATAATTCATCATTCATAAACATAAAAATATTGTTCAGGTAAACAAAGTTTAACACCAAGAAAAGCATTCATGGTGTTATCAAAGATCATCTAAGATTAAACCGTTTAATACAAACCCAAATAGAATTAGAGTTTAGGAACAAAGGAAGAACGACTCCCAAAGTCAGGGCTCTGTCGCGATAATCCTGATCAGCTCCACGCATGTCTTGGTGATCACCCTCTCTCGAGGCCTGATCACTGCTCTGCTATCGTATGGCTATTGAGGACACCAAGGAAGACTGAGGGGTAGACGGAGGGAAAGCACTGCAGCTACTTGCTCACGCCTAAGGTAAAGCTCTTATTTCTTCTTCCTTGCCTCCTTTCTTTTAGCGGCTACGGCTGGTAATTATAAGGAGAATCTCCTAGGGCTTTGCATGCTTTTGAAGTTTCCTTAATTAGCCATTATTAATTTCCCAAACATAAAAAGGAAAGGTAGCTGGCGGCTGTCAGAATAATCAAGGCTTGCTTACACGTGAAGTAGGTCATCTAGCTGGCATGTGACATAGGCGGTTTCGCCACATGTGCTTCAGACTTCTTCAGATAAATCTTACCTCGGTGAGATAAATTTTCTCCTCATGTTCTCATCTGTTCCATTGGCCTTTGCAGTTTTTCATTGTCACGACTGAAATGTTCTTCCTCTGTAGAGTTCTTGCACAAACATAACTCAAACAACCCCTTCTCCTCAGCAGCATCAGTTAAGCCAAATAAATCTTGCCTAGGCAAAACTTATCCACCACAAGCAAATATAACCTATATGCAACTAAATGCAACTAAAAATGCAATGCATACTTTGTTTAGACGAGCAATAACTTAAGTGAAAAGACTATAAATTAAGTCTTTTTACGGAGTTATCAGTTAGAAAATCCCATATTTAGAGTTCAGTTCCCAAACAAATGACCTATACTAAATTTATCTACTCCACCATTCTATTTGTGAAGATTATGATCAACATTGAATGTCCTCAATAGAAGTTTAGTCTAGTCAGTTTTGCAATTTCATACACAAAATATGCCCCATGTTGTCCGCTCCTATGCATACCTGAATACCAAGCCTCTTGATCATTTCCTCACGAGAAGAGAAGGCTATATTGGTCCCTGCAAGAGAATGGTATGGTGTTCGAGTGTATATGCTAGGGGTAAGAACAAGGGTTCTTGTTTTATACAGTTTCAGTCTTATCACTTTGTCAAAGATTTATAACTCTAATAATTTTAAAGAACCTTTAATTTAGTTGATATTCAGAGAATTTTAATATTACAAATTTTATTCAATGATCACTATCTTTAAAGTAGCACAAGTTCATTTAGATATCCTTACAAAAAACTAAGAAGGGACAAAAAAACAAATTCAAATAGGATGCTGTAAATGGAATAAAGCTTCATGATGGATAAAATGATATTTTCCTAATTAGGATACCCTATTACTCATCTAATACAGTGGCACTTAACTCAATCGGATGCTACATATTGTGCTTTGATGCCCCACTCGAGTTCGTCATCCATTGTTCCACCAATTCTTGTGTCAACGTTCCATTTTCAAAAAACATCTCTGTCTCCTTTAACAACAACCTACAATTCCACGTAGAATGACCAATTACCCCCAAATGGAAATCGCAGACACTATCTTGATCATAGCTATGAGTAGAAGGGTTTGGTGGCACTTTCGTTGGCCTCGGTGTGAGGTATTGACCTTTAATCAAATGAGGATACAGATCTGAGATAGAAGTTTAAACCTTCAAAGTATTTCTTAATCGTGAGACTTTCTTCGGTCGGTTTGAACGACTAGTTGCTCATTTTCTTTTGTGGTTATGGGGGCTCTGGACGTGACATTCATTTATATCATCAACTTTCGCTTCTTGATTAATTGGGCTTTTGGAAGTGACTTTCAATTTTCCTTTATTGATTGCATTTTCAATTAACTCCCCATCCATCATAAGATCCTCGAAATCCTTTGTTGAATTTGCCAGTATTAACTCGAAGAAAGGGGCTGGAAGAGAATTATGAAACATGTATGATATTTCTTCTTCTAACGTGGGAGCTGAACTTGTGCTACCACCCCTCTCCATCTTAGGGCATATTATTTAAAGCATTCAGTAGTTTTCATCCTTATTCTTTGAAGATCTTGTCGTTTTAGGGCTAAGTCTTTAACATATTGATATTGCACCATAAAGACATCGGCTAGATCGACCCATCTCTTGATATACTCTCTGTTCAAACGATTATATCATACCGTAACTGGCACAGCAAGACTATCATGGAAGTAATGAATCAATAGATTATCATCACTTAAGTACCCTTCCATCTTTCTGCAAAAACATTTTCAGATGAATTAGGGGATAACTGGTGCCATCACATTTCTCAAAATTAGGCACCCTAAATTAATGTGGGATGACTAAATCATGGACCAATATGAGTTCTCTCACTTCTAATTCTTTGTGGAATGTATTAATATTTTTCATAGCTCCAATTGATTCCTTAAACCACTTGAATTTATCTTCAAATTGCTCATGATTAATGAGGTTCTTCCCTAGGTTTGAGTGGGACGCTCCATGGTAGGTTATCATTCTCGACGTATTAGTCTATTAACACTAATATCCTCTATCAGTTATTTTCTCTTTATCAGCAGCCTTGATTGCCACCACCTGTATCATTTAGTTCATACATGTTGTAGAGAATTCAGTTCTTGTTTCCTCATATCTTGTTGTAACTCAATCAACTACTCTTGCAATCGATCTTGTGATTCCCCATGAGATTGCTCCATTGTTTCCCTTTATTTGTTCATGATGATGAGGAAGTAGTATAAATGAATGATCTTGGTATTACTGTCACATGACCCTCCAAAAGTTATTTTCATGTTTTCATAACTAATGTATATAAAATGCTTAAATAAACAAATGTGATGCAAAATGTGTCATTCCAGAGTAACCATCTTTAAACAACTTTCATTGAACACAAAGATTTTTGTACATCAAACAAACTTTACATATAAGGGATAGCTTTAATTCATAACTTCTTTAACTCTCTCAAAAGCCAAATTAACTTCCACTTATATCGGGTGTTGAGTTGTCAATATGCTTCAATTCTCTTACAAAACCAGCTAAATCAACCAATTTGTGATCCATATTTGCTAGCTTGGGTACTAGCTTCTTTCACGACATTGTTCATTATTCCTTGTAAGAAGTCTTTGTGGTTATGAAGTTCTCGTGCTAGATCTTCATAATCATCTAAAATCTTCATCAATGTCTTGTTCTTGGATCTAGTGGTTTCTAGCTCAGCATCATTCTCATGCTTGTGACGCTGATATGAAACTTCCATATTGGCTATGGACATTTTCAAAATCTGATTTTTGGCTTGATATCTTCCCAAATCATTAATAGTTGTATTGCACCTTTTTCTGCAATCTGTAAATCATAAGGGAACTTCTTGGCTTGACCTTCATGAACCTTGCAATTCTTTCTCCATTGTTCAACATCATTTTTCAGTTTAGTGACCCCTTTTACCCACTCCTCTGGGGTATTTTCTGTACCATTATTTTTAAAGGCTTGACTTATCCTTTGTAAACCATCACGTATGGCTTCCATCTCTCTATTCACTTTATCATTTTCAACCCTCAAATGACAAACTTGAGCTTTTTTACTTTAGTAAATCTTCTTCCTCCTGGATTCCCCCACTAATACCCTTACCTTTTAGCACTTTTGGTTCAAACTTAACAGGATAATCTGTTACCAAACTTGGTCAACCATTCATCTCGAACTCTAGTACTCCATGATCCAAGAGGCGTTGGACTCAATGCTTGAAGGTGGTGTAATTTTTAATGGAATATCCTTGAGCTTCGACATGATATTCACAACGAACCTTGACGTCATACCAATTTGGATATAAAGGTTGCCAAGGTTTATATAATACAAGGACACATCTCGGGCTTCTAAAGTTTATCGAATAACTCTTTATAAGATATAGGGATAAAATCAAAATGAGAGCCACCTATCGACTTGGATTGAACTAGAGTATTCAAGTTTACTTCTCCTGTAATTGGGAGTAGACTCTCAAATACCAACGAGTTCTGATTGCATGACTTCTTTTCATCTTTCTGAACTTCTACAGTTGTCACCATTTCCATGGGGTGTCTAAAAAACTTGTTGATACGAATGGTGATTGTGTGTGATTTCTCAGATTGGCTAGGATCAACTTGTTCTAAAGTAGTCCCTTATGTATTTGACATCGCGAGATTGTTTTCCTCGAGTTGTTTCATTTCTTTTGCAGAAGTGTATTTTTATTTGGCCAAAGCAGCTATTATATCCATCATCTTGGACATTTGCTCTCTTATCCCTCTTATCTCCTTTTACTCTTCATCGGACATACAATCTTTGGGTGCATGGCTCTCCACTATTCTCGAAACTTCCTCAAGATTCCATTCCCTAGATGTGTTATAGTTTACTTGATCATGAAACCATTTGTCCATCATGAAAACCTTTTACTCTGATGACCACTCACAAATCAACACCTTTTGATTATGTCATGATCATGAGATGCAAGCAAAAAAAGCAACATAAAAAAAGTTAGTACAAATACGAAACATAATGACAAGAATTATTATAAAAGCCATAATAACAAAAATAAATTAATTAATAAACTAATGCCAAACAAGAATGAAAATGCAAATGCAAATACACAAGGTGTTAATTCCAAAAGTGACCACCATAGAACAACCTTTATCAGACCATAAGTTCTCCTTACACTAGACATACGAGCTTCATTTTCTCTATTTACTCGATCTAGGCCTTTCTCACGATCTGATATTGTCTTCATAGTCATTGTTGGACTTCTCAAAGTGTTGATATGCCTATCTTCATTTTAATTTACCTACTGTGATTATTGGATCTCTAGACCTCAATTTTCGTGGGATTCTCCAAGAGGAAAGTGGCCTTGATATCTCGTGAAGGATCTTCTCACTCTTGAATCAACTAGCACCTGACTATTTAATACCATCTCGATCTTTGTTCGTTTAATAGGAGTCTTTGATCAACTTTTAGCTCTTCCCCTATCGATCAACTTTATTTGTAAGTCGCCGCCCTAACGGATTTGACTACCTAGTTATAAAACTCTTATGTCGATATGAAGACCTTCTATTTGGTCAATCACTTGTGAATTAATACATTGTTTGGTTATGATGTGAAAATGTAAATGAAAACAAAAGACAAATAAAAATAAGATAAAACAAAAGAAATTGTCAGTACCACTTAACCAAAAAAGCATAAAAAATACTTATGGAAAGAAAAGCTCCAAGCCAACATGATATCTACCCTGACATGCTTTATAACAGTTCTATCCAGACATGTTTTCTACCCCCATGCTTTGTTCAACATATAAATCCTAACCTCATGTCATCTAGTTCGCATGCTTCTTTGAGAAAAAATGAACCTAACCGTATGATTTCTAGTTCTCATACATTTATTCAACAAACAAAATTAAACTACAAAAATTAAAAGACTCAAGAGTTTTTCTTTTTTTACTCTCCTCAGTGGATTCTTAAAGTTTGGGTAGGTCAAGCTCTATAGTCCTGGGCTCACTATATGTTGGGTTCATCTTTAGGGCAAGAGGTACTCAAATGGTCCTTGTCGGTGCCCCTTGGGCTACCAAAACCTCAATCATGGCCCATCACAGGCTTTCGGATTGAGTTCAATTCTATGGGACACACCTCCCTACGTCTATACGGAGATGAAAAACATCACGAGGACCATAAGGTGAGAGCTCCAGGAGCGATTCACTATCCCATACGGAGGTAAAAACCACACGATGGAGTAATTTCTCACTCCTACTTAAATAGGAAGGAGCGGGGTTTTAGCTCATGTTATACAAATACAGATGTGTAGTGTGTGAGGAAAAGCGAAAACAAAACAATCAACACAAAACATAATTCTCAAAATCTTGAACATTTATTTAATCTGAAAACATTAGCAAACAAATCAGTACAACTATTTAGTGGTTAATCAAATTGCAAGCAAAGATTTATTTCAACCACACAAGGGATCAAAAACCAAATTAGAATGAACTTGTAATTATTATTTGCAAAGATAATTAATTAATTGACTATCGGCTTGATTCTCTAAAAAAAGGTTCCAGCGGAGTCGCCAAGCTATTTAAACGAATTTTGTATTTTTAAAAACTTCAAATTAATTACGTTTATATGGTGTGCGTGCTTTATCAATTATTAATAAAGATTCTTAACAAATATTAGTCTTGTAAACATCCTATTATTAAAGAAAAAGGTAAAAAACTTGACACCATCTAGTGATAAGTCAATTTGAACTCTTTAATTCTTTGTCTCGGTTATACTTGAGTAGTCGCCACAAGCCCACATCAAGAAACTACCATGAACCACCTGGATGTTGCTAATATTTGCTATCATAATTGTTCAACTAAAAGCTTGTGTTTTAATAAAAAAATATATTTTTTTGAATTAAAATAAGACCATTACAATGAAATACTAAGTGCGAATAAAAGTAGGGCCATGAAGGTCACGAGCAAGATGAGGTATTATCTTCTGGGGAGGTTCAATATATATGCATGGTTGATCATTTGAAACGACGGTAGATTTTGCAAGGAAGTCTGCTGCAGCGTTGGCTTCATGACGTATGAGAATGAAATCAATCTTCCATTATTTTGAAATAAGGCTCGCGATAGATCTGACAAGAGACACTGAGCTGGATGCGGCTGTTGGAGAAGTCACAAGTATTACAGCTTTCGCACAGTCCATTTGGCATTGAAGGCGCTCGAGTCTTTGGGCCCACACTAATTGAAGTCCTTCAAGAATCTTCCCAGAGTTTGGGTTATAATGGGGAGGAAATACCAACCGCTTTATTAAATTCGATGATCCAATCTCTATCCTTGTTCCGGATGAGGCCACATGTCGATCCTAGAGAGGAAGTATGATGAACTGTGCTATCCGTGTTGAGCGTAAACCAGCCAGCAGGCACTGATTGTCATTGAATAAGTTATGGGCGAGGAAAAGTAGTATCAGTTGAGGAATCAGGCGTCTTAGTGATGAAATAATTAGCCCATTTTTTGTTGTGGTTGAGTAATTGATCATTAGAGAGGGTCAGATTGGAGAATATAGATGAATTTTTTCACTTCCAGATCTTCCACGCTAGTGAAGTAAATAAATTATTCCAAGGGATTTTTGAACCTGCAAAAAGTCAATTGGAATCAAGATTCATCATAAGCCATTCATTAGTTTCTAGAGTGAAGAAATCCTAAAGTTACTGTTGGCGAATGATCAATTTCCAAAGAGAAGCAGTTTGTTTGCAATCTCGCAACACATGTAACAAAGTATCATTAGTTGATCATCATATTTGACATAAAGGATCATTGGTAAGGTTTTGTGCACATCGATTGACGTTCGTTAGTAATCGATCTCGATAGGAACTCCAAAAGAAGTGTTTGATATACTCTGGGATAGGAAGATGCCAGAGCTTAGTCCATTTAACATCTTTAGGACTCCAAAGTTCTTTAGTAATAAGATTATAAGCAGATTTCACAGAGAACTCGCCATTCTTGCCGTGAAACTAGGAACAACGATCAGTGCCAGCATTGGGATCAAGGGCTGGACATTCAAAATATGCTGGAATATGGAACGCTGGAGAGTCTGTTGAAAGAAGTTCCAGCTACTGTTCGATTGAGCAACGTTGGAAACCATCAAGTTATCTTCAATAGTGATGTTCTCTTGCTTCCAGTTAGAGAGGCGCCCAAGTTTCGGCAGCCAATTATCATGCAAAAATCTTGTAGAAGCACCATCACCTACGAACCAAGAGATAAAACTATGGAAATTATCCCAAACCTTGTATAGAGACCTCCATAAATGAGAGCAATTCAGCCGTATGATGGAAGGTGGACATATAGATGTCACCTTATATTTTTGTCGAAGTAGTTTTATGAAGTATGTCTCTGTGTTCAAAGCTACTGCAAAACAAAGCTTCATTAGGAAAGCCGAATTATGCTGCTGTAACCTCCTGATGCCGAGACCTCCATTGAGTCTAGGTTGAGATAAGGCATCCCAACTAACAATTGGAATGCCACGAGATTGGTCGTTAGAAGTCCATATGAAGTGTCGAACAATTTTTTCAATGTCGCGACAAACTTTGGAAGGGAACCGACAAGTTTGCATGAAATAGGTGGGAATGGCCATAAGAACGGAGTTAACAAGGGTAACCCGACCAGCGAAAGAGAGGGATCGAGCCGACCACCCTTGGAGCTTCGATTTAATTTTATCAATTATGAAGGCATAGAATTCGCAAGTGGCACGCTTATGCATCACCGGCATTCTGAGATAAATACCCAAGTTAGAGACTTGTTTGATGCCAAGATGAGAACATACTAAATTTGCTGATTCAACACTGGTATTTGGCGAGAAGTAAATATGAGATTTGAGTTTGTTTACTTTGTGACCATAATAGTGGTTAAATTTCGCCAGAATATCGTCAATCAATATTGATTGATCAGTAGTTGCCTTGGCATATAAGATTAGGTCGTCCACAAAGAATAGATGACTGATAGGAAGGCCACCCCGTACAAGCTTGAATGGTTTCCATTCACCCCTTTCAGAAGCAAGCTGAATACGGTGACCTAGACTTTCCATAGTAAGAATGAAAAGATAAGGAGAGATTGGATCCCCTTGCTGAACTCCTCGTTGCGGTTAAAATTCAGAACTAAGGCCTTCATTGAATTGGATATGTAACGTAGAGGATGATATACAATACAGTATGAGTCAGGTGATTGTAGGGGGAAAGTCTGCTTCATACAGAGTGTCAGCTATAAAGTCCAACGTAAACGATCAAACGCTTTTTCCAAGTCCACCTTAATAGTCATCCATCCATCTTTATCTTTCTTGTGTTTCATGGAGTGAATGACCTTCTGGTTAATGATGATATTCTCTGAGATGCTACGACCTTGAATGAAACTTGTTTGGTTAGGAGCAACAAGTCTAGGCATAATATGCTGAAGGCGCCTGACAATGATCTTGGTGATCAGCTTATATAAAACAGTGCAAAGGGTGATGGGTCCAAAGTCTTTGAAACTGGAAGGGCTTGGTATTTTAGGAAAGAAAGCAAATATTGTTTTGTTCAAGGAAGGCTCAATGTTGTTTCCGGAGAAAATATCTTGGATTGTAGAGCAAATCAAAGTGCCAACAATGTCCCAATGTTTTTTTTATAGAAATGTGCATGTAACCCATCTGCTCCCGGGGATTTGAGAGGAGCCATAGAAAATAAGGCTTCCTTTATTTCCATGGGATTTGAAATAGAGTCTAGATTTTGCTTATCTTCAGGATGAAGGATTGGAAATAGACCAGAAATGGGAAAAGTGTCATTCACCTCATCATCAAGGGAAAATAGTTTCTGGAAGTAAGCATTGGCTTCTTGCCGAAGAACATTTGTGTCTAAACACCAATCACCAGTGGAAATTTGGAGAGAGTAAATCCGGTTAATCCTTCTATTAAGAATGGCTTTTTTATGGAAATAAGTTGTATTTCTATCGCCAAAGTTAATCCAATCCGATCGGGATTTTTGTTTCCACAGGATTTCTTCCTGGTTGAGGATTAATTCTAACTCAGTTTGAAGTTTAGTCTCGAGCCTAGACAGGTAGGAGCTTCGATTTTTATCGAGATAGCGTTGGATGCCCTTGAGCCGAGCCATAACATTGCGCTTGTGATGGGAGAGCTGACAAAAAATAGAGCGATTCCAATTATTTGCAGTGACACTAAACTTGGAGATAGAATTTGTTATTAAGAGAGAAGAGTCCCAATTATCAATCATAAACTTATGAAAGTCTTTGTAAAGGGTCCAACCAGCAAAGTAACGGAAGAGACGCTGTTGCGATTTATTAGGATTCTTACCAATAGCTAGCAAGAGAGGCCTGTGATCAGACTTCATCTGAAGAAGATGATAAACTAGTGTATCAGGATAGGATACAAGCCATTTATCATTGCATAAACAGCGATAAAGACAAACTGCACAGGTTCTTCAATACCAGGTGAAGTATGGTCCTTGGTATCCCATATCATGTAGTCCTGAGTTGAAAACTGCTTTACTGAAATCTTGATCCGAGGAATGGATGGTGGCACATCCTTTATGGTCATTTGGGGAAAAAACAGCGTTGAAATCACCTAAGACAACCCAAGGCTCATTAATATGACCAGAGAGTAGTTGAAGATACGACTAGAGCGCCTTTCTTTTAGCAGGATTCGGACTTAGATAAACAAAAGTAACAAGAGCAGAATGGTTGTTGGACTTACTTTGGATCCGGCAGTGAACGAATTGAAAATGGTTGAAGAGAACATCAACCTGAATATGATCATACCAACATACCCAAATACCTCCGGAAAATCCATCAGTTTCAACTCTGAAAGAGTTAGGAAAATTGAGCTTAGTAATAACTTTATCAGCAGTATGATTACTTATTCGGGTTTCAACAAAGCTCACAACGTCTGGAGAATGGTCGCATACGTACTGACGTGCAACGCGAATAAAATTTTGGTTACCATAGCCTTGGGTATTGCATATAAATATTTTGAGATACATAAATAAAATAATTTAAGAAAGATAGGCAGGACAACCCATTATTCGACCATAGCATCACTACCCTTTCTAGCTATAGAGGGAGCTAGAGCTTCAGCTGGAATACTTGGATTATCCCCATCTGTTAATTTCATAGCTTGGTGCTTGTTCGGATCAAGGTTTTCACCAAAGCACGATAATGGCATTTTGGAGGAAGAAGCTTCACTCACTGTGGTATGTAAACCATGTATGGGTTTTTTTACTAATACATGAGGTTTAGTTGCTTTGACTCCAATGTTGGCCTAATTCTTTGTAACATGTGGGATAACTGTCACCTTTTTTTAGTGGACTAAGGTCTTTCCCTTATAGTTGTTTTTTTTTCTGGAAGAGTATTCTTTGAGGCAGGCACTATAGAATATGACTGTAATTCCTTATTGTTAGGAACTGCTTCAAATATGGGATTGGATTTGGCAATAATGGGGCCAGAATCCTGAGTAGTTTGTTTTGCATATTTTTGGTTCCTGGAATTACGTTTTTTCCATTCCACCAGCATCCAAGGTCCGAACGCTTTATCCGAAGCTGGGTTTTCGTTAGCCAGGGGCGGGGCGGAGGAGCCTGATTCACTGATTGATCATTTCTCTACACTTGAAGCTTCAAACACAGATCTTTATGATGACCATATATGCCGCAGTGAAAGCAAACAGTAGGTAGCAATTCATATTCAATGATTTGGAGTCAACCATTGATGAGAAGTTTGGATACCAATGGCCGATGAAGATTGAGGCTAATAGCTAGTTGAGCAAAACGTCCCCTGTAACCATTATCCGTTTGGAAATCAATTTTAACAACAGAACCAACCTGGTTTCCAATAGCTTCGATGATACTTCTTTTATAAAGAGTGATGGGGAGTCCAAGTAATCAGATCCATGCCATTAAGAGACTAGGATAAGCTTGAGTCGGTTGAAAGTCTATAGACCATGGTTCCACAGTGATGTAGTGGCCAAAAATGGTCCAAGGTCCTTCTGTGAGCACCTTAAGATAATCTCCATGATCGCTAAATTTCACAAGGAAAAAAATCATTCTCAATATCAATTAATTTTAGAGGGTGAGAGGGTTTCCAAATACCGTATATGCGATTATGGAAGGTGTTATATCCAACTCTTCGTCCAAGGACTTTGAGGACGAGCGTTATATCCATGCTTTTGACAGCAAGAAATTGAACTCGATCTGAAAATTCTATGGTTGGAATGCCATTGGAGGAGCCAAGAGCGATGTCGTCTTCAAGAAGTTCGATATCATCATCCTCTAAGTCAATGGCTTTTGATTCAGATTGAGAATCAGTGGCCTTTGACACAATGTCCTTGTAGGATAAAGCGGGTGGGGAGCCATCAGAGAAGGAGGACCCTCACGAGCCATGGCAGATGGATAAGGCGGTTCTTCATCTCTTCTCCTTTGCTTTTTGGGTACTCTAGGATCTACACTCGAAATTTCATAGGGTTTTTCCATCGTGAAGATTAGTGTGTTTTAATAAAATATTGAATTACAATCGAAAGATTAAAATCAACACTTTAAAAAATATTCAAATATTACTTTAAGTTCGAGTATAATTATTCTCATACTATAAAATAGATGAAAATACTTACAATGTATAAAAAAATTAAACTATAGACGTATGTTTATATACATGTATTATGATATTGTACGGAGGGTGGGTGGGTGGGTGCAGTAACACAAATTCGAGGAAAGTTATTTCTTGGTGGGGGAGTCCAACAATCATTGTATTCCCACTTAAATAAATATGTTGTATGATAGGCTATTTTGATTCCATTACTGACTTTTCAATGACTTTCCTTTTGATGAAATTCCAAGCAATTCTTCCAAATCTATCTCTACTCATGCAACTATATACTTTTAAGCTTTTTAGTAGCTTTTCCCTGGGGGGGGGGGGGGGAAGGATCCATGGGATAAGATTGATAAGATAAAACAAAGGGTAAACTGTCTAAACATTTTTTATTTTTTGAAAAACCAAAAATTTAAATTTTTTATTTTTAAATTAAAGAGTGTGATTAAAAAAATCTCGTTTTGAAAATTTTGGGGTTTCTTTTTAAGAATAAAATAAAATATGGTTCGAGGAGTCGCCACCAATCTTTGATTAGGGTGTGATTAGGCACCAAAAAAATGTTTTGTTATTTTAATAAGATTTAATTCTTAAAAATTATTAAAACAACATTTTCAGGTCTGCGTACCAGAAAATTGAGTTCGGGAATCGATTACGCGTGGAAAATGATTAGCACACCCACAAAGCCCTAAATTAGTACCTAATCGATTAATTAATTATCTTTGCAATGAAATCTACAAGTTCAAATTTAATTTAATTTAAAATCTCTTAAAACAATATTCTTTGAATTTTAAAACGAAACCTAATAATATTTAATTATTTCCTATCGAGAAGAAATAACCTATCATACCTTGAGACAGTCAATTCTTACTACAATCAAAATAAATAAATATTATGATTCCATTGTAACGTTCGAATGCATGAAATGAAGTAAACAAATTAAATTAAAAATTACCAATTTTTTTAAAAAGAAGAAGGGTGTTCGATTATTTAAAGACATTGAGATCGAACCTTTTATAAGTTCTAACGAACTTTTCTATGTGAATTTAAATAGACGGACATTTTTTTCTTTTGGTCCCCAATTTTAGGCGTGGTCAGTTTTTTACGGTTCTCACTTAATAGGATACAATTTCATTTTTAAAATTGTCGAAAGTGACTTTATTATACCTTAAGACAGTCACTTCACAACAATCGTAAAATGAAATGGCATAGCCTTTATTCCAATTATTCGATCGGGTGAGGTTATGCTCATGAGGATATCATACATATTATGCAAAAGTGACGTCATGTGTTCCATAAATTGCCCACTTACATGCATATTAAACTGATTAATAATATTCTGATTTAGGTTAAGTAATATATATGTATGCATGTCACAACAGTTCGGGTGCAAAAATGGCCACAACAAAAATTAAACAGTTTAATGAGTAGGTGACCAAATCAGCATCAATCGAAATTAAACCACTTTAAGAAATAAAACATAGGATTAGTGACTAAACACTAAAACACGTTAAATTGGTGAGGACCATAACATAATATTCCATTTTTCAAAGTATACTAACACACAAATGGTTAAATCACTAAACCATATCATCAAACTTGAATAACAAAGCAAACAATCATTTACAGGTGACCATAACATAAATAAGCAGTAAAAATAGAGGGGCCAAATAATAGTTTTACCCTAAAGTTTCAGTGGCTAAAAGATAATTTGCCCAAACGAAGTGACCCTTTGTAATACCCCAAACATCGGGACAGTGACTATAGTGTAAGAATTTAATATTTGGTGGTTTAATTTAAATTAATTGTATAGTTCAAGGTCTGATTTTGAAAATTTTGTTTAGGATTTTTTTACCAAAGATGGAAGAATGAAAGGACATATTGGACTTTTTGCAAAAAAATGAATTTAAAACTAAAATTTTAAAGTATTTAAGGCATGTCGAAAATAGAGATAAGGAAGGAAAAATCTGGAGCATTGGATTTTTCTCTTTTTCTTCTTCCTTTTGCCCGTAAACCTCCATTTCCAAGGTGAGTTCCTTTCAGGTTGATTATTTCTTTTATTTTTAAAGTTGTTTTTTGGTCTTTGGGGGATATAAAAGATTAAGGAAAGCTTAAAGATGATTAAAAGCTAAGAGATTGAGAAATTATGATGATTTAGGAAAAGAGGTTTTTAAGGCAATTTATGATATCTGGTTAGTAATTGGATTCTAAAAGCATATTCGACTTGTCAAATGTCCAATTAAGGTGTTTGAAGCATTAGAACTGATTGAAAACATGTTTAAATATTTGGTGTGATTTTTAGTTTTATGTGTTCTTTGGAGAAATTTGGATGTTATAAGGGAATTAATGAATATAAGTTAGCTGGGATAAGTGGTATTGAGTTTGATGGCATGATTGGAGATACGAGTAAGAGATTTAGGTGAAATTTGGGTAAAATTCGAAGTTAAATAAGAAAAATCTGGGTAAGGGTATCGGTACTAGAATAACAGTAGTGATACTATAAAGTTAAATTGAAGGATAGTATATGAACCAGATGAACAATATCAATACTTATTAAAGAAGTATCGATACTGATGTGGAGGTATCAATACTAAGAGGAAGATATCGATACCATAATCGAAAATGGAATTCCAGAATACCAAAATGGTATCGATACCAAAATGGGTATCGGTACCATAGAAGAGAAGTATAAGTACTGTATGAGGGGTACCGATACTATTCAGGTTGAAATATTGAATTAGATATTTCATTTCGTTTATATAAGTGCAAATTGGTTATTCATTAATGGAAAGTTGGTATTGATCTTAGATATATTGATGTGTAGATTGGTAACGACAGTGTATTGATCGAAGCGATTTAACAAAGAGACTGAACAAAAGTTAAAAAAGATTTCGTTTAGAACTTACGTGAGGCAAAAGTGAGTGCAACTTATTTTTTTATATTAGAATTGAGGACGGCTTACGATAAGTCAACCTCGAAGTTTTCGATTAAAAATTACTTATTTATTTTATGTAATATTTTATGCAATATTTTACAATATTTTGTTATACTCCTATTTGTCTCACTAATTCAATGACTTAGCGTGTGATTGTTTCACACATAGGTTCAAAGAGATTAAGAGATTAAGGAAAAGAAGGAACATCATACACGGAAAGAATATCAGATCAGAACAATTTCAACTGTAGGTTTTCTTGTTATTTTGTAAATTGTTGGCATGTAGTACAATGTTTAAATTGCAATGCTCTGATCTTTTTTGTAATCATACTATTTTATATTTATGTAAATTATTAATTATTTACTTTTACTGTGAATTTAAATTTTTATTAGTAAATTTGAATTAAGGGTTCACCACTTTAATATAAATAAAAGTTTTGAATTTTTTTTCAACAAGTCAAAGTTTTATAAAGTTAATGTGACACCTCGGATTCGTATCCGGGTCGGGTATGGGTTGATGTGTTACATTTATTGGTATCAGATCTAAGATTTAACTAATTTTAAATTTGAATTGAAGTAGTTTTTGTTTTAAAAAGTGCACATGCCAACTAAAATTTAAAAATCTCTTATCTGATAAGTTAATTAGTATAATATCCTTACTTATAGAATAGTGATCTTATCTTAATAGATGTCGTACTACGAGGGCTCCCGAAATGAAGCGGGAGATGGTCAAGAGGGAAGTAGTATTTCACCTACCCCAGTTAGGCAATGTGAGGAACATGCGCCTCAAGGAGTACGTGTACAAGATCAGGGAGTCTTTTTTTGGACGTTGGATACTATTCTGACGCATTTTCAACTGTATTCTCCCTCGGCTCTTGAGATGAATGTGGTTAAGGAGCTAAGAAGTTTAGATGCACCTGAATTTAAGGGAGAAGCAGAGCAAGGTCCTATTTTTGTGGACCTTTGGTTGAACGATGTATAGATAATGCTAGACGAACTCCATTGTTCTGAAATGGAGAAGATGGATGGAGTAATCCCATTGCTATGAGGACAAGCATGAATATAGTGGACTAATGTGACAATGAGAGAATTTAGAGATCAAGTGATGTGGTAGTTCTTTCTGGAAGAATTCAAGAACAAGTATATCGATGATCAGTTCATTAGGAAAATGAAACAAGAATTCATGAGTTTGAAGCAAATGAATCACATTGTGTATAAGTACGAGTGCGAGTTTAAAAAATGAGTACATTTGAAGCTTAATTGGTTTCAACGGAAAAAGATTTATGTGATTGGTTCGTGGAGGGTTTACGCCCTAGATTAAATGAGTTGCTATTAGTGTTGAACCTTTCTACCTTTCAAGAGGTGGTAAATCGAGCTAAAGCCTTGGAGCGAGCTCATAATGAAAGATTTGGGGAGCAAAAGACCCAGTGGAACAAGAGAGCTGGTGCCTCGTCTAGTGCATCATAATCGAAGAAAACCTGAGGTTCAGGTTTTAAACCTCAGTGTAAATCGGAGTCAGCTGCATCCTCAAGTAGAGGTTTCAATCCTATAAGAGCTAATCAGACTCGATTAGCTAAATCAAGAGCGAGAAATTCAAGTAGATGTCAGTATTGTGGAAAACATCATAGTGGCATATGTCGGATGGTCTCTGCAGTATGTTTCAGATGTGGAGACACTGGACATTTTATCCGAGACTGCCCATTGATGACTGGAGAGACTGCACAATATAAGAGATCTAATATTGTACCTCAGAGAGGTAGAGGATGAGGCAGAGGAAGGAATCAATCTGAATTGGCCAGTTAACCTGAAATATGCTCGACTGCTCGGGTCTACAATCTTAAGACTAATGAAGATCGTGATGATCCGGAGATCATTGTAGGTACTTTCCGGTTATTCAATAAACTTGTTTTGGTTTTGATTGACCCATGATCAACCTATTCTTATATTAGTAGTAAATTGGTGAAATATTTTAGAATTCAACTATAAACTATTAGTAGTGAGGTGATTGTAACTAACCCTTTAGGGCATAATGCTCGGGTGAAACAGATTTGTTAAGGGTGTCTTATAAGGATTCGGGGAATTGAATTCCCTGCTAATCTAATGGAATTACCCTTTGACGAGTTTGAGGTTACCTTAGGAATGGATTGGTTGAATCATTATCATGCCAATGTAGATTGTCGATTGAAGTGAGTAGTTTTGATAAGTCCTGATGTATCAGAAGTAATTATGGTGAGTGAAAGATTTAACCCATTCACTAATGTAATATCGGTGATGTCAGATAGAAAGATAATGTTGCAAGGATGTCAAGCTTTCATAGCCAATGTGATCAATATTCGAGTTAATGATAGAAGACTCGAGGATATTCCGACGGTCATAGAATTTCCAGACGTATTTCCAGCTGAGTTGCCAGGATTACCTCCAGATAGGGAGGTCAAGTTTCAAATTGAGGTAATGACTGGAACGGCACCAATTTCGATGGCTTCTTACAGAATGGTCACAAAGGAACTAAGTGAGTTAAAGACTCAGTTGCAAGAATTATTAGATAAATGATTTATCAGACCTAGTGTGTCACCTTGGGGTGCTCCAGTACTATTTGTAAAGAAGAAAAGATGGTTCGATGTGTCTTTGTATTAATTATCGACAGCTTAACAAGGTGACACTAAAGAACAAGTATCATCTCCCAAGAATTGATGATTTGTTTGATCAACTCAATGGAGCTTTGGTGTTCTCCAAGATTGACTTGCGTTCTGGCTATCACCATTTGAATATTCAAGAAAGAGGCGTTCCAAAAATGGCTTTTAGGACTCGGTATGGTCATTTTGAATTCGTAGTAATGTTATTTGGGTTAACTAATGCACCGACATCATTTATGGACCTTATGAACCGAGTATTTCAACCGTACCTTGATCAATTTATGGTTGTATTCATTAATGATATTTTGGTTGACAATTGCGGAGCATGACTCCCATCTGTAGGTGATTCTTCAAACACTACGAGACAAGAAGCTTTATGCTAAGTTGTCTAAGTGCGAGTTTTGGTTAACCAAAGTGGCATTCATTAGACATGTCATTTATGCAGAAGGGATTTGGGTAGATCCTCAGAAGATAAAAACTATATTAGATTGGGAAGTACCAAGAAATGTTTATGAAGTACAGAGTTTCTTGGGATTGGCGAGATATTATTGAAGATTCGTAAAGGACTTTTTGATGATTTCCTCCCCTTTGATCAAACTACTTAAGAAAGATATGCCTTTTATATGGAAGGATAAATGTAAATATAGTTTTGAATCCTTAAATAAGGTATTAACGGAAACTCCAGTGTTAGTGCAACCAAAATCGGGCAAGGACTACATGATTTATAGTGACACTTCCCATAATGGTATGGGATGTGTCTTGATGCAAGATGGAAAAGTAGTAGCGTATAATTCTAGACAACTTAAGCCACATGAGAAGAACTATCCAACGCATGATCTTGAGTTAGCAGCGGTGGTGTTTGCACTAAAGATATGGCGCCACTATTTATATGGTGAGTGTTGTTACATTTATACGGATCACAAAAGTTTAAATTATTTATTGACTCAAAAGGAGCTAAACTTGAGGCAAAGGAGATGGATTGAGGTACTTAAATATTATGATGCAATCATAGATTATTACCCCGGAAAAGCCAATATGGTCGCTGATGTACTTAGTCAAAATACTTTTGCAGTTTTACGCATGTTAAATGCCCAACTTGCATTAAATGATAACGGTGCCTTGATGGTTGAATTAAAGTTAAAACCGCTATTTTTGGAGCGAATAAAGGAGTTTCACATGAGGGATGATAAGTGTTTAGCAAGGATAGAACAAGTAGAAAAAGGTGAAATCAAGGACTTTGAAGTAAAGTCAAATGGATGCTTATACTATATAGACAGAGTTTGTATTCCAAATGATGAGGAATTGACAGAGTTTGTATTCCAAATGATGAGGAATTGAAAAGAGATATACTTTTTGAAGCTCATTGTTGTCCGCTGACTATGCATCCTAGAGGGAACAAGATGTACCAAGACTTAAAAGGAAGATATTGGTAGCCATGTATGAAAAAATCCATTTCAGAGTTTGTTTCAAAGTGTCTAACTTGTTCACAAGTGAAAGCTGAACATCAAGTGCCTTCAAGACTTTTACAGTCGATCTCTATTCCTCAATGTAAATGGGAAAGAGTTACGATGGATTTCTAATTGGGTTACCTTTGATACCGAATAAAAATGATTCAATTTGGGTAATTGTGGATAGATTGATGAAAATCGCACACTTCATTCTTGTTCGAATTGATTTTTTAATGGGTATGCGGAACTATACGTCAAGGAGATAGTTCAACTACATGGAGTACCAGTTTCAATTGTATCTGACAGAGATCCCATATTCACTTCAAGGTTTTGAAACTTTTTACATAGAGCTTTGGGTACCCAATTGAACTTTAGTACGGTTTTTCACTCACAGACCGATGGTCAATCAGAGCGGACGATTCACGTTCTAGAAGATATGTTAAGAGCATGTGTTATTGATTTCCATGGATCGTGGGAAAAGTATCTGCCACTCGCAGAGTTTGCTTACAATAATAGTTATCAATCAAGTATCAAAATGGCGCCCTATGAAGCTTTATATGGAAGAAAGTGCATAACGCCATTGAATTGGTTTGAATTGAAATATCGAGACTTAATGGGGCTAGAGTTGATCAAAGATGTCGAAGACAAAGTGAAGATTATTCAAGATAATCTTAAGATAGTTGCTGATAGACAGAAGTCTTATGCGAATTTAAAAAAAAGGGAATTGAATTCCAAGTGGGAGATAAGGTATTTTTAAAAGTCTCTCATTGGAAGAAGGAGCTTCGTTTTGGTCGAAAAGGAAAGCTCGGTCCTAGGTTCATTGGACCCTATGAGATATTAAAAAGAGTTGGATCAGTGGCATATCAGTTGGCATTGCCAACAGAAATGGATAAGATCCACAATGTCTTTCACGTGCCTATGCTCAGGAGATATCGATCAAATCCTTCTTACATCATAGCACTGGAAGAAATAAAAGTTCAACATAACCTGACCTACGAGGAAGAACCAGTACATATTTTGGCATATGAAGTCAAACAACTAAGGAATAAGATGATTCCACTAGTTAAAGTTCTCTGTAGAAATCACAAAGTGGAAGAGGCGACTTGGGAACGTGAAGAGGATATGGGAAGATAATTTCCTCATCTCTTTGTACAGTTAAAATTTGAGGACGAATTTTCTTAAGGGGATAATTGTAATACCCCAAACATCGGATCAGTGACTATAATATAAGAATTTAATATTTGGTGGTTTAATTTGAATTAATTGAATAATTTAAGAACTGATTTTAGAAATTTTATTTAGGATTTTTTACCAAAGATGGAAGAATGTAAAGGCGTATTAGTTTTTTTTTTCAAGAAATGAATTTAAAACTAAATTTTTTAAGGATTTAAGGCATGTGGGAAATAGAGGTAAGGAATGAAAAATCTGGAACATTGGATATTTCCTCTTCTTCTTCTTCTTCTTCCTTTTTCCCGTAAACCTACATTTCCAAGGTAGGTTACTTTCAAGTTGATTGTTTCTTGAATTTTTAAGTTGATTTTTGGTCTTTGGGGGATATAAAAGCTTAAGGAAAGCTTAAAGATGATTAAAAGCTAAGAGATTGAGAAATTATGGTGATTTAGGAAAATGGGTTTTTAAGGGATTGTATGATATGTGGTTAGTAATTGAAGTCTAAATGCATATTCGACTTGTCAAATGTCCAATTAAGGTGTTTGAATCATTAGAAGTGATTGAAAACATGTTCAAATATTTGGTGTGATTTTTAGTTTTAAGTGTTCTTTGGACAAATTAGGATGTTATAAGGGAATTAACTAATATAAGTTAGCTAGGATAAGTGGTATTGAGTTTGATGGCATGATTGGATATACGAGTAAGAGATTTAGGTGAAATTTGGGTAAAATTCAAAGTTAAATAAGTAAAATCTGGGTAAGGGTGTCGGTACTAGAATAATAGTACCGATACTATAAGGTTAATTTGAAGGATATTATATGAACCAGATGAACAATATCAATATTTATTAAAGAAGTATCGATACTGATGTGGAGGTATCAATACCAAGATGAAGGTATCGATACCATAATCAAAAATGGAATTCATAATGCCAAAATGGTATCGATACCAAAATGGGTATCGGTACCATAGAATAGAAGTATTGGTACTGTAGGAGGGGTACTGATACTATTCAGGTTGAAATGTTGAATTAGATATTTCATTTCGTTTATATAATTGCAAATTGGTTATTCATTAATGGAAAGTTGGTATTGATCTTAGATATATTGATGTGTAGATTGGTAACGACAGTGTATTGATCAAAGCAATTTAGCAAAGAGACTGAACAAAAGTTAAAAAGAGTTTCGTTTAGAACTTACATGAAGCAAAAGTGAGTGCAACTTATTTGTTTTATATTAGAATTGAGGACGGCTTGCGATAAGCTAACCTCAAAGTTTTCGATCAAAATTTGTTTATTTATTTTATGCAATATTTTATTATGTGTTATACCAAGTGTATTTTCAGAGTAATGTTTTGATTTTATATGTATATGATTATTTTTTATATAAAAATGTTATGTGTTAACAAGTGTTAAGTAAAAGTGTTCTATGTGGAAGTGTCTATGTGAATGTACTCTTTGCAAATAAGACACATTTTAAATAATGAAATGAGAAATAATTATATGGTTAAAGCTCAAGGTATATGTATGAGAACTAGAGGTATAGTTGGCATCCCAAGAGTTGAGGGTTCTACACGGTCCTTCAAGACAATTCTACATGGTCCTTCGGGACAAATTCTATGCAGTCATTCGGGACAAATTCTACGTGGCACTTCGGTGCAATTTATATGAGCAGTGGTGACTACATTAGTGCACAACCTCAATGTACTCAAATATCTAGAGTTCTCAGTAATTTACATTGGGCTATTAAAACAAAGTGTTATAAACTGAACAATGTGTAAAAGTATAGCTTCTTTTCATAAAAGGTAAATTGAGTTTTGTATGAAATGTTTTCAATGAGATGAATAAGAAAATATTTTACAATGTTTTATTATACTCCTATTTGTCTCACTAATTCAACGACTTAGCGTGTGATTATTTCATACATAGGTTCACAGAGATTAAGAGATTAAGGCAAAGAAGTAACATCATACACGGAAAGAAGATCAGATCAAAACAATTTCAACTGTAGGTTTTCTTGTTATTTTGTAAATTGTTGGCATGTAGTACAATGTTTAAATTGCAATGCTCTGATCTTTTTTGTAATCGTACTATTTTATATTTATGTAAATTATTAATTATTTACTTTCACTGTGAATTTAAATTTTCATTAGTAAATTTGAATTAAGGGTTCACCACTTTAATATAAATAAAAGTTTTGAAATTTTTTTCAACAAGTCAAAGTTTTATAAAGTTAATGTGACACCTCGGATTCGTATTCGGGTCGGGTACGGGTTGATGTGTTACATTTATTGGTATCAGAGCTAAGGTTTAACTGATTTTAAATTCGAATTGAAGTAGTTTTTTTTTTAAAAAGTGCACATGCCAACTAAAATTTGAAAATCTCTTATCTGATAAAGTAATTAGTATAATGTCCTTACTGATAGAATAATTATCTAATCATAATAGATGTCGGACTACAAGAGCTCCCGAAATGAAGCGGGAGATGGTCAAGAGGGAAGTAGTATTTCACCTGCCCCGGTTAGGCAATGTGAGGAACATGCGCCTCAAGGTGTGCGTGTACAAGATCAGGGAGTCTTTTTCTGGATGTTGGACACTATTCTGACGCATTTCCAACTGTAATCTCCCTCAGCTCCTAAGATGAATGTGGATAAGGAGCTAAGAAGTTTAGATGCACCTGAATTTAAGGGAGAAGCAGAGCAAGGTCCTATTTTTCTGGACCTTTGATTGAACGATGTATAGATAATGCTAGACGATCTCCATTTTTCTGAAATAGAGAAGATGGATGGAGTAATCTCATTGCTATGAGGACAAGCACGAATATGGTGGACCAATGTGATAATGATAGCATTTAGAGATCAAGTGATATGGTCGTTCTTTCTAGAAGAATTCAAGAACAAGTATATATGGTTATTCAAAGTGATGTGGACCATTGTGACAATAAGAGAATTAATGAATATAAGTTACTTGGGATAAGTGGTATTGATTTTGATGGAATGATTGGAGATAAAAGTAAGAGATTTAGGTGAAATTTGGGTAAAATTCAAAGTTAAATAAGTAAACTCTGGGTAAGGGTATCGATACTGGAATAACAGTACTGATACTATAAGGTTAAACTGGAGGATAATATATGAACCAGATGAACAATATCGATACTTATTAAAGAAGTATCGATACTGATATAGAGGTATCGATACCAAGAGAAAGGTATTGATACTGTAATCGAAAATGGAATTTCGGAATGCTAAAATGGTATCGATACCAAAGTGGGTATTGGTACCATAGAAGAGAAGTATTGGTACTGTAGGAGGGGTACCGATACTATTCAGCCTGAAATTTTGAATTAGATATTTCATTTCGTTTATGTAAGTGCAAATTGGTTATTCATTAATGGAGAGTTGGTATTTTTCTTAGATATATTGATGTATAGATTGGGAATGACAGTGTACTGATCAAAGCGATTTAGCAAATAGACTGAACGAAAGTTAAAAAGGATTTCGTTTAGAACTTACGTGAGGCAAATATGAGTGCAACTTATTTGTTTTATATTAGAATTGAGGACAGCTTGCGATAAGCCAACCTAAAAGTTTTCAATCGAAAATTGTTTATTTATTTTATGCAATATTTTATTATGTTTTATACCAAGTGTATTTTCAAAGTAATGTTTTGATTTTATATGTATGTGATTATGTTTTATATGAAAATGTTATGTGTTAACAAGTGCTAAGTAAAAATGTTCTATGTGGAAGTGTCTATGTGAATGTACTCTATGTGAATAAAACACACTTTACATAATGAAATGAGAAATAATTATATGGTTAAAGCCCAAGGTATACTGTATGAGAATTAGAGGTATAGTTGGCGTGTCAAGAGTCGAGGGTTTTACGCGGTCCTTCGGGATAATTCTATGTGGTACTTTGGTGCAATTTATATGAGCATTGGTGACTGCATTAGTGCATAACCTCAATGTACTTAAATACCTAGAGTTCTTAGTAATATGCATTGGGCTATTAAAACAAAGTGTTATAAACTGAACAATGTGTAAAAGTATATATTCTTTTCATGAAAGGTAAATTGAGATTTGTATAAAATGTTTTCAATGAGATGAATAAGCAAATATTTTACAATGTTTGTTATACTCTTATTTGCCTCACTAAGTCAACGACTTAGCGTGTGATTGTTTCACACGTAAGTTCAAAGAGATCATGAGATTAAGGCTAGGAAGGAGAAACATACACGGAAAAAAGATCAGATCAGAACAATTTCAACTGTAGGTTTTCTTGTTATTATGTAAATTGTTGGCATGTAGTACAATGTTTAAATTGTAATTCTCTAATCTTTTTGTAATCATACTATATTATATTTATGTAAATTATTAAGTTTTTTCATTGTGAATTTAAATTTGAATTAAGGGTTTTACCACTTTAATATAAATAAATATTTTGGAAAAAACTTCAACAAGTCAAAGTTTTAAAAAGTTAATGTGACACCTCGGATTCGTATTCGGGTTGGGTACGGGTTAAGGTGTTACACCCTTCCCGAGAAAATAACCCCTTGTGAGAAAACATGAAACCCTAACCCATTTACCCCAAAACAATATTGTTTAGCACCCCCATATAAAACCCTCAATTAAACTTTATAAAAACCCTAGCCCCCTATTTGTGAAATCCTCTTCTCAGCCGCTTTCCCTATCAACTCTCTCTTTTTTCTTCAAACCCAGGCGAGAGAAAACCATGCAGGGCACCTCCTCTGCCTTTTTCCAGTTCTGACGAGCCCTTGAACAACCCTCTCACTCCTAAATCTCGATTTCAAACCTTAAAAACTCAAAACCCTCAAAATCAAAGCCCTCAACTCCCAAAAAAAATCTTTGCAAGCCTAGATCTAAGAAAAGGAGGGTTACCTCCGAGGGTTAGAAGGCCTACACGGTTCCGAAGAAGCAAACAATGACGCCTCTGATGCAAAGGTTCTGTTTTTGGTTATGGGTTGTTCTCTCTTTTTTTATTTTCAAAGCTCTCTGTATTTTTTGGTTGCTTTGTTACTGAGAGAGCCCCCCTTTCCTTTGAATGATTTTTCAAGTTCTCTTTCTCTGTTTTTTCCAGAACCCTCTTTCGAACTCCCTCTCTGACCGATCTCTTTTTCCTTTTTTCAGTCAAAACCCGAATGATTTTTTCTCCTCCATTTTATTTCTTTCCCCATCTTTTTATTACTTCTTTGTGTGCTTGGGGAGGCTTTGCAGAGGTTATCATAACGAGTTCGGCCGAGTCACGGGTGAGGGTTAACAGGTGAGAGAAATTGTTTTATTTTCTGTTATTTTGTTGTTTGTTTTTAGTTTCCCCTTATTGCGTGTTTGGTGAAGCTTGGCTGAGAGATGCTGATGTTGGTGGTTGAAACGGCAGCTGTCGGGTGGCCGGAGTGATGGCAGAAACGGTTGTGATAGGGGTATTCTCCTACTGGCGGCGGCGGATGGAAACCCTAGATGTTTAGTCGGACTTGGGTTTTGATTTTTCTGTTGGGCTTTGATATTGGTCCGGTTGTAAAGGGATTGGGTCAGTTAGGCCTTGAGCTGTAATTCGGGCCCATTTGGGTTTTGTTGTAACCTAAAAACAAAATAATAATAATAAAATAAATAAATAAATAAATAATAATCCGGACAAAATGGGTGTCTCCATAAACTCTATTGGTGGCACTGAAATTTTAAGACTTTTTAGTTTTAGTTATTTGGAATCTTTGTTGTTAAAAAAAATCATTTTAGTCGATAGATGGTTATATTATTAACGATAATTGACATGATATGTTTACATGTTATTAACACTTGAAATAATAGATTATTGGTGCATGTATCTTTTATCGAGTCTTGATTATTCTGGGTGGTTAGTTTTTCATTTGAAATAATAGAATATCGTAAATCTATTCTTTTGCTATCTTTTTAAAAAAAATCAATCTTACTTTCTGGGAAAAAAAAACTACATATATTTTGTCATTAAAGAGTGGTTTGTCCAAAGCAAAAGCCAAAAATCCTAATCTCAATTCTCGAAAGTAAAATCATTAAGCAACAACAAAATTGTAAAATCTTTTTTTAAATAATCCTATCAAATTGTGGTAGTGCTGTCAAATGAATCTTCCTTCTATCCTTCGTTGACAGTTCAAATCTCTCAATCGGTTCAAATACAAAAAAAACCTAATATTTTTGGAAAAAGACAAGATATAATAATATAAAGAATGAATCAAACGACACATAGAAGGTTAAAATGTTGCATTTCCTTGAACTTTCTCTCACCCCTTCACTTCCAATTAAATATATTCAAAGCCAAAAGGCATGCAAATTGAAAATGGTGGCATTAATTTAATTTCATAGTATTTCCTCGTTGCTGCCTCCTCATGTGATGGCTTGGTGTGACCCATGAGAAACTCATGCTCCATTAACCTTATAATCTGATTTTAACTTTTTTTTTAATAGTATGTGATGATTATAAGATAATATCTATTAAGAATCTTTTATAGTTATTGATAAAGTGCACACACCCTACAGATGCAGTTGCTTGAACTTAAAATCTTTAAGAAAAATAACATTCTCTTCTACCACTGAAACAACTCAATAAATTGCTATGTTTATTGTTTTATTGTTGTTTGATAGAAAAAGTTTTTGAATACTCTAAGATGATTACAATGTAGTATCTATTCAGAATCTTTCTTAATCATTAATAACATGCATACACTGCAGACGTAGCTGCTCGAACTCAATATCTTAAAAGAAAACAACACTCCATTTAACCACTGATATCACTTATTGGATTCTATTCTAACCACTAAAATCATTTAACGATTTTTTTTATTCAAGTGGTAAGCAACTTGATATCGCTTAAGCAGGTCTCGAGTTCGAGTTCTTGTGTATGCAAAAAATCCCCAGGGAGACTCACTCACCAAAGTCAAATGTTTGATCGAATCAATTCGGCTTAATCAGTATGAAGCCTTGAAAACTGGGAACACAACAAGAAAAATCACTTAATGAATTCAAGAATAGATTTATAGTATACTTACACATTTGTGATTTATGATATGCTTAAAATTACATACCACAACAAATGTACATATAATTTGATAGTGTTTTTTTTAACTGAAACGTGAACAATAGTAACTGAGATCACTCCGTCTAATCAATAAAGAAACAATTAAATGAGCAAATTTACTTTTTGATAACGAGATAGTGTAGAGTGAAAATGCCTTCATTATTATTATAATGGTAAAATGGTTAATACTCATATTTTTTTTAAAAACGGAATTTAATAAATTTGGTTATATATGATCTTCATTTGAATATAATTAATTAAGAATATATGATTTATAACTTAAAAGCTTTGTAACTTTAAAAGCTTGTAATATTAAATAAATATATAAGTTCTTACTGTGACCGTTATCTTAATAATGAAACTTAATGTATTATTGGAATTAAATAATCCAACAGTTGGTACTTTTCTAGACAAATTTTCATTGTCATGTGGGATCTGTAATGAATTGATTCAGCTCTAATTTTGTTCAGCGGTGATCCGTTTTAAATATTATTGACATGTCATTCATACATTCTACCGTTCAACTCTTAGACCAAAAAGTCACAATCATTAATATTTTTACATAAAAATTAGAAGTACAATAGATATAACAATAAAATTTAGAAATATTGTGGGTAGGGAACAAAATTTTTAAAATACATGTGTTGAAAAATTATTATAAGATATTAAACTATTTATTATAATATACATGAAACTCTTTATATCTATACGATAAGTTTTATAAAATATATTAAGAAAATATAATTGGTCATGTGGACTGGATAAAAATTACATGAAACTTCAATTATTTATTATATTTTATGAAACTCGTCATTTTCACATGCCTAGACATTGCAGTAAATATCCTAAATCTCAAATTAATTTTTTAACACTTACAGTTCCCAAAAATATAATTCCGTCTATATTATTTGACCAACGAAGTCATAAATATAAACTATATTTGATCATATTTGTTTACGTATGATATTTTTAAGTTTCTTTTTTTCTATATTTAGTCTGTATGAATATAAATATAAATATTTAAATGTATTAAAATTTTAAACATTAATTAAATTTAATTAGATCATGTTTATTATATTTGTTTATTAAATCTACTAATAGAATTGTCTATTTTCATATAAAAATATCAGTTTTGATATAAAATTATTATAACTATCTTCCATTTTTACAATTATATATTTTTTTTCACATGACCATTTTTCTATTGCTTTACACCTAAATATATATATTTATATATTAAATTATAAGAATTGACGTATTCCCATTTTACTTGGTAAAGTGGTCAAATAGCTTACCCACGTTCTGATTAGCATTTTCTTAATATCCATATCATTATTTCATATCTTCTTCTCGTATAATTTTATGTATTCCCATTTTACACCTAAAAATTATTTTAAATTATAAGGATTAACGTATTCTCATTCTACACTTAAAAAATTATAATTCATATCTTTATTTTATATAATTTAAAATGGGAATACGTCAATTCTTATAATTTAAAATAATTTCTCCACATATCCATGTTTGAATACAATTACTTACTGATTTTAATGCACATTTTAATATTCATATAATTACTTGTCAAGTACACATATGTACTTTAAAACATGATTCTAGATATTTCATCATGTCAAGTTCATTTTCATGTGTAAGAACCAACTAATCATCATATCATATCTTAATATAAAATGTCACAAATCATGTTATCAACTACTATATCAAAAAGTCTTCCTTATATAAATACATATATCTGCTCAAATACTTGACATTGTATGTAGGGGTGCTTATCGAGTGAATCGATTGTGAGTTGGACAGTATTTGATTCTTGCTCGTTAAAAGAACTTATTGTTCGACTCGATTAATTGCTCATTAAGTTTGTCAAAATTTTACTTAACTTGACTCATTGCTCGTTAAACTCACTAGAATTTTTACCATATTTTTTTAACTATAGGTAAAACCTACTTATACAATATAGAGCTTAATATAAACATATATTAATAAATTTAACTAAAAAATTATCAAACTAATGTATGAAGAATTAAAGTCTAAACTCTAAAGTAACAATCCACGAATACACCAAACTAGTAAATTAATATATTAATAAATTAATTTTAATTAGTGATTTATCATTTTTCTTATATCTATTAGCAAATTAGCAATTATTATTTAGACTGCCTTTTTTTAATAGAATAATTTTTAAGGTAACTACTAAGAAGATATATAAAAAAATTAACGAACAACTCGCAAACCTATTAAGTCAGGTTAGACCTTGCTCGACTCAATTTGCTTATGTCTCGAGTCAAGTTTGAGTCCAACCCGAATCAATCCGAGTCAAGCATTCACATAGTTTTGATCAAATCGAGTACGAATAACTCATGAGCTACTTAGGGATGGCAGAATGACCCGAACCCGACGGGGAAACCCGAAACCCGGTCAAGTTTTGGTCGGATCGGGTTTGAATGATATCGGGTCGGGTCGGGTATCGGGAATTTTTTCGAAGATTTTTTCGGGTCGGGTTAGGGGACGGGGCAAGGTATCCCCGCCCCGCCCCGATTATATATATATATATATATATATAATATTTTTTATTTTTTATATTAATTATATATATAATATTTTATATTTTTTATATTAATTATATATATAATATTTTTGGGTTCGGGTTTGAGTATAATATTTCGTGTCGGGGACGGGGGAAAAATTTTCGATGGGGATCAGGTCGGGGATGAGGATTCATTTCAGGTTCGAGGACGGGGCGAGCAAAACCCGCCCCGAACTCGCCCGGTTGCCATTCCTAGAGCTACTCAACCCATTAAACACCCCCTGATTGTATGAATGTCACTAAAAACTTGTAAATGAAACTATAATTTGCTACCGATTTAAAAAATTTATCATTATTAAGAGAAGAGATCTTTTTGGTGGATAAATCTGAGATAAATTCAAGATAATATTTATTTAAAAAATTTTAATTATTTAATAATGAATGTTCATACTCTTGTATATATAATATTTGAACTCGCAATTTTAAGAAATAACCACAAATTCCTTAATTACTTAATCGTTTAATTCATGCAAGAAAAAAAATTAAAATTTTTTATAATTCAATTAGCCAATTATTCAAACGAGATAAATGCTCATAAAATCTTGGGCTAAATTACCCCACTTCATTGCATTATAAGTGTAGTCAGGCCAAGATCAATTTAATCCAATCAAGAAGCGCCACGCAAAATGCAATACAGTACAAGTGGTTCCATATTGTAACGCAATAAAGTTAAGCTCAAAGTCACCCATATGACGCCATCATACCACGTGGCAGCACCGAATACCTTCTCTACATCGCTCCAGGAAATGTCCATGAAGCAGCAGCTCATAAAATTAAAAAATTGAAAAAAAGAAGGAAAAATAATTACTATTATTTAGGATATTTAAAATTAAATGTATAAAATGGTTCGCAGCTATGCCAAACAAGCTTCCCTTCCTACAACACTGTCAAAGACCAAAGTCCAGTTTTCCCTTAGAAATGGACTTTTCTCATCAAAACCCTAATTACACCTTCTTCCCTGAAAACCTCAATCCCATGCCCGATTTCCAGCTCTCCGATTATCTTATGCTCGATGACGGCATCCTCGACGACCACGATGCGTACTCGTCGAAAAGTATGGCTTCTTTGGAGAAAGTTACGACTGCCGCTACTGATCTCAGTGGTGCAACCTCAAAAAATAGTAACATGCAAGTTATATATATTATGAGCTCCTCAATGGATCTTCTTTCTTTCGTTTAAGGTATTTATTGATTTTTTGGGTTAAAAAATTGCAGAAAATACAAAAATGGAGTGGGGAAAAACAAATCGGAACTCGGAGTTCGAGTTGCGCTTAGAATGAAGTCAGAGATGGACGTGATCGATGATGGATACAAATGGAGGAAATATGGTAAAAAGTCCATCAAGAACAGCCCCAACCCAAGGTAATTTTCTGGCTTTATCTCTGTTTTTTTTAGTGATAGAATAGTTCTTAATTATTGACACATACTCAAATTCAAAACTTTTTGAGTGAACAATATTTTCTTAATCACTGAAGTTATTTAACGAAATATGAATTATTAAGTTTCATTGATCGATCTCATCATCTTGGCTTCAATATTAAGCGGACCCATAACTTTGTATACATCTATTTTAAAAATATAATAATACTTCCAAGTTGATAATTAACTTCTTATTCCTCGTGGTGAATTGGAAATAATTAAGTATGCAGAAAATCCATGTCTCAAAACAATGGATTTGGATTTTTTAAATAGTAAAATGAGGCAGCATGTGGGATTTTGATATTATTATAGTTTAAATCTTCAACAATTTGCGGCAATAGGCTAATTAGTAATTAGTAAGCATGATTTTTGTATTAACATACTCTATATAACAAAGAAGAGAAGTAGAAATAACTTTATTTCCCTTTCTATCACTTCCGATGCTCATGGTTGTGCACTCCATGTAATGTTGATCATAAATCCCATCACATCATATACGGAGTAGGATATGTATATTTCCAAAAAGTGGGGCAAAAGGGCTGATCCATCACTCACATACATACACTGTGGGCTGCTGCGTTATCATCACATGTCCACACCAAAACTAGTTGTTTCTTGTTTTGCTAATACCATTCATCGTCCATGTAGAAAACGCTTCGATCACTCCACATACATACACTACACTGGCCTGCTGCGTTTATCATCATCAACTAGCTACCTACTTAATTATCTACACCTTTTGCTGCAAATATCTTTGATTTTGGTTTCTAGATTCTTGGGTAGTCTAACATGAAATATGAATTATGAAATTGGATGGTCAACTTTTACTGATCCAATAATCCTAAAATATAAAATTTAAAAGTTTTATACAATATACACACGCATTAAATATAGAATTTGGATGCTAACATTTTAACAAAAACAAATGCAATATGGCAACTATTCAATTATTTATAGATTCAAACATGTATTAAATTATTCATCATGTGATTCACTTATATAATCAAATAACTTATAAACCATCACTACTACTTAAATATGTATACATATGAAAAAAAACTTAAATACATAAGACTAAAAACTATTGAAAAAAAAGTGCATATCTCGATTTTTATTTTAAAATTTGTTTAGACAATGGGGTTGAATAGCTTCACTTGTAAGCAATATCCAACTCTTAAATGAATCGTCTCTATTTCTGCAAACATGACTGGTCAAAGCTCAATACTTGGTCAAGTCTTTATATTTCAAATATGAGTCATAATTTTAGTTTTGTTAAGGCCAACCTGTTTCAGATAATTTTAAACAATTATTATACGTATTGTCTTCCAAGATGAAAGAATATATAGGATTGCAGAATTAGATGTTCATGATCATTAGCATATAGAGGCATGTAATTTTACTTGGTACTTCACCTTTACATACTCTTTCCTTTTAAATTAGAACTTATATTTTGAGATATTATATTTTATAATTTTCGAGATTGCGATTTATGAGATAACTCATAAAAGAATGTGCTCGTATATTTGTACATATATGTCCTCGGTTGTCTTCTTGGTTGATGATGATGTGAAATACATATTTGGTGTATGTGTACTTCTCATATTGTATTGTTGGTTGGTTGATGATGATGTGGGTTACATTGTTGGGTAATGCAGGAATTATTATAAATGTTCAAGTGGAGGGTGCAATGTGAAGAAGAGGATAGAAAGGGACATAAATGAAAAAAGTTATGTGATAACTACATACGATGGTGTTCACAACCATGACACCCCATCCCTGCTTTACTATAACCAAATGCCCCTCATGGCTCCTAATGCTTGGACCTTGCAACCTTCTTCTTCTTCTACTACATGAATGGATACTTACAACTTGCTTATCTTGTTGCCTAAAATGGTCAGCTACTTCAAAGACACAGGAAATGTTTCTAGTTGAGATTTTAGGCTTTTTTTTGGGAGCTGAACAGTTAAAAATCCAGCCCTTAAAGCTCACTTTAGACCCAATAGAATCGGGACTGGGCCAATCTGATGGATTAACTATCAGTCATCCTTGTTATATAAAATAATATGAATCCAAGAATGTTGAAAATACACATATTCTGATTTAGTTCAAACATAATTATTATAAGGATAACCGTTGATCACTTTCATTTAAGTTTTGTATACTTTTTCTTATTGAATTCAAAAAACGTAAGATCATTTATGTTTTTATTTAATTAAAATTTGGTCACTGAAACGTTGACTGCCGTTAGTTTAATGACATGACACGTTAGTAAAATTGTTTAATTTTAATTTTAACAGCTGAACTTTAGATAAAATTCTAATTGTGAAAGTAGTTTAAAGACAATTTTTCTGTTTACCCTTTTTCCTTCTCCTTCACGTTCCTTCTCTATTATTAAGGCTGTAAATGTCAACTATAAATGAGACAAGCTAGATTGCAAATTACTAGAGATTGACTTGATAAATACTCGATTTGAATGGACTCGAACTCGACTCGAGTTCTTAACGAACCGAAACGAGTTACTTTATACTCAATTTGAAAAGCTTGATAAAATGTTTTTTTTAAATATATAGTATAAATATATTTAAAATTCAGGTTCAAGTTTGAGTTTTAACTCGGTTAAGTTTAAGAATATTTTTTATTTCGAGCTTCAATTCATAGTTTCGAGTTTGAGTCGAACTTAAAAGTTTTACGCTCGAGAATTTTCAACCCAAATCAAGCTCCATTTCAGAATTTTCGGCCCTATTCTTTGTTGCCTGTTGGTTTCCTTCACCTGAAAAAATATTTACCATTTGAAGACCGACAACATCAACCCAATTTTCATTTCGAAAATAATAATGCAAATGAAAAAAATGGGTCCATGCAGGATTATTTTGATTTGTGTAAGAATCTCTATCAAATGCTTATTGGAGATGAAACCGATGGAGTTGATTCTGCTGAAAGGATACAATCCAAGAGCGACCCCGATGACTTGGGCCTTTGTGTCGGTGATGTTTCTTCTTGTAATGCTGGAAAGTATACTTCATATGAAGGGTTTAACAAAGAGTTTCAATCTTCTCCACAACAAGTTTTTATGCGTTCCGATGGTAATGAAGTCATGAGATCCACATTGCTTGGTGAAAACGAAAAGGCCAAAAGGGCGATTCATTGGGGTCTTATGGTATTGATTACAATCAGTCCAATGATTTGATTACGAAACCAAATTGGTATAATAACTGGAGAAACTATATTTTTCTGAAAAATATACAAAACTAAAGGAAAGTATCAATACTGTAGTTTACCCTTATTACAATCATACAAGTACATGACATAAATGCAAACACAAACACTCATCTAGAATAGGTTGCTGTGATTTTAGTTTACAGCTCATCCCGAGATTCTTGTGTACCGGAGTCAGGGCCACTCCCTTTGAGCTTCTCGGCGGTTCTGTGGATAGCTTCTGCAGCAGATTTCGCAGTTTCTTTAGCTATGGCTTCACTTGTTCTGATGCTGTCCATCACTGCTTCTTTCACCTTCTCTCCCGCACCAACAGCTTCTGATGGGCCTTTGCCTGTGCCTGTGCCTGTGCCCCTAAAACTAACAACCAAACATACTCAAATGGACTCATAATAGTATGTAATAAACAAAAGCAGGGAACATCATGCAGTGCAAATGATGTTCTTACTCGAGGCTTGGAGGGGTGAAGCGCAACTGAAGCTCGTGGAAGATGACTATGATCTTTTCCCAATAACTCTTATGGGATTTCTTCAACAACGGAAGGGTGTTTGACAGTAACTGGAACATAGATGGCTTGTCTTCATTGTTCTGTTTTTCTACGCAAACTACGGGTCGAATTTGATGAGATAGGATGATTAACCAGAGAAGAAACAGTAACAAGGTTGTTGCTCTAGATTTATTCATTCTTTAAAATTTGCAAAACTGAATATTGGAAATGAAAAAGGAAGTGGTGTTTGCAGGTTTGTAGTTAGCCTGGATGCTTTCATGTTTGGACACGTTCTACTGAAACGTGGTGTGATCACCTTTCTTCTAGGCCTCCGCTTCTAGACATTACCAGGTTAGGGTAAACAATCTATTTTGTTTTTTTTATTAATTTTATTTAATCATTAAATGATTATCAATTTAGATCATTAATAAAAATGATGTTGTCTATATTTTTTAATGGGGATAATAATAAGTCTATTCCATATTTATATATTTAATTAATTTAGCTTTACTTTAAAATAATTTAATAAATTTATTTTTTATTTATAAACTTAATTATTAAAATATATAATTTATCTTAAATTTTATATTTATATAAAATTTAAATCCTAAATCTAGTTTCAACAAACTTAAAGTTTTTATATTTTACAAATAAATCATTGAACTAGTATAATGTATGTAAATAATTTTTTAGAACTTTTTTCTTTAGCTAAATAAACCTTTACTTTTCTTACGCATATTATATCTTTGCATAAGGATTAAGTAGAGGCTCGTTTTCAAATAATAATAGTAATAATAAATTTAAGCTCAAATTGTTTTGGACTTGACAATACGTTTCAGTGTTTATAAATTAATAAAATATTTAAAAACATATCTTTACATTATTTTATTATTAAATTTAAATAAAAATATGTTAATTATTTAATTTGATTTAAAATAAAATCAGGTGATATATTAGAGTCGAAAGTCAAATCAAGAAAATCATGGGCTGAATTTCTCAAATAATGTAGTTGAAAAAAATTTGTTCGAATAGGGCACTCTCAAAATTATTTCGTGAAATAAAGTGAATGCTACATTAAATCCGAAGACGCATTGGAGTCCAAGCAACTTACTGGGAGAGATGCATGGAGTGCAATGCGTCTCTCATATTTTTTTCACGTAAATGTACAAAGGGTAAATTACACAATTAATCTTTCATATTTTTATGTTAGTCGTGTAAAAAAATATATAAGCTTTATATCTACTAAATATTCAATTTAAATTGGTATTACGAATATATTTGACATTAATTTAATTATAAAACTATTTTTATTTAAAATACACGAGATATTATCATAATGATACTATTTTGGACAACAATTTCAATTAGAAATTATGTAAGCTCGATGTTGATTTCTTTAGTACACAAATTCAATGTTTGGACTCCAAAAAAAATTACCCTTTGTATATTTATGAAAAAGTGAAAAAATTACCCTTTAGTACACAAGTTGAGTGATTAAATTGAAAAAATTAAAAGTACAATGAGTGAATTTGGAGAGAGAGTAAAGTTGAATGATTAATTGTGTAATTTACCCTTTGAAAGTATGGGAGATGCAAGGAGTGTAATGCGTCTCCCATATTTTTTTAGGCTAAATTATATAATTAATCATTCAACTTTACTCTATCTCCAAATTCACTTACTATACTTTTAATTTTTTCAATTTGATCACTCAACTTTTGTTTTACTCCTATTTTGATCACTCATCGACCATTGTTCAAGTTGTTATATGGAAGCCAATTTGATCCATCAACTCTAGCATTGAATTTGTGTACTAAAGAAACCAACATCGTGCTTACATAATTTCTAATTGAAATTGTTATCCAAAATAGTGCAGTTGTATTTAATTAATTTGGAGAAAGAATAAAGTTAATGATTAATTGTGTAATTTACACTTTGTACATTTACATAAGAATGAAATTTGTGAAAAATATGGGAGACGCATTGCACTCCATGCGTCTCCCCCAAATTTATTTATAAGTCGTTTGGACTTCAATGTGTCTTTGGATTTACTGTAGCATTCACTCTATTTCACGAAATAATTTTGAGAGTGCCCTATTCGAACAATTTTTTTTCAACTATATTATTTGAGAAATTCAGTACTTAATTTTAAAACATAATAGTAAAATTAATCTCTAATGTCTTAGAAAACGATTATTTTGTTCCTTGTTCATTTTTTATGCATTTTTACACCTAATGCATCAAATTTTTATTAAAAAAGTCTATGTTGGATGAAAATTGATAGTTGATTAATGTTTTAACACATATAGTTAATTGGACGTTTTCACACATGCTTAATTGATAATATGTATTTATTATGTCATTTAAAATGATAATCTAATATATATTATATCACTTAAAGTGATAATATCATGTCGTCCAAAATGACTATATAATTCATACAATTGATACTATGACAAACAATCTTTAAAACAAATAGTTAAATACACTTAGTTGATACCTCTCCTCCTTTTTAAGCCTTAAGTTCAATATCAGAACAAAATTTTCCTTAATTGTTATAAAAGAAATATTATTTGTTGACAGAATCACTCTGTCGATAAAGGTTTGTTTTGTTTTTTTCTCAAATTCCAGGCAGAAAGGACTTGCCATTTTGAAGTTTCAAAAATTAGATTTGAGCATGAATGAGGACCATCCTTTTACTTCACCAATGAAGTTCAGCATGCATTCATTCATGAATAGAGAAGCACCTCCAAATTAAACAAAGAAATGAAAACGGCTGCGAGCTTTCAAAATGCATATAGGAGCTTCAATTCTTACAACACTATTCCCATCAAATATTATATACAGATGGTGGCAGTGGTCATTCAATTCTTAGGCACTTCACACTGCATGAGTCACCTTCTTTGATCAATGTGTGGTTTAGATTTGGATATTTCAGTTCCATCTCTTGGAATTCTTCAGCCCTTTCGACTTTTGTTTAGCTGCTTGAAATGCCTGCCTTTTTTGTTTCTTTTGAGCTTCCTTCTCCGCCTGTTCAAACCACCAAGCTTCATGTTATCATCTGTAAACTCTCCAGTTAACAAACACCTAATCCCTTACCTTTGACATCTTCGATTTTGCTTTCACTTTTGGAGCTTTCTCTTCAAGTTCCGCCTCACGCTCAAGTTCCTTCTCCCTTGCCTCTATGTTCTTCTCCAGATAGTACTGTTCATTTCAGATTGGTTAATCAAATAAGAAACAACTCACTCAACACCATATTTCAGGTGAATACCATCAATAAACCTCTTAGCTGATGGAGAAAAATAGAAAACATGTATCTGAGTTACCTCATGGATTATAAAAATAATAATAATGATAATTTCAGTTTTTTTAAATCAAGCTAACACTTAACCAAGAAAACCATACATTGTAGTCGCCTGCATAGTCCTGCAAATGCCCGTCTTTTACTTCCACTACTCTGTTCACTATTTGCCGAATGAAGTATCGGTCATGAGATACTGTAATCACAGTGCCACTGTACTCTCTAATTGCCTCCTGATTGAATTCAAAGATTGCACAGAACATGAGTGATAAATCGAAATGCTATAATATCGGGATAAAAGGATGAAGGACTAAGACAAAACCAAACCTCTAGCATCTCTTTCGAGGGTATATCCAGATGATTAGTTGGTTCATCCAAAACTAGTAGGGTTGATGGTTTTACCATGAATTTGCAAAAGGCAAGACGTGCCTGAATGGAACAGGAAAAGACAACATTCAAATATATACCTTCAACACAATTATCTTAGGCATGAAAAACAATATGTAATAGGGCATTTATTCACCAAATACTGTGTGTGTGTTTGGGGGGGGGTGGAGCTTGGGAAACAGAACCATATTAGGTTAGTCATATCGAAATTCGTCAGCATGTATAATGTTAAACATTCGTTTCGAAAACACCCTCAACAACCTCTGACTAAATAAATTTGCCAAATTGTATAGGAGTGATAAATTAAACAATTTTCTTTAATGAAATCTATGAAATCATATGTGAAAAAAAAACAAATGTAGTATATTTACCTTCTCACCACCACTCAATAGGGAAACCTTCCTGTCCAGCATATCTGCTTTGAAGTTGCAACGACCAAGGAGCCCCTTAATATCATCAATTCTCCAGTCCTCTGCAACTTCTTCCACTGTCTGAAGCACTGTTTTATCCAAATCAAGAGCCTCAGCCTGAAAGAAAGTTGACTAAATTCAGCACTTTGTACTTTCTTAGCTTGAAAGAGGAGCTCAGGTACTACGCAGGAAGATCAAAGTCAACTCAGATACAGATAGTGAATTCTCAGAGGCCACCAACCTGATTCTGCTCAAAATAATTTGGTAGAACATTATGCTCCCCAAGGAGCACTTCACCACCACTTGATTTCTCTAAACCCATAATCAGTTTCAGTAAAGTACTCTTTCCACAACCATTTGGACCAATAATGGCAATTTTCTCTCCCCTTTCAATTGGAAGATTTGCCTTGTTAAAAAGCATCTGACACAGAAACCAAACATTTATCAAAAAAGGAGGGCTGCAAAAATTAATAAATAAAAATCTAAACCATCCTCCTCACGTAATCAAACATTTTAACTCACCTCATCCTCATAACCAAATTCCAGATTCTTAATAGTAACAACAGATCTTCCACTTCTTCCGCGCTCGGGGAACCTGATCTTTATTTGTTTCCGTTGAAATGGCTTCTCTATTTGATCCTCTTCTTGAAGTTTCTCCAGCTTCTGTTACCACACGGAAGGAGAAGCAGACATTAAATAGCCGGAAAAACGTTCAGAGTCTAAACAATTAATCTCATTAAACACTGGCACAAAGTGTGATGAACCAGTAACTATCAAGTGGCACACACCATCAAAATCAAAAGAGAACACAATACAAAAATTTCAAGCAGCAGCAACTTTAGTCCCCAAACAAAGTTTCAATGACATATTGTCTTGTGTCAAATAATGTTGAAATGGAAAATGTAGAGGGAAGACGAGAAAAGAGAACCAAGTAGTATGCCGCTATTCATAGGTAATACTGTTTATGCAAATTAACTCTGATCATTTCAAGAAAAATACACATCCTCATGTGATCCAAATTGTGCATCATTTGTGGTCCAGAATAGAAAACTAATCCATATGATAGAAGTGATTATAAAACTTGACAAAGAAAGAAGAAATTCTGGCACTCATTTGAAAGATTTCAGCCAGTCCAGAAGGTTGTCAATCTGGGAATAATTTCATTCCATCAATCGTACCTTTTCAAGTCTTTACCAGATAATGTTATGACATCATAAAACTTATCATCTTTACACAACAATGGCCAAAGCAGACAGCTTGCATTCCTAGAAAATAAAATGGAATATATTTCAGGAATAAATCCTCCTCAATCGTACCTTTTCAGCAGAAGAAGCACGACCAGAATTTGCCCCAGCACCTAACCGGCTTATCAAATCTTTTGTCTGCTCAATCTCCTTCTGTTGCTTCTCCCACGCAGCATATTGAGATTCAACCCATGCTGCCTTCGCCTCAACATACTGAGAATAATTACCCTCAAATGTCCTGGAAACACCCATATCAGTCTCCACAATCTTTGTACACAGCTGATCTAGAAAAGCTCTATCATGGGATATAATGACCATTGGAACATCTTGCTTGTTGAGATACCCTTCAAGCCACTCAATTGTATCGAGGTCAAGGTGATTTGTAGGCTCGTCCAAAAGCAATAAATCAGGTTCCTGCAAATTTACATCTATATCAACAAAACAGCTAGAATACCAATATACTCTACTACGTATCGTACGCATGACCCACGGATTAACAACCTACACATCATCAAAAGATATATAACAAGCTAACCTGTTAATAGTAAAAATTTGCAGCCCGAGTCCAATCATAGCTATAACTTATGCAAAAGTAAACAATGTTGTTTTGAACATTACTATTACTATGTAAATATACATTTAAAAACAATATATTTGTTAGCCATCAACGAATCAACCTCCTATGCAATTCTAGAAGTGAACTCCTATACCTCTTAACCTCTACAAATTAGGCTCAAGAAATTCATTGCCCCTACTTCATTTAACAAAGAAAAAAAGAAACCTTTGGTTAAACTAGGCAACTATCATGATATCAAATTAATAATTTTACCTGCAACAAGATCTTTCCAAGTGACATCCTCATCTGCCAGCCGCTACTAAAACTGGCAACCAACCTATCCGAATCCTCAGGAGAAAACCCGAGCTCCGGCATCAACTTGCTAACCTTAGCATCAACCTCATCCAAATCAACAGCCTGAGCTCTTCTTTGCAACAAATCAAACTCATCCAAAAGCCTTCCCATCAACTCCAAATCCTCGGTAGTCCCTTCTATCGCCTTTTGAACCCTCTCTAACCTCTCAGAAATCTCCATTTCCTCTTTAAAGGCACTCATAAACTCCTCCCTCACCGTCCTAGTCATCGAAACTTCGAATTCCTGGTTCAAGAACGCAACTTTCATGTAGGGCTTAGCCTTTATAACGTTCCCCGAATCGGGTTCTTCTAGCCCAGTTATAATTCTCATTTGAGTCGTTTTCCCTGCTCCGTTTACTCCAACCAATCCAACTTTCTCGCCTTTTTTCACTTCCCAACTCACATCTTTCAAAACCGTTACTCCTTTATAGCTCTTGCTAATGTTTCGAGCTTTACACCAGAGGAAATACCCGAAGCACCGGTGTTGGATTGCCTGTTGCCACGCTTCCGATCAATCTCTTCCACTGCGTCGGATGAAAACAATGATTCAATGTCGTTTTGAGGGTCCTTGACGGAGGTCTCAACACTGAGAGTGGAAACTTGGGAAGTTATCTTAGCGGGTCTAAATTTAAGGCATTTGGGGGAGGCAAGTGAGGAGGAACCCCTTGTAAAAGAGGGTCTCAGAGAAGGAAAGAACGATGAGTGAAGGTCTAAGCGGTGGAGTTTTGTGGAAAGGTCCATGTTTGGGTAGTGGGAAAGTGAAGGAAAATATGGGGAAATGAAAGGATAAGAAAAATATGATAATATCCGAAGAAAGGGCAACGGGGGAGTTCCTCTGAGAATCTGTGGAAGAGAACTAAGGAACTCTCAGCCCACAAATAAAACTGAAGAGTTACGAGAGAAAAAGATATTCCTTTAGGATTAAGATATTCTTTGGTTAAGAGTAATTATATTTTGGTCACCACTTGATAAAAAAATAAAATAAAATTGTGGCTGAAGAGAAGAGAGGGAGATAACGAAGAGATGGCCGTTGATATTGGAGAAAAGATTGTGTGGTTTTGGTTAGCTAAGGAAAGAGACTCCGCCTGCCGCTTGTTGGCACGTGAAATCTAATGCATGATCCTACTTATTCCACGTATACAATCGGATAACAAACGGAATCCTCGCTGTTGTCCCTTGTTGTTTATTCACTTAATCATTTTTTTTTCTCTTTTCTAGTAAATAAATGGCCGTTTTTAACTAAATATGTCTTTGAAAATATTACTTTAATAAAAAATCATTTTAATTATCGAGAGAAACGAACCTCCTCAACCCGAGAGAAATTAAAAGTAGTGTCGTGACATTAATTCCTGAATAAGCTTAAGTTGTAGCTATCCATTGCCGTTTTTTCCATCATCTTCCACTCTTGTTAGTTTAGTATTTTGCCTTGGACTTTATTATAGCTTTAGATTCCTTTGGATTTGTTAGTTTCCAAATTGTATCATACTCCGTATCTATATTTTTTCCACATTATTATTGTTATTGATTAGTGATAATTCACTCACTACTATATTATTTATCATCGAAGTATACATTTGCACAATTACACATCTTATGTATACATGAACATATGAAAAATTTTATGTTAGGAGGAACAAACTTATAAAATTTTAAATATGGTAGAACTTATAAAATTTTAGGAGAGTGAAAATATATTTTCAATAAAAAATAAAAAAATATATATATAAAATATATAAGAATTTTATTTTTAGGGGGCGACCGCCCTACTTGCTCCCCTCTAAGTCCATCCTTGTATGTACATACAACACTTAATAGATGGTAAGAGAATTTCGAGATACTTAAATAACACATTGAATCATGGGCTTGTGTTCAAATCTACTGTTAGTGGTCTCAATCTAATGACGTTTGTAGATGGTGATTGAGGAAGCAACCTAGATCAAAGGTCCATGTCTAGGAATTGTGTATATGTGAATAAAGATCTATTCATTTGGAATTTGAAGAAACAAGTCTATTTCTTAATGAACCATGAAGATAGAATATCATAGTATAAAATATGTTGCTTTTGAAATTGTTCGGATAAAGGGGTTAATTTTAGACATGAGAGTCACAATATAAGATTCTAGTGATATGGAGTGAGAATACAAGTATTATGACTATGAGTGTCAATCTAATTTTTTATAATCAGTCTAAACATGTCGATTTTGATGTTATTTTATATGAGAGAAGATAAATGAAAAGTGTTTCCAAGTTAAATATATTCAAACTCCTCACCAAGTTGATGGTTTAACCAAGTCGTTGACAAGTGTTTATTTTAATTCATTTCGAGCAAAACTGAACATATCCATATAAAATATTTGTAGTTAGAAGTAGAAAACATAGGGAGAATGTTGAGGATACAAATAGACAGTTAGTCCAGGTAGTTAGGCTGTTTACCCGAGTTGTAAGAAAAGTTAGAAATTATTTATAACTGAAATGTAGAATATAGACTATAAATGTTGTAATTAGATCTCAATAAACATTGTGTCTTTGGGCTTAGTAAACTAACCTTAAGTTGTTCTCTAATCTTTCTGCCGTTCTTCTTGTTGGAAGCGTAGGTGGGCTCTCGAGTAATTTATAAAACTCGCACTATTATTAATACGAGGCAAAATACGTTATAACAACATTACCCCAATATGACAACACTACAACACTAGCTGCGACTAGTTTACAAACACAACCTCAATATTCTAAGCTTTGATAAGCTTCACCCTCTCTCTAATAGCTTTGTTAAGCTATTATTCATTATGGCTTTTCTAAGCCTTCATTTTTCTCACTTGTGTTCATTTATATTAATGCTAAAGACATATATTTATAAGGGTAATTAACATCCTTAATGAAAGATCTAGACATTTCCAAATTCTTCTTGTATTGCCACATGGAGTTCCTTGTCTTAATGAAATTCCCTTCCATCATCAATTGTCACATGTTTATTTTTCATGCTTAGTTCTTAAGTAATTCAAGATCATGCTTCATTAATGAAGAATCTTCTAGCTTTTGCCACCTTTGCCAAGTGTATTGCCAACTTTGACAATTTCAAACTTCATGCAACTATATCATCTTGTTGCTTCTTTAATTTCTTTTCTTTTGCCAATATTGATTTCCATAATATTCAAGAATTATCCATGCCTTGCCAGCATAAGTAGTAAAATTAGATTTGAATTCTAACACTCCCCCTCAAATCTGATTTTTCATTCCGAGCTTTTCTTTGAGTCGATTGAATATATATGCTCTCAATGGCTTTGTGAAAATGTCTGCTAGTTGATCTTCAGTTCTGCAGTAAATTAGCTCCACAATTTTATTCTTCACCTGTTCTCGTATAAAGTGATACTTTATATCAATATGCTTGCTTCGGCTATGAGAGACTGGATTCTTGGCAAGTGCACGCTGCTGTGGCTATGTATTATTCTTTGCTTTTTCGGCACCTTGTAGGGATTTTTGCAAACTCTTCCACGCTTATTTTGTAGTCTTCGCATCATAAATTTTTTCAAAGGTAGATTCGTCTACTCCTTGAAAAATAAAGAACAATGCTCTTTTATCTTTTCTCCAGGATTCCTTCAATATCTTATTTTCTTCATTTGTCAGGGTTGCTTATGCTGTTGCATTTTCAGGCTCGGTGTAACCATCCTCGACGATATCCCAACAATCTTGGGAGCCTAGTAACGCATTCATTTGAATGCTCCAACTGCCGTAATTCATCTTTGTCAATATCAGGATTTGTGGTTGAATCATGTTGGTCATCTTCTCCACCACGTTAAACTCGAACCAGGATCTGATACCACTTGTTGGAAGCGTAGGTGGGCTCTTGAGTAATTTATAAAACTCGCACTATTATTAATACGAGGCAAAATACGTTACAACGACATTATCCCAATATGACAACACTACAACACTAGCTGCGGCTAGTTTACAAACACAACCTCAATATTTTAAACTTTGTTAAGCTTCACCCTCTCTCTAATAGCTTTGCTAAGCTATTATTCATTCTGGCTTTTCTAAGCCTTTATTTTTCTCACTTGTGTTCATTTATATTAATTCTAAAGACATATATTTATAAGGGTAATTAACCTCCTTAATGAAAGATCTAGACATTTCCAAATTCTTCTTGTATTGCCACATGGAGTTCATTGTCTTAATAAAATTCCATTCCATCATCAATTGTCACATGTTTATTTTCCATGCTTAGTTCTTAAGTAATTCAAGATCATGCTTCATTAATGAAGAATATTCTAGCTTTTTCCACCTTTTGTCAAGTGTGTTGCCAACTTTGACAATTTCAAACTTCATGCAACTATATTATCTTGTTGCTTCTTTAATTTCTTTTCTTTTGTCAACATTGATTTCCATAATGTTCAAGAATTATCCATGTCTTGTCAGCATAAGTAGTAAAATTAGATTTGAATTCTAACACTTCTCTATGTATTTAGTAAAAATGGCAACTCGTGTCTTTATTCTTCTTCTTCTTAATTCGTCTCAAGTTATCGACAGTAATTCTTCATGCTCACGGTGGTAATTCTTCACTCAGTGATGAACTTTAGTAAGTAGAAAAATCTCCAAGTATTTTCATGATGTCCAAGTCACCTTTGTTGATCTCATATAATTAACCCCTCCAAATCTCAACAAACAATGACGATTCATAAGAGCATGAAATGAAATAAAAAGAACCAACAAACCCATTTAAAACCCCAGAAAACCGTGTTGCGTATAAAAGATGGACGCTGAGACAGCTAGCATACCAACCTATGGAAAAGCAAAAACACTGAGTGCAAAAAGCTAAAAGACCACGTAGGTGAAGCGTGTGGTTTTCCATGTAATTTCAGCATTCATCACTCGAGTATTGGGTACCAAATTTTAAAAGTTTTCAATTTAATCACTTAAGTTTTGAATTACTCCTATTTTAATCTCTCTCACTTATTTTTATTAACTTTTTCTTATGATTTGACATATCATATTAATATTTTTCCACATAATATTATAATAAAATAATAAAACTAAAAACTCTATATCATCCCTTATACCCAAAATCAAACCCTAAAAACAACATATCATTCGATCCTGCAACAATATTGCATAAACTGTGTAAGGGCATCAAGTATGAGATGAAAGAAAGGGCAAAAAGGGCATTGTGGAAATAGAACTGATTGAAATTAACCCAAACCTTAATTAGATGCTTGGGGAACTTTGGGGGCATTGCGAGCAGTATGATATCCACGGCAACTCGAGCGCTGGTGCAGACTTTGCCTTTGACCGCATCATTCTACACCATTAATAAGGTTAATTGATTGTTACTTAGAATCATCTTATACATTCTCATAAGAATTCATCAAATGATCTCATGTCCACTTGGTATCGAAGGATGCCTCAAATACCCAAAAATCCACGACAAAACTGAGACCCCTCATGTAATTTGTTGATGATTCGGTGTAATACATGGGAGGTGTGACAAGGAGGTGTTGACTGGATGAGGGTGTGGTGGGGTTAGGGGTGTAAATGAATAAAGCGTTTGTTGAATTGTTCGTAAACCGTTTGTATAACATTCATTTATGTTCGTTTATTAAGTTAAATAAACGAGAATTAACAAAAAATTCATGCTCATTTAATAAACAAACGAACATGAATCGAGGTGTGTTCAATTCATTTATGTTCATGAACAAGCTCATTTACCCAGTTCTCCTTCTCATTTTTTTTACATTTTAAATATTGATAAAGGTAGGGACTAAATTGAACATATGGTAATAGTGAAATTCAAACTGTGAATTTTAAGGAGTTTAAGTACTAATAGTATAATTTTATCATATTTCTTTAGATTGTAAATAAAAGGGTAAAACTAAAAATTGACGAATGATAAACAAACACTAAATGAACACGTTCATGAATATATAAATGAACACGTTCGTGAACATTAAACGAACATGTTCGTGAATAATAAATAAACGAATATAAACACCTTAAAAAATAAACGAACAATAACTCAATATTAGAAATTTAAATAAACACAAATTGAACATGGACACCTTAAAAATAAACAAACCCAAGCTAAGTGATTAATTTGAAAATTCTTAAACTTTAGTGTCCAATAAAGGATGAGAAAATAGTTTATTGATGAATGGTCTAATTTACCATATATATATATATATATACACACACACATACGGTTTTAGGTAAACAAATATACATTCTTTTAAAATAGGGTAAGGCAGGTGACTGATTAATTTGATTACGCGCTTATTAGTGTTACAATCAAAGACCCCAAAATCGTTTCTGTCATTCTGCTGTAATTATATTTGAAAGAGCTCTATCAATCCCCATACATTCTCTCTCTCTCTCTCTCTCTCTCTCTCTAATAAACCCCCCTTTTCCCTTCTCTTTCATTTTAGCAGTTGACCTTTACATTAATATAATTGCTCTTTACAACTTTGAGAAGATCGCGCATTTTTGTTCTGTTGATATCAAGAATGGAAGATCGCAAGGAGGTGAGTTCTTTGTTTTTCGGTTGGACTTTTAACTTTCTTGATTATGTAGCTGCTCTTGTAGAAAGTTCAGTGGTTATAAACTTGTAGTAATCGTTTGAAGTTTATTTGCAGCCAAACCAATTTTTCATCTTTTTGCGGTGTTCAATACTTACAAGTCCATTGATTGATGAAAAGTACTTTGATTTTACAATTTCAAAGTGTATGAAGTAGTAAATTTACTTTTTTAAATATAGGTTTGCTGTTTTGTATTTGGAGGCTTCATTTCCTTTTTACTGAAGAAACATCGATAATCTTGAAAGGGTTGGAAAAGAACAAGGAAAACTTGTCTCTGGTCTTTTTTTAAATCGTGTACTATGTATTTTATCTGTGTTGGAATATGCATAGAACAAAGTAAGATAGGTGTTACTGTTCAGAATATGTTCAGTACTATAAAATAAAAAAAAATGTAGCAGTTGGTTATGAATTTGGAATTTCATCTATTGAATTGAACCAACAATGGTGTTTTATTATTAATTTTTGGGTTTAGTGAGTTGGCATCAAATTTGAGGCCAAAATTTATGATTGATTGCAGTTTGTCAGCTCACAAAGCCATGGACTTTGTGAAATAAAAACTCAAATGGCATCTTTATATTCCTGTCTTAAAAAATTCAGAAACAAAGAATTTCATATTCAAGAAATATTCCCTTTGAGCATTGTTCCAGTCGAATTCAAGAGGGAACAACTCGTTCTATTCTATTCTCGAATGGATTGTAGTTAATGAGACTGTTGGCTTACTCTGTTTCATTGAAAACAAGCATTGATATAGCTTTGTTTGGGTGTTAAAATTGATGTAGAAAAATGCTCCATGGCTGTCAGTACCACAATTTGGGGACTGGGACCAAAAGGGACAGCTGCCAGATTACTCTCTTGACTTCTCAAAAATCAGGGAAATGAGGAAGCAAAACAAGAGGGATGTTTCAAGAGCCAGTCTTGGAAATGAAGAAGACTTCATTAACCCAACCGCCAGCACTGTTAGCACTGCTCCTAGTGATGATCACCACAATTACCCGCAAAACCATCACTCTCCATCTGTAAGATTCCCCCTTCCGCTCTATTTTTCGAATTATTATATCAGATGATGTACTCTAAATATAGATTATTTAGTTTTGGTTGGTAGCTTTAAATAGCAGAGTATAAAGATATAAACTTTGGTGGCATGCATGTGCAAGGCTGGTGGGGAAGTTGCTTAGTTGGATCAGTTAATCTTTTCTTCGGTAAACCCCATATAGTTGTAGGAGTTATTTTCCAATTCTTCCATCTTTTTGGTCAATGAATTAAAGATAAGAGCGTTGAAGATTGTATATTTGATAATATTGTTTATTTGGTGTTGATTTCTGATGGTATACTTTTCTCACTTTGACAAATTCTGTGATGAGCCTATGGTTCTTGTTTCTCTTGTTAAAGGAATTATACGTTGTCTAGAAAAAATGTGTGAATGTTTTAATGGGTTTATATCTATGACTGCATGATAAAGATGTGTGAATAGATCGTAGAAATGTGCTTACTGTCTGGATAACTAATATATGGAAATATGTTTCGATTTTCTTGACAGACAAGGAGGAGAATCCTCAACTACTTCAGCTGTTGCGTCAAGGCCTAAGGTTTATGGTTTAAGGGTGGCTTGAAGATGATTTTAAAGCTAGAGTCCGAGCTATGTCAAAGTATTTAGAAAGCACCCTCGCTCTTAACCTTGTGTTTTTGTTTTCTCATCTGTCATCTCCATTATATTCTTCTGCTTCATCACCACGTGGGTTTTAAGATTAGAGAAGATAATTTATGCTTATCAAACCTGGTGATGGTTTCATGTATCTGAGCTTCCACTTTTCTTGAATTCTATGATGTATAATTTGAATGAATGTTTTTTTTTCCAAGTAAAATCTATCGATAGATTCATAAGCCGAGGAGATACATAAGCAAGAATCAGGTTGGTGCTTTTCAAATTATGAAAATGGAGTTATACGAGCAACAGGCATTCGTTGTAGGCTAGGCACATTCGGGTATCAATCCATTGAACCTATGATGTTTGCAGATACGTTGGCACCGTGGATGTCAGACATCTCAATTCTCAAGGGCAATGATTCCCATACATTTGTCTAGATGAAGATCTTGTTTGGAAATCTAATATCAGGACTCTAACTATGGTAAAATACTCAAAAAGAGAGTAGTTTCTAAAGTAGAAAACCTGCAGATAATCTAGCTCTTGCTGCATCTTTCACTTGTCAAGAAACCATTTGCAATTTGCGTAGGACAGTTTGCCTTCCTACAATATACTAATTCCAACACATCTTTGAAAAATAATAAGTTATGCTCCTATAAATATACTATTAGGTACAAATCTGCATTTTCTTTACTCTTTTTTTTTTTCATTTAAGGACTTAACTTTTAAACTAAGAACTAGCCCTTCAAAAATTATTTGAAGATGTTGGTTTTTACCTAAAATGCCAACTTTAATTTTTCTTCCCTACATGGTTCAATCAACCAAATCCAAAAACCAATCTTTTTGCAACAGAAAACCCAATTATAAATGTCTGCTTCTGGTACGGAAAATAGAAAGAAATAATTCACATTAGCTTGCCCACCAACCACCACTTCAAAATGTTGATTAATTACATTTAATGCTATAAATAAACAAAAATTCAAAAATTAATGATGATAAATACATTGTTATGGTTAAAAAAGGGGTTTTAAAGAAGGATCCAAGGTCCATAATATTCTTCTGATGGGGGTTGGGCAGCTCCCTTAGCCACCCAGCAAACCGTGTGGGCCAAAATCACACTAGTCACTCAACTACTTCTTTCCATATTACAAGAGTTCTCGCAGATGCAATACTATGAACAATTTTAAACAATTTTTTGGTCAACAATTTCAAGATTAAACTGTCTATTTGATTATCTACTCAAACTCCACACAATAGAAAGCCCTTAAAAAATCTCCCATAACTCCGCATCCAACTCCGAACAAGCATCAATGGCCTTAACAAAATCTTTAATCCAGCCACCCTTATGATCTCGCAGTCGTAGGACACCGTCGCAAGTAGCTGACCCTGTATGCACCCGACGACACTGTCCGCGTTTTAATATTTTAGACCTTTCAACAAAGCTCTCTTAGACCTGGCCTCAATGTCTTTATTACACTTTTTTAGGCTAAATATGTATATCGGTATCTAAGGTTTTTTTTAATCCAATTAGGTATTTGGATTTGGTCTTAATATTTAATTTGACACCTTAACTTTTTATTGATCTAATTAGGCATTTAAACTTGATTTTTATTCAAATTACTACTTGAACTTAGTTTTATGGTTCAAAAATAAATCATTTACTGTTAGTATCAATTTCGACAAAATAAATCAACTTCGAATACCTACTTAAAACAAAATAACTTAATATGCTAAATTGAAATTTAAACTCAAATTCTAATATTTAACAGGAAAAAGGAAAAATTAAATATCAAATTAAACGTTAAAGATAAATTTAAGTACCAAAATGTATATTTTCCCTTTGGTTACAACAATTTCAAATTGTTTAAAAGACATATGTAAATACTAATTTTTTCATTTCATTTTATTATAATTATTATTATTAAAATTATTATTATTATATATTATATTTTTTTATTAATAAATTTTTTTACATGATCAACCCAACTCAGAAGGCCCAACAGATCCAAAACCCAATTAGGGTTTACACGTTTCAATTAGGATTTTCTAACCCTAGCCCCAACCGCCTTTAATGCTTCCAGAAGGCCAGCCGCCGCCTCTGCCAGCTGCCTCCTCCAGCTACTGTCGACACTCCTCTAGCTGCTGCCGCCGTAGATTCCAGAAAACCAAAAAGTAGCCCCACGTCGAAGCCCTATGGTAAGTCACCACTATAGCTTGGTGACTCACCGAAGGACATTGTTTTTAACCAGACCGAAGGGAGCTCCGTCGAGCCTATAAAAGGCTATTCCTTGCAAAATAAAGAGGACATGGACATCAAGGAAGAAATACGAACAACGATAGAGGGGAAGACAACAAAAAAAAACTAACATGAAACGGAGCAAGAACTACAACCACCGAGAGTATATCAACACCAACACAGCAACATTCGACAACCATCAACCAACCGGAAAACAAAAACGAAGAAGATAAGAACTTACCAGAGCCCAAAAGTCGTATGAAATCACCGAATTTCAAAGGTAAAATTTTAGATCTACGAGGTTCAGGAAAATTTTAGAAAAATGGGAGGTCAGATTCGGGTTTAGGTTGGTGAGATATACAAATCAGGGTATTTTTGTAATTTTTGACCACCGTGGGTGGTGGTCGACGCTGGTGGTCTGCGGCAGAATAAGGCGGCCGGCCGGTGACTAAAATCATACCCGCAATACTCCAGGTTTTATAAAGTTCTATTTTAGTCAATGGAATTGAATTTTTTATGCATTTTGATTTCGTTTTCGAATTTTATTTACTTATAATTTAGTCATTATCAGTGTTTATATATCTTTAGGGTAAATACTTATTTTAGTCCCCTATAATTTTATTATTTATTATTTTAATCCCGTATTATTATTATGGTTAAATTACATTGTTAATTATTATATTACATAACATTTAGAATTAGGGCCTTTAACTTAGATATTTTATATTTTAATCACTAATATTCTAATTACTTTCATTTTGTCCATTCATTTTATATATTTTACTATTTAATTACACAGTTTTAGATTATTTCATTTTAGTCATTATTTAATACAATTTTATTCTATATTGTCATTTATTTTTCAATATGTTTAAATTAGTACTTTATTTATTTATTTGTTATTATTTATATTTTATTCACTAATATTTATATGAAATACCATATAATAATTTCATAATATTTATTTATTTTTAATATTAAGAAAGGACGGTCTTAAAGCAACTGGATGTCCATTTTCTAATATTTTTAAATGAATAAATATTTTACTTTTATAAATTATATATATATTATTTTTAAATAAATATTTTACTTTTATAAATTATATATATTATTTTTTAAATGTTATATTAATATTTTTTTTACTTTTTAATATTAAGAAATGAGATGTCTTAAAGCACCTAGAAGTCTTTTTCTGATATTTCTAAGTAAATAAATATCTTATTTATAAATATATATATATATATATATATATATTAATATATTTTTCTTAAAATTATATTAATAAAATTGAAATAACATGATTATGAATTAAATATATTTTTGAATTTTTAGAATTTCCAATAATAGAGAATTTATAATTAATGAGTACCAATTTTGGGCATTGTGGGGTGCTAATCATTCCTCAAACGTAATCGACCACGAATCCCTTTTTTATTATTAAAAAGAACGAATTTTTTGGTTAAAACGTAGACCAGTTTATCTTTTAACTGATGTTTTCTTAAAAACTCTTTTAAATGATAATTTTTAGGTATTCGACCTACCTGACCCAAAAGGTCGATGATGACTCCTTAAACATTTTAAAAACCATTTATTCACATCACTTTTCCCACCAAATAAAAAATTCATACCCGGGCAAAAACCGGTTACGACAGCTTCGCGACTCCGCTGGGGACTGGTCAAGCTTTGAAATTAATTATAAATTGTCTCTATCAGTTAGAAATTAAATATTCATATTTATTTAATTTTTAATTATTTTCTTTCAAAATTTTTATTACTTATGATTTTCATAATATTTATTATATTTTATTTTATTTTTTATTAATGTTTTATTTTCAGGTATTAAATTTTATTCTTTATTTGTTTATCAGAGGTTTGAATATTTCTTCTCACACACAACACTTGCATTGCATAACATAAGTTTTATAATCAAGCTTGTCCCTTTTAAGTGAGAGTGAAAGCGACGTCTTCGTGAGAATTTATTCTCCGTGTCAGACCTAGCAAGTAACTTCCGATTCACGTCGGGTTCACCAGCTATTCCCTGCAAAATAAAGAGGACATGGACAACAAGGAAGAAATACGAACAACTACAGAGGGGAAGACAACAAAAATAAAAACTAACATGAAACGGAGCAAGAACTACAACCATCGAGAGCAAATCAACACCAGCACAATAACATTCAACAACCATCAACCAACTGGAAAACAAAAACGAAGAAGATAAGAACTTACCAGAGCCCAAAAGTCGTCTGAAATCACCGAATTTCAAAGGTAAAATTTTAGATCTACGAGGTTCAGGAAAATTTTAGAAAAAGGGGAGGTCGGATTCGCGTTTAGGTTGGTGAGATCTACAAATCGGGGTATTTTTGTAATTTCTGACCATCGTGGGTGGTGGTCGGCGGTGGTGGTCTGCAGCGGAATAAGGCGGGCGGCCGGTGACTAGTCTCCCTCCGGCCGGAGACTTTTAGAGAGAGGGCAGAGCATTTGTTTATTCTCTCTCAGTTAGAGAGAGAATAAGAAGAGAGGAAATGAAGAGAATGGCCTGAAGGACCGGCCATTCAAGGTTTATATACCCCTCCTAAATAGTGTCGTTTTGGGTAGGGGTATATACGTAATTTTCCTATGGAAAAATCATACCCGCAATACTCCAGGTTTTATAAAGTTCTATTTTAGTCATTGGAATTGAATTTTTTATGCATTTTGATTTCGTTTCCGAATTTTATTTACTTATAATTTAGTCATTATCAATGTTTATATATCTTTAGGGTAAATACTTATTTTAGTCCCCTATAATTTTATTATTTATTATTTTAATCCCGTATTATTATTATGGTTAAATTACATTGTTAATTATTATATTACATAACATTTAGAATTACGGCCTTTAACTTAGATATTTTATATTTTAATCACTGATATTCTAATTACTTTCATTTTTGACCATTCATTTTATATATTTTACAATTTAATTCCACAGTTTTAAATTATTTCATTTTAGTCATTATTTAATACAATTTTATTCTATATTGTCATTTATTTTCAATATGTTTAAATTAGTACTTTATTTATTTATTTTTTATTATTTATATTTTATTCACTAATATTTATATGAAATACCATATAATAATTTCATAATATTTATTTATTTTTAATATTAAGAAAGGATGGTCTTAAAGCAACTGGATGTTCATTTTCTAATATTTTTAAATGAATAAATATTTTACTTTTATAAATTATATATATTATTTTTAAATAAATATTTTACTTTTATAAATTATATATATTATTTTTTAAATGTTATATTAATATTAAGAAATGAGCTGTCTTAAAGCACCTAGAAGTCATTTTCTGATATTTTTAAGTAAATAAATATCTTATTTATAATATATATATATATATTAATATATTTTTCTTAAAATTATATTAATAAAATTGAAATAACATGATTATGAATTAAATATATTTTTGAATTTTTAGAATTTCCAATAATAGAGACAATTTATAATTAATGAGTACCAATTTTGGGCGTTGTGGGGGTGCTAATCATTCCTCAAACGTAATCGACCACGAATCCCTTTTTTATTATTAAAAAGAACGAATTTTTGGTTAAAACGTAGACCAATTTATCTTTTAACTGATGTTTTCCTAAAAACTCTTTTAAAAGATAATTTTTAGGTATTCGACCTACCTGACCCAAAAAGTCGATGGTGACTCCTTAAACATTTTAAAAACCATTTATTCACATCACTTTTCCCACCAAATAAAAAATTCGTACCCGGGCAAAAACCGGTTACGACAGCTTCGCGACTCCGCTGGGGACTGGTCAAGCTTTGAAATTAATTATAAATTATCTCTATCAGTTAGAAATTAAAGATTCATATTTATTTAATTTTTAATTATTTTCTTTCAAAATTTTTATTACTTATGATTTTCATAATATTTATTATATTTTATTTTATTTTTTATTAATGTTTTATTTTCAGGTATTAAATTGTATTCTTTATTTGTTTATCAGAGGTTTGAATATTTCTTCTCACACACAACACTTACATTGCATAACATAAGTTTTATAATCAAGCTTGTCACTTTTAAGTGAGAGTGAAAGCGACGTTTTCGTGAGAATTTATTCTTCGTGTCAGACCTAGCAAGTAACTTCCGATTCACGTCGGGTTCACCAGCTATTCCCTGCAAAATAAAGAGGACATGGACAACAAGGAAGAAATACGAACAACTACAGAGGGGAAGACAACAAAAATAAAAACTAACATGAAACGGAGCAAGAACTACAACCATCGAGAGCAAATCAACACCAGCACAACAACATTCAACAACCATCAACCAGCTGAAAAACAAAAACGAAGAAGATAAGAACTTACCAGAGCCCAAAAGTCGTCTGAAATCACTGAATTTCAAAGGTAAAATTTTAGATCTACGAGGTTCAGGAAAATTTTAGAAAAAGGGGAGGTCGAATTCGCTTTTAGGTTGGTGAGATCTACAAATCGGGGTATTTTTGTAATTTTCGACCATCGTGGGTGGTGGTCGGCGGTGGTGGTCTGTAGCGGAATAAGACGGGCGGCCGGTGACTAGTCTCCCTCCGGCCGGAGACTTTTAGTGAGAGGGTAGAGCATTTGTTTATTCTCTCTCAGTTAGAGAGAGAATAAGAATAGAGGAAATGAGGAGAATGGCCTGAAGGATCGACCATTCATGGTTTATATACCCCTCCTAAATAGTGTCGTTTTGGGTAGGGGTATATACGTAATTTTCCTATGGAAAAATCATACCCGCAATACTCCAGGTTTTATAAAGTTCTATTTTAGTCATTGGAATTGAATTTTTTATGCATTTTGATTTCGTTTCCGAATTTTATTTACTTATAATTTAGTCATTATCAGTGTTTATATATCTTTAGGGTAAATACTTATTTTATCCCCTATAATTTTATTATTTATTATTTTAATCACGTATTATTATTATGGTTAAATTACATTGTTAATTATTATATTACATAACATTTAGAATTAGGGCCTTTAACTTAGATATTTTATATTTTAATCACTGATATTATAATTACTTTCATTTTTGACCATTCATTTTATATATTTTACAATTTAATTCCACAATTTTAAATTATTTCATTTTAGTCATTATTTAATACAATTTTATTCTATATTGTCATTTATTTTTCAATAAGTTTAAATTAGTACTTTATTTATTTATTTGTTATTATTTATATTTTATTCACTAATATTTATATGAAATACCATATAATAATTTCATAATATTTATTTATTTTTAATACTAAGAAATGACAGTCTTAAAGCAACTGGATGTCTATTTTCTAATATTTTTAAATAAATAAATAAATATTTTACTTTTATAAATTATATATATTATTTTTAAATAAATATTTTACTTTTATAAATTATATATATTATTTTTTAAATGTTTTATTAATATTTCTTTATTTTTTAATATTAAGAAATGAGCTATCTTAAAGCACCTAGAAGTTCTTTTCTGATATTTCTAAGTAAATAAATATCTTATTTATAAAAATAAAAATATATATTAATATATTTTCTTAAAATTATATTAATAAAATTGAAATAACATGATTATGAATTAAATATATTTTTGAATTTTTAGAATTTCCAATAATAGAGACAATTTATAATTAATGAGTACCAATATTGGGCTTTGTAGGGGTGCTAATCCTTCCTCAAACGTAATCGACCATGAATCTCTTTATTATTATTAAAAAGAACGAATTTTTGGTTAAAACGTAGACCAGTTTATCTTTTAACTGATGTTTTCTTAAAAACTCTTTTAAAAGATATTTTTTAGGTATTCGACATACCTGACCCAAAAGGCCGATGGTGACTCATTAAACATTTTAAAAACCATTTATTCACATCACTTTTCCCACCAAATAAAAAATTCGTACCCGGGCAAAAACCGGTTACGACAGCTTCGCGACTCCACTGGGATTGGTCAAGCTTTGAAATTAATTATAAATTGTCTCTATCAGTTAGAAATTAAAGATTCATATTTATTTAATTTTTAATTATTTTCTTTCAAAATTTTTATTACTTATGATTTTCATAATATTTATTTTATTTTATTTTATTTTTTATTAATGTTTTATTTTCAGGTATTAAATTTTATTATTTATTTGTTTATCAAAGGTTTGAATATTTTTCCTCACACACAACACTGACATTGCATAACATAAGTTTTATAATCAAGCTTGTCCCTTTTAAGTGGGAGTGAAAGCAACGTCTTCGTGAGAATTTATTCTCCGTATCAGACCTAGCAAGTAACTTCCGATTCACGTCGGGTTCACCAGCTATTCCCTGCAAAATAAAGAGGACATGGACAGCAAGGAAGAAATACGAACAACTACAGAGGGGAAGACAACAAAAATAAAAACTAACATGAAACGGAGCAAAAACTACAACCACCGAGAGCAAATCAACACCAACACAGCAACATTCGACAACCATTAACCAATTGGAAAACAAAAACGAAGAAGATAAGAACTTACCAGAGCCCAAAAGTCGTCTGAAATCACCGAATTTCAAAGGTAAAATTTTAGATCTACGAGGTTCAGGAAAATTTTAGAAAAAGGGGAGGTCGGATTCCCGTTTATGTTGGTGAGATATACAAATCGGGGTATTTTTGTAATTTTTGACCATCGTGGGTGGTGGTCAGCGGTGGTGGTCTGCAGTGGAATAAGGCGGGCGGCCGGTGACTAGTCTCCCTCCGGCCGGAGACTTTTAGAGAGAGGGCAGATCATTTGTTTATTCTCTCTCAGTTAGAGAGAGAATAAGAAGAGAGGAAATGAGGAGAATGGCTTGAAGGGCCGGCCATTCGAGGTTTATATACCCCTCCCAAACGGTGTCATTTTGGGTAGGGGGTATATACATAATTTTCCTATGGAAAAATCATACCCGCAATACTCCAGGTTTTATAAAGTTCTATTTTAGTCACTGGAATTGAATTTTTTATGCATTTTGATTTTGTTTCCGAATTTTATTTACTTATAATTTATTCATTATCAGTGTTTATATATCTTTAGGGTAAATACTTATTTTAGTCCCCTATAATTTTATTATTTATTATTTTAATCCTATATTATTATTATGGTTAAATTACATTGTTAATTATTATATTACATAACATTTAGAATTAGGGCCTTTAACTTAGATATTTTATATTTTAATCACTGATATTCTAATTACTTTCATTTTTGATCATTCATTTTATATATTTTACAATTTAATTCCACAGTTTTAAATTATTTCATTTTAGTCATTATTTAATACAATTTTATTCTATATTGTCATTCATTTTTCAATATGTTTAAATTAGTACTTTATTTTTTTATTATTTATATTTTATTCACTAATATTTATATGAAATACCATATAATAATTTCATAATATTTATTTATTTTTAATATTAAGAAAGGACAGTCTTAAAGCAACTGGATGTCCATTTTCTAATATTTTTAAATAAATAAATATTTTACTTTTATAAATTATATATATTATATTTTAAATGTTATATTAATATTATTTATTTTTTAATATTAAGAAATGAGTTGTCTTAAAGCACCTAGAAGTCCTTTTTTTGATATTTCTAAGTAAATAAATATCTTATTTATAAAAATAAAAATATATATTAATATATTTTCTTAAAATTATATTAATAAAATTGAAATAACATGATTATGAATTAAATATATTTTTGAATTTTTAGAATTTTCAATAATAGAGACAATTTATAATTAATGAGTACCAATTTTGGGCGTTGTGGGGGTGCTAATCCTTCCTCAAACGTAATCGACCACAAATCCCTTTTTTATTATTAAAAAGAACGAATTTTTGGTTAAAACGTAGACCATTTTATCTTTTAACTAATGTTTTCTTAAAAATTCTTTTAAAAGATAATTTTTAGGTATTCGACCTACCTGACCCAAAAGGCCGATGGTGACTCCTTAAACATTTTAAAAACTATTTATTCACATCACTTTTCCCACCAAATAAAAAATTCGCACCCGAACAAAAATCGATTACGACAACCTCGAACTATATTTTCTCACTACAACCGTTGAAGTTATGACCTAATTTCTTTTTAGATCAGCCTATGAAGTTACAATCAAATCAGTGGTAAGGGTGTAATCCCTATAAATAGAAAGTATGGATTAGAGTTTTAAGATTTAACATATGAATCAAATCTTTTATTTCTCAACATGGTGAAATTTTCTTCTCCTCTGTTTGTGGGTTTTTTCCTTTTGAATTTTCCACGTAAATTTTAGTATCTTTTATTATTTTTATTCCACCATATTCATTTTCCGTTAATCGTTTTGATAATTATAATAACAACAATGTCAGATTGTTTAAAAGTTAACCCATCATCTTCTTTTCAAATGATTCTATAATCGATTGACAAAAAAAATTCTGACGTTGGGATATGATTAATAGAGCTAATACATTCTGATAGAATGGGAATGCATGATTTGCAATTTTACAAATTATGTAAGTAAAGAAAACGAAGATGACAATGAAATGATCAATCAATGTCAAGACTATAAACACAATTTACTCGCAACTTGAATGATGAACCTATACATTACAACAAGCTAGTTGCATCGACACACGACCCTTCAAATTGTGTGGAGCTGGAAAAAACAACTCTCAACCCTCAAATTCTAAAGAAATTAAGGCTATATGCCCCACAAGAAGTTCTTAGATCCTCTGATTACCAAGTTTGACTGTCCTTTTGCTGAAGCCTGGACAAAAAGGACAGCAATATCTAGCTAGCTAGATACCAGCTGAGACCAGTTAAGTGTAAAAGGTTCATTCACTTGGGTTGCAAGTAGTGCATTTTGGGAGATTGGGGGACTATGAATCCTTATCCATACCTTTGAGATTTTAAAAAAGGATAGAGAAAGTGAGGCTGACCGTGTTACACCGAAGAATGGTCGGAGATGATTAGATATCTGGGTGTGGGATATTATCGCTTTGCTTTGCTTGCTGCTACTCCTTTATCTATTTCTTCCTACCGGATAACATCATAACATCGCTTCATGATTCTTGTGGGGACTTTAGCCAGATTGGCTAACTGCCATTTAAGACCCCATCATCCCACATGCATTTCTTCCCCTACTCAACCCCATCTCCTTTTCACTTTCTTATTTATATAACCCCTCCGTATCATGGCACGGAAGATGAGTCTCAATATTTAGAAACTAAATATTTCCTTTCTTGGAATCTTGCCTAAATAAACCTACTCCCAAAAACTACTCTTGCCCCAAGCTCGAATGGAGTTGGCTGTTGAGCTTGAAGATGATCTGTTTTTTGCAGACTTAAGCAAGCGGATCTCTCTGCTAATCATGGATGATGATGATGGTGGCGATGAAGACCCAGTTTCAAGATGTCCTTCAGTTTCTTTCCAGGTTTTTAAACCTTTCATTCACATCAAATAACATGTTATCTCCTGCAATTTCTGGTGTTTGAGTTTGTATTTGTCAAAAAAATTGCAGACATTCTCCGGAGCAAAGTATCCAGCAACACAATCTCCATATGTCTATGAGCAAATCTGCAGAAGAGAAAGCAAAGGCACTGGAGTTTTCATCCCAAAGGCATCACATCCCAGAAGGAAGAACAGGCAAGGCAAATACAGTTCATTCAGCAGAAAGTTTAGCAGGCAGCATGATGACACTACAAAAATGGCTTCTCAAGCATGTTACAATCACTCTTTTTACCCAGGAAAAGGCTAAGGATAAACATATTCATCTTCATCAAGTGTACTTAATGAAGGGAAGTCACCACTAATCCCCTTGTCAACAACTGCTTAAGTCAAGAACAGACTGGTTTAAGGATCTTAAAATTACATATACATATATAAATATATGCATATATAGATTTATCATGAATTATGTCTATGTACATTAAGAATAATTGATTCTGCTAGCTCCTAGTAAGTGAGTCTTGAAGAGGTGTCACCAAAGGGCCTGCCTCCATAAATCATGGAAATGTGTGGTGATTGTTAGGTGTGATATAGGAGTAAAATATGTGCTTGTTCACAATGTAATTGATTTTATTTATATTTATAATTGATGTTAGAGATTTTTTTTCTTCTTCTTTTCCTTTTCAATTGCCTGTTCGTTATCCATGAAACCATCCAAGCAACTAAATTAGACCATAGACTTGCAGACGGAACTTCAATAAAACGACTTCGATCAATAAAAATATGGTGTTATTCATTATGGGGCTGTTTAAAACCTTATCCCAAAGTTGTAAGATTGATTTTTTTAGTAGAATTGACATTACTGTCACACGTTAATAAAATCAAAGGGTCCCTCTTGTTAGTAGACCAAGAAAAATAAAAGATGATGAGAGAGTATTGGTCTGGTTTTTGTTTAAATTAAAAAGAGGTGATTTGTTAATGTTTTGGAATCTAGTACACACCCTTGACAACTTGTATAATATCAATCAACATATAAAAGAGCCCACACAAACATTCTAAATGAATTATTGAAGGCAAATAATGGAAGTTGAAATGTGGGTTCCCACACGTTAGTTCCCCGTATACATCTCCAACACCATAATGGCAATTATAAATGTAAAGAGCCTTTGCTTGGAAAATGAAAAGACCAGTGGGCTCAGTTTGCAAATGCTCGATAATGTACCCATCTCAACTGTCTCTAGGCTGGAACTCCAAGATTTCCATCTTTGAAAATTCTTTCAAACTAGCTAGGTGATGTTCTAATGTTATATGACTTAGACTTCATTCGAAATAGTTTAGAGGAATAGGTTAATTGGGTGTACATTCATGATGCATGTGTAATCCAAGTCTCACCTGAAGTATTTGATAATTGTGGACCAATGGATATTCGTTCTTGATACATATATGACTCAAACCTCATCCAAAGTACTAATGTTAATAGTTTAGAGGGATGTGAGTTTCCGATGCTATGTGATGATCGGACTACATCATGATGCTTGTTTGTGTGATTTGGATTGTATTGTATTGATGATATTACTTCTCTGACTATACTTGCCGACATGTTTATGTAGCATACTAAAATTATTTGGGTAAACTACACGGGAGACCACCAAACTATGGTCAAAAGTCAATGTGACCACCGAGCTATTTTTTATCTCAATCAAACCACCAAACTTTTTAATTGATTCAATAAGACCACCGCACCGTTAATTTTTAACAGATGTGGTGACGTGTCCGTTAATAATCGGTATAATTATATATTTGGTTATTAATATTTACATATTCTATCAATTTAGTCATTATTTTAATTCAATTAAATAAAAAAACTATCCAATTAGAATATGACACGTGTCAATACATGATTGGAAGATTTTATTTATGAATTTTAAATTATTTAATTAAATGATTTTTAACCAATCAGGTGGTGACACGTGTCACCACCCAATTGAAATGGAAAATAAAAATACAAAGATGCGCTTAGGGAGAATCAAACCTGTGTCTGTGGGGGGAGGATAACCAGGCACCCAAACCATTGGGCCAAAGCTCCCCAATGGTTTTAACTTACAACAATTTGTATTTGACTTGTAAAAGTTTGTTAATGATAAAAAAAATTAAACAAATTATTTGTTTAAATAAATTTCGATTCGATTAATGGTTAAAGAAAAAAAAATCGGTTAATTTGATTCGGTTAATAATTTTCAAATAAATTTTGGTTCAATTAACGGTTAAGGAAAAAATAATTTATTTTATTCGGTTAATAATTTTCAAATAAATTTCGATTCGATTAACGGTCAAATTATAACATCCTCCATACCGGGTTAGTGATTAAATTGTAAAGTTTCAGAATTTGGTGATTAAAGTAGAATGATGGAAAAGTTCAAGGACTTATTTGAGTTATTTTGTGTAGGATTGAATTATAAAGAAGGAGGATTAGAAGGACAAAATGGTCTTTTTATAGTAAGATAATTATTTGGGGTTAGTATTATATTTAACCACGTGGAAGTATATGAAATCAAAACAAGCTTTCAGAGTTCTCTTATTCTTTCTTCTTCTTCATACGTGAGACCCAAGCTAAAGGTAAGATCTATTGTTAGTGAATTTCTTGATGAATTTATGGTTGATTTATGACCATTAGGCAATAGTTAAGCTTAAAGGAAGTTTACTTTGTTTTAAAACCTCAAGATGAGAAGTATATGAAGAATTAAAGAAAAGAAGTAGAAAAGTGAAATCTTGGATTAGAGTTCATAATAAGAATTGGAAGTGAGATTTGACTTGTCATCAAGTTCATTAAGGGATAGGAAGTGTTAGAATAGGAATTTGAACATGTTGCAAAACTAGTATAATTTTTGCAATTACATAGGATTGACTAGATTTGGAGTTTAAAGAAGTGATTATAGAGTAGAAATGAGTTTAAGTATGTGTATTAAAGTTAGGAATATTAAAGGGAGTAAAATAGGAAGGTTTGAGCTGAAATAAGGTGATTTTCGAGCTCAAAATGGGATTTCTGGGCTAGGGGAATCGGTACCCATTCAAGGGGAATCGATTCCCCCTCAAACGAATATGAATTTCCAGAATGCTAGAGGGGAATCGATACCCCCACAGGGGGGGAACCGATTCCCCCATAAAAAAAACTATCAATTCCTTAAATTGTTTAGGCTATTAGAGGTTAATTTCAAGACTTAGTCATCTGATAATCATCTTGAAAATTATGCTTATGTAGATATTGAGCCTAATCGAGTTCTGGAACAATCGACAAGTAGGATCGATCGAGGGAAAGACAAAGAAATCTAGGTGAGTGCATATGCATAGCATGAATATAGTATTATAATCAGTTCTAGACTTATGATAAGTCTAGATTCAATATTTTGATACATGATTACATTCCATATTATGAAACATGATATGAGTTTATACCATATGCATTATGTGACATGAATATGCAGGAAATGATATGTCTATGTGATAAAGGTATGAAAATACTATGTCTACGTGATACAAATTATGTGAATTGTGAAAGCCCATGTTATGTAGGTAAGAACTATAGGTATAGTTGGCATGCCAAGGGTAGAGGGTCTACGCGGTCCTTTGGGATATATATATATTCTTTGGAACATGTGTGAAGTCTTGTGAGACACATACTTGATCCCTAGTATATGTATATGATTCTTAAAGAATGATATGTGGTCCTTATGGACATTATTATATGGCACTACGGTGCAATTCTACGCTACACTCCGGTGCAATTCTATGTGGCACTTCGGTGCAATTATACGAGCTGTGGTGACAGCATAGTGCACAACCTCACAATACTCACATACCTTAGGTTCTCAATATGGTATCATGGGCTAATGAACTTAATAATGTGAACTTATGAATGTGAAATTTGATAAGTCTATGTGAAAGAATATGTTTATGGTTATTGCATTGATTACATTCATATTATTATTGCAACCCATCTCATTTTGGCAATTTCTTTATATTTTATTGTTATTATTATATTGCCTCACTAAGTCGATGACTTAGCGTGTGAGTGTTGCACACGTAGGATTCGATAAAGTAGACGATCGAGAACATTACTCCTGCAACTATCAGATCAGAAGCAACTTAATAGTATGTTATTTTGTTATGTAAATCAGTGTCGGCATGTAATAGAAGGTTAAGTTGTGTATGCTCTGAGTATTTTGTAAACCTTGTATAAACCTATATATATATATATATGTAGATTATCGTATTTTCTTAATATAATTCAAATGTTTTGTTATTTTGTTAAGAATAATGCTTTAAAAAGGTAATGTGACATCTCAAACTCGTATCCGGGTCGGGTACGGGTTGGGGGTGTTACACAAATAATTTCGGTTCAATTAATGGTTAAAGAAAAAAATCGGTTGATTTGGTCCGGTTAATAATTTTCAAATAAATTTCGGTTTGATTAACGGTTAAAGAAAAATAATTTATTTTATTCATTTAATTCAGTTAATAATTTTCAAATAAATTTGAGTTCGATTAATGGTCAAATAATTTCGGTTCAATTAATGGTTAAAGAAAAAAATTCTGTTAATAATTTTCAAATAAATTTCGGTTCGATTAACGGTCAAATAATTTCGGTTCGATTAATGTTAAAGAAAAAATTTTGGTTAATTTGGTTCGGTTAATAATTTTCAAATAAATATTTGTCCCATTAACGGTCAAATAATTTCGGTTTGATTAATGTTAAAGAAAAAAATTCGGTTAATTTGGTTCGATTAATAATTTTCAAATAAATTTCGGTTCAATTAACGGTTAAAGAAAAAATAATTTATTTTATTCGGTTAATTCGGTAAATAATTTCCAAATAAATTTCGGTTCGATTAATGGTTAAAGAAAAAAATTCAATTAATTCGGTTCGGTTAATAATTTTCAAATAAATTTCGGTTCGATTAACGGTTAAAGAAAAAATTATTTATTTAAACAAATAATTTGTTTAATTTTTTATCATTAATAAACTTCTACAAGTCAAATATGAATTGTTGTAAGTTAAAACCATTGGGGAGCTTTGGCCTAATGGTTTGGTTGCCTGATTACTCCTCTCCCCCACAATCACATGTTTGATTCTCCCTGAACGCATCTTTGTTCTTCTATTTTCCATTTCAATTGATTGGTTAAAAAATCATTGAATTAAATAATTTAAAATTCATAAATAAAACCTTTCAATCATGTATTGACACGTGTCATGTTCTAATTGGATAGTTATTTTTATTTAATTGGATTAAAATAGTGACTAAACTGATAGAATATGTAAATATTAAGGACCAAATATATAATTATACAAATTTATTAACAGACAAGTCACCACATCTGTTAAAAATTAACGGTGCGGTGGTCTGATTGAATCAATTAAAAAGTTTAGTTGTCTGATTGAGAAAAAAATAATTCGGTGGTCACATTGACTTTTGACCATAGTTTGGTGGTCTCCCGTGTAGTTTACCCAAATTAGTTTTGTTGCCCTGAGCTCATTACAAAACATTTAAATTGTGTTTTTGTTTATATTTTCTTAGGTGGAGATTCATAGAGCATATTGTTGAGTCAGAGTTCCATTCACTCGTTGTTCAAAGTACATCTTCATTTATTGTAGTGAGAATGCATATTCATTAATCTTATGTCTTATTTCAGTCATAATTATATTTTGTTAAACTCATTACGGTTATTCAAGTTGTACTATTTGGAGCTCCATATTTTACAAATAAACTTATACTTTTTTTATCTTGATAGTATGATTATGCATTTATGATTTAGGTAAACGATTTTGAAAAAAAAAATTGATTAGTCAATTTGGTGACTATGTGGAAACTTGAATCTCTCTACTTTAGGTTGGGTCAGATTAGAGTGTTACACTTGACATATGTATTCTCAAAATCTTTACACGCTACTAATTATTAAAATTAATACACATAATTTTCAATAATTATGAAACTCATTTTATCTCACTCAATATATTAATCAATTATTTACGATTTTATTTCTTTCAAAAGAAAATTTTAACTTTTCCAAATACTTCAAAGAAACTAAAATATTAGTTAAAATATTAAAAATGTTATCTCAAGTAATTTATAATGAGGTTTAACACATCTCTTATGATAAATTGTCCTTTCATTTCCTCTGCTAAGTAGTAACACTCAGAGATTCTTAATAGATAAAAAAAATCTTCTTTAGTAGCGCTATCATTTATCATTTGCTCATTCATATTACTCAAAACATTAACTTTAAAGAGCACGAATCAAGTTGCCTCAATGCTCAAAGGAATGGTTGTTATTCTTAGAGTTTGCAGGTTCAAGCATCAGAGACTACATAATATTTGAGTGTTCAGTGTCAAATGATTGAAAGTCTTTAAAACATATAATACCACTTATAAATTTATAAATTAGAATATTGAACACGGTAATAAATAATTCCCTAAAATCAATCATAAACGCACAATTCCATACATCAAACCGATATTTGATCATCCCTTTGAAAAGTGCTTTTTGAATGAAAATTTTCGTTCTACATTATCGGTTCCATACTATCTTCATAAAAGTAAACTTCTCAAAGAGAGTGAAATTATTAATATGAAAAAGTTTAATATAAATAGTTGCTATACTATTATAATCACACAATTAGTTGACTCATAAAAGGAATGTGATATTACAAAATTTTAAAATATATAAAATTTAAGAATGTAACGCTTTAACACTCTCTTGATTTATCCTCAACATAATAAATTATGATATGTTATTAATAGATTATAATAATAAAAATTGTTACCATTTTGAAAAGAAAAAAAACCGTTACTATACTTGTTTAAACATTTAACATGTAATAACGGTTTCTTCAAAAAGAAAAAGAAAAAGAAAACATCTAATAACGGTTTCTTCAAAAAGAAAAAGAAACATCTAATACCGGTTAATATAATCATGAATGTAACAGTCGCTTTTACTATAACGTAAATAGCGTTTAAACATTATTCAGTTAAAGAGAAACATCACTTTAGTACCAAAAGGTTAGAATGAACATTTTAAAATTAAAATATTATTATGAAATATTGAAGACATGAGTTATACCCAACAGTGTAAAATAGTCTCCCTTAAGTAAGATCAGAGATTCGAATCTTGACATTTACGAATGAAGTAAATTAGATTAGAATGGTTACTCTCATCTTTGCAATACTTAATCCGAATTGATCGGTTAATAAATCTATTATCAATAATTATATATATAAAAAAAGACACGAGTTATACAAAGTGTAAAATATTGCATCATAAATTTCACCATCACTTAGAGACTCGTCTCCAAAGAATCATCGCAAATCCCCATGAAATTGACTATAATAAAAATTTTAAAGAAAATATTGTAAAATTTTCAATTGTTATATAGTTAACCATATAAGTAATAAACAGATAATCATATTGTTTCGGTAGTTAAATGACATTAATATCCTCTTAAAATTTGTATTTTATTTTCTTAGACTTAATGTAAAAATAAATGTCTAAACTATACCCTAAATTAATTTTATATGCCTAAAGTTTTTTTTGTTAAAATTAGGTAATTACGTTTCCGACGTTGTACTTTTAGGTGCTTATGTAGTAATGACCATTGAAAAAATTGTTAAGTGATACATATCATATTTATATTTTTTTTTGAAATTTTATATATTTTTTAAAAACTTAATAACATTATTAATTCTACCAAAAAACTAAAATTTTCTAAAATTACAAAAAAACTATGCCACCCTAAAATTTCTCATTTCAACTCCATTACTAGTTGGCATAGCCATCATCGACCTCCTTTGTCATCGTTAAAAAGCCACTCACGTGTCATTGGACCTCCATTGTCGACCATCGCTCTTGTTGTCGTCCAAATCCCCCTAAATCCATAAATTCAAACTTAAATTCCTAAACATAATACCTAAATTACTAACCTTAATCCCAAATTTATCATTCTCATCCTAAGTTAACTTTATGTATTTATCCGGACGATAGAGGGGATTCTGAATGCAACTGAAGAGGGGGGAAATTTCTGTGTAGGCGGGAGGTGAGAAATTTTTTCTAAAAAATATTTTTAAAATAATATTTTAACTTTTTTTAAAAATAATTTTAAATATATATATATATATATATATATAAATGAGAAACATATCAGATAACAGCCGAACTTAATAATCGTTACAGTATAGGCACCTAGAAGTGTAACGTCAGGAATGTTAGACACATATTCTTAGCAAAAATTTCTTTAAACACTTAAAGTTAACTTAAGATATAATTTGAACATTTATTTTTGCATTAAGCCTTTCTTTAATTATTAAAAAAATTATATAAGTATACATATAATTTATATGTACACAAATAGTGTTGTATACGAAAAAGAAAAGCAAAGGTAAAATGTTGAGACAAGAAGAGAAAGACGTCTTTATGAGATATGTATTATTAGTTTGACAGATTAAAATTTTTATTTATAAGGCGCAATTTCACTTTGAAATACACTTCTCATAAACTAGCAAGTTTAAATTTAAAATATGATATGCTTGTTTTAGAACTCAATAATAATAATAATAATAATAATAATAATAATAATAATAATAATAATAATAATAATAATAATAATAATAATAATAATTTGTTAATTTAAAACAGTTGCGGCCTGTATTTCTTCTAATCTCGTTTAGATTTGGTATTTTTTTGTTCTATGCTTAAGTTTCTCGTTAATTTTTAAGTTATAATGAGTTAATGATCATATGTTTTTTTAATAGTTTTAGGGGATTACAAGGGGTGATATTTGTTTAGAATTTTTTAACTAATTGACAAGGCACATACTCTACAGACTTATTCAAACCTAAAACCTCTATGGAGAATAACATTATATTTTACCAATGAAGCCCCTGATGGATTTATAAACAACTTTATACCATTTTTTTGGCATACCAAGTAATTTATAAGTAACTATTAAATTATAGTAAAGTGGTCATTGACTTAAATAAAGGAGATATAATTAATTGATGAAAATTTTAGAATTAAATTACATATTATTTTCCCACATTATACAAATTTAATTGGTCTCTTTGCTAGCTCAAATTATCTCATTAACTGATTATTGGTCGAATTATTATTTTATGAATAAAGAGCATAATGATTGAGAAAATGATTGTGAAATATTACTTGCATAAGCAATAGATTTTTTTCTCATGGACGTAAGAATTAAAATAATATGGAATCAATTTAATAACTTTAGATTGTTTCGAAATTAAAATATTAGATCAGTTAATCATTCAAATTAATTATATCTTATGATCCTTTCTAGAATAAAACAATATATAATTATATATGATTTGTGTTAATTGCATTATGATTGAGACATATTACTATTTATTTTTAAAAAAAATAAACTTATAACCTATACTTTCAAACATTTCATTATTAAAATGATTGGAATGTTAATAATTAATTTAGTTGAGAAAAAATAAAATAACATTTTAAACGATAATTAAGATTATAGGAATATTTATATGTTCTTTTATATCAAACACAATGATGACAGATTTATAAACGTAAACTTTACTATTCATTTAGAAACGTTCATTTAATAATTTTTTATAAGAGAAAAGTTTTTATCCTGAAAGGTTTTGTATATAATGCTAACCATTTTACTAATTCACCATTATGGTTTTGTAGAGGTATTTACCGTTTGTATTTAAAACAATTTTCTTTCGAACCAATTCTCTCTCATACAGAAGATCCCAGAAATTTAACTTCTCACCCATTGATCACCATCTATTCTCGTTTGTTAATTTTATTTGTTATTATATTCTCCATTTCCGTTTGTTAATATATAAACGAAAGAGGTTTTTATGTATATCATACGGTTATTTATTTTTTTGCTCTCATTTTCATATAAACCGCCGAACTCTTTCTTTTTCTCTACATATTTTAAGATCCTATCATCCCCTAAAAATATTGAAGAATGAGTGAGCAGATGAAGATGGAGAATCATTATGTCGTTTTCCATAGAATGAAAGCTGGCATTAATTGGTCATGGCAAGATTGTGCTCGTATAATTGTTGAAGTTCAGGGAAGTACATTCAAGTCATTCTAATCCGAGAGCGTTGCAGAGGAAGCCTTAAACAAGTATCAAGGAAAAGAAGTTGAAGTCAAAAGTAATATTGAACAAGTTTCTCCAAATATACTATTTGCTTTTATTTTAGGTTATATTATTGGCGTTAATACCTGTAAAAATTATTAATAAATCTTATGTATGTGATCAATAAAAATAAGATAGAGTCGAAACTAATATTGAACAAGTTTCTATGGATATCATATATGCTTTAATTTTAGGTTTCATTATTGGCGTTAAAAGATGTGAAAATGATATCTGAATCTATTATTTTAAATTAAATTTTAGATATCATGCAATCAGACAGAGTATGAATGATTAAAATAGAAGATTCTGCGATGTTTTGATTGTTTTAACAAATGCAAAAAGGTAAATTAAATAAAATTTCAACTTTATATTAATCTAAGGTGTTTAAAGTGATAATATCTATTCTAAATACTCTAAACCATTTAACATGACACTCAAATATCTTGTAGTTGTCATAACCATTTTCTTAAAAACAATTAAATATCATTTTAAAAATGATTATGACTTTAATTTGGAAAATTAGGGATTTTGGATTAATTTGAATTAAATTGAAAATGAGTCGCCATCGACCTTTGAGTTAGGTAGGTCGAATACCTAATAATGTCTTTTAAAAACAATTTTAAGAAAAATCATTTTTAATACAAAAATGGTATGCGTTTACGAAAGATTCAATTTAATGGGTCCGGGAGTCGGTTACGCGTGGGGAAGTATTAGCACCCCACAGCGTCCAAAATTGGTACTGTGTTGCTTACACGTTGTTGTAAATGGTGAAAATTACAAATCTATATAGTTAAAATATGATCCGTTTATCGAATATTGATTAATTTGCTTCTAATTAATTATTTAAAAGAAAATTCTTTTACTCGATAAGAAATCTTGAAATTCGCAATCCTCTGTCGGGAAAGCTATTTCAACTATTTCTCATTAGTAAAAGAATATTCCCTCATTGATTTAAAAATGAATCGAATATAAATTAAAATTGACGTTTTACATTTGCATAAAATAAATTTGTTTTAAAACAGTTCACATTGCAACATTTGAATAAATTATTAGTAAAATATACTCGACTTATTTCAAGTTCCTATGTCGTTAAAATATCGTACTAGATCGCACCACTTCGCCAAGTGGTACTTTCTTCGCTCATTTTACGCATATGTGTCCTTGGAAATAAAAATCAAATATTTCATCTATGGATAAAATGCAATGAAAATAAAGTATTTAAAATACAAAATAGAATGTTTACATTAAATGGAACTAAAAACATTATTTACATAATACAAATAACCACATAATATGTAAAATACATTCATATAATAACTAAAATAAAAATAAGTAAACATTACAAACCAAAATGAAATCACTAAAATACAAGTATTTACAGGACTAAAATAAAATTAACAGAAATTTAAAGGGTTGAATATAAATACATAAAGTTAAAGGACCAAAATGACAAAAAAAACTTAAAGGGCTAAAATAGTAAAAATCAAATTTAAGGGTCTAAATAGCAAAAATAGAAACTTAAAGGACTAAATAGCAAAACATAAACTTAAAGGACTAAAATAGTAAAAACATAACTTAAAGGGCTAACCAGTAATTATAGAAACTTAAGGGCTAAATAGTAAAAATCAAAACTTAAGGGTCTAAATAGTAATTACAAAACTTAAAGGGCTAAACAACAAATAAAAATAGAGCCAGAACAAAATATTAAGCAATACATGTACTAGAAATACAAATAACCCAAAAATAACATGGGGACTAAAAATTACATCATAAACATGTTGGATTAAATAATAATTAAACCAATGTAAAACAATGACTAAAATGAAAAAATGCTTAAATCACAAGGTCAAATTCACTATCAGCCAAAATAACACACAAAACCAGTGACTAAAATGCAACTATTATAAATACCATAGCCAAAGTCAACATTGACATAATAGCAAAATAAGTAAGAACATGACTAAATACAAATAATGAAACGATAGTGCTCAAAATAAATAAAATGAACTTCATAAATGGCTTAATAATAAGATTACAAAGCACGAGGACCTAAATCTATTATCCCCAAGCATGAAAACGGATGGGTGAAATGCCAAACGACAACGTTTTGGTTGGGTATTTAAACCTAAACCAAGGCCCCAATCTCATCCTCCCTCATTTCTCTCATTGCAGCAAACAAAGATAGAGAGAGAGAAAAACTCTCTCAACTTTCTGTCGGGGAGAGAAGGCAGTTGTCGCTAGCGTTAGCCACGGTGGCTCGCGAGGAACCTGCGGTGGCGCACGACGGCCGAAGAAGAGAAACTTCCCAGAATATCCCTCTCAACCCCCTCAGTTTCGATCTAAGCTCTCTTTCCCTAAAATGACCCTAGAAACCCAAATCTAGCGATATACCTTTCGGAGAAAAGAAATCCGTTGACTTTTGATGTTCCCGACGCTTCTCCACCAGGGTAAGAGTAATTTCCTTCTCTCTTTGCTTTCTTTCTTTTTTTTCTTTTTCTGGTTTTGATGTTTTTCTTTTTCCTTGTTTTTTTTTCCGATGCCTCTATTTTTTTCTTTTTTTCTCTTAGACCCCAATGGTTATTTCGATCTTCTTTTCTCCTTTTTTTGTTGCATTTTATGTTGTGATTGAGGCTGCTTGAGGATGATGTTACAGATGAGAGGATCATGGCTGAACTTAATCTGCCTTGGGATAGCATTTGTACTTTGCTTATTATTTTTTGTTGGGTTGTTTTTGCTTTTTTTATCTGACTGATGGTGGATGGATGTCACTGTGTGTAGGCGGAAACAGTCGGTGGTGGCAGCAGTCAACTCTCTAGGTTAGGGTTTTTAGATCCATAGGAGCCGAGTCGGATCTTATTCGGATCGGGTTTGGATCGTCCATAGGGCTCCAATTGGGTCAGGTCCCAGGTTTGTAATCTGCTGGGTTGCCTGAGTTGGGTCACTTGTAACTTGGGCTTTAGTATTGGGCTTGTAATGGTCTTGAGCTCCGATTGGTCTTGGGCTCCAATTGGGGCCTAAAAAAATTGTAAAATGTAAATTAATAATAATAATTAATAATATTAATAATTTTTTGTAGATTCGGACAAAAACGTGTCTACGATAGCCTCTGTGCTTGAACTTAGACCTCTAGGAATAACAATCATTCCTTTAACAACTGAATTAATTATTTCATGCAATTCTACTTCATTTTTATTGAGGAGATAAACAAAATGGAACATTAATAAAAAAAACAACCAATTTATAAACGAACAAATACATATAGTTTGAAAGTTTAATAAAGAAAGCAAAACATTTGTGTTGAAGGTATTGTTCCTGTCCAAAAGGAGAGTATTATTAACATAGAAGATTCTGCTGTTTCGATTGTGTTAACAAACGCAAAAGTAAATTAAATAAAATTTCACTTTTTTTATATTAATATATCACTTGTAACTTGGGCTTTAGTATTGGGCTTGTAATGGTCTTGAGCTCCAGATTGGTCTTGGGCTCCATATTGGGGCCTAAAAAAATTGTAAAATGTAAATTAATAATAAATTAATATATTAATAATATTTTTTGTAGATCGGACAAAAAACGGGTGTCTACGATAGCCTCTGGTGCTTGAACTTAGACCTCTAGGAATAACAATCATTCCTTTAAACCACTGAATTAATTTATTTCATGCAATTTCTACTTCATTTTTATGAGGAGATAAACAAAATGGAACATTAAGATAAAAAAACACAATATTTATAAAATCGAACAAAATACAATATAGTTTGAAAGTTTAATAAAAAGCAAAACATTTGTGAAGGTATTGTTCCTATGTCCAAAAGAGAGTGAATTATTAACATAGAAGATTCTGCGATGTTTCGATTGTGTTAACAAACGCAAAAGTAAATTAAATAAAATTTTCACTTTTTTTATATTAATATAAGGTGCTTAGAAGTGATAATATCTATTCTAAATATTCTAAACCATTTAACAATAAACGTTCAAATATCTTGTAGTCTCTAGTGCTCGACTTGGAACCTCTAGGATTAATAATTATTCCTTTAACAATGAGGTAACTTAATTCATACAATTTCTACTTCATTTTTATCAAGGAGATAAAAGAATTGGAACATTAAGAAAAAAAAACCAATATTTATAAATGGAACAAAATACTGATGTTGGAAAGTTTAAATAAAGAAAGCAAAACACTTGTGCTGAAGGTATTGTCCCTATTTCCAAAATACTTGCATTAGAAACAATCTCCCTCCCTCCCTCATCTCACCCACTAATAGCCGCTTATTCTCATTTGTTAATTTATTAGTTTTATATTCTTCATTTTTTTTGTTAATATATAACAAAAGAGTTTCTATGTATATCATATATATATATATTTTGCTTTTGTTTCCATATAAGCCTCTAAACTCTCTTTTTCTCTACATTTTTAAGATCCTGCCATCCCCTAGAGATATTGAAGAATGAGTGAGCAGAAAAAGATGGAGAATTATTCTGTCGTTTTTCATAGAAAGAAAGCTGGCATCTATCGTTCACGGCAAGAGTTTGCTCGTATAATGTTGAAGTTCAAGGAAGTACGTTCAAGTCATTCAAATCAGAGAGTGATGCAAAGGAAGCCTTAAACAAGCATCAAGGAAAAGAAGTTGAAGTTTAAAACTGATTTTGAATAAGTTTCTACGAATATATATGTTTTTATTTTAGGTTATATTATTGGTGTAAGAGTTGTGAAAATTATTAATAAATCTTGTATATGTGATCAAGAAAATATGATGGAGCCAAAATTAATATTGAACAAGTTTGTATGGATATATCATATGTCTTGATTTAGGTTTCATTATTGGCGTTAAAGATGTAGAAAATAATATATATATTTATTATTTTAAATTATATTTTAGAAATCATGCAAGCAGAAGATTATGAATGATTAAAATAGAGGGTTCTTTAAATTAAGAATTATTTAGTATATTTTCGTAATTCCAAGTAGAGAGAACGAAATCAAAGTAAGTTTTGTAAGCGATGTTTTGATTGTTTAAATAAATACAAAAAGCAAATTAAACAATTTGCACTTCATTTTTATTGAGGAGATAAACGAAACATGAGAGAAGAAATAATCAATATTAGTAAAAAGTACAAAATACCATATGAAGTTCGACGATTTAATAAAGAAAACAGTACACTTATGTTGAAGGTATTGTCCACATCTCCAAAATACTTCCAGTAAAGGTAATATCCTCATCTCCATATATATGAAAGTTCTTGAATTATCCTATGGACATAAAACTAGACACTAGGATTATATATCCCCATCATCAAACCTTAAAATAAAGTATTCATTATTAATTGTTGAAATTTAAGGCTTGAGAGAATGTTATATTCAACTTCTTGCAGAAGTTATTTGTGTGATTTCAACCTTGTTAGCATGAATGAGATGTGATTGTAGAATTGTATTTAAAGATCCTTGAGAAGAGGTATTTGAAAGAACATTGGAGATTTTGAATTCGAGATGAAATGGATGAATATATTGATGATATACTTCTTCATGCCAAAAATTTATTATGTTAAAATTCACAGAGACTCACGTGAGGAAGAAAAAATGTAAATTCTTTTGCGTAACACATCTGAAATGCTTCCAAACCTGTTGAAATGGTATCTAGACGAATGTATAATCATAAGATCAATTTCCTCTATTCATTATTTAACCCTTTTGTTCTTTTTATGTAATTTGTGTATACGCCGTTTTTGTCCAGGTTTAAAAATATTATTTATTTATTTATTATTATTATTATTAATTTTGCAGGCCCCATGTCAACCCCCACCATTCCACAAAACCCCTAAAAACAAGAACATAATTTACTTACCACTATCATCATCTCACCACTATCCCACCACTAAAAAACCTACCTACCACTAATCCTACTCCACACACTACCACATGCATACAACCATAAATAAATCAGGGAAAAGCAAAAACGGAGGGATGACCACTGCCACAAAGAGGCAGAAAGCTTTGCTGCAAGAATTGATGGCTACTGCGAAAGATATGCTAAGGAACACAGGTTGTTCATTCTTTAATGATGCTTTGGCCACAGTTTCTTCACTCAAACCGGAGGTGCTTCAAATACGACAGCACCATCCCAGGCTCTAGGAGCAACAACGACACCAGGTTCCAGGCTCAACCAACTATTGCAACCATAGTACCCGTTTTTGATTTTTACCATGGGCTTCCCAAAGCCAACTCCATTTCTACATATACCATTTCTATATTTGAGAAGTATTTGTGTGAGTGCTGCTAGTGGATTGAAGAGTTGGAATAACTTCTCCTTTGAATTCTGAAAGAAACTCTATCAATCAATCATCATCGTTATTACAATCTCTTCCAAAGTCATGACCAATGTGCAGACTTTTTTGTTCATGTGGCTGCCAAGCTGATCAGAGAGAAACTGCCAAGCAAGAACTGTTGGTATTGTCGGCGGCACTAGCGTTATGCCTGGAGGGATACTTTCAACCAATGAAAGATCAGTAATTGAATCGGGTTTTAAATTTTAATTTTAATTTTAATTTTTGCAATTAAGACAATCGATAATTAAATGGTATCGAAAGGACAGTTCAAGGGTGCTAATCATTCATTGACTGTAACTGACTCCCGAACCCGACACATTTCTGGTAAAGCGCATATCAAGTAATGGTTCCGATCACCTAAAATTGTTACTAAATGATCGGTGACGACTCTAACCATTTCATTCAAGTTGAATCCCAATTCCAGGCCCCCCGAAAAATGCTACAACAGCTTGGCGACTCCGCTGGGGACAGGTAAGTGAGTCAGGCCAGAATTATTTTGGTTGCTTTTTTGAGAGAAAATACAAATTTAAGTTTTAATTTATTTCGATTCTAATTTTTATCTTTGATTATTTTTTCAATAAATAGTTGTACTGACGTTTTTTTCAATGATTTTATATTTCAAAATTTTCATCTCAGGCTCTATACCCGAACTCCAAACCCTTTTTAAGTGGGGGTAAAAGCGACGCCTTCGTGAGAATTTATTCTCCGTGCGGCCTAGCAAGTAACCTTCGGGATTCATATACCTTATTTCTTCGGTGAATTATTCTCCGTAGGCATAAGGGAATGTATCATCTCGAGTTTAACTTAGTCCATACAAGCTTGTAATGGGCTTAGACTAAGGTCTGGTAAGCCCAAGGAGGCACCAGCAAGGAGAACTCGGGTACCTTTCTTTAGAACCTAAACCAGGAGACTACGGGAATTAGAGTCTACCCCAAAACCTCATTTCAAACCTTAGGCTACTTTGAGATTATTTATTGCTTTATTTTCTGTTCAAAGCATGTGAACTAGAAAATTATACGGTTAGGACTGGTTCAAAATTAACATGTGGGGTAGATATCATGTGGGGTAGGACTTTTTATTTTCATTATTGATTTTGATTATTATCCCTGTCTCACTAACTTTTTCCTTTCATTTTATTTTTATCGTTTACATCATTCAAAAGAGGTGTTGATCCACAAAAACGTGTCTGTTAAATGTAAATAGTTGCATTAATGGACAAATGGGTTATAATACAAGAGATGAAAAACGCAGGGGTCTGGCTATGGTTAAAAAAGACTCAGAAATAAAAGAGGACAATCTGCAAGGCATTATATGTCACATTCGATCAAAAAGACGTGATGCCTGCAATCAAGTACATCAAAAATCAACTTTTCAAAAAATGGGTTGACAAAGGTGGCAGGGGCAAGACGAGAAACAAATTATTGACCTGGAGAGTCCCTTCAAAGACAAAAAGAACAAGATGGCAAAACGATAGCCGAAATTGGAGGCCATTGTTGACAAATTCAAGAAACAATCAAATGAACTTCAGATAATCCCTTTGATGGAGGATTTCAATGGTGTTTCTGTTAGAGAACAGGTTCAGTAAAGGATGAAAGCTAGAGATGCAGTAATCCGATACTTCTGGAATAAGTACAAAAAGTAGCTCGTCACTTGCATGATTTATCCAGAGAAGCCGGAGTGGCTCGGCAGGGTATTCGACCGGTGACAGACGAAGGCAGAAGACTAGTAAACCTATTTCGGGTCTAGAAGGCTTAGCCATAATGTACATTTAGGATGTTTTTGTCTATTAAGAAATAACACTTATGTCCCAATAAAGATTATTTATAACAATAGACATGTTTTCGGATCAATGCCTCGAACATTTCATGCATTTTTAATAACAGACATGTTTTCAGATCAATGCCTCGAACATTTCATGCATTTTTTTCATTTTGCATCTACATTTCATTTTAAGCATTTTCATAAACATGAAATTTCTTCATGGAGGATTAGATGAAGTGGTCTTAACCACATGACACCACATGGAAGCAAGATTTTAACAATTAAAGAAAAACTGAAATCAGTACAGTGGGAGCCTGATCAGTTGATTGTAGGACTAAGCGTGCCGGGATGGTCTGAGAAAAGCCCTATCCTAAGGGCTACGATGTTTAAGATGTGTATAGTTACCACATAGGAAGCTTCAGACATTCCTCTGAGAACTGTAAGGCACTGAAGCGCAAGATCCAAAACCTGATGGATTCAGGGCATGGAAAATCGAAGAATGGGGAATTGCATCTACCATTTGCACTGAGAGCATTGTTTTGTTTGAACACATTTTTATCTTTCATGTTTGTTTAATCTTTAAACAACTGAATTTATGCTACCTTCTAAGGTGGAATAATTGAACGAGTTTTAATCTTTAGTTCTTCGAATATTAAACGAATTAAAGATTCTTTTAATTCTTCAATAATTATAGATTTTGACATATGGCAAGATTAGACCTCTCTTATATTGTCTAAAACCCCAAAATAAAATACCTTGATTCTTTACCCAAAATAACTCATGGTAATTACCAAAAGACCAAATTTTGATATTACATCCCTTTGAAACTTTTGAACATTGCCTTTATCTTTTTGATACACAAAGAGTCATATCCATACTTTTCTTTAGGTTAATAAAGTCACACCATTGTCTTTTTAGACGCAAAATTGACATTTTTATACTAAAACCTAAGGCATTGAGTTGTTCATTTGAACATGAGCCTGCTTCTAAGATATAACTTGGGGCATCTCGCAGGAAGCTTGAACATTGAGACATGTTGGGAGCAAGAAGCAGAAAGAAGAATTCATTCGAAATAATTCTATCATGCATTAATTACATTGTTTTCATGTGAAAAAATTAATTTGAAAATCTATCCCCCTAGGGATACCTCTTCTGAGACTTTTGTGTATAAGATGATGAACAACTTTGTTTCATTTATCCATATATGTATATATATATATATCCCTTGTTGTCCCCTTTTGAGCGTATAATATTTTCTTCTGATTCAACCCTAACCAAAGATCACCCTCCACACCGGGGGGCAAAGGTGAAGAACATCTGCTCACATGAGTGAAAATCAATCCAGAGGAGATACCCAAAAGGTGAACCAAATGCCAAGTGTGAAGATTTAATCAAAAAAGAAGAAGCAAAAAAGAAAAAAACAAAGAGAAAATAAAAAAAAACAAAAAGAAAAAGAAAAGCAAAGAGAAAATAAATAAAGAAAAAGGGATAAGAGCACATGTAAAGATTTCCTAAAGTCAAATGGCGCATCAAGCTTCAGACTATGAGATTGATCAAGCAAAATCATTCCAAAATCACTGAACACTTTACGCAAAGATCATAGAGCATCAAGAGAGAGACACATACGAGCATATTCAAATTGAGCAAGACAGGATTGTAGACATCAAATGAATTGATCATTGGTTTAATCACCCTTAAACACATGTTTGGGCCTTTTATCCCTTTCTTTCATAACCATGAACCATGGCCTACATTATGTGCCTTAAAGTCCCTTCTAATCATACATGGATTTTTAAACAGAATATATTATCTTCAGATGTCATTCCGCCCTCAGGATTAATTTTTTTGCAAAAGGTTTTCTAAAATCTTTAATGTATGATAGGAAAAATAACAAAGGTGGTTTAAGACATAAATCCTGAATAACATTTGAAACCAAAGGAGGATTCGAGTTGAAAACCTGAAAAAGGCGGCTCAAATATAAAATTGTGCAGCTGCGACGATCGCATAATCCGAGTGTGACCATGAAAGCTTGGAGTCGGAGAACACTTCCAGTAGAGGAGCATACAAGCTACCCCATCAAACCATTGAGCATCAAATAAACAAAAATGCCAAACGTTTGACCAAACACAATAACTTGAGACTTTTTTATCCTTTCCTTACTTAACCATTTCCCAAAGATAGCTTTGATCTTGACACTTGTCAAATAACTATAATTTATTGAAGGATTAACAATTTAATTAATTCTTGGATATCCAATGAACTCTAGTTTATGATTCGTCTCAATTGTAAAATTGAGAAAGGGGCAATATTTTCAAAACTTTTGATTAAACATTTTTCGAACTTTGAAAATAAAAGAGAAAGAAAAAAACATTTTAAACAAGACAATCTCTCTATAGTGGATCTTTGTAATACCCCAAATATTAGGCCAATGACTAAATTGAAAATAATTACAATTTGATTTATTTGAATAATTGGTAAAAGATGAGAAAGATTAGTGAATTAGACTAAATTGTAACAAGGGGTGGTTTATAGGGCATTTTAGTCCTTTAAAGAAAAATAAATTTAAAATTCTTAATTATAAGATATAAAGGTAAGGGAAAAAGGGGAAAGTAGATATCAACTAAAAGCTCTTTCTTCTTATTCTTCTTTCACGTGATAAGCATCCTCTATAGCTCCCAAAAGTAAGCTTCAATCAATTAGTTTTTCTGGTTGATTATGAGTTTCTTTTATAACCTTAGGTGGTATAGAAGCTTAAGGAAACATTAATGAGATTAAAACTAAGAAATGGAAGAAATAGATGGGATTTTATAAAATGGGTTTTTAAATGAGATGTTAAGATATGAGTGTTTATAGATGTTTTATGGTAGATTTGACTTGTCATAGAGGCAAATGAGAGATTAGAAGTATTAGATGGGATAAATAATATATTAGAAAAAAGGTTGATTCTTAGAATTGAATGTTCTTGAATGATTTTAGATGTTCTAAGAGGCTAAATGAAGGAATGTTAGTATAAATAGTTAAGGAATAGGTTAATGGTTGTATGAGGTAAATATAACGAGAATTGACCATATTGGGATGAAAATCGAGTTAAAAACTAAAAATTCTAGGCAAGGTATCGGTACCTCTAAGAACAGTACCGATACTATAGGTTAAAATGAGATAAATTAGATGAGTAGTACCGATACTGATTCAATCAGTATCGATGCCTACGAGGTGGTATCGATACCATGATAAGTGGTATCGATACCAAGCAACATCGAATCTAATTTAGGTATTGGTACTAGAAGGGAGTATCGATACCATAGTATGGTAGTATCAATACCATGGTAAGGATATCGATACCAGGCAACATCGAACCTAAAATTGGTATCGATACCAAAAAGGGATATCGATACAATAATATAGAAGTATCGGTACCAGGGAATGGTATCGATACTATTGAGCTTGAAACCGCATATTAGGTTGAAATTGTTATTAAAATTGAGAATATGATATTTTGAATATTTTTAACGTACAAGGTTAAAGAGTATACTACTATTTGAGTATGGTACATGTTTTAATGGATTCTTGAGTAGATCAGAACCAAGCTCCAGAGACGAACAAAACTAAGGGTAAAAGAAAAATACTGGAGTAATCAACATTTACGTTTTGGATATATATCAAGGAAAGTCAGGTGAGTGCATTTAATTATGTACGTATATACTATATATCATAATAGTATGATTTATTGATGTATGTGGTGATTACCAAATGACACTAAGTGTGCATTTCACGGAACTTATCCTATGTGGATGAATAACCATTTCACTAAGTGTGCATTTCACGGAATTTATCCTATGGGGATGAATAACCGTTTCGGCACTAAGTGTGTATTTTACGGAATTCATCCTATGTGGATGAATAACCGTTTCGGCACTAAGTGTGCATTTCACGGAATTCATCCTATGTGGATAAATAACCGTTTCGGCAGTAAGTGTGTATTTCACGAAATTTATCATATGTGGATGAATAACCGTTTCGGCACTAAGTGTGCATTTCACTGAATTTATCCTATGTGGATGAATAACCGTTTCGGCACTAAGTGTGTATTTTACGGAATTAATCCTATGAGAATGAATAACCGTTTCGACACTATGTGTGCAAAGCACGAAAGTCATAATTTAATTATGAATTTCCAGATAGGACACTTTGTGTGCTAAAATGATAATGAAATCATACTAAGTGTATGAATTTCCAGATAGGGCAGTTTGTGTGTTAAAATGATAAGGAATCATACTTAGTGTATGAATTTCCATATAGGGCACTTTGTGTGCTAAAATGATAAAGAAATCATACTACATGTATGAATTTCCGTATAGGAAATATATGTGAAAGTGTCAGAAGTTCATAATGAAAAGGTGAATTGTCGTAATTGTAGTGGTTGAGTAATCCCTGTAAATTATTGAAAAAATGTAGTGATGTACTGGCATTATTGGTAAAAATAGAATGTATGATGGTTAAAAAGGGTTACTTGATATTGTCATAACCATTTTTTTTGTAAAATAATTAAATATTATTTTAAAAACAATTATGACTTTATTTTTGAAAAATTGGTCGGTTTTGAATTGATTTGAAAAAAATGGAAAGGGAGTCGCCATCGACCTTTGGGTTAGGTAGGTCGAATACGCAAAAATATCTTTTAAAACAATTTTAAGGAAAATCGTTTTAAGAAAAAAAGTGGTATGCGTTTACCAAAGATTTGATTAAAACGGGTTCGAGAGTCGTTACGCGTGGGAAAGGATAACACCCCCAACGCCCAAAATTGGTACTATGTCACTTACACGTCGTAAATGGTGGAAATGATTCAAATATAAAATTAAAATGTGATCCATTTATTAAAATATAATTTGCTTTGAATTAATTAATTTAGAGAAAATTCATTAACTTGATAATCTTGAAATTTGCAATCCTCCGTCGGGAAAGCTATCTCAACTATTTCTCATTCGTAAAAGAATATTCTATCTTCGAATATATAAAAAACGCAAATCGAATATAAATTGTATATCGACATTTTACATAAATTAAATTGCTATATAAAACAATTGAATCATAAAAGATTTAATTAGTAAAAATTAAATTATTTCAAGTCCATTTCGTTCAAACATCGTATTAGATTGTACCACTTCGATCAAGTGATACTTTTCACGTCCGTTCTAAAACTAGAAAAATGAGGTCTCAAAACAAAATAAATAAATAACACAACACATACTATAAAACAAAATTACAAACAGTGAAATGTAATAAACCCATACATTTAGGACTAAAATATAAATCCCAAAATTTCATGCCAAAAATCGAAATCATCAAAATACATAGCTTCAATGACCATAGTAAACACATGCAAAATAAAAGGTACAAATCAGAAGTGTGAAAATCTTGAATGAGTACCAAACATGTAAATAAACCAGAACAAATATTATTACATATGCAAGTGACCACAATATAAACAAAATAAAATTTGAGGCTCAAATTAAAAAAACATGTTATAATGACTAGAGACAAATATTACAAAATGATAAACCCCTTCTCCTAAATATCCCATAATATCATCATAATAAGGCTAAAATATAATATATGCAAAAATAAAAAGGATCAGATATTATAATAACCCATTTCCATTTCATGATTTAAACATACATATTACAAAGTAAGGGACCTAAATGGCTATTATCTCTAATGTGAAAACACGAATAAGTAGGGGGTCTAAACTGCGTCGTTTAATTAGATTATATAAGCCCAAAATAGGCTTTATTTCTCCCATCCCCCTCATTTGTTTCTCATCTCAAAAAGCAGAGAGAGAACGAGATTTCCCCCATCGGGGAAAAACTCACCACCGCCGGCGTTGCTCACAGTGGCGCAAGGTGACCGGAGCAACACCACCTACCCTAAAAGCTTCCTCTCAAACCCCTCTACCCAAAACCCCACATATTTTAACCTACAAACACCCTTAGAGCCCCATCGAAAGGGTTACCTCTCGAAACAATGAAATGTCGGCGACCTTTGGAATCTCTTAAAACAGAGGTAAAATCTCTCTTCTCTCATTTTTTCCTCTAAACTCTCCTCTCTCGTTATTTTCCAAAAGCCCAAATGACCTCATCTCAGTTACCTCTCTGTCTTTCTTTTTTTTATTCTCTGAAAACCCGAATGGTCTTTGGTTATTCTCTTCATCTCTTTTATGTTTCTCCTTTAATTGGTGATGGTTGTCCTTGCATGCTTGATATGATTTTCTTGCTGCTGCCGAGAGATGTTATTGACAAGTTAAGATTTCCTCGGATATTGAGGATTTCTTTTTGATTATTTTATTTATTTCTCTTTGATTTGTGTTAACTGATGGATTGTTTTTTTGGTCACTATTGATGAATGGGATCTGATCGGCGACTTGGTGGCTCGACAGTGGCTCATACATCGGTGAGAGCTGAAGAGTCACTGGCGGTGGATGGCTGTTTATCATTAGGGTAAACCCTAATCCTTGAGCGATTGGACCATTAGATGGGTCCAGATCCAAGGGCCGAGATTGATGTGGTGCTAAGGCAGAGAGGATGAAACCCTAGCGGGTCGGGGAGCTAGGCCAGTTTCGATCCCGTGTTGGATCCGTACTATGGGTTCTGTTTTGTGAGCTATTGAACCAGGCCTGATGGGTTAGCTGTTGGGTTGCTTCAGCTTTAATATAATCTGGTTTGGGCTTTGGGATTGGTCTGTAAAACAAAATGAATTAATAAAATAATAATAATAATATATAATAATAATAATAATTAAAATAAAAAAAGACCTGGACAAAAATGGGTGTCTACAGATATTATGAATGATTATTATAGTAGAAATTGTTCTAAAATAAAAGATTAATAGGCTTAACTGTGCATATGTTAGAAAGGTGTCATTTATGCCAGTTAGATGAAAGACTAAGTGTCTTTGAGGCATAACTGTGCAATTGGCAGAAAAATGTCATTATGTCAGTTAGATGAACGGTTTAACATTGTTGAGTAAGAAAATAAAGGAATTTTTAATGTATTGTGATATAAATGGGGTATAAAGGAAAACGTAAACAGAACATAAAAGGCATGAAAGAATGCCATAAATGAAATGTATAATAGTGTATAAAAGGCATGAAAGGATGTTATAATGGAAAGGGTATAATGGTGTATTATAAGCATGAAGGGATGTTATCAATGAAAATAAAGGTTTAGGACTAAAGAGATAAATGGAGAAGAAATATATAAAGGAAGATAGGTATGCTAGGCATACTAAAGTAATTAAGATAATTAAGAATGAAATACAATTAAATGAGGAGGATCATAGAATCCGTAAGTAATACGATTTAGTACAAATTAAATAAAAATGGCATACTTATGTATACACAAAGGTTACTTTCTAATATTATATCCCACTAAGTAAATACTTAACGTGTATTGTTTTCACGCGTAGGTAAAGGCGGAGATAATTAAGTAAGGAGTGTAGCAGTAGCAGCAGGTATCTTCAGTTAAAGTTGACTCTCATTAGTAACGGTATGACAATCTTATTCAATTTAAAGACTTAGTTGGCTTGTAATTAAACTATGGTAAACATTTTGTAATGTAATTAAGTGAAAATTTTAGTATGTTGCTTTTAAAATATCATATTTTGTGGTTAATCGAATTGAAACAAATTTTTACGAGTTTTCAAATAATAAACATTTTTTAAAGTGATGTGACATCCATATCTCGTGTACGTAAGGGTATACGGGAGATGAGTATTACAATCTTGGTAAATGACATGTGGCTCTCAGACACAAAGCTCATATTTTGAATCAATGCTGAAGTAAGAAATGAGAAACATGGGCATTTTTAGAAATTCAACATCGAATATTGGGGCATCTGTGGGGATTCAACATCCTGATGCGAATTATCAGATCTTCTGAAGGTATTTCCTTCACATGCATGAATAATCATCACAAAGAATGAGGCTCAATCTAAGAGATAAAATAAACTAATTCAACATATTAGACATACTTAAGCATCACATTGATCATTTTTTTGCATACATAATTTTTGCAGCTTTAGAGTCAAGTTTCAACTTCAAGACGAAAGATACTCGATTCAAAAGCACCTTCAAAAAAAATTGATGGTGGTTGCTTAACTCAACAATGAGGGCTCCACCTCAACCAATTTGACCAATTTAAAGATCGACAAATCTTAGAATCAACTTCAGACGGGTTCGAGAGCCAGTTCAGAACGGATCCAGTTCAGTGAGTGGCTAATTTTCAGTTAACATCTTCAAGCCAGATTTAAACTCCACGACAGATGATATCCTACTGAAAGAATATATCACTTGGTTTTCCCATGAAGGGAGTCATCTAAAGAATTATGACTACTTAAACCCACGAAAGGGGGTCATCATTCATATAGAGGAAATTTACAACATAGCTCAAGGTGAGAAGAGTTATCTGCCAACAAAACCTTCGAGTTCGATTACATTCAACTCAAGGGCATATCAAATTTACAGCATAGCTCAAGGCGAGAAGGGTTATATGTCAACCAAAACCTTCGAGTTCGATTACATTCAGCTCAAGGGCATATCAAACTTACGGCATAACTCAAGGCGAGAAGGGCTATATGTCAATGAAGACTTTCAAGTTCGATTTCATTTAGCTCGAAGATATATTAACCGTATGGTAGGAGTGAGGAACTACTTTCCGGTTGAATTTTAAACTGGGGTCTTTAAGTCAAGAATAAGACCTAGGTTGGTTGCGATTTAGCAACAAGGAATTATCTCTCAGTCAAATTCACAGCATAGCTCAAGGTGATAAGGGTTATATGTAAACAAAAACCTTCGAGTTTGATCCCATTCAACTCGAGGGCATATCAAACACATGGTAACCACACTTGAGGTTGAGATTGTAAGAGTACACCCTGGTGGAAATGAAGACAAACTGGGTCAAGGATAGACTAAAGACTACTCATGCAACCATTCCCCTCACAGATCAACATATACATCATCATGTACATCGGATTTAAGCATGTTGAAGAATCTAAAATTTAAGATTCCAGAATCAAGAGTTATCAAGACTGACAACCAGATTGAGACTTCTCTCCAAATAACTTATTTGGCGTATACATTTTAGGCATACATAAGAGCACTGGATCCATAGCATCGCTTATGTGCATAATTTTATAGATTAATGCTAGAGTCAATTTCAATTTCGCAGCGAATGATATTGGACTCGAAATGACAAAACTTACACATGATTGGATTTCAACTTCACAGCAAAGGATATCCAACTCAAAGCCAATTTGGTGAAGCAATACAACTTGATATTGGATTTCATCTTCACAACGAATGACATCCATTCAAAGCTCAACTTCACAGCGAAAGAGCCATCTACGATTTCAACTTCACGGCGAAGGATATAGTGCCCAACTGGAATTACTTAGTTTCACAGCAAATGAGTTATCTGCAACATGGTCTATCTCCTAGCCCAGTATAACATAACTCAAGGCGAGAAGAGTTATCTGTCAACAGGAACCTTCGAGTCTGATTCCATTCAGCTCGAGGACATATTTACCACAAGGTAACAACAAGGAAATATTTTCTGATCAAATTTTCACACTCAGGTCTTTTAATTGAGAAGAAGACCAAGGTCGACTAAGATTGGCAGCAAAGAGCCACTTTCGATTCACCTACGATTTTGACTTCACAACGACAGATATCGTACCCAAAAGATTGACCCTACTTCACGACAAATGAGTCATCTGTGACACAGCAATGAAAAACCTGTTTCATTCAGGTCAAATTTCAGCTTCACAACAAAGTATATTGAGCTAGAAGACAATACAGGAGCTACTTCCCAATATTTTGAGCTCGGTTTCAACGTCACAACGAGGGTTATCACATTCAAGAGGTCCACGATTTCAAATTCACGACGAAGGATATCTTGCCCAGGATTTTGCAGTTCAACTAAACTTCATAACGAAGAAGTCACCCACGATTTTAACTTCACGAAGAAGGATATCGTGCCCAATGGATCGACTTAGTGTCACAAGAACCGTGTTATCACCCTTAGACGACCAAACCTCTTTATCACCTATGAGCAGCGTCCCCCAAATCAAATTAGAAAAAGAGAACCGAACAAAACTGGTTGTCCTTTTTCTTTGTCATATCCTTGTTAACACAAGAATGTGCAAAGAGGGGCAGCTGTAGACACCCGTTTTGTCTGGGTTTAAAAAATATTATTATTATTATTTTTTTGCAGTCCCCATGTTCAACCCTCACCATTCTACAAAACCCTTAAAACAGGAAACACAATTTACCTAACCACTATCATCATCTCACCACTACCCCACCACTAAAAAACCTACCCTACCACTAATCCTACTCCATGACTACCACATGCATACATCCATAAATAAATCTGGGAGAAAGCAAAAACGGGGGGATGTCCACTGCCACGGAGAGGCAGAAAGCTTTGCTACAAGAATTGATGGCTACTGCGAAAGACATGCTAAGGAACACAGAGGTTGTTGTTCGTTCTTTCATGATACTTTGGCCACGGTTTCTTCACTCAAACACCGGAGGTACTTCAAATGCACAACACCATCCCAAGCTCTAGGAGCAACAACGACACCAGTTCCAGTGCTCAACCAACTACTGCAACAATGATACCCATTTTTTATTTTTACCAAGGGCTTCCCAAGAAGCCATCTCCATTTCTACAATATATCATTGCTAGATTTGAGAAGTATTTGTGTGAGTGCTGCCAGTGGATTGAAGAGTTGGAACAACTTCTCCTTTGAATTCTGAAAGAAACTCTATCAATCAAGACCTTGTTATTGCAATCTTCCAAAAGTCATGTCCAATGTGCATGACTTTTTGTTCATGTGGTTGCCATGCTAATCGGAGAGAAACTGCCAAGCAAGAAGCTATTGGTATTGCCGGTGGCACTGGCATTATACCTGGAGGGATACTTTCAACCAATCAAAGATCAGTAATTTGAATCGGGTTTTAAATTTTAATTTTAATTTTTAATTTCTCAATTAAAACAACTGATAAATTAAATGGTACTGAAAGACAATTCAAGGGTGCTAATCCTTCTTTGACTGTAACCGATTCCCGAACCTGACACATTATGGTAAAACGTAGATCATGTAAGATGGTGTCCGATCAACCTAAAATTGTTTTTAAATGATCGGTGGCGACTCTAACCATTTCATTTAACTCGAAGCCTAATTCGGGCCCACCTAAAGACGGCTGCGACAATTTGTTAAATAATTTTAAGATAAAATATAAAAATTAGCCCCCCAACATTTATCAAATTTCATTTTGGCATTTATTCTTTATTGAGCATTTTGGTCCCCCAACATTTCGTTTTAAGGCAAAAGCCTATAAAGTTTGATTAATAATCATTTCGCTCCATTTCTTTTTAATCACTTTGGACTCCATGGTTTTCATTCTAAGGTAGACCCATATTTTAGAGCGTTAATCGTTTGTTAACTAACAGTTTATTTCCACATATGAGTCTTTTTGTCCCAAAATGAAGCATTGGGAGCTAAAATACTCTAAAAAGAGTACGAGTCAAAATAACTATTTTTATAATATAGGGACTAATTTTAACATTATGCCTGGTTTTAATTCACTTGTATTTTATGCTTCTAAAACTTACCAAACCTTCTAAAAATATAAATTCCTTTTCATAACACATCTGAAATGCCTCCAAACATCTTGAAATAATATCTAAATGAAAATATACTCATGATATTAAATGTTCTTCTATTCAATGATTTGACCTTTATGTTCTTTTTATGTAATTTTTTAAATAATTTTAATCCATATGTAATTTCATGCTTCTAAAACTTACTAAATCTTCTAAGAAGGCTATCCTAAACCCCTTTAATAAGTTTCTATTGACTTAAAAGGTCTAATTGACCAACTTGAATTAGAATACACCGTACTATATATTATATTTATTATTATATAGTAGTATGATTATTATTATATTATTATTATTACTAATATCATTTTATTTTTATTTTATGCAGGCCAACAAGTGACAATTATAAGTCCAGAATATACACTCACTGCCCACACCACCAACTCCAATTAGCCTTTGTGTCAACGACAAGATCTTATCCTCACCAACAGCTCGGGCCATTTCATCGAACTCATCAATCACATGCACCAAAGTTAAACAAAATTAATGGTTTCACCTAACCATCAACATCATACCAGACGCAAAGAAATACATATGCTCCAAGGAGATTCGGTGAAGATTTCAACAATAAATCGAAGAGGAATCGAGCAAAAAAAGAGAAAAGGGGAGAGGACTCTGGAGGCCATTCGAACATAAAAAATACAGAGGAAATTTCGCAGAGAGATTCGAAAAAAAACTAAAAAAGAAGTTTATCTTATTTTTGGAAGCTCTCACCGAATAAGAAGAAGCCCATCACGAGGTAAAAAGTTTTAGTTTTTAAAGTTGTAATTTCGAGTTTCAAAGGAAAGGGGTCGGTTTTGGGATTTTTGAAGGTTTAAAGTTAAAGAATAGAGAACAGGAGGTTAAATGAGAGGCGACAGAGAGAAGACAAACAAATGATAATTTAGAGAATTACATAAAAGGGGTTTGGAAAGGGTTTCAACGTGTCTGTAACTTGTAATATTTTTTTTGGTATTAAATAGAGTCCATTTATATTTGTCTTTTACATAGGCCCAATGTAGTAGCTCACATGTTACAATATATATACATTATACAATAAAAAATGAAAAGAAAACAAAAGCCCTAGTTTAACTCATACTTCAGCCGCCGGTTTTGCTTCAAAAACAAGGAGAAAGTTGTTTTGAAAAGCCAAATATGTGATGGCATTTAATTGGATCAATTCTTTAGGTGAAATTTGTTTTATTATCGTTATAACCTTAATTTTGTTTGTAATTACACTTCTTCATTACTCATGTTTTTGATAATATTGATGTGAATCATTTAATTTAATTTGGAATATTAATTTTGCTATGGTATGTAGATTTTCAAAATTTGTTATAAATTAATATTGGATTTATAGATTTTAATTGTAACAGGCTTTGTCTTTGGTCACTATATAAATAAACTTATGGTTAAATTACTTAGAGATTATAACTATTTTGATCTTTCATTTGATCATTGTTTGAGTATCATGTATAGTATTTTGTGTTTAGTTATTTTTAGTTGTTGTGTTTTTTTTATTCGTTCATTTTAACCTCATATTCCATGTACGTACAGATCTTAGATTTTAATTAGTTTTGACGTCATTGTTAACATTAAATATTTAATATTTAATGGAACATGTGTTTTATTATTATTAAAGATATTAAATACCTTATATTTGTTACTACTATTTGCCAAGATTTTTATTCGAACATTAGTAATAATATCATCGTAGAATATGTGTGAAAGCACTACCTTATAAAGGTAGCGATTCAATACAATTTGAATGAAATGAGAATTTAAAATAAGTCGAATATTCCATTAAATGACGTGATATTTTTATTCTATTCTATGATATTTTATTCTATTTAAATTTAAGTATTGACAATTTATGTTCTAGATAATTCCATATAAAAATTCAGATATTGAGTTTTTACTCGATTTTATATTTTCGAATAAATAGTTGGGAGAAATATTTACAGATAAGAAATAGATGAAATAACTTTCTCGATAGAGGATTGTTTATTGAGATTTCTTTTCAAATTAAGAATTTTCTCTAATTAATTAATTAATTTGAAGCAAATTAATATTCAATAAACGGATCATATTTTAACTTGATATTTGATTCAGGATTTAACACCATTTATGACAACACAGTACCAATTTTGGGCGCTGTGGGGGTGCTAATCCTTCCCCACGCATAACCGACTCCTGAACCTGTTTTAATCGAATCTTTGGTAAATGCATACCAACTTTTGTCTAAAAAATGATTTTTTCTTAAAATTATTTTTAAAAGACGTTTTTTAGGTATTCGACCTACCTAACCCAAAGGTCGATGGCGACTCTTTTCAATTTAATCCAATTTAATTCAAAAATCACCATTTTCCAAAACTAAAAGTCGTAACTGTATGTTAAACAATCAAACGATTGTTTCAAACCGAAAAATGGTTACGACAGCTTAGCGACTCTGATGGGGACATTTTTTAGAGAGTCAGTCTGTAAGTCACTTACACATGTCGTTTGTAGAAATTATGAGTTCGAGTCTTTAGTTAACTTATGACCTTTTATTGAGTTTTTGATTGCTTCATTTTATTATGTCTTACTAACATTTTTATCTTTGTTTTCAGATTTGTCCAAAGTTTTGTATGGAAGTCCAACTGTTCCCTTTGCTGTATCAAATTATCTCATTAACGGATTGTTGTTCGAATTATTAATAATAGTTGAAAATAAATTGTGAAAAGTTACATGCTTAAGCGATATTTTTTCTCGTGGATGGAAGAATTAAAATATATGGAATTAATTTAATAATTTTATATTGTTTCCAAATTAAAACATTAGATCAATTAATCATTAAAATTAATTGTATCTTGTGATTCCTTCCAAAGTAAAACAATATAGTTATATATGATTTGTAATTACATTACTAACGAGGCAATTTACTATGTACTTTTTAATATAAGGATAAATTATATTATGCCTCACTCAACTATCTTTTCTCTCCTATTTTGATCATTGAACTTTAAACTTTTTCAATTTAATCACTCAACTTTCATATTGCTCATGTTTGGGTCACTCTATGATGACATGGATTATTTTATTAGTATTATCTCTATGGAATATTTTATTATTATTTAATACCTTGGAAGATTTAAAATTAAAAGAAGTTAGAATAATCAAATCCAATCTCATATCCTAATCTATGAATCTAACCTTATTCCCGAGATACAAACTTCAAACCCAAATTTTCACTCCCACAGTGGCAGAACCTCTGCCTTCCAACAATCCACTTTCACCGGCCAAAACTTTGGAGTCGGCCAATGAGGTTTAGCGGCTCTGCTGGGGACATTTTTTTAGAGAGTTAGTCTGTAAGTCACTTACACATTGTCGTTTGGTAGAAATTATGAGTTCGAGTCTTTAGTTAACTATGATCCTTTTATTGAAGTTTTTGATTGCTTTATTTTATTATTGTCTTACTAACTTTTTATCTTTGTTTTCAGATTTGTCCAAAGTTTTGTCGATTAGTTTTTTTAGTCAAAGAGCTGAATGTTCCTCCTCACAAACATCACCGGCATTTGCATACCATAAGCTCACTTACGAGCTTTGTCCCTTTTAAGTTGAGATGAAAGCATAACCTACGTGAGATATGTTTCTCCGCACGGGTTTTAGCAAGTAATCTTTGAGGTTCATATACCTTATGTCTACGTGAGATAAATTGTTTTCTCCGCATGGACATAAGGGAATGTATCCTCTCGAATTGAACTCGATCCGTACGAGCCTGTAATGGGCCAGGATTGAGGGTTTGGTAGCCCAAGGGGCACCAACATTAAGGACAATTCGAGTATCTTTTTTCCGTTAGAGCCAAAACCATGCATATAGTGAACTGTTACCCTAGGTATAGACATACCGAACCTCTGAACGTCAGTAGGTACCCAAATTAAGTGTACACAAAGGAGAAGCGTTTCAGAATCTTTCTTTTTTCTTTAAAAGCATGCGAACTAGATATCATGCAGTTAGGATCATTTCATTGAAAATAATCATTTCTGGGGTAGAAAGCATGTTTGGGTATGATTGTTATCTATTTAAAGCATGCTCGGATAGATCATGATTGGGTAGGTGTTATTTTTTGTAGATAGCATCTTTAAATTCTATTGATTATCTTGCTAGTACTAATTCATTTTTTCCTCTTTTATTTGTAATCCTAACTTATTTTGTTTGCTTGCATTGGTATTTTTGCATCTTTACATAATCATCATGAATAAAAGGAAGGTATTGATTAACCACGTAATCATCATATTAGAAGAGCGATCATTGCAATGGAAAAAAGTTTTCATAACAAGGAAGAACTCAATCCAGTAGTACGAGCTTGGTCGGATGAAATGCAAAAAGTAAAAGTAGACAGTTTGCCTGAAGGTTATGTATCGCAACTATCCATGGATGTCAATATTAATATCAAGCAGAACGATTTACGAGAATTGGCAGAGATTTGGGAAAGTTGGAGAACATCTACCAAAGAGAGGTTTTACAAGAAATATGGTGACATAGCGCAACTCCTTTATGTAAAGATGGAGGAATCATTGCTCAAGGCTCTGGTCCGATTCTGGAATCCTACATACAACTGTTTTACTTTTAACAAGTAGGATTTGACACCAACGATCGAGGAGTATACAACTCTGTTTAATTTTGAAAACATCCAGGTGGATAAAGTTATTCCAGACCTCCGAAAGTTCAATCCTTCAAGAATAAAATGGTAAAGATTACCGGTACATGTGAAAATTAGATAGTACAACACATTCAACAAAAGGAAAGTAAATGTTTTCATTGGCATTGTCTCAAGAAGGTGATACTCAAGCATATGATAAGATAAGAGATTGGACACATTTGCTCATGCCATATATAGTCTAATAATATTTCCAAGGACTTTGTTCCATGTGGAGAGTGTTGCAAATTTCTTTGACACATTGGATAAGGGTATAAATCCAACCCCAACATTTTTGACAGAAAAACTTTCCGATCCCTAAACAATTGTCGAAGATTAGAAGGGGTCGATTTGTAGGATGTGCTCAATTACTCACTGTATGGATTCGCAGTCACTTTTGGAAAGAAAACAAGTATTATACCATCGTTTTTCTACTATGTACTCGCCTTTGAAAGAATTTCTGAGCAAAGAGTGGCTAAAAGGGTTACTAAGGAAGAAATGGATAACAACTTTCAATAATTTACAAGACCGAGATATTGCTTTGTATGTTCCCTGGCTTGGATTACTGATATTTTATTTAGATGTAGGGATCTTGACCATGTCCCTTTGCTGGGATTATGGGGAAGAGTCAGCTATGCCTCATTAATGGTTCTCAGACAATATAGAGCTCGTCAATTTGTTCCAATAACAAGCGGCTTAAGGGAATCTAAAATCACTTATCGTGGAGACCATTACAAGAAGAAAGAACGAGATCTATCTCTCGCCTGGAAAAGAACCTTTAGAACAAGAGTTGTATCTGGAGATGTTATGTATACACCTGACTATGAGGCTTGGAGATTTACAAGGACAAATGAAAATGTCCCTTTGCCAGATCCAGGAGGAGATATTTCTTGGGAAGAGCTTATCAAGGTGGTACCTTCACAAGCTGAGATTCTTACTGTCGAGTTTGAAGCTGAAAGGAAAAAATGGGACAAAGCAATGAAAGAAGCAAGACAAGAAAAGTTCATGATGGACCTTGATAGGAGTCTCCATATTAAACAATATGATTTGTTGAAGAAAGATAAAGAGAAAGTTGATATCGAGCTAGCTGATTTAAAAAGGGAATACCGCAATCTACAAAAGGCAAAAAATCTGGGTCTAGCAAGACATCACAACAATGGGCTAAAGAGTTGGCAATTGAAAGGCAACGAGTTCAATGTCTGGAGGCTAAAAACAAATGCCAATTTAGGAGAATTGAAGCCGAGAAGAAATTACGGGACAAATATAAAGCTGAGAAAATAAAAGACTAAGCAGTTTAAGATTGAAAGCCGTAGAGTCGAGAAATTGAAGACTGAGAAGGAAGCGGTATTAAAGGAGTGGGAAGCAAAAAAACATCGAGTCAGTGGTTTGGAAACTGAGATGAATAATATACTCGAGGAACTCGAGGCTAGAGATCAGAAGATTCAGGAATTAGAGAAAAAAAAGAACAAAATAAAAAGGAAATGTGGACTGAGAGACAGGGATGAAACTGAATTCTCGAAAGAAAACAAGCTGAAATTGGGTCTTGGATGCAAAGATTCCAGATAAGAGTAGGAGAGTGGGGAAATTAACAGAAGAAATGGAAGATTTACAGACCCATTATGAAGAGGAGTTAAATCGGTCTCGAGCTATGAATGGTGAGCTAAGAGATCATATCTCACATCTTGAGGAGTCCTTACTTCAAATGCAAGTGCTACCTGAATGGAACTTAAGGCTTACACGTGAGGAGAATAACTCTTTACGAGAGCAATTCAGAGGACTAGAGAGTGAGTTTCAATGCTGTCGAGTACACATTACCAATCTCAAAAGGGAAATTACTCAAATTAAGGAGGAATGGAAAGACACATATGAATACCATCGATGTTGGTTGAGGAACGTGAATGCATGATGGGTGAAGCAATAACACAAATGAGCGAGGTGGCCCATTATACATAAGAACTAGCCAACAAGGCTGAATTATTCTGTTTTGTACTAGTTTTATCACCTGTGTATAGGGAAAGGTCACTGGGATCATGAATGAAATCATGGAATTAAACAACAGAGCCAAACCGTATTTGTAGAATTGATCTTTCTTGTAAAGATGAAAGAACTTTTATGAGAATGAAACTTTTCTAAGAATGGTTACTTTTGGAAATCGATACCTTTTGCATTTGCATTTGCATTTGCATCTTTGCATAATATAGCCTTATATCATACATTTACATTTTATTTTAAACTATTTTGCATGCATTCATTAAAATACAAAAAATAATATAAAATATAATTTCCAATCATTGTAGTTATTCTGGCATTCAGTTCACACCCGTAAGGTACTCGGAATACAACTAAGAAAATGGAAGCAAAAATGATCCAACTTGAACAAGAACAAAAACAAGCTCAAGAAGAAATGAGAGAGAGATTAAATATGGAAGCAGATAACAAATTCGTAAATCGGTTTACTACAAAGGATGAAAGAAATGTTTAAGAATATGCTACAGGTGAAAGGATTGCGAATGACCAATTAGCGTCATCCGAGCAAGATCCATCAAATCCTCCAGGGTTTGGACCAGGAGCATCACATGCGGGGCTTACTTCTGACCCCCAGCACCCACCAGGGTTTACACCAGAATCTCGTCCTCCTCCTGGTTTCACACCTATACACATCTCTGCTCACCCTTCGGTACCTCAAGCCCGAACTCATACATATGTCAGCAATGAGAATCAACAGCACCATATGGGATCCATATTCCCAAACATTTATCAACATGTTTCAGGTGTAAGGCTAGGGGAATTTAATACCAAGCACTAACTCCAGATCTTAATGAGTTAGCCGAGAAAAAAGCCAATAAACAAATAACTCAACAGTTGAAGAAATTGGAAGAAAGGGTAAAATTCGTAGAAGTTATTGAACCATTCTATGGGTTGATGCTAGAGAGCTGAGTTTTCAGCTTTGATCATCCCTATGAAATTCAAGGTTCTTGAATTCGAAAAATACAATGGGACCATTTGCCTTTCATCTCATATTACCATGTTTTTCCGGAGGATGGATGGCCATGTGAATGATGAAAGTCTATTGATTCACTATTTTCAAGACAGTCTGACAGGTTCTACCGCCAAGTGGTATAACCAATTAGCTAGGGCTCACATCAAATCATGGAAGGACTTGGCAAAAACATTCCTAGAATAGTATCGCCATGTTCGATATAGCTCCTGATCGGTGGACTCTTCAGAATATGAAAAAAAGAAGTAATGAGACTTTTCGACAATATACCCAAAGGTGGCGTGATGTTGTTGCACAGGTCCAACCCCTTTACTCGAAAAGAAAGCTATTATAATTTTGTCAACACTTTGAAAGCTCCATACTTGGGGCATTTGCTTGGAAATGCCACCAAAAATTTTGCTGATTTGATTATCTCTGGTGAGCTCATAGAAAATGCTATAAAAAGTGGTAAGATTGAAGTAGTTGAAGGGTCTAGCTCTAAAAGACCTGTGTACCGGAAAAAGGAAAATAAAGTTAGTAATACAGGTGTCTACCACAAGAATACTGTAAATAGTGTCACAATAACCCAATCAAGGGCCGAGAAGAATGACATGAACAACACCATAAATGACTCTAGGGGACCTCACAAGGAGAGAGAAGGTGTCCTTTACACCACTACATGTACCTTATTCAGAGATATGTGCCTCGTTATTAAAGGTAAATGTGGTACGCCCCTAGCGTTTGACTCCTCTTCAACCACCGTACCCTCATTGGTATGACGCAAATGCACATTGTGATTACCATGACGGAATTACTGGTCACTCTATTGAGAATTGTTTTGCCTTAAAAAAGATAGTGTAAAATCTAATTAACACAGAAGGATTACAGTTTGACTCACTAGATGTATCTACACACCCATTACCAAATCATGGAGGTAAAGGGGTAAATGCAATCCATGAGGAGAATAGGAGGAAGACAAAGACAAATGTTCATGAAATCAAATCTCCCTTCAGTTGGGTATTCCAACAACTCTATCAGGCTGACATGATTCGACAAGATCCTAAGCTAAAGACCAATGAGGGTAGACACTATTGTGAATATCACGAAGAAGAATGACACAAAATTCAGCTTTACCCTGAATTCAGGGGTTACTACAAAGATTGATGGATAATAAGGAGGTAGTTCTTTGAGGAAGATAAGGAAAAAAGAGAAGAAGATGTCTTCACTATAGAAAATTTCGAGCCCGTTCATAGAACAAACAAGCCAGTAGTCATCACTGTGAAACCATCAACAATGAATTCTGGGTCGTCAACGCCAAAAGTTGCAACTCCTTTACCATTTCCATTTAAAGACACCCACAAGGTGCCTTGGAATTATACTGCCAATGTTCATTAATAAGGGAATCTGGGTCGCTAGAGAAAATAAAGGTAGTTGAAGGTGAAACACACCAGTAGGCAACTTGATGATTGAAATAGTGAATGAAGTCGGGCACTTCACAAGAAGTGGGAGGTGTTATTATCCCGAGATGTCGAAAGAAATGGACAAAGTGAAAGCAAAAGGAAAAGTTATGGTGGTACCGCAAAAGATATTTAATGATGAACCCCTACCAATGATCAATGAGCCGGTAACAGAAACACAAGCTCAAGAATTCTTGAAGTTTTAAAACAAAGTGAGTATAATGTAGTTGAGCAATTACATAAGCAACAAGCATGAATTTCAATTCAAGATTTGTTAATAAATTCAGAAGTACATCGGAATACTTTACTAATGGTGCTCAATCAAATATTATGCCTGAAGATATACTAGTGAACAAGTTTGGATCGAATTGTAGGACACATAGCTGCTGACAACTACATAACTTTCACTGATGATGAAATTCCTTATGGTGGAATGAGATCAGTAAAAGCCCTCAATATCACAACTCACTGCCATGGTCATGTCTTACCAGGGGTTTTGATTGACAATGGGTCGGCACTCAATGTTATGCCTATGGCCACATTACGAATATTACCGGTGGACAACTCACATATGAGGGCCTACCAAAACATTAGAGCCTTTGATGGAACTCAACGGGATGTGCTTGGAAAAATAGAGGTACCATTGTTGATTGGACCAACTGTCTACAATATTGATTTTGTGGTGATGAATATCAACCCCTCATATAATTGCTTGCTTGGGAGGCCATGGATTCATTCTGCCTGGGCAGTCCCTTCGTCCTTACACCAAAAATTGAAATTATTGTCAGATGGTCAATTGATTAGTGTTGGGGCAGAGGAAGAGATTATTACTTCCGTGAAGACTGACGCCCCATATATTGAGATTAAGAGAATGCTCTAGAATGTTCTTTCAGAGCCTTAGAATTTGTCAAAGCTACTTTATTGCTGAAGGAAACAAGATTTCTCGCCCGAGTTTATCTAATTGTACTAGGATGACTGTGCGAGAGACTCTAGGAAAAGGAGCCAAGATAGGAAGGGTCTTGGTAAATTCTTACAAGGGACTTTATATCCCAAATTTTTCATGATAAAGAGCGATCGCTTCGGGCTGGGGTTTAAGCCTGATTTTCAGCAAAGAAAGAAAGAATTGAAAAAGAGAGGTGAAATAAGAAGCTAGACTAAAAGGAGAGGACATTCCATGGGAGCATATGTCTTTCCCTCCCCTGGAGAGCTCTTTCAAGTTTGGAGGAATGTTTGATATTGAGCAACAGTTAGCCAGAGCAATTGATGAAGAAGAGCATAAAGACAGAGACTTGTTCAATGAAGCTATGGAGGGTTTGGCCATTAATATGATAACTGGAGACGATAAAGCAGGAAGATATTTGGCTGGGAATCCGTCCTTGCTTCCCAGGGGAAACACTGAAAAATTGGACTGCAGAGGATCTCCCTGTAGTTTTTAAGATTAATTCAGAGTAATACCCAGTACTAATCCTTATATTTTTGCCCGCAAGTATTAAGGAATTTTCGTAAGGGCAGCTATGTTAACTTTACTTGCTTTCAATAAAAGACAGTCTTTGTTTATTAAATGGCCATCATTATTTTCATTTTCATTTTTTATTCTTTACATTCATTTCATAAATTTTGGTCTCATTCGAAATATATTCGATTCAATTTTTCCCTTTGTAGGTGTCATAATATCAATAGCATGAATGTTTCTGAATTTAATACTGAGATAAACTTTGAGCAACCAATATGTCCGAAAGAAATTAATAAGTGTCAAGATGAGGTAGAATGTGATGTTCCTAACGAACTATTAAGACTGGTAGAAAATGAGGACAAACAAATCTTACCTCACCAGGAAGAAACTGAGGTTATAAACTTGGGAACTGATCATGACAAGAGAGAAGTAAAAATTGGCAGCATACTTTCTGTTGAGATAAGACAAGCCTTGATAGATCTTCTTCGAGAATTCAAGGATATCTTTGCGTGGTCTTACCAAGATATGCCAGGGCTGAGTACATATAGTAGTGCACAAGCTTCCGATAAAGCCTGAGTGTAAGCCAGTTCAGCAAAAGCTCAGAAGAATGAAGCATAAATACTATTAAAAATTAAAGAGGAAGTGATGAAACAGATTGATGCAGGGTTTCTTCAAGCGGCAAAGTATCCAGAATGAGTCGCTAACATAGTTCCTGTGCCAAGAAAAGAAAAGTTCCCATGTGTGTGGATACAGAGATCTCAATAGAGCAAGCCCAAAAGATAATTTTCATTGCCTCATATAGATACTTTAGTGGATAACACTGCTGGTCATTCATGGTTTTCTTTTATGGATGGCTTCTCGAGGTATAACCAATAAAATGAACATTGAAGACATGGAAAAAACTACATTTATGACTATGTGGGGCATATTTTGCTATAAAGTGATGCCATTTAGCTTGAAAAAAGCTGGGCAACTTATCAAAGAGCTATGGTGACTCTTTTCCACGACATGATGCATAAAGAGATTGAAGTGTATGTGGATGATATGATTGCCAAATCCAGGACTAAAGGTGAACACATTCAAAACTTGAGGAAGCTTTTCCAATGTTGAGGAAGTATAAATTGAAACTCAATCCAACTAAATGTACTTTCGAGGTAAAGTCAGGGAAACTCTTGGGTTTCGTGGTTAGTCAAAGAGAAATTGAGATCGATCCAGATAAAGTAAAGGCCATTCAAGATCTTCCACCACCTCGTACACAGAAAGAAGTTTGAGGTTTCCTAGGAAGATTAAATTATATATCTCGATTCATTTCACATTAACTGAAAAATGTGACCCAATTTCAAATTGATTTGAAAGAACAACCCGAAGTTTGGAATAACGAGTGCCAAAAGGCTTTGGAGATAATCAAGGGATATTTGTCTAATACTCCAATTCTGGTGTCACCAATCCCTGGTAGACCATTGATCCTTTATCTAATGGTCTTTGAGAATTTAATGGGATGTGTGTTGGGGCAGCATGACAAATCTGGAAAAAAAGAGAGAGATCTATTATCTAAGAAAAGTTCACCGATTGCGAAATTCGATACCCGTCAATTCAAAAGCTATGTTGTGCTTTGGTATGGGTTACTCGAAGGCTCAGGCAATACATGTTATACCACACTACTTGGTTGATATCTAAGCTCGACCCTTTGAAATATTTAATGGAATCACCTTTAGTAGATTGGCTAGATGGCAGATGTTGTTATCAGAATTTGATATTGTATATGTGAACCAAAAAGTAGTCAAAGGGAGTGCCATAGAAGATTTCCTTGAAAGTCGTGCCTCAGATGATTATGAGTCCTTGAACTTTAATTTTCCAGGCAAGGATCTGATGTGCATTACAACCAGGGAGGAAACAATTTTAGATGATAAATCATGGAGGCTGTATTTTGATGGGGCATCTAATGCTTTAGGACAAGGAATTGGAGCAGTACTAATTTCCCCAGAAAAGTGTATTATCCTTTTACAAGCAGATTGGAGTTCTTTTGCACCAACAATATGGCAGAATAAGAGGCTTGTGCTATGGGGCTAAGAGCAGCTGTAGAAAGAAAAATCAAAGTGCTCCAAGTATGGGAGACTCCTCATTAGTGGTGTATCAATTGCGAGGAGAATGGGACAAAGGATCCAAAGTTAGTAGAATACCGAAGATTGATCCTTGAATTGGTAAAAGAATTTGAAGATGTCACTTTCAATTATCTCCCTCGAGAAGATAATCAAATGGCAGATGCTTTGACAACACTTGCTACAATGTTCCAAGTAAATAGAAGAACTGACATGATGCCAATTAAAATGCAAATGTATAAAACCCCGGCACACTGTTATAATATCGAAGAAGAGGAAGAAGGTCATCCATGGTATTATGACATTTTGCAATACATCAAGCATCAAACTACCCACAATGTGCGTCTAAGATCGATAAAAAGACAATAAGGAGAATGGTTGCCGGATATGTATTAGATGGGGAAGTTCTATACAAAAAAAGGTAGTGATCAAGTTTTGATGAGATGTGTGGATGCCCGAGAAGAAAAAGTATACTTGAAGAAGTGCATGAAGGGATATGTGGAACACATGCGAATGGGCTTTCTATGGCCAGGAAGATCATGAGATATGGATACTATTGGGCCACTATGCATTCAGATTGTGTTAATATGCACAAAATGTTACAAATGTCAAATCTATGGAGATAAATCTATACATTTCCGTCACCTTTGCAAGTGATGACCGCACCATGGTCGTTTTCTATGTGGGACATTGATGTCATTGGGCAATTACACCAAAGGCTTCGAATGGACATCGCTTCATATTTGTGGCAATTGATTATTTTACTAAGTGGGTTGAGGTTGTTTCATATGCAAATATCACGAGATCTACAGTTTACAAATTCATAAAGAGAGAGATAATTTGCCAGTATGGGTTGCCAGAAAGATTGTCATAATAATGCCACCAATCTGAATAATATTATGATGGTAGAACTTTGTACTCAGTTCAAGATAAAACATTCTAATTCAGTGACCTACCGTCCAATGATGAATGGAGCAGTGGAAACAGCAAATAAAAATATTAAAGGATCATCATAAAGACCACTGATACTTACAGAGATTGGCATGACAAATTACCTTTTGCCTTGTATGCATATCGAACTACAGTGCGAACTTCGACAGGGGCCACGCCTTTCTCTTTAGTCTACGGGATAGAGGCAGTCTTGCCAGTGGAAGTAGAAATCCCATCACTTCGAATTTTGAAAGAGGTGAAGTTGGATTAAGCTGAATGGGTTCAGGCTCGGTTTGACCAATTAAATCTTATTGAAGAAAAGAGATTAAAAGCTATTTTCCATGGTCAGATGTATCAGAAACGGATGATGAGAGCTCATGATAAGAAAGTTCATCCAAGAGAATTTCGAGAAGGTGATCTAGTGCTAAAAAGATCTGCCAATTCATAAAGATTTCCGAGGAAAATGGATGCCTAATTGGGAAGGTCCATATGTTGTCAATAAGGCCTTCTCTGGGGGAGCGTTGATCTTGGCTGAGATGGATGGAGAAAAATTGAGAAATCCAGTAAACTCAGACTCTGTCAAGAAGTACTATGCTTGAAGAAAAAAGGAACAAATAAAAAGATGAAAAAATTAAAAAAAATGAAAAAAAATGAAAATGAAAAGAGAAAAATGAGGGTTGAGATGAAAATCCGCAAAGACATCTTGAAAACAAAGGAAGACTTTGTGATGAAAACCTAAAAAGGCGGCTCAAAGGCATTTTGAGATTAGGCATTATACAACTAAATCTTCTTGAGGGTCTGATATTTTGAGAGAAGCTTCACATCTATAGACATTTGGAAATTCTCGAAGTCCTCCAGACAGAAGCTCAACTCATAGTTATATCAAGTGGATTGATTCAGGAACATTCGTGCTAATGATCCATAAGGACATTTGACTTATGGTTTTAAATTTCCATTATTCATGTGATTGCCATAACTTTGTAATTCAATTTCTTGTCAGTAAATTCGAAGTTTGTTATTTCAAGTCCCAATTTTATTCATTCTTCTTATAAGTAGAATGACATGGCATTAAAAAAGATTTTTGGTATTACTCTAAATTAATACTTCCATATCAGATATTCTAACCATAATGATCGAAAAGATTAGGGTATGACATGGCCAAAGAAAATGCATGTGAGTTGAGAAAGGAAAGCACATTGAAAACACTGATATTTTGATACGCTGACAAAGATGAGCAGTTCAAAAGGAACAGAAAAGGATTTGCATGGGAACAAGAGAAATGAGAATTTGCATAAATAACCCAATCAAAATGTGGAATGCAAACGAAAGGACAAATGACGCATTTAAAATGAAGATTTGCAGGGCCACAAAGTTCATATATTACAATGACATCATGCATACATCAGTAAGCATCTATAAATAGGAGCATGCTCATTTATTCATATTCATTGAAATGCTTTGAATGTTTTGATAGAAATTCAAAGAGAGTCATAACAATTAAGATTCACCGCAGAAGAAGGTGAGCCAATATTTCCAATAGAGAGTTCATAATGAGAAGAACTCATCCGACAGAGGGAGAAGAAGTTCATAATCAGAAAGCTTGTTTGACCTATCACTCGATTCAACGTATTTCAAATCAGTGACACCTCGCTTGAGGGATCAATTTCCAATGGAGAGTTCATAATGAAAGAACTCATCCGACAGAGGGAGAAGTTTATAATGAAATAGCTTGTTTGACCTATCACTCGATTCACGGCATTTCGAATCCGTCACACCTCGATTGAGGGATTGACATTTTAAAAGAGTTCATAATGAGAAAACTCGTCCTAAAGGAAAGTTCATAATGAGAAGAACTTGTTCCTTTCAAGTCCATCACAGAAAGATGGATCAACATTTCCAATGGAGAGTTCATAATGAGAAGAACCCATCCAACGAGGAGAAGAAGTTCATAATGAGAAGAGCTTGTTTGACCTATCACTCGATTCACGACATTTCGAATCAGTGACACCTCGCTTGAGGGATTGACATTTTCTAAAGAGTTCATAATGACAAGAACTCGTCCTAAAGGAGAAGTTCATAATGAGAAGACTTGTTCCTTTCAAGTCCATCATAGAAATAGATGGTCAACATTTCTAATGGAGAGTTCATATGAGAAAACTCATCCAACGAGGGGAAGAAGCTCAAAATGAGAAGAGCTTGTTCGACCTATCACTCGATTCACGGTATTTTGAATCAGTGACACCTCGCTTGAGGGATTGACATTTTCTAAAGTTCATAATGAGAAGAACTCGTCCTAAAGGAGAAAGTTCATAATGAGAAGAACTTGTTCTTTTCAAGTCCATCACAGAATAGATGGATCAATATTTCCAATAGAGAGTTCATAATGAAAGAACTCATCCAACAAGGAAGAAGAGTTCATAATGAGAAGAACTTGTTCAACTTCGCATCAACATTTTCAATGGAGAGTTCATAAGAGAAGAACTCATCCGAAAGAGAGATAATAAGTTCATAATAAGAAGCTTGTTCGACCTATACTCGATTCACGACATTCGAATCAGTGACGCCTCGTTAGAGGAATTGACATTTCCAAAAGAGTTCAAATTAGAAGAACTCGTCTTAAATGAGAAAGTTCATAATGAAAGAACTTGTTCCTTTCAAGTCCACTACAGAAATAGGTGACTCAACATTTTCAGTGAAGATTTCATAATGAGAAGAACTCATCCACGAGAGAGAAGAAGTTCATAATGAGAATAACTTGTTCAATCCAACGACAAAGGAAGAATGGACAAAAACTGGTTGTCTTTTTCATCTTTGCCCTATTCTTGTTAATATAAAAATGTACGAATAGGGGCAGCTATAGACACCTATTTTTGATTGGGATTAAAATATATATTATATTATTTTATATACTATAGTATGATTATTATTATATTATTATTACTAATATCATTTTATTTATATTTTATGCAAGCCAACAAGTGACAATTATAAGTCCAATATACACTCACTACACCGCCCACACCGCCGCCAACTCCAATTTGCCTTTGTGTCAACGATAAGATCTTATCCTCACCAACAGCTCGGGCCATTTCAATCGAACTCATCAAATCACATGCACCAAAGTCAAGAAAAATTAATGGTTTCACCTAACCCATTAACATCATACCAAACGCAAAGAAAATGCAGATGCATCCAAGGAGATTCATGAAGATTTCAACAATAAAATCAAAGAGGAATCGAGCAAAAAAAAGAGAAAAGGGGGAGAGGACTCTGGAGGCCATTCGAACATAAAAAAAAAGAGGATTTCACAGAGAGATTCGGGAAAAAAAAAAAAGAAGTTTACCTTATTTTGGAAGCTCTCGCCGGAGAAGAAGAACCCCATCACAAAGGTAAAAGTTTTAGTTTTTAAAGTTGTAATTTCGAGTTTCAAAGGAAAGGGGTCGGTTTTGGGGATTTTTGAAGGTTTGAAAGTTAAAGAATAGAGAACAAAGTTAAATGAGAGGCGGCAGAGAGAAGACAAACAAATGATATTTAGAGAATTACACATAAAAGGGGTTTCGAAAAGGGTTTCAACGTGTCTTGTAACCTTGTAATATTTTTTGGTATTAAAAAAGTCCATTTATATTGTCTTTTACATAGGCCAATGTAGCTCACATGTTACAATATATATACATTAATAAAAAAATGAAAGAAAACAAAAGCCCTAGTCTATACTCATAATTCAGCCGCCGGTTTTGCTTCAAAAACAAGGAGAAAAGTTGTTTTGAAAAGCCAAATATGTGATGGCATTTAATTGGATCAATTCTTTTAGGTAAATTTTGTTTTATTATCGTTTATAATCCTTATTTTTGTTTGTAATTACACTTCTTCATTACTCATGTTTTGATAATATTGTGAATCATATAATTTAATTTGGAATATTAATTTTGCTTATGCGTATGTAGATTTCAAATTTTGTTAATAATTAATATTGGATTTATAGATTTTAATTGTAACATGCTTTGTCTTTGGTCACTATATAAATAAACTTATGGTTAAATTACTTAAGATTATAACTATTTTGATCTTTCATTTGATCATTGTTTGAGTATCATGTATAGTATTTTGTGGTTTAGTTATATTTTTAGTTGTTGTGTTTTTTTTATTCGTTCATTTTAACCTCATATTCCATGTACGTACAGACCTTAGATTTTAATTAGTTTTGACGTCATTGTTAACATTAAATATTTAATATTTAATGGAACATGTGTGTTTTATTATTAAAGATATTAAATACCCTTATATTTGATACTACTATTTGCCAAGATTTTTATTCGAACATTAGTAATAATTTCATCGTAGAATATGTGTGAAAAACACTACCTTATAGAGGTAGTGCGATTCAATACAATATTTGAACGAAATGGAGAATTTAAAATGTCGAATATTCCATTAAATGACGGTGATTTTATTCTATTTTATGATATTTTATTCTATTTAAATTTAAGTATTGACAATTTATGTTTCTAGATAATCCATATAAATTCAGATATTGAGTTTTACTCGATGTTAATATTTTCGATAAATAGTTGGGAGAATATTCTTTTACATATAAGAAATAGATGAAATAACTTTCTCGATAGATGATTGTTAATATTGAGATTTCTTTTCAAGTTAAAGAATTTTCTCTAATGAATTAATTAATTTGAAGCAAATTAATATTCAATAAACGTATCATATTTAACTTGATATTTAATTCATGATTTAACACCATTTACGACAATGTATAAGCGACACAGTAACTAATTTTGGGCTCTGTGGGGTGCTAATCCTTCCCACGCGTAACCGACTCCCAAACCTGTTTTAATCGAATCTTTGGCAAACGCAGACCAACTTTTGTCTAAAAAATGATTTTTTTCTTAAAATTATTTTTAAAAGATGTTTTTTAGGTATTCGACCTACTTAACTCAAGGCCGATGGCAACTCTTTTCAATTTAATCCAATTTAATTCAAAATCACCCTTTTTTGAAAACTAAAAGTCGTAATTATTTTAAAAATCAAACGATTGTCAACCGAAAAACGGTTACGACAACTTCCACATACATTGGCCACCACTTCCAAAGGAATTAATTTACAATTTTCCCCCTACATCATGGAAGTCCAACTGTTCCCTTTGCTGTATCAAATTATCTCATTAACGGATTGTTGTTCGAATTATTAATAATAGTTGAGAAATAAATTGTGAAAAGTTACAGCTTAAGCGATATTTTTTTCTCGTGGATGGAAGAATTAAAATAATACGGAATTAATTTAATAATTTTATATTGTTCCAAATTAAAACATTAGATCAATTAATCATTAAAATTAATTGTATCTTGTGATTCCTTCCAAAATAAAACAATATATAGTTATATATGATTGTGTTAATTACATTACTAACGAGGCAATTTACTATGTACTTTTTAATATAAGGATAAATTATATTATGCCTCACTCAACTATCTTTTCTCTCCTATTTTGATCATTGAACTTTAAACTTTTCAATTTAATCACTCAACTTTCATATTGCTCATGTTTTGGTCCTCTATGATGACATGGATTATTTTATTAGTATTATCTCTATGGCATATTTTATTATTATTTAATACCGTGGAAGATTTAAAATTAAAGAATTTAGAATAATCTAAATCCATCTCATATCCTAATCTATGAATCATAATCCTTATTCCCGAGATACAAACTTCAAACCCAAATTTTCACTCCACAGTGGCAGAACCTCTGCCTTCCAACAATCCACTTTCACCGGCCAAACAACTTTGGAGTCGGCCAATGAGGTTTAGCGATGCTTCCTTGAGTTGGATCAGTTGAATGCTCCTCTCTCGCAAGGGCATCATCGTTGGTGGCAGCCACGTTTCCATGCACAAAACTGTAAAAATGTCCCCCCACCTGCGCAAAACTGTTAGCGTGGTCGGTGCCACCATGTTTCCATTGTGTTTCCATCACAATATCGCAAAAAGAAACATGTATGACCTAAATGCCCAAAGTATTTGGTTTAGGGATTGGGGGTTGATTTTAGGAGAAGATCGTTAAGGTGAACTCTATTATCTCTATGGTTTTCAGGCCTGTAAACGAACCGAACGCACACGAACGGAGGTATGTTCATGTTCGTTCATTTAATAAATAACGAACATAAACGAACACGAACATAAATGAACAAAATTTTTTTTGTTCATGTTCGCTCATTAAGGAATATAGTTTGTTCATGTTCGTTCATTTAAATGATAAACGAACATAAACGAACATAATAAATTAACATAAACACAACACAAACACAAAAAAAAACTTATTCGAACACAACAATGAATGTAAAAAAGTAACAACAAGAATAACACTTAAATTCTTTAATATAACATGCAACTTTAGAGTTAATTTGTTCGCATACGATAAAACATACATAAATCATAATAAGTTATATGAACATAATAAAGTCTTAAAGTTCAACAAAACATCCAATGGACTTGATCAACCATATTTACAACCTATAGTGCCATTGTCGACAAAAGGTATATCCATTTCAATTAGAAAGTGGAATAACACATTCAGAAAGGCATTAAATTTTTCAAGATATATAAAGACTTGGTTTCTTCACGTTACGAAGTCAAAGTGGCACGTTCAATGAATATCAAAATAACTATAACCACTAAAATGGAACGAGCTGGCAACTATAGCATATTTAGATGATCAAATGCCCTCTTAACTCAACTACAATACCTTGTTCGTCTCAGCAAGTGTAAGGACAGTGAGTTGCTTTAACTTGAGAACTTGATCAGGGACCAATTGAGGAAGGCTGCCACTATTGCCTAATCAAATAGTTTAAGTATAACTTCTCACCCACTAAACATCGTCTATTCTCATTTTTTTAATTTTATTTGTTTTTTCTATTCTTCATTTTCTTTTGTTAATATATAAACAAAAGAGGTTTCTATGTATATCATATGATTACTTTTTTGCTTCTGTTTCCATATAAGCCTTCAAACTCTTTCTTTTTCTCTATATTTTTTAAGATCTTATCATCTCCTAGAGATATTGAAGAATGAGTGAGCAAAAGAAGATTGAGAATTAACACCCTGATTTAGGGGTTAAATTTAAGAAAATATAAATTGGTGGATTTAATTGGTATTTTTGAAAGAAATTGAGGATTAAATTATAAAATTTAAAAGTTAACAGACCAGTTTAAGAAGTGTAGGAAGTTCAGTGACTAAACTCATGGTTTACCCATTTTTATTATGGGATGAATTATAAATCCCAATTGCCGTGCCCACTTTCCAGTTTATTTTCTCAGCTTTCCTCTCCCGGCCAACCAACTTTCAACTTCGATCTACTCGTCGTCCGATCATCGATCGACGAGCCGAAATCACCATTGTGTTCGTTGTTGAGCGAGGAACAAAACCCCTCAAACCTTTTGTCGTGAATCATCGCTGTTCGTCGTTAATTTCAGTCGGAAGTATCGTCGGTAATAATTCGGTTTTAGTTGGTTTTTCATCGATTCACGACAATCGGGTCATCCGTTTACGACACCTCCCGCACCATCGTGTTCCTTGTGCCGTTTCGAGTCCACCGGTGTCCTCCCTTTGCTCCGGCGGCGGTGGCGCGTGTGGAGGTGAAGCGGTCAAAGTTTCCGATTAGTTGAAATCGAGCTCTCCGCGTTCAAAAATTTGAACCGAGCTTTGTAAGTATCTCGAAATCGCTAAAAATAATTTTTAAGATTTTTTCCGTGATTTTTAGGCAGCCGGAAGGGGCCCCACACGCCGCCACTGCGCGTGGGGATGGTTCAAATGACCGGTTTGACCGGTTTTGGTGCATAGTTGACCGGTTTGACCGGTCATAACCCGACCCGAACCCGACCAGTTTACCCGACCTGTTGACCTGACCCGACACGTTGATCCGACCCGTTGACCGTTAACCGTTGACCGGCGTTGACCACTGTTGACCAAAACTTTGATCGGCTTTGACCGGGCATTAAACGACCTTTGACTTCGACCGAGTATACCTATCTTGACATTTTTCGACGTTCCAAATCTGATTCCGCTGTCCGTTTTCGAAATTCGAAATCGAAGGCCTCGAAATTGCCGGTCAAACCCGTTGACTTTGATTTTGACCAAAAATTCCAAATTTCCGAAAAGTCATATTTTATGCTTTCGATATCCTGAATCCGAATCCGAAGTCCGTTTCGCCAAATTCGAACCCGGTAAGCTGTCTTTCACTGATTTATCATCCGATTCGATCCGTTTATCGCAAATAAGCTCCGTTTCTGATATAATTTATGTTGATATGTATCTGAGGAATTATTGGAAGTTGAATTGAAGATCAAAAGCGTTCGAATGGAATTTTTATGGTCGGTCAGTATTGCACGAAAATCGAGGTAATACTTTACTACCTCTTTATGCTTTATGGAACATGTTGATATTGGTAAATGCATGAATAAGATAATGTTGGTCACTTTTATGGAGTTGAATAATTATACACTCGATATGAATGTGGTAGAAATTCGATAACTGATTACGGATCGAATGACTAATATAAGAGATTGAGGAATTGTTAGATTAAATTACAAGTTTGTGATTATTGATAAAGAAATCAGCCCTGTATCTGCAACTTAGAATTTATTTCATCAAAGGTTAAATGTTAAAGGTACTTGGATGAGAAATTATGAGAATACTCTAGTAGGGTAAAATTACGAAAATACCCTTATGTTGTAGGATGATAAGAATTGTTCCTAGAAGTTGGTTAATAACTATGAAAAGACATATTGATCCGATATAACTACTGATGTGCATAAGAAATGTTAGTTTTATTTGGAAATTATGGATAACTGGTTTTAATCCTATGAGAGTTTGTGAATGATACTAGAAGTCTGTTAAGAGAACCGTTTCAAGATCAGAGAGTGTTCAAGAAAAGTAATTAATTATAGGATCTCTGAATTATATTATTTTCGTTAAGAGCTAATATCGAAATTATCTGGTTAAGAAATTACGGAAATGCCCTTAAGAGATAGAAAAAATCTGAGAATGCACTTGACCCGAAAATATCCGAGTTATGAGTAAATACCTGAAGAACAATTTATCGGGGGTGTTCTGTTGTCAGAATTGTTCGAAAGGACTGAAATAAATGATAAGATTGAATTTAATAGTAAGATCAGACAGAATAAAATGATTAAAGTACACTGAATCTATACAATGACCAAAATACCCCTGTAATATAAATGACCCAAGAATACCACCAAACTCAAGAATGATTGGATATCCTCGAGGTCTGAAATGAATGGAATAAAACTGAACACCAAAATTACCAAAATACCCTTATGGCCTATATTATGTAAATGTCTTGGATTAATTAAGGAATCCAAATAAGCATAGGTGTTAGACTACCTTTAAAAGTTATGGAACAAAACTTAAGTGAGTAGATCAACCCTAAAGCTCTGTCAATACCTGAACGACATAGATATTACTGGAATGCGTGTTCGTCTTTTCAAGTTTGGCTCGATGATAATTTTGGAAGTATTCAGCTCAGCTCAACTCTAGATCGCGTTAAGCACTAAGAATTGGATATTTGTCTGACAAATCAACCACGAAGACCGAACTGAACAGAAGTACAATATGTATCTGAAATTTAGAGACGTCCAAATTAATCTGAAAAACTCTGAAGTAATTGGAATGGATTTGACTACTAAGTGAAATAAGTAACCTCAATGACTAAGATTTTAATAAGTGATTTGGATGAGTCTGGAAACGTTAATGAACATACACGATGTACTGTTCTTCTGGATCATGAACTATAAATCAATCACATCAGTATTTCATGATATAGTGGAAGTGTAAAAATGAAATAAATACATTGGAAGATCTATTTATTGATGATTCCGAAGATGATCTATGGATAAGAATTTTTGGTATTAAAGTGTAAATACCCTAGAAGGACACGAAATGACTAGTCGATAAGTATTAGTTATGGGAACTATTCATCTAAGAGTTGTTCGATAATGCGATCAATCGACATAGATTGTTAAGGTTCTGAATCTTTGTTGTTAAGTTGTTCGATTATCCACTCAATTGATATGGATGTAAAAGATCTTGAATACCCTTCTGATTACGTACAACTTCTGAAAACTGTCCGAATAAGATATGATCCTGATAATTCACATTCTGAATAACTAATGATTTCGATAGTTATTGAAATATTCCTATAGTGATCCTAAATACCGACATTCTATCGGTAAACTGAAGATATGTGTTTCTCTGCCTTATAAGATTATCTAGTCCCTCTAAATAATGTTCATAAACTCTGGTGTGTTCCCTACTCACATGAATATTTTATCTGATTTTCGATTTGAATTTTGATCTGATACTTGACATGGATTCTGATCTGATATCTGACATGGATTCTGATCTGATACTTGACTTGGATTCTGATATGTTATTTGACCTGATTTCTGATATGATACTTGACCTGATTTATGTTTTGATTTTTGATATATCCGTTTACGGACGAAAAACGTTTTAATTAGGGGGTATTGTTGAAGGAAGAAGTTTCGCAGGTTCCTCGGCTTTGTGCTCAGGGCCTTATATAATGTGTTGGGTTGGGTGTATGGTTCTGGGGAACCTACACATTATGATGTGTTGGGATGGGGGTATATATATATATATGTTTTAAAAAGATCTGAAAAGTTACATGGTTTTTCGGAACACACTAGATAACCTATTCTGATCTCCTGAACTCAGTCATCCGAAATATTTGTCTGAACTAAAAGCTCATTATCCGTTACCATCTAAAATATCAGTAGGATCTCTGCTCAGCATAAAAATCTATAAATGTTCGGAAATAATAAGGATATATATGTTTATCTGTATATGCACGTTCTTCAGCATCATCTGGTAGTTCTGTATTACTGAGCTTTTCAAAGCTCACTCTATTACTCACCTTTTCAGGTTAAAAGAATTGTACCAGTGCATCTATCGACTTCAGTAAAGGAGTTCTTCCGGCGTTGATGCAGAATATGGTACATGTGATTAGGGGGCATGTAATTGTATTTTGATTTATATACGAGTTTGGAAATCTGTTTTATTTTTAAATAGTGAAAACTGATTTTATAAGTTTACATGTTCTGATAAAAAGTTTTAAATTTTCCGCTATAATTACAGTGGGTCACTCCGGTGGCCCTAATATGACTTCCCGGATCGGATCGGGTTACCCGCATCGGTCTGGGGGTTACATTCAGGGTTGACAATCTTTGGAATTCCTGGAAAAAAATATTTGAGTAAAAGATTATGTTGTTCAAATATTTTATTTTATTCAAAATATTTGTGCCTGATGTTTATATGTTGGGACACATATTAAATATTCTTAAAATGTGTAATGATAATGAATCTTCTTAAGATTTTCAGAGGTACAACTTGATACAAGAAAAGTTGATGCAACAAGAATGGATTATAGAGGTGGAGTATCGTTGTTTAAGGATAATCTGCCATCGTTGGTACACTGGCAAGGATTATGGAAGATCTTTGGTAGACATGGAGAGGTTTGAAATGTGTTCATTGCAAGTAAACGAAGTAGAGGAGGGACAAGGTTTGCTTTTGTTCGAGCGAGAAGTAGGATCGAAGCCATGAGAATGATCGAGAGATTCAACAGTCTTAAGATCTATGGTATTCGTAAAGCTGTGGTAATGGCTAGGCTCAATAATAAGTCAATGATGGGGAAAATTCAGATCAAGAATACGGTATAAGGACAAAAGTAGTTTGGCCGCCACTTATAGAGACGTAGCAGGGGGAGAACAACAACCAGAATGATTTAGTTAAAAAAAGTATCATTGGATATTGTGAAGATAAAGAAATATGGAAGAATAGGAGGTGTCTGGTTGGTTTTATGGCAACTGTTTGTAGTGTGGGGAGCATTGTAAGTAGGCTACAAGGTTGGGGGCTTGGGGAAATTCAAGTTCAAAGACTAGGAGGAAAATCGTTTTTACTTACCATTGAAGATGAAGATTTGTTCTTGATGGAAGACCTCCATTGGTCTTATCTATAAGAGATATTTGTCGAAATCAAACCTTGGACAGAAGCATTCACTTAAGTGGAAAGGGTGACTTGGTTGGAATTCTCAGGGATACCATTGCATTGTCGAAACGAAACCATGTTGAGAAGGCTAGCTGATCCGTGGGGAAAGTTTAAAGCATATGGAGAGAACGTGAGACATTAGTTGGATTGTGAGAAAGTAACTATGCTGTGACAGCTAATCAGATTTCACGAATTTAAGAGGTGGTTGATATTGTAATGGAGAATATGAAGTATGGAGTACGTGTTAGGTAATCAGGTTTTAACGATAGCTCGCTGGTACAATTGATTGGGTCTCTTAAACAGAAGTCCATGTTGGGGAAACCGGGTTATTTCCCACACGAACGTAGTTTCAAAATTGACCTAAAATATCAAGATCAAAACCACCAAAGGTTGCACAGCGGATAAACCCGTCAAACTATTAAATATTGAAACACAATTGAAAAACCGAATAAAGAACAATAAAGGAGAAAACACACCAAATTTACGAGGTTCGACGAGAATATCGTCTACTCCTCGGGCACCACACCGGATGGTAACTTTACTATCAATAAATATTACAACAAATTGAATTCTTTAGAATTCCCAAAGTAAGACAATGAAGAAAACAAGAGGAAGAGAGAACTTGTTTTGGGATGATTTCTAATGAAATACTTAGGTCTATTTATAGTTGAGTTTTAAAGACTAAACTTATAAATAACCTAATATTTTAGGGACCAAAGATGAAATTCCCATTTGCACAAGTTGGCCACCTACTAAAGAAATTTTCAATGTGTACAAGTTAGCCACCAACCAAAGATGTCAACTGTGCCAACTTTCAATTTTTCCAACTTTCAAGTCAAACATAACAAATCTCCACCTTGGCTTGAAATTACCAAGCCTACTCAACTTTTTCAACTCAAATTTGATGAAATTATTTTAATGTAGTGCCTTTAATTGCGCTCACAAGAGTCACACACCCGAAGGTGTTCATACTTTCAGGATATTAATCAAGTTCAAACAATGATTGAACTTGATTACTGTTACCACCTTGGTCATCATATCTGTAGTTTTTTCTGCTGTTGCAATTTTCTAAAGTAGAATCTTTCTTTTTTCAAAGATTTCTAGCACAAAGTGATACCTCACGTCGAAATGCTTAGTCCTTGAATGGTAGACTTGATTTTTCGCTAAGTGAATAGCGCTCTGACTATCACAATAGAGACTAATGTGACTTTGAACAACTCCCAAGTCTTCCATCAACTCGTTAAGCCAAATTGCTTCCTTCACAGCCTCTGAAACTGCCATGTATTCTGCCACTGTAGTAGACAAAGCCACTGTAGATTGCAAAGTAGACTTCCAACTTACTGGGGCTTTAGCAAGAGTAAACAAATACCCAGTAGTTGATCGACGCTTATCCTAATCACCAGCATAGTTGGAATCAACATATCCAACCACACATTGACCAAGTGTTTCATCCTATTCAAAAACTAAACCAACATCCATGATTTGTTGGAGATACCGTATAATCCATTTCACAGCTTGCCAATTTCATTTTCCAGGATCATGCATGTACCTTCTCACAACTCCAACTGCTTATGAAATGTCAGGACGCGTACACACCATTGCATACATCAAGCTCCCAACTGCATTAGCATATGGAACTTTTACCATATACTCTCGTTCTTCGTTAGTTTTAGGAGATAACTAAGAACTAAGTTTCAAATGAGAAGCTAGTGGAATACTTACATGTTTGGTATTTTTATTCATGCCAAAACATTGTAATACATTTCTCAGATACTTCTTCTAAGTTAAACAAAGCTTCCCTCTATGTATATCTCTGCTTATCTCCATACCAAGAATCTTCTTGGCCTCACCTAGATCTTTCATCTCAAACCCATGATTCAACTGAGCCTTTAATTTGTCTATCTCCTTTTGACTCTTCAAAGCGATTAACATACCATCAACGTACAAGAGAAGATAAATTAAAGATCCAACTTTGAGCTTTTGTAAATACACACAATGATCATATTTGCTTATAGTGTACTTTTGCCTCCTCATAAAGCTATCAAATCGCTTGTACCACTATCTCGGAGATTGCTTCAATCCATATAGTGATTTGTTCAGCTTACAAACCCATTTCTCACAACCACCATCTTTGTATCCTTCTGGTTGAGTCATATAGATCTCCTCTTCTAAATCACCGTGCAAGAAAGCCGTCTTTACATCAAGTTGAGCTATCTCCAAATTCAACTGTGCTACCAAGGGCAAGAATATTCTAATGGAGGAATGTTTCACAATAGAAGAAATTACTTCATTGTAGTCAATTCCCTCCTTTTGAGTGTAGGCTTTAGCTACCAACCTTGCCTTGTAGCGAACTTCTTTCTTGCTATGAGATCCATATTTATTTGTAAATACCCACTTGCATCCAATTGCTCTTTTACCTTTCGGTAATTGTGTCAGTTTCCAAGTGTTGTTCTTTTGGAGAGATTGTATTTCTTCATCCATGTCACTTTTCCACTAATCACTTCCCAAGCTTTGTATTTCTTCTTAGTAAGTGATAGGGATATTATCATCAACAACTGGAAGAGCATAGGCCACCATATCAACAAATCGAGCAGGTCTACGAATTTCTCTCCATGGCCTTGTAACTACAAGTGATTCTGGTGCCTCCAATGGTTCTTGGGTTTGAACCTCTTCATCTTCTAATTCTTCTATTGGAGTTGAAGAATCAGCTGCATCAACTTTTGGGATCATCGTCTGCTGAAACTCCACCTGTTTTGGAGTATGCTCCACCTGTTGCGGAGTACTACTTGTCTATACAGCTTCATTTATTACCTTCTTTACTAGGGCATATTCATCAAAGGTAACATCTCTGCTACAAATTATCTTCTTGGTGTCTAAACACCAAAGGCAGAATCCCTTCACTCCATGGGTGATTCCCATAAAGAGAGCATTCTTTGCTCTCAGATCAAGCTTGGATTCCTTCACATGATAATAAGCAGTTGATCCAAATACATGTAAGGAAACATAATCAGTAGCAGGTTTTCCAGACCATACCTCCAATGGTGTTTTTCCTCCTATCGCTGATGATGGAAGATGATTGATGAGATGGCTAGCATATGTCACAACCTCAGCCCAAAATGTCTTACTTAACTCATCATTAGACAACAGACATCGAACTTAAGTGTCGAACAATACCATATTCATGGCAAACGTCAAAGAATGGGTAACTTTTATATTCCCCTCCATTATCCGTCCTAAGAAGTTTGATCTTTCTACCAGTCTGGTTATTGATCATATTTTTCCATTTAAGAAAAAATCGAAGCACTTCATCGGATACACCCAAACTCTTCTGTAAAAGTCATCTACAAAAGTTACAAAATAATGGTTTCCTCCCAAAGATGATGTTTTTGAAGGACCCCATATATCTGAGTGAATATAATCCATAATATCTTTTGTATTATGTATAGTGGTGCCAAACTTTACTCTTTTCTGCTTTCCCAGGACACAATGCTCACAAAAGTTCAATTTGCAAGCCTTTGCACATTTCAATAATCGTTTTTTCGTCATAATTTGCAAGGATTTCTCTCCAACATGTCCCAATCGCATATGCCACAACTGGGTTATGTCCAAATCATCACCTCCAGAAGTTACTGCAACTGCTCCAATAATTGTACTACCTTGGTAGTAATACAAATTATTTTTCCTGATGCCCTTCATCGTCACAAGTGCGCCAGATGAGACTTTTAAAATTCCATCTCTCATAGTGACTACTAAGTCTTTGGATTCCAAGGCTCCCAATAAGATGAGATTTTTCTTCAAACTGAGCATGTATCGGACATCAGTTAGAACTCTGGTTGATCCATCTTTATTCTTTAATCGAATTGAACCTATCCCAATAGTTTTACAGGCATTGTCATTGCCCATATAAATAACTCCTGCATTTAGTTCTACTAAATTGAAGAACAACTCCCGATTAGGGACATATGATGGGTGTAACCCGAATCTAATATCCATTCATCTGAATGGAATGTTGTTGACGAAGTAACCAATGATATGTCAGTCATTTGCATCATGCTCTGCAACACATGCATCTGGAGCATCCTTTCTTCTTCAGCTTCTGACAATCTTTCTTCCAATGGTCTTTCTCATCACAAAAGACACATTCATCTTTTCCCAGTCTAGACTTCAACTTTGATCTCCCTCTCTACTTTGGCTTTTGACTTTTCGAGCGACCTCTTGCCACCATGGCCTCCGCTGCTTCGTACTTGCTCTCCTTCTTGGTTTTCTTCCTGAGCTCATAACTATACAAAGAAGCAGTTACATCTTTAAGGGTAACATTATCCTTACCATGAAGTAACGTTGTCTCAAGGTGCTCAAATTCATCTAGAAACAACAACATCAAAGCCAAATCTTCATCTTTGAAAGTTTCATTCATGCCCAATAAGTCTTCCACTAGCTCATTGAATGCAGTGATGTGTTCATTCATACTGGTGTCTGGTTGATAATCAAATCTGAACAATCTTTTCTTCATGTGGAGATGATTCTGAGAGCTTTTCTTTAGGAATTTTTTCTCCAATGCTTTCCACATCTTACTTGCAGAAGTCTCTTTCTTGTAGCCATACTTATGTTCCCTGGAAAGACAATATCGAATCGTGTTGCACGCCAAACGATTGATTGTTCCCCATTCTTTCTCCTTCGTATCTACGGGCTTTTCTTCCTCAATGGTAATGTCTAAACCTTATTGGAATAAAGCGTCTAACACCTCGCCTTGCCACATGCCAAAATGATCGGATCCATCGAACAACTTCACCGAGAAATTTGCATTTGACATCATCCTCCTCACCGGTCCATATGAAGAGCTTGATGTCTCAACTGACCTGTATTTCGGCATTTTAATTCTAACAAACAATATTCAATAGCACGAATTGTATATTTTTAGCAACGGGACCACCGAGATAACTTCAACCGAAGCTCTGATACTAATTCTTAGGGAAACCGTGTTATTTCCCACACGAACGTTGTTACAAAATTGACCTAAAATGTCAATATCAAAACCACCAAAGGTTGCACAGCGGATAAACTCGTCAAACTATTGAATATTAAAACACAATTGAAAAACCGAATAAAGAACAATAAAGGAGATAATACACCAAATTTATGAGGTTCGACGAGAATATCGTCTACTCCTCGGGCACCTCACTGGATGATAACTTCACTATCAACAAATATTACAACAAATTGAATTCTTTAGAATTCCCAAAGTGAGACAATGAAGAAAACAAGTGGACGAGAGAATTTGTTTTGGGATGATTTCTAATGAAATACTTAGGTCTATTTATAGTTAAGCTTTAAGGACTAAACTTATAAATAACCTAATATTTTAGGGACCAAAGATGAAATTCCTATGGGCACAAGTTCGCCACCTACCAAAGAAATTTTCAATGTGTACAAGTTAGCCACCAACCAAAGATGTCAACTTTCAATTTTGCCAACTTTTAACTTTGCCAACTTTCAATTTTGCCAACTTTCAATTTTTCCAACTTTCAAGCCAAACATAACAGTCCAAAGCAATTGGAGGAGATAAGGAAAATGGGTGTGGGATCGGTAAGGTATCTGGAAAATAACTCGTCGATGGCTTCTTCGTCAAAGATAGATGCTTACAAAAGAATAATCGACAGAAAAGGAAACCTCATTCAATGAAGATTGTATTGGGAAGAAAGAACTTATGTGTTGTAATGATGAAGATAAGGAGGTACATGATGCTCTTAAATATACTATAGTAATCACTCAAGTATACGTGTCGCCACCAAGTAATAAAGTGGAAATTCTTTTGGGATTTCGGATCTCGTAACCACAGATAGCAGAATAAGTTACAATTGAAGAAAGATATAAGGTGCATGGGCTTCGAGGTTATGTCTAAAAAGTATGTGGGTGGTCAAGATCCAAGTAAAGAATTAAGGGCCATTACGTGTAACGAAAAGTTCAACGCATGTTCTAATAATAATTCAAATTTAGAGATATTGAAGAAAGATATTAGTAATAATTATTTTTGGGAAGCCGATTATGACAATTTCTTTCCAAAATTAAACAAGACGGCGATAAGTAAGAAAGCAATGAAGTGCGGGTCGCTCCTCGATCTTTAAGATAAGGTTCTCTTAGTTGCAGATAGGATGAAAAGAGATCGAGCACGTAAGAATAATAAGGTTAAGAAAGTAGTTTTGTCGTCTTCAAAGTTATCATGGAGGTCTCTTTCCGACTCAGATATTAGAGCAAAGTGGTCGAAGACGATCAAAGAAGCTGAGAATACTTTGGCTTTGGATAAAAAACTAGGGATTCAAGTGATTGGTGATGGGAGAGGTGGTGAACGAGTTGGCTTTATTAGAAAAATATTAGAAAAAGATTAAGGAAGGTTTATTGGGTGGTAGGGGGTCGGGAAAGAAGGATATTTGCTGCAGAATGAAGATTCTTACATGGAATGTGAGGTGAATTTGGCTCCACCCAATAATTGTTTTTAATGAGACTTATGTAGTACAATTAGGTTAAAGAGGATTTTAATGAGACTCATAAGTACGACTTTGGCTTTCAATTATAAATAATATAATATTTACCGAGAAAAAAAGAAATAATTGTTGAAGTTCAAGGAAGTGCATTCAAGTCGGTAGAATCTGAGAATGATGCAAAAAAGGCCTTAACAAGTATCAAGGAAAAGAAATTGAACTCACACGCACGCACGTACCCACACACCATGCACATGCACCCACATACCGCGCGCTCACCACAAACACACACTTGAATGCCTCTAAAATTTTTGAAATAATATCTAAATAGAAATATACTCATTGATTTGACCCATGTGTTATTTTCATGTAATTTCTTAAATAGGTTTAGTCCTTTTGTCATTTTATGCTTCTAAAACTTATAAAACCTTATCAAAAGGTTATCCAAATCTTTTGATCAAGTTTCTAATAATTTAAAAGGTTTAAGTACCCGTTGTTTCAATCATAAACAATCCTGCGCAACTTTTGACATATCAAATAATTTTTACGTAACTATTAAACTAGTAATATGATATACTTGACCTAGAAGTACATCATAATTCTATGTTCATTAAAATGTGCTTAAAATGCATTTATCAACTTAGAGCATTTATTGTAATCGTATCTTTCGCCTATCATATTTCCTAATTAAGTTAATCTACTGATTAGTAAATTACTATTATCTTTCTTTCATGCATTTTTTAGTCACACTAGAATGCATTAAGAACCACATTCACCATAAAGAATTCATACATATATGATTATATCATACTCATCATTTATACAAAAAAAAAACAACAAAAAAAACTCTACTCCCTAAACATCGTTTTCCAATCGTTGATATTATCGGCTCCATGTCAAGCAACAAGGGACCATACACCAATTAAAAATGGTTCTGAGAGTCAGCCATGTATGGGAAATGATCAAAATGTTACAACGCTCAAGATTGATGGGAAATGATCAAAATGTTACAACGCTCAAGATTGATACCTAATTGATTATACATTGTCTTAGTAGTGAATTTTCAAAGTCAAATATAAATTTAAATTATGATCATTTCATTTATATAATTTATTTTAAATGAATTAACTTTTATTAAAAATATTTGACTCCAAGAATAATATGGTTCACTCAGTTTTATTTAAAAAAAGATGTCCTTTTTGTTTTAAAAAATTAACGAAGATCATCGTCCAATTATTTAGGACATTATGTTTCTAAAATTTACCGAACCTTGCCAAAAGATTACTCAAACCTTTTGAACAAATTTCTAATGACTTAAAAAGTTTAACCGATCGTTCTTTCATTTATAAACAACTCCTATGTTTTTTTGACATGTCAAATAATTTATATATAACTATTAAACTAACAATACCACTGTAGACACCCGTTTTTGTCCGGGTCTTTTCTATCTAATTTTAATTATTATTATTATTGTTATTATTATTGTTATTATTATTATGTTTATTAATTATTATTATTATTATTTTTGCAGGCCAATTTTTGAGGCCCAGTACATCAACCCAGTCAACCCAATTACAATACTTGACCTGAATCAGGCCCAGCTGCTCCGGATCCGACCCATCCAAGCCCAACAAGTTGACCCATACCCGGTTAGGGTTTCACTCTAAGGCACCAGCCGCTCGAGATTTCAGCCGTTGGATCAGATTTGATCCAACGGTCCAAAGGGACCCTAGTTAGGGTTTTAAACCCTAAATTGAAGCTCAGCCGTCGTCGCCTTTTAGCCTCTCAGCCGAGTGAGTGCCGCCGACGATCCCAAGCCACCGCCGTTGTCATCCAGCTTCCAAACAGTAACTGAACGTCATCCACAGTGCCCAAATCAGTCAAAAAATATATCAAATCTAAAACCCATTAAAATATCATTCTAAATCCCGATTTTTTCGGGATTCAATCGTACCAAATCAGAGAAGCAATCCCCATACCCCGTAGGCTTCATGATTTCATTCAAAACCCCTAATAAATCAAGCATGCAACCAGACAAGATGGGGTATTCAAGGGTGTTAAGAGCAGAGAACAGAGAAAAAACGGGGGGCATTCGGGTTCAGGGAGAAAAAAAAAACCAGAAAAAAAAACAAGAAAAAGAGAACTACTCGAACCAAACAAAAAAAAATAAAAAAACCAAGAGGGAAATAGAGAGGGAGGAGACCATACCTTGATCGGAGAAGTCATCGAGAGGAGGAAGGGTCACCGGTTTCTTGTTTTCTCAAAAGGTATACCTTAGATTTAAGGGTTTAGGGTCGGTTTTAGGTTAGGTAGGGGTGATTTTCGGGTTGAGGGTAAAGGAGGGGGGTCTTTTGAGACTGTTTACTTCCTCCGACCGCCGGGCACTGCCGTGCCGGCCGTCATGGGCCTCCGGGATGGCCGCCGGTATGAGGCGGCCCTTTCTTCCCCGATGTGAAGAAGTTGAGAGAGTTTTAAAACTCTCTCACTTCTGTTTTCTTTGGATGAGAGGCAAATGAGAGGATGGATGAATGAATGCCCGTTTTTGGGCTTATGTAATTTGACCAAACGGCGCCGTTTCAAGGGTCTGGGCACCCGTGTTTTGCAAGCATGGGGTAACTACAGTTTAGGTCCCTTCTCCTTTGTAATGCTTTATTTAAGTCATTTAATGAAATTATTATTGTTTTATTTCGAGCCTTTTAGTTTTTAATGATTGCATTTCAGTCATTAATTTGTATATTATGTTTGCTGATATTATAATTTGGTTGTGATATTTATATTTATTTCGTTTTAGTCACTGTTTCAGTTTATTGTGCATTTTCCTTTGATATTCGGATTTGGTCCTGAAATTTGCAAATGTTATATATTAGTCCCTGTTCATGTTTTATCATATTTGTCTATATTTGATTCTGGATTTAATATTTTCAAATATTTTAATTTAACCACTGATCCCATGCATTTTATTATCTTTACTGTTATTTGAGTTTGGTCATCATATTCGTATATATTCTATTTTAGTCATTGTTTGATGTTTGGTTTAATGTCTATTTTATTTTCTTTTGTTTTGGGCATCTATGTTCCCTTGTTTATATTTTAGTCCTACTAATGTATGTTATGTCATTTTTGTGGATATTTGACTTTGGTCCCAATGTTTGTAATAGTTTCATTTTAGCCCCTGAGTTTATATGTTATGTATTGTGGCTGAGTTTCGAATTTATCTCTGACATTTATAAATATTATATTTTAGTCACTGATCTTAGGTGTTGTGTACTTTCTCTGATATTCAAATTTGGCTATGATAGTTATAAATCTATTATTTTAGTCATTACCTTACTTTTGGTTTAATTATGATTCGGCCTTCATGTTTTTGGTTATTGCAGTTTAGTCCTAGATGTTGTTTATGGTTTATTTTCATTTCTAGTGCTTGTAAATGTTTAATATTTTGATTCTGGCTCTGTTTTTTATTTACCGCTTAATCCCTTCATCTTTCTATTTATTTCATTTTAGTCCTTTGAAATTCATGTTTGTACTATTTTGGTCCTTTGAGTTTATATGTTGTTATTTTGGGTTTTGTAATTCAAAGTACTTTTTTGTCATTATAGTTTGGTTTGTAATATTAATTTTCTTTTATTTTAATCCCCTATGTATGTACATTTTTCATGTTATGTATCTATTTGTACCATATGTAATTAAATATGTTTAATTTTATTTGTTGTAAATATTTATTTCACATATTTCTATTTCTATTTATTTCCATTTTTCTTTATTTAAATATTGTCCAAATACTTTTAAGAACACGTATGCGTAGAATGAGCGTGGAAAGTATCACTTGGTCGAAGTGGTGCGATCCGATACGGCATTTAACGACATAGTAACTTAAAATAAGTTGAGTATATTTTGTTAATTTGTGCAAATGATGCAATGTGTGTTATTTTAAATAGTAATTTATTTTACTTTATGTAAATATAAACTTCAAATTCTTTTCCATTTTATTTTCGATTCATGTTTTAGTTAATCAATTTATTTTGTTGTATGCAAACGTCAATTTTATTCATATTCGATTCACATTTTATCAAGAGGGAAATATTCTTTATAGATGAGAAATAGTCGAGTTAGCTTTCCCGATGGAGGATTGCTAATTTCGAGATTTCTTTTCGAGTTAAAGAATTTTCTCTAATTATTTAATTCGAAGCAAATTAATCAACGTTCGATAAATAGATCATATTTTAACTTTATATTTGATTTATAATTTCCACCATTTACAACGATGTGTAAGCAACACAGTACCAATTTTGGGCGTTGTGGGGGTGTTTACCCTTCCCCGCACGTAACCGACTCCCTAATCCATTTAAATGAATCTTTGGTAACGCAGACCGAATCTTGTCTTAAAAAATGATTTTTCTTAAAATTGTTTTAAAAGACGTTTTTAGGTATTCGACCTACCTAACCCAAAGGCTGATGGCGACTCTTTTTAATTTTATTCAAATCAATTCAAAATCACCCATTTTTTCCAAATTAAAGTCATAATTGTTTTTAAAAATAATATTTAATTGTTTTACAAAAAATAATATTAAAAATTGTTTTAGCAAATAACCCATGGGATACATACCTTATACCTTCGTAGGGATTTATTCCTCGTACGAGTATAAGGCAATGAATCCCCTTGAATTGAACTCGTTCCGTTTGAAACCTGTAATGGGTGAGGATCGAGGGTCTGGCAGCCCAAGGGGGCACCGACATCAAGGACAATTCGAGTCCCCTTTCCTGTTAGAACCGAAACCATGCATATAGTGAACCGTAGAATGGTCACCCTAGGTATAGTTATATCGAACCTCTGTCCGTCAGTAGGTACCTAAAATAGGTGTACACAAAGGAGGAATGTTTCTAAACCCTTACCTTTTGTTTAAAGTTTGTAGAATATATTTATTCTTTTAGAATAAAAGCATGCGAACTAGATATCATGCGGTTAGGATTATTTTCTTGAAATTAAATCAATTTTGGGTAGAAAGCATGTCCGGGTAGGATTGTTATCTATTGAAAGCATGTTTGGGTAGATATCATGATGGGGTAGGTGTTATATTCATCTCTAAATAATATTTTTATATATATCGATTGTCTTACCTGTACTAACTAATTTCTTTTCTTTTCTTTGTGTGCACTAACTTATTTATTTTCTGTTGTTTTTGTTTTTTTCATTCTTCTTTACATTGCATCATCATAACATAATGCGAAAATGTTGATCAGCAAGGGGATATTCGAGAGAAAATTTTCACAAGAAGAGATAAAAGTTTTCAACCAAGCAGTCGCGTACACAGACATGCACCGAAGGCTAAAAAGAAATGCACAGAGTACAAGAAGGAGACTTGTTCAAGACGATCGTGCAACGTTCGAGACTAAAATCACTGATCCGATGAGTGATCCAGCAGTCGATTTTTATCTACGATCATTTCATCGCTATTTATCAAGGAGCGGCACACTGACTTCCGCACCACTGGGGCATTAATAGAGTTAGGTTACAGAATGCTTTAGGGGCATCAGTTCCAAATACAAAGATCCGAGACAAAGCAGTGAGCTCGACGATCGTGCAACATTTAAGACTGAAGTCTGGGGATTAATCCAGCAGTAGATTATTATTTATGATCGTTCCGACGTTATTCATCGAAGAGTGATGCACTGACTTCAGCATCGCCGGGGCATTAAAAGAGTCTGTTTACAAAACGCTTGAGGGGCATCATTTTCAAGGATGAAGATCCAAGATGAAGCAGCGACCCATTTCAGATTCAACATCTAAGAGAAGTCAAGTCTGTAAAGTGGACTGTCTTGTAATGTGAAAACTTTTATTTCTAGTGAAAATTGTTCTAAAATATTCATTGTTGGGATCAACATTTCTGCATTTGCATTTGCATCGTTGCATTTTGCATAACATTCATTTAAGCATGTTTACATGCATTAATCATACCTTGTGGGAAACTTTGAGGAAGCGCTTCTAACTGTGCAACTGCATTCACACAGTATTGAAAATGGATGCAAAATTTGAGGAATTGAAGAAAGAGCTGAACGAGAGTTTGCAAAAGTTGCAAGCAGAGTGGGAGGTTAAAATGGAGCAGATACAAAAGACCACCGTGGATCGTATCTTGCAAAACCAAAAAGACCTAGTTGACCAAATGGTAGCAAAGATGGCTGAGCTCAACCAAGAAAAAGGCAAAGAAAAGATTTCATTGACCCGTGAAACAGTTAAATGTGTGAAAGCACAGGCTAGTTCGCAACCAGCTATCTAGCCCAACAGGATTCCTAATCACCTAGTGACGAGAAGAGCCCAGAACGAGATCCCAGATAATTTGAAACAGTGGTGCAGAGAGACATTCCATGGAATGAGAGGACAAAACTCTCACAACGGGATGGATGCAACAGAACTAGTATTAGTTCTTAACCTGGTGCTTCCGCCCAAATTCAAGATGCCCGAGTTTGAAAAGTATAGTGGCACCAGTCGCCTTAATTCACATCTCACGATGTTTATCCAAAGGATGACTGGATACACCAACAATGATCCGATGTTGATCCACTGTTTCCAAGATAGTTTGATTGGACCCGCTTCTAGGGGGTATAATCAACTGAGTCATACTCAAGTCTGCTCCTGGAGGGATTTGGCTAGTGCTTTTCTGGGCCAATACAAGCACATGATTGATATGGCCCCCGATCGAACAATGCTTCAGAATATGAAGATGAAAAATTATGAGAGTTTCCGACAATATGCTCAACGATGGAGGGATGTCGCATCTCAAGTGCATCCACCAATGACTGAAAGAGAGTTCATCACTCTATTCATCGATACATTGAAGTCTCCATATATCGACTACATGATGGGGGTTGCCACTAAGAGTTTTTCTGACATTGTCATGTGTGGAGAAATGATCGAAACAGCAGTTAAGAATGGCCAGATAGGAGGCACTAGTCATTCCGACAATGAAGAAAGAGATGATATTAACATTGAAGGATCTTATCTAGCTAATCTGGGGACCAAACCTCATAAGACATTCTGTCGCATCAATCCAATCCCAATGACATATGAGGAATTGCTCCCAATGCTAGTTGAGAGGAACCTTGTGACTCCAGTTCAATCCAAACCAAGAGAGACCCCATATCCTGAAGGCCATGATATTAACGCCATTTGCAGCTATCATGTTGGGAGCTCGGGGCATACCACTGACAACTGCAAGACACTAAAGCACAAAATCCATAATATGTTTTATTCAGGGGTATCCTAATACTAAGCCAGAGAAGTCATTGCATCAACCACTTGCATCCATAGAGATTGTTTTGTTTGAACTCGTTTTTGTTCTTTCTTCAATATTTGCTTAAATATTTTTAATCTTTGATGACTGAAATGATCATACAATAATTGAACAAATTTTAATCTTTAGTTCTTTGAATATCGAATGAATTACATATTCTTTTAATTCTTCAAGAATTATAGATTTTTGACATATGGCCAGATTAGACCTATTTTATTCTGTCTAAACCCAAAATAAAATATCTCAATTTTTACCCGAAATAATTCCTGGTCACTACCAAATAACCAATTTTTGACATTCTATCTCTTCGAGACCTTGAAATATTCTTTCCACCTTGAAACACTGTATTTATTTTTTTGAGACACAAAAGTCATACCCATACCTTTCTTTGAGCCAATAAAGTCACCATCGTCTTCTTAGACGCAAAACCAACATTTTTTACCAATAAAACCTACAGACGTTGAGTATATTGTTCACTTGAACATGAAATTTCCTACAAGAAGAAACAATGTGGGGCATCTTGAAGCGATCTTCTAAGGACGAGCCTGAGCAATTGAGGCATACCGGGAGCAAGAAGAAGAAAAGAAGAAATTATTTCAAAATAATTTTATCATGCATTAATTATATTTTTTCATGTGAATAAAAATTAATCCTGAAAATCTATCCCCCTGGGGATACCTCTTTCGCAAGGATTTCTATGTATGAGATGACGAACGGCTTTCTTTCATTATCCCTTCATAACAAGAGAAAATATATATCCCTTGTGTCCCCATTTGAGCCTGAATTATATTTTCTTCTGATTCAACCCTAATCAAGGATCACCCTCCATATTGGGGGGCAAGTTAGAGGAAATCTGCTCGTATGAGTAAAGACCATTAATCCAGATAAGATACCAAAAGGTGAACCAAATACACAGTGCAAAGATCATATTAAAGCGAAGAGAAAAGAAAGCAAAGAGAAAGAAACAAAGTGAAAAAAAAGAACAGAAAGTGGACAAAGAGCACATACAAAGAGTCTCTCGACTTAAATGGCACATCAAGTTTCAAACTATGAGATTGATCCAGAATTAGTTCACCAGAAGATCATAAAACATCAAGAGAAGACAAAGGACTCATACGAGCATATTCAAATTGAGCAAAACAAGATCGAAGGCATCAGAGTTAATTGATCCTTGGTTCAAATACCCTTAAAACACATGTTTGGGCCTTTTATCCATTTCTTTCATAACCCTGAACCATGACCTACATTACGTGCCTTACAAGTCCCTTCTAATCATACATGGATTTCTAAGCGGAAGAGACTATCCTCATATTTCATCCCGCCTATCAGGATTAATATTTTACTTATAAAGATTTTCTAAAATCTTTAATGCATGATAGATAAAAAATAGCAAAGGGGGGTTAAAGACGTAAAATTTTGAGTAACGTCTTGAAACCAAAGGAGGATTCGAGTTGAAAACCTGAAAGGGCGGCTCGAATATGAAGATTATTACATAGGAGACGATTGCTCAAATCCCTTGATGAGGCATCACACAACATGAATGAGAACATGAGAGTTGGGAGTCAGAGAACACTTCCAATAACTGAGTACAGAAGCTACTCCATCAGATCAGAGAACATCAAATAAATGAGAACACTATACTTTTGACCAAAATTAACCACTTGAGACTTTTTCTCCTTCCTTACTTAACCATCTCTCAAAGATAGCACTGATCTTGACACTTGTCAAATAGCTATAATTTATTGAAGGATTAAAAGAGTAATTAATTCTTTGATATCCAATGAACTCTTGTTTTATGAGTTGTCAATTGAGAAACCTTGAAAGGAGCAATATTTTCAAAACTTTTGATTAAACATTTTTCAAAACTATTGATATTTTCAGACTTTTGAAAATGAAAGAAGAAGAAAAACATTTTTAAACAAGATAATCTCTCTGGAGGCGTATCTTGGAATTCAAAAAATATCTATCTGAAGCTCAAGATCGAAGCTGGGGCAAGAGAAGCTAAATTTTAGGGCAAAATTTGATGGAATAAACAAATGGTCTCAGGTCAAGGTTTGTAAGAGTACACATTGGTGGAAGTACAGACAAATTGAATCAATGATAGAGTGAAGACTGCTCTCGCAACAATTCTCCTTCCAGATTGAGAAAACATACATACACATACATACATGATACATAAATTTGCATCAAACATTTATCATCATGTGTATTAAGGACATTTTTCTCCTCGCTGGAGGACAAAAAAAATCAAAAATCAAATAAATTTCATCTTGACATCCATCATAACATCCAAGATAGTCAGTCAAAAATACATCATTTTGATCTCTCAGGAAATCAAAGCTCAGAAATGACCAGAAATCCCTAACTTGAAGAAGCAATGATTTGACTTCTTGAAGTCAACAATCAAGGCATTTCCTCAACATACAGGAACAAGAAGACTATCTATCATCTTTGAGGTTTTTTATTGAAGTAAAATTCCGTCTCTTGAGACATTTTTCCACAAACTTTGAGATTTTTCTAAAAACAAAATTTGTCTTGCTTGAGACAATTTATTTCAAAACAAATTTCGTCTCATTTGAGACATTTTTCCTTTGAGATCCAAATTTTGAATTTGTTTCACATTAAACAAGGTTGATCTCATTTGAGATCGTATCTATTTCAAAACAAATTTCGTCTCGCTTGAGACATTTTTCCACAAACTTTGAGATTTTTCTAAAAACGAATTTTGTCTCGCTTGAGACAATTTATTTCAAAACAAATTTCGTCTCATTTGAGACATTTTTCCTTTGAGATCCAAATTTTGAATTTGTTTCACATTAAACAAAGTTGATCTCATTTGAGATCGTATCTATTTCAAAACAAATTTCGTCTCGCTTGAGACATTTTCCCCAAATTTTGAGAATTTTAAAACAAATTGTGTTTCGCTTGAGACATTCTTTCCTTTGAGATACAAATTTTGAATTTGATTCACTAAAAACAAAATTAATCTCACCTTAGATTCTTGTTTCTTTTAAAACAAATTTCGTCTCGCTTGAGACCTTTTCCCTTTGAGATCCAAATTTTGAATTTGTTTCACATTAAACAAAGTTGATCTCACTTGAGATCGTTTTCTCAAAAACAAACTTTGTCTCGCTTGAGACAATTTCTCTAAAAAATAAATTTTGTCTCATTTGAGACTATATCTTAAAGCAAATTTTGTCTCGCTTGAGACATCATTTTCTCTCATAATACAAATTTCAAGGTTGTTGTACTTAAAGCAAAATTAATATCACTTGAGATTTTCAAAGCTGATTTGTCTCGCACGAGACATTTCCCCTCTTAACAAATCCTGAAATTGTTTTATTTGAAACAAAATAAACACTTTTGAAAACACCTTTGAGATTATTTCCATATAAACAAAATCGACAATATTTGAATCTTTTAAAACGATTTTTTTTATCCCTTAAAGACAATTTCTTTTGAGAAAAAAATCTTTGAGTTTGTTCCTCTTGAAAAAATCTTTGAGTTTGTTCCTCTTGAAAAAATCTTTGAGTTTGTTCCTTTTGAATAAAAATCTTTGAGTTTGTTCCTTTTGAATAAAAATCTTGGAGTTTGTTCCTTTGGAATAAAAATCTGTGAGTTGTTTCGTTTGAAAAAAAATCTTTGAGTCTATTTACTTTGAAACAAAGTTTTGTCTCTTGAGACAATTTTGTGAAAAAATCTTTGAGATTGTTTCTTTTGAAACAAAAAACTTTGAGTTTGTTTCTTTGGAAACAAAATTTTGTCTCTTTTAAGATAGTTTCTTTTGAAACAAAAATCTTTGAGTTTGTTTCTTTGGAAACAAAATTTTGTCTCTCTTAAGATAGTTTCTTTTGAAACAAAAATCTTTGAGTTTGTTTCTTTGGAAACAAAATTTTGTCTCTCTTAAGACAATTTCTTTTGAAAAAAATCTTCGAGTCTTTTCTCTTAAAATGAGACAGTTTCTCTTGAAACAAATCTTTGAGTTTGTTCCTTTAAAAAAAAATCTTTCAGTTTGTTTATCTTAACAAAATCATCTTTGAGTCTATTTCTTTGAAAACAAATTTTGTCTCTCTTGAGACAGTTTCAAATGAAAAACTAACTTTTGAGATTGTTTCATTTGAAACAAATTTGGTTTCACTTAAGATGTAATCCATCTTTGAGTCTGTTTCTTTTGAAAATACCCATTTTTGAGATCGTTTCTATTAAAACAAATTTTGTCTCCCTTGAGACAGTTTTTCTAGAAATACAAAATCTTTAAGTTTGTTTCTCTTAAAATAAAACTATCTTTGAGTCGTTTCCCTTGAAACGAATTTTGTCTCTTGAAACATTTTCTCTTAAAACAAGATCATCTTTGAGTTTGTTTCTCTGAAAACAAGGTTTTATCTCTTGATACAGTTTCTTTTGGAAAAAAATTTTGAGTTTGTTTCTTTGGAAACAAAATTTACCATCTTTGAGTATGTTTCCCTTGAAACAAAGCAAACATCTTTGAGATCGTTTCTCTTGAAACGAATTTTGTCTCATTTGAGACAGTTTTTCAATGAAACCCCGATCTTTGAGAACATTTCCCTTAAAAACAAATTTTCTTGAGACAGTTTTCAATGAAACCCCGATCTTTGAGAACATTTCCCTTAAAAACAAATTTTCTTGAGACAGTTTCCTTTAAATCATCTTTGAGTCATTTCCCTTGAAAAGAATTTTGTCTATTTTGAGACAGTTGCTTTTGAAACACATCATCTTTGAGTTTGTTTTTCTTGAAACGAATCTTTGGGTTTGTTTCTTTTGAAACAAATCTTTAATTTGGTTTCTCTTTAAACCATAACTCCTAAAGATGGCCAGCCGTCCTCATCATGTAGGAATCGTGTCATCCCCAGACCAGATCTCCTCATCACGTAGGAGCCGTGTCAACCATAGATAACCAGCCGTCCTCATCACGTAGGAACCGTGTTATCACCTTCCTAAAGATGGCCAGAACTCTTCATCACGTATGAGCCGTGTCATCCCCCGACCAGATCTCCTCATCACGTAGGAGCCGTGTCACCCCTAGATAACCAGCCGTCCTCATCACGTAGGAACCGTGTTATTGCCTTCCTAAAGATGGCCAAGAACTCTTCATCACGTATGAGCCGTGTCATCCACCGACCAAATCTCCTCATCACGTAGGAACCGTTTCACCCTTAGACAACCCGAACTCTTCATCACGTATGAGCAGTGTCGTCCCCAACAACCAACATTATCCAATTTCTAAGTTTAAAAGGGAGAGAACCAGACAAAAACGTGATGTCTTGTCGTCTTTGCCCTATTCTTGTTAACACAAGAATGTGCAAAGAGGGGCAGCTGTAGACACCCGTTTTTGTCCGGGTCTTTTCTATCTAATTTTAATTATTATTATTATTGTTATTATTATTATGTTTATTAATTATTATTATTATTATTTTTGCAGGCCAATTTTTGAGGCCCAGTACATCAACCCAGTCAACCCAATTACAATACTTGACCTGAATCAGGCCCAGCTGCTCTGGATCCGACCCATCCAAGCCCAACAAGTTGACCCATACCCGGTTAGGGTTTCACTCTAAGGCACCAACCGCTCGAGATTTCAGCCGTTGGATCAGATTTGATCCAACGGTCCAAAGGGACCCTAGTTAGGGTTTTAAACCCTAAATTGAAGCTCAGCCGTCGTCGCCTTTTAGCCTCTCAGCCGAGTGAGTGCCGCCGACGATCCCAAGCCACCGCCGTTGTCATCCAGCTTCCAAACAGTAACTGAACGTCATCCACAGTTCCCAAATCAGTCAAAAAATATCAAATCTAAAACCCATTAAAATATCTAATCCTGATTTTTTCGGGATTCAATCGTACCAAATCAGAGAAACAATCCCCATACCCCGTAGGCTTCATGATTTCATTCAAAACCCCTAATAAATCAAGCATGCAACCAGACAAGATGGGGTATTCAAGGGTGTTAAGAGCAGAGAACAGAGAAAAAACGGGGGGCATTCGGGTTCAGGGAGAAAAAAAAACCAGAAAAAAAAAACAAGAAAAAGAACTACTCGAACCAAACAAAAAAAATAAAAAACCAAGGGAAATAGAGAGGGAGGAGACCATACCTTGATCGGAGAAGTCATCGAGAGGAGGAAGGGTCACCGGTTTCTTGTTTTCTCAAAAGGTATACCTTAGATTTAAGGGTTTAGGGTCGGTTTTAGGTTAGGTAGGGGTGATTTTCGGGTTGAGGGTAAAGGAGGGGGGTCTTTTGAGACTGTTTACTTCCTCCGACCGCCGGGCACTGCCGTGCCGGCCGTCATGGGCCTCCGGGATGGCCGCCGGTATGAGGCGGCCCTTTCTTCCCCGATGTGAAGAAGTTGAGTTCTGTTTTCTTTGGATGAGAGGCAAATGAGAGGATGGATGAATGAATGCCCGTTTTTGGGCTTATGTAATTTGACCAAACGGCGCCGTTTCAAGGGTCTGGGCACCCGTGTTTTGCAAGCATGGGGTAACTACAGTTTAGGTCCCTTCTCCTTTGTAATGCTTTATTTAAGTCATTTAATGAAATTATTATTGTTTTATTTCGAGCCTTTTAGTTTTTAATGATTGCATTTCAGTCATTAATTTGTATATTATGTTTGCTGATATTATAATTTGGTTGTGATATTTATATTTATTTCGTTTTAGTCACTGTTTCAGTTTATTGTGCATTTTCCTTTGATATTCGGATTTGGTCCTGAAATATGCAAATGTTATATATTAGTCCCTGTTCATGTTTTATATCATATTTGTCTATATTTGATTCTGGATTTAATATTTTCAAATATTTTAATTTAACCACTGATCCCATGCATTTTATTATCTTTACTGTTATTTGAGTTTGGTCATCATATTCGTATATATTCTATTTTAGTCATTGTTTGATGTTTGGTTTAATGTCTATTTTATTTTCTTTTGTTTTGGGCATCTATGTTCCCTTGTTTATATTTTAGTCCTACTAATGTATGTTATGTCATTTTTGTGGATATTTGACTTTGGTCCCAATGTTTGTAATAGTTTCATTTTAGCCCCTGAGTTTATATGTTATGTATTGTGGCTGAGTTTCGAATTTATCTCTGACATTTATAAATATTATATTTAGTCACTGATCTTAGGTGTTGTGTACTTTCTCTGATATTCAAATTTGGCTATGATAGTTATAAATCTATTATTTTAGTCATTATCTTACTTTTGGTTTAATTATGATTCGGCCTTCATGTTTTTGGTTATTGCAGTTTAGTCCTAGATGTTGTTTATGGTTTATTTTCATTTCTAGTGCTTGTAAATGTTTAATATTTTGATTCTGGCTCTGTTTTTTTATTTACCGCTTAATCCCTTCATCTTTCTATTTATTTCATTTTAGTCCTTTGAAATTCATGTTTGTACTATTTTGGTCCTTTGAGTTTATATGTTGTTATTTTGGGTTTTTGTAATTCAAAGTACTTTTTTGTCATTATAGTTTGGTTTGTAATATTAATTTTCTTTTATTTTAATCCCCTATGTATGTACATTTTCATGTTATGTATCTATTTGTACCATATGTAATTAAATATGTTTAATTTTATTTGTTGTAATATTTATTTCACATATTTCTATTTCTATTTATTTCCATTTTTCTTTATTTAAATATTGTCCAAATACTTTTAAGAACACGTATGCGTAGAATGAGCGTGGAAAGTATCACTTGGTCGAAGTGGTGCGATCCGATACGGCATTTTAACGACATAGTAACTTAAAATAAGTTGAGTATATTTTGTTAATTTGTGCAAATGATGCAATGTGTGTTATTTTAAATAGTAATTTATTTTACTTTATGTAAATATAAACTTCAAATTCTTTTCCATTTTATTTTCGATTCATGTTTTAGTTAATCAATTTATTTTGTTGTATGCAAACGTCAATTTTATTCATATTCGATTCACATTTTATCAAGAGGAATATTCTTTATAGATGAGAAATAGTCGAGTTAGCTTTCCCGATGGAGGATTGCTAATTTCGAGATTTCTTTTCGAGTTAAAGAATTTTCTCTAATTATTTAATTCGAAGCAAATTAATCAACGTTCGATAAATAGATCATATTTTAACTTTATATTTGATTTATAATTTCCACCATTTACAACGATGTGTAAGCAACACAGTACCAATTTTGGGCGTTGTGGGGGTGTTTACCCTTCCCCGCACGTAACCGACTCCCTAATCCATTTAAATGAATCTTTGGTAACGCAGACCGAATCTTGTCTTAAAAAATGATTTTTCTTAAAATTGTTTTAAAAGACGTTTTTAGGTATTCGACCTACCTAACCCAAAGGCTGATGGCGACTCTTTTTAATTTTATTCAAATCAATTCAAAATCACCCATTTTTTCCAAATTAAAGTCATAATTGTTTTTAAAAATAATATTTAATTGTTTTACAAAAAAATGGTTATGACAACCACATATTGAACTAAAAGTGCACCATAATTCTATATTTATCAAAATGTACTTAAAATGCATTTATCAGTTTAGAGCATTCATGATGATCATGTATTATTTTTTAATGGTAATTAAAAGTAAAACAAAAATTGAATAAATTCCAGTAAAACAAATTTTATTTATAAACGAGTAATTATCTTTATGCGTAGATAGAGTTAAAAAATTATTTTTTTTACATATTAAATTTTTTCTTTTGACTTTAATTCTTTTAAAAATATATTTTTACATTAAATCTTAATATTTTTATTTTATGATCAATTTACATTAACATCAACTATTTTGAAATCGTTAGCCATTCATTTTGAATAATTGGGTCCATAATTGAATGAATCATGTTTCTTTCTTCCTCAATTAAATTGTCATGATCAGATAAGTGATATTGTTCCACCTAGTAGGGTTTGAATTCAGGTGACACCCAATGAATTGAGTGGCAGCAGGCGGTAAGGGCCGATTTGATTAAACTGACACATTTTCGTCGTAATATTCTCTCTCTAACACCCTTTGACCAATATTTCTCGAAGTAGTACCCTTTTGGCTGAGGTGGCACAAAAGCGCATCTCTGGGGACATGCTTTACCTGGGTTTATGCTGACTGGGATGCCACGCGTGTAAGGAGCATCCCCGGGGACACGCTTTCACAGGGTTCTGCTGAGTCGGATGCCACGGGGGTAAGGCGCATCCCCGAGGACGCGCCTTCCATTAAATGCCATAATTGCCCATCCGTTTTTCCCCCAACTACCCCTCTTCCTCCCCTATATAAACCCCCTCAACCCCCCCTCATTCTTCACACCAAAATCATCTTCTCATCTCTTATATAACTAAAATTATTCAACCATTTGAGTTTAAAATTTCTTATTAGTGATAAGAAATTTATTTTTAAGTTAGTATTTTTTAAATAGTTTTTATATTTTATAGTAATATAATAATATAAATATTATTTTTTTTATTAAAATAATATTTATACAATTATTATTTATTTATATTAATTAATTAATTTTTTTGTGCTAATTATATTTTTTTCTACAGTTATAATGGAAGGCGCGCCCCCGGGAACGCGCTTTCACCACTTTGCCAAGTCCCATCAGAAATAATAGGTACTGACATTAATAGTTCCCCAGTGGACATAAGTGACATAATAGGGCAATGATAACATATTGTCTGAGAAAATAATGGAAGGTGCGCCCCCAAGAACGCGCTTTCACCACTTTGTCAAGTCCCCTCGGAAATAATAGGTACTGACATGAATAGTTCTCCAGGGGACATGAGTGACATAATAGGGCAATGATAACATATTCTCTGACAAAATAATGGAATGCGCGCCCCCAGGAACGCGCTTTCACCACTTTGGGTACTGACATAAATAGTGCCCCCGAAGGACATGGGTGACATAATAGGGCAATGATAACATATTATCTGACAAAATAATGGAAGGCACGCCCCTAGGAACGCGTCTTCACGTGAATAGTACCCCAGTTATAGACACTATTATATGCAACGTATTATGGACTTTCAAAACAAACTTCAGTTCACAAGCTTTCATATTCACAAACTCAAAATTTCTTAAAAATTTCTCTGAAAATGAGTCATCTTTTTGCTGTTGTTTTATATGATGGAGAAATTAAGGAAGCTAAAGACGGGGTTGTTTTTTAGTCAGATCATTATATCCCCTTAAACTTGAAGAGAAACATCACTCTTGAGGAGTTAATCATAAAATTTTTGTTAAAGATTCGTGTAGCTGGCCGGAGAAGACTATCTTTACTTCAGTATAGATTTCCTACTGAACTTTTTCCACTCACGTATACATCATTTCAGCTTTCCAACGATGATGATGTTTCTATGATGGTTGATGCTCATATGGGGAGTTCATAATCTCTTATTGAAATTTATGCCAATTTTATTGAGGTTCGTGCTTCTCGTGGTCTCTCATATTTCTCTCACTTTGGCATTGCATATCAAGCTGATCAAGTTGATAGCCCGATGCAACTGATCTGTAAAGATTTCACATAATTAATAGAGGATCCAAGGCCAGATGTTATGCGATCAAGTTCAATAGGAAGACATTCATCAATAACTGCTTATGATCTCAACCCACGTGGCTTTACCAATAATCCATATGGAAACATCTCTTCTACTTCAAGGGGCGACATTCATCTGCTAATGTTTTTGACTTACATATGGAAATGTCATCAAGATGGCAGTCTATTCACATCCCACATGATACAATGGCCTCAAGTTCAAGGGGAGGACACGTAAGCGAGAATTTATTTGACCTCAACATTGGATTATCGGAGGAACCCTCATCTCCACCAGAAGAACCTCTTCGGGAGCCAGGTGTAGATGGTGCTGAAACAGGATTATTCATTGAACCTGACTCACCACAGTTTAACGTACATTCTGATGATGATGAGGATGACGTTCTGATAAATACAACACCGACCGAACTTCTTGCACATATGTATGGGGTTGATTATGACGCAATGTACGAGCCTAAATTTCCGAATCTTCCTGATGTTGGCAACTATGGACTTCAGTCACCAGTCAACGACGGTGATTTACATATTAGAATGGAGTTCGCATCGAAAGAGAAAGCAATGATGGCAATAAAGAGTTACAATATTTGTAACTCAGTTTAGTCCCGAGTTGATCGATCTACCACGGAGAAATATGTATGTACTGCGTCCAACGTGACAACGGATGTCAATGGATGGCCTATGTATCAAAGAGGAAGAGGAAGAATAAATTATGGGAACTAACCAGATACAACGGTCCTCATACGTGTTGTGGAAGAGGTATAAACCAAGATCATCCCAACTTGGACTCCAACATTATTTGCCAAGCAATCATGCCCATTATGAAGCAAAGCTCTCATATAGATGTTGCAGTGTTGATTTATGCTATACAGTTACAATATGGGTACACTGTCTCCTATAAAAAACTTGGTTGGCAAAACAAAATTCCATTTGCAAACTTCATGGCGAATGAGATTACTCTTACAACAAGCTGCCCAGTTGGTTTCATGTTGTGCAAAGACTCAATCCCGGGACAATTGTTGAGTTTAAAACTCAACATCATTACGTGAATGATCAAATGGTTCGCGATCGCTGCCAATTATACCGTGTCTTTTGGACTTACCCTCAGTGTATTAATGTAGTCAAGTACTGTAAACCAGTTGTCCAAATTGATGGTATTTTCTTATATGGGAAATACAAGCAAGTTTTATTATTGGATGTGGTCCAAGATGGAAACCGCAATATTCTTCCTGTTGCGTTTGCCCTCGTTCAAGGAGAAGACACTGAGTCTTGGGCTTTTTTCCTTAAAAAATTACGTTTACATGTTGTCACCAAGGAACGAGTATGCATTATTTCAAACCGAAGAGCCGAGATAAAAGTAGCAATGGAGTCTTTGGGTACAATGTATAGACCTCCACATGTTCAACATCGTTATTGTGTCTGTCATATTACTACAAACTATTACAGAAAATACAAGAAGAACGATGAACGTCAGTTAGTCGTGCGGATGGGTATGTTACTTTTTCCCAATTTTTCTATCATTTTCGTATTACTTATTTATACTTCATATTAACTATTACATATTCCTAATGGCTTAGGTTACGAACTCTTACCTCAAAGGTTTGAGTCTATGCTACAAGAGTTGTTTGGCAAAAATAAGAAGGGGTGCGAGTACATTATAGACATCGGCAAAGAAATGTGGACAAATACGTATGACAGGGGGTATCGCTATGGTCATATGACAACCAACTTGGCTGAAGCAATAAATTCAACCTTAAAGGGGGCTCGTCATTTACCAGTCACGGCGTTGGTCAAAACGACTTATTTTCGTTTGGGTCAACTCTTTGCAAAGCTCAGTGGACAAGCTCTTACTTGGATGCAAAAAGGTCATATTTACTACCCAAGACTAGTAGCTGATTTACAGAAAAAAATGGTTGCATCAAATGGGATGTTGGTTACAAATTTTTCTCGCACCCGTGAATTATTTCGTGTAACCGAAATGCCACGTCCGCTGCAAGGGATTGAAGCTAACTCTTTCAGAATTAATCCGCAAGAGAGGTGGTACGATTGTGGTTTCTTTCAAGCACTCAAATATCTATGCTCTCATGTCATTGCAGCTTGCTCACATTCGCATTTGGACTACAAAAATTATGTTGATCCCGTATACTAACTTTCACAAGTATTCAAGGTCTATGAATTTGACTTTTCGCCCATAAGAAACGAAAGAGACTCAGATGAGATTCAAACTTGGCTTACAATTGTACCAGATCTATTACTATTGATGGACTCAAGTCATCCAAAATCTACTAGAATACATTGTGATATGGATATTCGAGAGAAGTCAACAGAACAAAAACGATGTGGGTATTGTAGAAACATCGGGCACAATAGAAAAAAAATGTCCAACTATGTTATCATCACATAACCGTTAACCCTTATGTAGTTAATATTCTATTTAAATGAATGTTTTTGTTTCTAGTATTTAAATGTAATTGCATTTTCTATAATTTCTCAATGTATGTACACCTAAATACTTTTTTTAAAATTTTTTATTTAAAAATTATTTTATGATATTTATTTAATATAATAATTAATATTATTTATTATAAAAAATTAATTATTAATTTAAAATATTATAATAATTCCACCTTCTAAGTAGATAAAAAATATTAAATTAAACAAATTAAAAGTTATAAAAAATTATGTATACGATAACACATTTCATATTCTGATTGGAGGATTAAATTTATTAAATTAAATTAATAGTAAGACTAAATTGATAAAATATGTAAGTATTGAAGATTAAATGTGTAATTATACTAATTTTATTAACTTATGCCTCAATATTTTCGTTAAATATTGATAACATGTGGCTAGATTGATAATACTTAAATAATTAAGTGATAAAATTAATTAATAGATAATCAAAATAAAAAAATAATAGATATATAACCATACGTGTAATATTATAATTTCATACATTTTTCCTATAACTACAATAAGATCAAAGGTGGTTTTCATCTATTGTTTCATCTATTAATGTCTAGTGGAATGGGTGAATGTCAAAGTCCCTGAAACATATAACACTAGAACCTAAATTCATTCCACCTTTAACACACATTTAAAAAATACATTCGATAATTCTTAAATTATAACCGAAACACTTTACATAATATAATAATAATTTATAATAACAATAAAAATAAAATCTTTATTATTAAAAAATATCAGTGTGGCATCCACACACGTGAGATCTCAATTAGCATAAACCCAAATAAAACACGTTTTCGGAGATGTGCCTTTATGTCACTTCAACTAAAAAGGAAATTATTTCGAAAAATATTAATAAAAAAGGTGTCAATACACCTTTTCGTCCTACTAGGATTCAAACTCCTAAAAATAGGATAGAATTTTGCTAGGATTTGAACTCCTAAAAATATGATAGAGTTCTACTATGATTTAAACTCCTAAAGATAGGATCCACAAGAACTATAAATAGCAATTGTAACTCACTATTGTAAGACACGATTTACAGACAGGAGTTACACAAAAGGAACGCCAGAAAAAAATGAGCAAAGAAAAAGTGATTTCGAGGCTATTGTAAACGATTCGAAGTAATAAAGGTGAAAGCTTTTTTTATCTTTTGTTTGTTTCTCTTTACTCTTCACTTGCATGCGTTGTTAATCGTGTTTTCCTTGGAGAACCCCAAAGACAAATGTTTTAGCCGATGACCCAGAGGGAGTTTTTTCGAAACTTTGATTTCAGATCTACGCTCCCTGGAGGCTATTTCGCAAAAACAAATTATATTTTTAGAATGAGAGTACGAAAATCTATCAAAAAATGAAAACTTTTTTATTTTTGCCGGTTTTAATCTTCAATGTTTTTTGACATTTACCCACTTAATTTACATTCCTTTCATTTTAATCCTTAATTAGTTTTTTATATATATACATACTTGCTAATTTTATTTTTAATTTATCACTTTTTTAATTTTTCTCTATTTATATACGTTATTACCAATATATATTTATTTTCTTTGCATTTTTATTATTACTATTATATTATTATTTTTTACTATTATATTTCCTTTTATTCTACTTATTTAATTATATAGGTATATTTTTTATATTTTATTGTTATTATTTTTTTACTTTCTCTTTATTTTATTATTCTTGTATTACTTGTATTATTTTATATTATTTATTTTGTTATATATATATATATGCGTATGTTCTTTTTAAATATTTTAGTTTTTATACCTATTATTAATAGTATTTGATTTTTTTATTTTAAGTGCTATATTTTATAATATATATATATTTTCTATTAATTTTCTATATTTTTTATTATGATTTTTATTTTCTTTTTTTATCGATTAATTGTTGTATATACATTTTACTATTATATAATATATATATATATATAATATTCTACACAAGTTAAATTATATCTACCTACTTGTCCCCACCCTCATCATTTTTTCTTCCCGTCAATTATACTTCACAAAATCTTACTTTCTTCCCTTTCGGTGTGATTGTCTTTTTTAACTACTTATTATCATTATTAGTATTGTTACTATATATATATATTGTAATTATCTTTATTTGGTTTTTTTTACCATTATATGTGTATATGTTCTTTTGTCATTTAATTTATTAATTTATATATATTTACTTTTTTATTTATTTTATATATATATATATTATTCGTACTTTGTTATTATTATTTGTTTATTTATTTATTTATTTATTTTTTTTTTTTTTATATATTTATTATTTGTTTTTTTTACTTACTATTTATCTTTGCTTTCTTCATTTTATCATTTTACTTAATTTGTTTTCTTTTCTTTTCATTTTAATTTAATTAATTAATTAATTAATTTCCTACCATTTTATCTAACATGGCTTTTTTACTTTCTTAAGGGTACATTTTCAATCAATCAAATGTAAGTTTTTGGATCGTTATTTTACCTTTCAATTTAAACTTTCAACTTTCTTAATTAAAGACAATTGGAAATTACATAGTACCGAAAGAGTGGTTCAAGGGTGCTAATCCTTCCTTGACCGTAACCGACTCCCGGATCCGACATATCACTGGTAAGACGTAGATCAGGTAAGAAATAAGGTATCCGATCAACCCACTTTTCGTAAAGTAAATGATCGGTGGTGACTCCCAATCCACATTTTTCAAGTCGAAACCCAATTCCGGGGCCCAACCGAAAAACGGTTACGACAGTTTGGTGACTCCACTGGGGACACATGTAAGTGAGTCAGGCTAAGGTAATTTCCAGTTTTCTTTTTAATGAAAATGGTAAGTTTAAATTTTAAGGTAACATTTTGATCCTTATTACTTACTTTTGATTATATTTTCGAGTAAATAGTTGTACTGACCGTTTTTAATGATTTCAGCCCTTAAAGATTTTTCATCCAAAGGCTCTATACCCGAGCTCCGAACCCGTTTTAAGTGGGGGTGAAAGCGACGCCTTCGTGTGAATTTATTCATCGTATGGGCCTAGCAAGTAACCTTCGGGATTCATATACCTTATGCCTTCGTATGAATTTATTCTCCGTATGGGCATAAGGGAATGTTTCCTCTCGAGTTTAACTTAGTCCACACAAGCCTGTGATGGGTTTAGGACTAAGGGTCTGGTAAGCCCAAGGGGGCACTGGACCCCGGAGACTACAAGGAGTTAGGGCCCACCCCAAAACCTCGTTTTAAACCCTAGGATGCTGAAATTATTTTCTGCTTTACTTTCTGTTCAAAACATGTGAACTAGAAATTTATGCGGTTAGGACTTGTTCAAAATCAACTTTCGGGATAGAGATCATGTACGGGTAGGAATAATAAGCATGTGGGGTAGATATCATGTGGGGTAGGACTTTTATTTTCATGATTGCTTTGATTATTATCTTTACCTTACTAACTCTTTTCATTTTTTTTCCTCTCTTTTATTTTATTTCCATCATCTTCATCATTCAAAAGAGGTGTTGATCCACCAAAAAAAATGTGTTCGTTAACCATAAATAATCTGCATTAGTGGACAAAGGTGTTGTAATACAGGAGATTAAAAACCCAGAGGTACGACTATGGTCCGAGAAGACTCAGAAAGAAAAGGGAGACAATCTTCAAGGACGTTATGTGTCAGAGCTTGTTAGCTATGCCTCTATCAGCCTAAAATAGAACAATGTGCAAGAACTTCGAGACATCTGGGACAGTTGGAAGAATGATCGAAAATAGAAGTTCAGTCAGCGGTATGGTGACATTGCACTTTTGCTTCATGTTAAAACCGGTGAGCCCTTAATTAGAGCCTTGGTTCAATTCTGGAACCCGGGATACAGTTACTTCACTTTTAACCAAGAGGACAAGGTACCTACCATCGAGGAGTATACTACACTATTGCACTGTGAAAGCATTAAACTGGAGCGAGCCTACATCAAACACATCAAGAGTCAGCCTTTCAAGAACATACTGGCTAAGATTGCAGGAGTTGATGAAAAGTGGGTGACTTACCAACTCCGAAACAAAGGTAACGGGTAAGGAATTCAGTGGATCCACATAAGGAAACTAATGAATGACTACCCTGATGAATGGAAGACTATAAACCTTTTTTGCACTAGGTCTGTATGACTTGATCATCTTTCCGAAGATTTTGGGATGCATTGACGCAGCCGTGGTGGAACTGTTTGAGCAACTTCCGAAACGAGTCAACCCAGCACCAACCATCTTAGCCGAGACCTTTCGGCCTCTCAGCCATTGCCGAAGAACTGACGGAGGTAGATTCATTGGATGTGTTTAGCTCCTTCAAGTCTGGATTCACAACCACTTCTGGAAGACTAATTGGGTTGCCTACCGCTGATTTAGCACTACGTATTCACCTTTGAGAGAGTTCATCACCATAAAATGGCATGAAGGAACTTCAAAAGAGAAGTGGATGAAAGTCTTCACTCATCTATCAAGACCAAGATATTACTTGGAGATCCCCCTGGTTGTTCCTCAGTGACGCTCTTTTCCAATGTGGGGACTCTGACACTATGACCTTACCTGAACTTTGGGATGCAGTTGGGTATGCTCCATTGTTAGCACTTAGACATTATGGGGCACGTCAGTTTGTCCCAGCAACATGCGGACTAGCTAAATTAATGTTTGAGTATCACGGTGACAACTATAAGAAGATGATCAAGGAAGCAGTCGATTCATGGAAGAAAGTATTCCGGATGGATGTGGTAGCTGCCAGAAACATGCTTGCTCTGGACTATGTGGAGTGGCGAAGATTGAGGGAAAATGACAATATTTCGGTGCCAGACTGTGAGGACACTCGGACTATGGAAGAACATCTCAGGCCTGTCCCTTCCGGACTGGAGATAGCCAAGGCAGAGTTTGAAGCTGTGAATAGCGAGCTGAAGTAGAGGATTAAGGAACTTGAAACTGAACGTTATCAATGGAAACTTGAGGCCGACTCACAGAAAGATAAAGCAGACAAACTAGAAAGAGAACATAAAAGAGTCCATTTTGAGCTTGAAGACTTGATAAAGGGGTATCAAGATACGGTCAAGGATAACTCCAAGTTGAAGGTGTCTTATGAGTACTAGAAAGATGAAGCTCACAGCTTGAAAAGAAAGTTCGAGGGGCCTGATGAGAGAGCCTGGAAAGAAGATAAAAAACTGCCCAGAGATGCTTAGTAGACAGCCAGCATCAAAACCAACGCTTGAAAATCCAGATGGCTGATCTGAGAGAAAAACATGAGAGATGGAAAAACAATAGCTGAGTTAGAAACTATTGAAGATGGGTTCAAGAAGAATGCAAGCGAGCTTCAGATAGTGCCCTTTGACGGAGGTTTACAGTGGCGTTTTCGTTGGGAGTAAGCACAACAAAGGGTGAAGGCCAGAGACGCAGTCATCCGAAACTTCCTGGATCAAGTACAGAAGACAGATCGCCATCTACACGGCCTGGCAAGGGAAGCTGGAGTGGTCCAACAAGGCATACAACCAGTGACAGATGAAAACAGAAGACTTGTTAACCTGCTGGCAGCTGTTCGGGGTCTAGAGGATTTAGTCCGAATGTACCTTTGATTGTTTTTATGTCTCTTACAAGATAAAACATTTTTGTCGAAATAAGGATTATTTATAATAATGGACACTTTCTGGATCAATGTCTCGAACATTTCAGTATTTTTTTCATTTTGCGTGCATCTACATTTCATTTTTAAGCATTTTCATAAACATGAAATTTCTTCATGGAGGATTTGATGAAGTGGTTTTAACCACATGACACCACATGGAAGCAATATTGTAACATCAAAAGAAAAAAATTGAAAACAATACAGTGGGAGCCTGATCAGCTGATTGTAGGACAAAGCCTGCCAGAATGATCTAAGAAAAGAATCCCCATATCCTAAGGGCTACGATGTTGAAGCTGTTAGTTGTTACCACATAAGAAGCCCCAAACATTCCTCTGAAAACTGTAAGGCATTTGCCAAAAAATGGGGCAAGGCATATACCATTTGCACTTAGAGGGTTGTTTTGTTTGAACACGTCTTTGATCTTTCATGTTTTCTTAATCTTTTAAATGATTGAATTTATGCTGCTTTCTAAGGTGGAGTAATTGAACAAATTTTAATCTTTAGTTCTTCGAATATTAAATGAATTAATGATTCTTTTAATTCTTCAAGAATTATAGATTTTTGACATATGGAAAGATTGGACCTTTCTTACCCTGTCTCAAACCCCAGAATAAAATACCTTGATTCTTTGCCCAAAATAACTTGTGGTCATTACCAAAAGATGAAATTTTGACATTACCTCATTTTGAAATTCTTGAACATTGCCTTTATCTTTTTGATACACTCATACCTTTCTTGAGTCAATAAGATCACTGTCTTTTTAGAAAAAATAACCTTTCTTACCATTAAAACCCAAGGCATTGAGTTGTTCATTTTAACATGAGCATTTTTCTAAAGAACCAACTTGGGGCATCTCGCGGGGAGCCTGAACATTGAGACATCTAGGAAAAAAGAAGAAGAATTCATTCAAAATAATTCTATCATACATTAATTACACTATTTTCATGTGAATAGAATTAATCTTGAAAATCTATCCCCTGGGGATACCTCTTCTGTGAAGATTTATATGTACGAAATGATGAACGGCTTTCTTTCTTTATCCCTTCACAATAGGAGAAAAAATATCCCTTGTGTCCCTTTGAGCCTGTAGTATTTTTCTGATTAAACCCTAACCAATTATCACCCTCCACACTGGGGGGAAAGGTGGAAGAAATATGCTCACATGAGCGAAGACATGATTGAGAGATACCAAAAGGTGAACAAATGCCAAGTACGAAGATTCAATCAGAACAAAAAGGGCAAAATAAAAAAGAAATGAAGCAAAAAGAAGAAAACAAAAAAAAGAACAAAATAAAAAAGAAAAAGTGACAAAAAAACACATGCGAAGATTCCCTAAAGACAATTGGTACATCAAGCTTCAAACTATGAGATTGACCAAGCACAATCATTCCCGAATCACTGAATTACTTCACTCGAAGATCATAGAGCATCAAGAGAGAGAAACATTTTGAGCAAGATTGAAGGCATCAGAATGAATTGATCCTTGGTTCAACACCTTGAAACACTTGTTTGGGCCTATTTTTTTCTTCATAACCATGAACCTGACCTACATTACGTGCCTTAAAAGTCCCTTCTAATCATACATGGATTTCTAAACAGAAGAGAAATCTTCAGATTTCATCCCTCCCATCAGGATTAATCTTTGTTTGCAAAAAAACAATGTAATGCATGGTAGAGAAAATAACAAGGGGGGTTCAATACGTAAATCCTGAATAACGTCTTGAAACCAAATGAGGATTCGAGTTGAAAACCTGAAAAGGGGCTCGAATAAAAATTGTGCAACTGAGGCGATCACACAAATTCCTTGATAAGGCATCGCACAATCCAAATGTGACTATGAAAGCTGGGAGTCGGAGAACACTTCCAGTAGAGGAGCATGCAAGTTACCCCATCAAACCTTTGAGCATCAAATACCAAACCTTTGAGCATCAAATGCCAAACCTTTGACCAAACACAATAACCTGAGACCTTTTTATCATTTCTTTACTTAACCATTTCCCAAAGATAGCTTTGATCTTGGCACGTGTTAAATAGCTATAATTTATCGAAGGATTAACATTGTAATTAAACATTTGATATCTAATGAACTCTTTTATGATTCGTCTCAATTTTAAAACCGTGAAAGAGACAATATTTTCAAAACTTTGATTAAACATTTTTCGAAACTCTTTATTGATATTTTCAGAACTTTGAAAAAATAGAAAGAAAAACATTTTTTTCAAACAATACATTCTCTCTAGAGTGGATTGGTAAATGACATGTGACTCTTAGACACAAAACTCATGCTCAGAATCAATGCTGAAGCAAGAAATGAGGAACATTTGGGGCATCTTTGAAGATTCAACATCAAATATTGGGGCATTTTTGGATATTGGGGTATCATTTGGGGATTCAACATCCTAATGCAAATTATCAGACCTTTTTCAGGAGATAAAATATAACCAATTCATGTTACATGCATCTTATGAATACATTTTAAAGCATCATATTTATCATTTTCCACATACATAATTTTTTGCAGCTTTTAGAGTCAAGTTTCAACTTCAAGACGAAGGATACTCGATTCAAAAGCACCTTTAAAGATTCATGTTGGTTGCTTAACTCAGCAGCAAGAAGCAACACTTCGACCAACTCCACAGATTGAAAGTTTCTCTCGAAACAACACAATTTGTTCGAGAGTGGATTTCAACTTCACGACGAAGGATATCTATCTCGAAGCCAAACTTCACAATAAAGGGGTCTCCACGGTTTCAATTTCACGGCGAAGAGAATTGTGTCCACCCGCAACATACAATACTTGGATTTCAACTTCACGACGAAGGATATTCAAGTCAAGGCTCAACTTCACAACGAAGTGGCCATCCGTGATTTCAACTCCACGACGGAGGATATCGTGCCACTCGAGACAACACAAGTTCAACTTCACAACGAAGGGACGGCTTGTTGTCAACAAACAACTTCCCAATTTTAGAGCCAATTTCAACTTCACAGCGAATGATATTGGACTCCAGACAACGCAAGTTCAACTTCACGACGAAGGGACCGCTGGTTTTCAACAAACAACTTCTCAATTTCAGAACCAATTTCAACTTCACAACGAAGGATATTGGACTCCAGACAACGCAAGTTCAACTTCACGACGAAGGGACCGCTGGTTTTCAACAAACAACTTCCCAATTTCAGAGCCAATTTTAACTTCACAGTGAAGGATATTGGAATCAAGACAACGCAAGTTCAACTTCATGACGAAGGGACCGCTGGTTGTCAATAAACAACTTCCCAATTTCAGAGCCAATTTCAACTTTTCAGCAAAGGATATTGTACTCCAGATAACGCAAGTTCAACTTCACGACGAAGGGACCGCTGGTTGTCAACAAATAATTTCCCAATTTCGGAGCCAATTTCAACTTCACAGCGAAGGATATTGGACTCCAGACAATGCAAGTTCAACTTCACGACGAAGGGACCACTGGTTGTCAACAAACAACTTCTCAATTTCAGATTCAATTTCAACTTCACAACGAAGGATATTGGACTCCAGACAATGCAAGTTCGACTTCACGACGAAGGGACCGCTGGTTGTTAACAAACAACTTCCCAATTTCAGAGCCAATTTCAACTTCACATCGAAGGATATTGGACTCGAGACAACGCAAGTTCAACTTCACGACGAAGGGACCGCTGGTTGTCAACAAACAATTTCCCAATTTCGGAGCCAATTTCAACTTCACAACAAAGGATATTGGACTCGAGACAACACAAGTTCAACTTCACAACGAAGGGACGGCTGGTTGTCAACAAACAATTTCCCGATTCCAGAGCCAATTTTAACTACACGACGGAGGATATTGGACTCGGAACAATGCTACTTACTTGGATTTCAACTTCACGACGAAGGATATCCAATTCCAGACTCAACTTCACGACGAAGGGGTCACCCGCGGTTTCAACTTCACGACGAAGGGAATCGTGCACACCAGCATCATCCATCTTTAGATTGGATTTCAAATTCACGACGAAGGATATCCAACTCAAAGAATGAGTATCTATCAACAAAGACCTTCGAGTTCGACTACGCTCAGCTCCAAGGCACATCATTTACAGCATAACTCAAGGCTAGAATGGTTATCTGCCATCAAAATTGTCGAGTTCGATTTCATTCAGCTCGATGACACATCAATCGCACTACTTTTCGGTTGCAGTCAAGGTTTTCAAGTCGAGAAGAGGACCTGGGTTAACCGTGCTTTAGTGACAAGCAACCATTTTCAAGCAAAAGCTATTTGTCAATGAAGATTTCTGAGTTCGATTCCGATCCAAGGTCTTTAAACCTAGAAGAAGACCGAAGGGCAACGAGAAGCCACGTGCTGATTCAAATTCCGAACTATGACTTCAATTTCATATCATTTCAAGATGAACTCGGCTTCACGACGGAGGAGTCATCCGTAACTCAATTCGACAGGGAGTTATTGAAACATCAGAGTCAATTTTCAACTCCACCGAACGAAAGTGTGTCTTTTAATCTTTGCCCTATCCCGTTACACGACTATGGGCAAAGAGGGGCAGCTGTCAACACACCTTTTCGTCCTACTAGGATTCAAACTTCTAAAAATAGGATAGAATTTTGCTAGGATTTAAACTCCTAAAAATATGATAGAGTTCTACTATGATTTAAACTCCTAAAGATAGGATCCACAAGCACTATAAATAGCCATTGTAACTCACTATTGTAAGACACGATTTACAGACAGGAGTTACACAAAGGAACGCCAGAAAATACGAGCAAAGAAAAAGTGATTCGAGGCTATTGTAAACGATTCGAAGTAATAAAGGTGAAAGCTTTTTTTATCTTTCGTTTGTTCTCTTTACTCTTCACTTGCATGCGTTGTTAATCGTGTTTCTTGGAGAACCCAAAGAAAAATATTTAGCCGATGACCCAGAGGGAGTTTTTTCGAAACTTTGATTTCAGATCTACGCTCTCTAGAGGCTATTTCGCAAAAACAAATTACATTGTAAAATGAGAGTACGAAAATCTATCAAAAAATGAAAACTTTTTATTTTGCCGGTTTTAATCTTCAATGTTTTTTGACATTTACCCACTTAATTACATTCCTTTCATTTTAATCCTTAATTAGTTTTTTTATATATATACATATTGCTAATTTTATTTTTAATTTATCACTTTTTTAATTTTTCTCTATTTATATACGTTATTACCAATATATATATATTTATTTTCTTTGCATTTTATTATTACTATTATATTTAGTTTTACTATTATATTTTCCTTTTATTCTACTTTTATATTATATATGTATATTTTTATATTTTATTATTATTTATTTTTTATTTCTCTTCTTTATTATATTGTATTATTACTTGTATTATTTTATATTATTTATTTTGTTATATATATATATACGTATGTTCTTTTTAAATATTTTAGTTTTATACATGTTATAATATATTTGATTTTTTATTTAAGTGCTATATTTTATAATATTATACATATATTTTTCTATTAATTTTTTATATTTTTATCATTTTTAGTTTCTTTTTTTATCGATATGTGTTGTTTATATACATTTTACTATTATTATTTATTAATATATATATATATATATTTATAAGTTAATTATATCTACCTACTTTGTCCCCACCCCTCATCATTTTCTTCCCGTCAATTATACTTCACCAAACCTTACTTCTTTTCTTCCCTTTTCGGTGTGATTGTTTTTTTAACTACTTATTATCATTATTAGTATTGTATATATATATATATTGTAATTATCTTTATTTGGTTTTTATCATTATATATGTATATGTTCTTTTCGTCATTAATTTATTAATTATATATATTACTTTTTTATTTATATATTATATATTATTCGTACTTTATTATTATTCTATTTGTTTATTTATTTCTTTTTCTTTTGTTTTTTATATTTTATTTTATTTTTTTACTTACTATTTTATCTTTACTTTCTTCATTTTATCATTTTACTTAATTTGGTTTCTTTTCTTTTCATTTTAATTTAATTAATTAATTAATTTCTTACCATTTTATCTAACATGGCTTTTTTACTTTCTTAAGTGTACATTTTCAATCAATCAAATGTAAATTTTGGATCGTTATTTTTACCTTTCAATTTAAACTTTCAACTTTCTTAATTAAAGACAATTGGAAATTACATAGTACCGAAAGGGCGGTTCAAATGTGTTAATCCTTCCTTGACTGTAACCGACTCTCGGATCCGACATATCACTGGTAAGACGTAGATCAGGTAAGAAATAAGGTATCCGATCAACCTACTTTTCGTAAAGTAAATAATCGGTGGCGACTCTCAATCCACATTTTTTAAGTCGGAACCCAATTTCGAGATCTAACCGAAATACGGTTATGACAAAAAGATTAAAAATAGATAACTGCGACGAAAAAGTGTAAGGTTAATCAAATCACTGCAGTAAGGTGTGTGTCAGTCGTCGATGGTTGTGTTTTGTTTTCCATCTTCATGGCATCTCTTTCAGTTGCCCTTCTTTCCTGGGCTTTTAATGTTGGTGGGACTGCATGGAGAAATGGAAGGAACCGAAAAGGTAGCCTTCCAATTTCTGGTCCTAGGGGTCTCCCTGTATTTGGTAGCCTATTTACATTGAGTCGTGGCTTGGCTCACCGTTCGCTTGCCGCCATGGCTTGGTCCGGAGCCAACACGCAGCTCATGGCTTTTAGCCTCGGTTCCACCCCTGTCGTTGTAACTTCCGATCACCATACTGCTCGAGAAATCTTAACCTCCCCTCACTTCGCCGACCGACCCATCAAACAGTCTGCTAAAAGCCTCATGTTCAGTCGAGCCATAGGATTCGCTCCCAATGGAACATATTGGAGGCTTTTGAGAGGGATAGCTTCCTCCCACCTCTTTGTACCAAAGCGCATTATGGCACACGAAACCGGTCGCCAACTAGACTGCGCCACCATGCTGCGCGACATATCAAACGAGCAGAAACTCAATGGATCTGTTTTCTTAAGAAGACATCTTCAGTTTGCTGCTTTGAACAATATCATGGGGAGTGTTTTTGGCAAAAGATATGACCAGGGAAAAGATGGTAAAGAATTGGAAGAGCTTAGGGATATGGTAGGAGAAGGGTTTGAACTCTTGGGGGCTTTTAACTGGTCTGATTATTTGCCATGGCTGAGTTACTTTTATGATCCCTTTCATATTAATCAACGTTGCTCGAAACTGATTCCCCGAGTTAGAAAACTGGTCAAAGGCATCATTGAACAACACCAACAAAGACTATGTGAGTCCAGATTGTTGTTTGATAATGCTGATTTTGTAGATGTCTTGCTCTCTCTCGACGGTGAAGAAAAACTCCAAGAAGATGACATGGTTGCCGTTTTATGGGTTAGTGATAGTGATTGTATATACTAATTTTATTTGCATGTTGAATACTGAGTTAACTTTGTGAATTTTGGTGCAGGAAATGATATTTAGAGGAACTGATACGACGGTTTTGTTAACGGAGTGGGTCATGGCTGAGCTGATATTATACCCGGAAGTACAAGACAAGCTGCATCTTGAAATTGACAGCGCTGTTGTGAAGAACAAAACCCTCACCGACGCCGACTTGGCAAAGTTACCTTACCTTCAGGCGGTTGTCAAAGAAACCCTCCGGTTCCATCCCCCAGGGCCCCTGCTTTCGTGGGCGAGGCTGTCCACGTCGGACGTCCAGCTCAGTAACGGGATGCTGATTCCCGCTAACACAACCGCCATGGTGAACATGTGGGCCATAACGCATGACCCGAACGTGTGGAATGACCCGCTGGAGTTCAAGCCCGAGAGGTTCTTGGAAGCCTACGTGGACGTCAGAGGCGGTGACCTGAGGCTCGCACCCTTTGGTGCTGGGCGCAGGGTTTGCCCTGGAAAGAACCTTGGGCTCGTCACAGTTAACCTGTGGGTTGCTAAGCTGGTGCAGCATTTCAAGTGGGTTCAGGATGTGGCTTCTCACCTGGTTGATTTGAGCGAAGTTCTCAAGCTCTCATGTGAGATGAAATTCCCTTTGCATGCTATTGCTGTGGAAAGAGCTGATACTTCTTCTCCATTACCATAGGGTTTCTCCTTTTTAGGGTTTAATCGTTATTGGTATTATTTTGTGTGTTCCAGTCCTCCTTTTAGTTTTCCTAAGCCTTGAATTTATGTGCAACTGTATATTCAATATAGTGTTGTTAAAATGAATTTTCTGCAGGTATTGATATTTAAGTTGCTTCAGTATTGGGATGATTTATGCAGTTTCGAGATTTATATTAATTTTAAATTTAAGTTTCAGTTGTTTATTATTCTTGTGTGTTTATTCGGTTCATAACGAATACAGACAATCCTAAATCAGCCATCCTGTCATGCACTTGTTATGAACTAGTTTAAATATTAAAATATGAAGTTCTTATCTTAGAACAAAAAAATAGTAATATTTTTTAATTATTCAACTTACGTCTAAACTTCTATTTTTATTTCACACTTCACGTTTGTCATAAGATTGTGATGAATACACAGTGAGGAATGCGTGGTTGTATAAAGTTGATTTTGTTCATGGAATAGGTAACAGTTAGGTTTGAATTGAGTTTAACATACGAGTCAAATGATTTTTAATTCTATTTGATTTTAATTAAATATATTCTTAATTTTTCTATGAGAACATAAAACTCTTTTAAATCATAAAATATAATTCTTAAATTCGTCAAACTATTCAATAAAATCATTTTTATCAAAACTACTTTTCTACATTCAGTTATATAATTTAATTTATAAACTCAAAGATTTGATATCAAATAAAATTCTAATTTTAATGAATCTTAAATTTCAAAACCTTTAATTTTAACAATAATCAATATTCATAAATAATAAATATTTATAAAACTCCTCCTTGAATGTTCACTAAAAGTAGATTATGTCGTTAAAATTTTACTAAGATAAGATGAGATATTTGTAAAACTCCTCCGTATTTTCCATTGGTTATTATTTCATGATCGACTTCTTACTAATGTAGAACGATCTCGTCGACACCTTTCTAGCCTACTGGGATGTTAGATTTGTGGGGTTGTTATAGAGGATGTTGATCATATTCTACATCATTGCAGTATGGCTAGGAATATGTGGGTAAGGGTTATCAAAACTGAGAAGCTTAATGAGTTCTTGACTTTTCCTTACAAGATTTGGAATGAACGTAACTTAAGGGCTCCTGAAGTGTATGCGCAAATGAATGATGATTGGGATATTCGCTTCTTGGTTTACTGTTGGCACCTTTGAAAACGGAGATGTGATATTCTCTTTGATCCTAGTTATGTTGAAAGAGATGAGTTTATTTATCGTTGCAATCGCTTTGTTGATGATGTTGTGACTGCTAATGTTAGCAACAAAAATCGTAGTCCATCAATGTCTAGAAGCATCTTGTCTTGGAGTCGACCTCCCACTGGTTGGATTAAGGGAAACTCGGATGGGGTTGTTAGAACATGTGACAATATGGCGGCTGTAGGAAGTGTTCTGCGCAACTCTGAGGGAGAATGGATTTTTGGTTTCACGCTTAGTCTAGGACGTTGTTTGATTCTTACCACTGAGCTGTGGGGTGTTCATGATCTTGTTGCATGCTTGGAGACTAGGAATCCGATATATTGAACTGAAAACCGATAACCTCGAGGTTATGAAAATCTGTAATTTTTCATCGGATGCGCTTGTGGGGAGTGCTTTGGTCACTAAAATCCACGAAATGCTCAAACTTGAGTGGATCACAAAGGTATCACATATATGTCGTGAGCAGAATATGGTTGCGGATAGGTTGGCTACTTTGAGAAGAGGAGACCCCATTGTTGCTACTATTTTCTTAGAGCCACCATTGGAGTTATATTCCACGTTGCTGCGAGATCTTCAAACCTCCGTCTAACTCTTTTCTAAATGTTATATCAAAATATATATATAGTATGATAAAATTTCCGTTAAAGAAAAATGATTACATTTACAACGTAAAGTTCCTCGTGACAACGTCATATAAGATTTTATAGTTTTTATAATCTTATCGTGAATATGATATTTAAAGAAGTTGACAATACATTGATAAATAGATTTATCAACTAACACCTAAACGAAGTTGATGAACATTTGTAAAATTATTCTTCCGAAGAATATGAGAAAATTTTGAAAATATTATTATGTTTTGCCTCCTTCGATGTATAATTTTTTTCAATTGATTTATATATTTCGTATTATTTCCGTAAAAGATAGTTAAAATTTTTCATGTAAGTAAATAACATCTTTAAATATGGTGGGTTAATAATTTTAAATAAATGTATTCTTAATTTATCTCATGCATAATAATTATTTTTACATAACTTAAAGAGATATCGACTAAGATTTGTTTCGTTTGAATATCATGATATAGTTATACATTCACGTGTACATAAATATTTTGTTAGAAATCAATTTCAATGTGGATATAATAAAAATCTTACATTTACATAATTAATTAATTAAAACTTTAAATAATACAAGTAAAATATGCTGCCGACTTTAATTTTAGTGAACCTCAAGTAAAACTTCAATTTTAGTGGTCATATGAGGATTGTACGCTCTGTAAGCCTTGACAAGTTCCAAAACAGGGTCTGGTGGTGACCGTGGCTTCTTCTCCTCTTCTTTCTTTTCTCCATCTACTTTCTTCTGCTCCTCTTTCTTTTCCCCTTCTTCCTTCTTTGGCTCCTCTTTCTTCTCCGGTTCTATTGCCGGACCGACCGATACGATGTCGATTGGCCAGTACTTGCGCAGTTTGCTCACCACGTTCACGGGGTCGACTGTGCCAATCACTGTTAACTGCTTTGTCTTCATATCCATGCCAATGGAATCAATTCCGGGCAAGTTAAATCCAAAGGAGAGATCACTACTTTTACATGGCCAGCTCAAATATGTTACTTAAATTCGAACGCAAGTGTCCGATACTCCATAAAAATTAAAGCTTTGTATAATCGGGTAAATCCGAAGGAGACATTTTTTTATTTTTTATAAATACAATTTTTTTAATTGAGGAAGATAGGGTAAAGTTTTTTATTTATTTATTTTTAATGTATTTTTTAATATTTATTAATACTTAAAAGAAAATTTTACAGGGCCCAAGGCTCCTCTTCGTTCTTGGAAGTTCCGCCCATGGTTGAAATTGCCTTCAAAATCTTCTGCATCGTGCAAATCCAGCTTCAACACAACCTTCTACAGATAAGACACGAGAGATATGTTTCGGTGCTATCTATGTTATAAGTTATCGGTTAATGGCAAACAAACTTATGGAACAAGAAAAATAAGAACTTCAGAATTTACGTGAAAATCTCAAACGGGAAAAAGAAATTTTCACTATGTAAGCTTTGGTATTTTACTAAAGTTTTATGTTTAGATTGGTAATGCTACAAAGTAGATTCATTGCATACAAATTTCACTTATAATCTTTGATTATTGAATTAGCTGGTGTGAGTAGTGAATAATCCAATTGTTTATTGAGATGTTATTTGATCCGATTTTTTTATATATAGAAAAAATATATGAATTCAATGTTTTGTCTTCCGAATAATTAGAAGAAATTATACATTAATTTAAAGATCAAATACATAATTATGAAGAACAAATGAGGAAACTGGATGAAAATTGCATTGCATAACTCTAATTTTCAGTTGTCATATTGTTTCTGTTGACGGTTCAGTCACTAGTAGAAAAAACCCTTTTAATGACGTGCATTGCGTGTCATCTATGGGTGTGGATGAAACACATTTGTCTGTCGTTGAAGCCACCAACATGATTTTAAGATGACGCGCAATTGTGCGTCATAAATTTATGACGCGCATTTATGACACACATTTATGACGCGCATTTATGACGTTCATTGAGCGTCATTGAAGCCCCGTCATAAATTAAGATGACACACATTTGTGTGTCATAAATTTATGACACGCATGTATGACTTACATTACGTGTCATTGAAGCACACGCCATTAAAAAGATGACAGACATTCGTGTGTCGTGATTGTATTTCGTAAATTATTGTTATATATATATATATATATATATATATATATATATTGTAGATTGACAAATAATCAAACTAAATCACATTTAATGCCTCATAATACTAAATATATATATCATATTATATATAAGTAATCCATTTGCATACAATATATTCACATTAAGTTACAAACATAATATCCATCACCTATGGCTATTTGAATAAAAAAAAAAACCAAGAATGTTCTCAGATTATCACAAGAAGATACTAACAGATTATAAGATCTTAGATGTAACTCCTCTAGCTTCTTCTGCAATTTTGAAGTTGCTTCTTCAGAGTCGAGAACACTTGAAACAGGCTGCGAATGAGCATTGGCTTCAACTGAACTAGTAGGAACATTAGATGAACCAGCTGTTCCCAAACCCTTCCCAAAATTAGAGCTGATCACCTTTGGTTTCCACTCCTTATTTGAACCAACTGTTGATGACATATAGGAATTAATACTTTTCATATATTAATCAAGCATCAACTATCTTCAGGTGAGAACATAAAGTAGTCCAAACATTTGTAAAGAGCAAACATTTTCATTTATGGTTATCAAGTCATCACTCATCACTAAGTAATATGAAAAGAACGAAAAATCAAGTAAATTTGTGGTAAAGGTATATTAAGCTTTAAAAGCTTTACTTTTCATTTCTCACAGCTACACTGTTTTTTTAAGGGGATAAGTCTATTTACATATGGGTAATTCCCCCATTCTTCTCGGTTATAATGATGATTTTTTTTCAAACTTGCTACTGAATTCTATTTCGCTCATAGGAAAAGGTGATTGATATCTATTTACCAAAATTAGTTATAGATTCCAATGATTATAAGGAGTAACATAGTGGGTCTAAACTCTGAACATCCTTAATCAATCAAACAAAGGAGGGCATTGAACTAAACTTTCTTGGTCTACGTGAATTTAGATAAATCCAATCTCTAACAAATTAACGCATATATCTTGATATCTAGGTTAGATTGAGACAACTTAAGCATCCATGTACAGTCCAACAAAAAGCCAAAAATCAGTTTTTTTTTTTTGTGTATCAGAAGGATTATATCACAAAATCCACAATGTTTCTCTGGATTTACCCAATTAAGCCATAAAACCAATAAAACTCCATCTAAGTTTCATCAACAATTACCAATATATAGAAAAGTTACAAAACAACATTGATTTGGAAACTGAAAAGTTAAATAATAATCCATTTTACCTGCAGGTTTCTTTGATTTGGATCCAATAAATTTGTTATTTGCTCATTGTATATCTGCAAAAGAAAATTGAAAATGAAGTGATAAGGAACAAGAATAGTACAACGCTAAGCAGACCAATTATGTCAAAACTAAGAATCAAAATAATTCAATTATGTTTATCAGCATGCTTAATTCACAACTTCTAAACGGGAAATATAATACAAATCAAATACCCACCTTGGCACATAGAACTCCAATTACAATCCCTCTAAGGTGGGAAAGACGGACAATAATGCATAAAGTATGGAAATAGGAATTACTCAATCGCACTGATTTAGCAAATTAGATTACTAAACTACATACCGATCAGCTGGTAACCACAGAAGTCACATATAAGTTAAATGTCCTCAGGAATAGACTAATAATAGTAATTTAACTTTGAAATAGGCTTGCGATGCTATATGCATGAAAAATAGAATACACAAAGGATATCATAAAGGCAAAAACAAGAAATTCATAGATCGGTTAAAAGCATAGCAGCAGAGCCCCATACAAATGGAACTAATTAACAACACATAAAATATTAGGAAAAAAAGGCATATTGACAGTGGAACTTACATTTTATTAAAGAACGTTTCCAATAATACTGAGAATTAAGCTTATTGATTACAAATAATAATGCATTAATGCTTACCTTTGGGACAGGAACTTCCCATGTTGCCACTGCCTTCAAGTCTAAAAATAAAATTAACAACCAAAAAATTCAATGAGAATAGACTCTAATTAATTGACTAGAGAGCCACTGACTAATAAAAACTAACATACCATGGTTGCAAAAGTCAATACCAGGGAGAAGACCCTCCACCCAGACAGTTTCTTCTTGTTTCGATGTGGAAGTTGCTCCATTAACTTTGTTATCATTCTCATGACCCTCAAATCCTGATATAAACCCAAAATAAATAAAAATATTTAACCTCAGCTCCATGTTAATACAGTAAACTTTCACCTGTGAAAGGAAATAAGAGGAAAGATCTAGGCACAAAAGTGGTAAGAACTAAAGTGTAACCTCACTTTCTCCATCAATTTCATTAACAGGCTCTCCACTTAGTCCACTATGACTGATGGTCACCTCAGAACTTCTTTCAACTGGACAGGTTGTCTCGGTATCTTCTTGAATTTGGGGAAATACATAATAATGTGGAAGAGGAAGGTTCAGAGCACGAGACCAAAATATAGAATTCGCCCTAGCATTATAGAAATCACGCAGTATTAACCACCAAAGTTTGAAGTGCAAGGAATGTCATCATATCATAGTCAATCTCCTTCATTGTCCCCACCCACCCCATTTTGAGAGAGAATAAGAAATAGTTCATTTTGAGGAGATCCCTACCAAAGGAAATCTTCAAAGTATATCTCACTGCAAAAGAAGCATTAACAACAATTCATAATTGCGAAAAAGGAAAATAAACACACTTGATTCCTACTTTATTCGATGTAATTAATACCGACCTTTCTGAAACTCCATCAAGAGCAAGAAGTTTCTTCACCAAACCCTTCACTTTATCTTCGTACACAGAAATCAAATCCTTTTTCTATAAAACAATTACACTAACTTTCATCATCATGGGTAGTCAAATTACATGCATTTCATCTTCAAGAGAAACGTTAAACTATATGATTATATTTACCCGCAATTCAGTTTCTCTATACAAGATTGTTCCTCTCAATTCCAGCATCTCATCATCGGTAAACCATAACGGATTCCCAAAAGTGGTGGGAAGCATATCAAGATACCTGAACCAATCTTTAAATCCACATAAATAATAAATAAAAGAAAACTAAAAGAAAACAATCAAATATGTTAAGTACATACGGTTTCCACGAAGAATTCTTTCGGAGATGTTCCACAATAAGAAATAAAATCATTAAAAACCTATCATCAACTTCTGCTTCTTGAAACATCGCTCTACACTCTGCTCCAATTAAAGGATCTTGCAAATTTATCAAATTCAACTTTGTATTCTGTCAGGTCTACTTGGACTAAATAACTCTAATGAACAAATCAAAAAATTTAATAGAAAATCACACAGTAGCAACTATAAATGAAGTATGGGCAGAGGACTTGATGAAATGCTCTATTTGAACCAGAGATGTTACCAGTTCGACAGTGTTTCTATCATACTCCCAAGTTGTCCTGGCCTTAAATCCCTCCCAGCAGCAAATTGGATCTTCCAGAACAAATATTAAAGATTTTAATCAGTGAAGAAAAATAAATTTAAAGGAAAATTCTTGAGAGGAAATGACAGTATACCTCTAAACATCTTCGCAACTGATCCAACTTTCCTCTGACTATACCCTAACAAAAAGGTTGGGAAAAATGAACAAAAATCAACACACTTTCAGTATATTTGCACCTCTAGTAGAACTCATTTCCCTTAAAATTCAACAAAACATCCAATGGACTTGATACAACCAACATTTACAACCTATAGTGCCATTGTCAGACAAAAGGTATATCCATTTCAATTATAAAGTGGAATAAAACAATTCAGAAAGGCATTAAAATTTTTCAAGATATTATAAAGACTTGGTTTCTTCACGTTACGAAGTCAAAGTGGCACGTTCAAAGAATATCAAAATAACTATAACCACTAAAATGGAACGAGGCTGGCAACTATAGCATATTTAGATGATCAAATGCCCTCTTAACTCAACTACAATACCTTGTTCGTCTCAGCAAGTGTAAGGACATTGAGTTGCTTTAACTTGAGAACTTGATCAGGGACCAATTGAGGAAGGCTGCCACTATTGCCTAATCAAATAGTTTAAGTAGCCAGAGTTGGTCACATTATGATGTGAATAATAACTATAACTGTAACACCCCCAACCCGTATCCGACCAGGATACGAGTCCGAAGTGTCACATTGACTTTTCAAAAATTTATTCGTATAAAATAGTGAGTAATTTAAAAACTTTTATAACATTTAAATTATTCAAAACATTTACAAAATTATTCAGAGCTTATACAATATATTCTTTTGATTACATGCCAACTAGAACTTTATATACAAAAATACATATTATTCACCTCTCTTCTGATCTGACATTCGGTAAGGAGAACTGACCTGTCTTGTTCGTCTTTACTTTTCTTTTCGCTTTCCAAACCTACGTGTGAAACAATCACACGCTAAGTCGATGACTTAGTGAGGCATATAAAACATATAATATTTCATATAACATAAAGCATACATAAACATATACCATTATTATCATAATCTCTATCATTATCATTAAGAAACACACATAACATCATATGGTTCATGTAACACATTTCAAACCACTTACCTTTGATAACCATTTATAAACCTATCGTATACATATCACATTCAGTATGCTTGTTTAATCACTTTATTAGCCCATGTACACTAGTGAGAACTTAAGGTATGTGAGTACATTGAGGTTGTGCACACATATGCTGTCACCACAGCTCGATCAATGTCCCAAAGGACCAGTTCATAGATTCCGAAGAACCTAGGTAATCAGTCCATATGTCCCGAAGAACATATGTAAACAGTCCATATGTCCCGAAAAACATAGGTAAACAGTCCATATGTCCCGAAGAACATAGGTAAACAGTCCATATGTCCCGAAGAACATAGGTAAACAGTCCATATGTCCCGAAGAACATAGGTAAACAGTCCATATGTCCCGAAGAATATAGGTAAACCCTCGACCCTTGGCATGCCAACTATACCCTAGCTCTCATATCACATAACATGAGCATTATCATTTAACAGTTCACATTACTTGTCATTTCTCTTCTGTCACATACCACATGTATGTGTAACCATGTATTCCATATCATATCACATGTATCACGTATTGCCTATTCATATGTCATTTCATATAACATATATCATATGTGTATGTAATCACATAGATCGTATCATATAGCTTCATTCATATCACATATTCATATAAGCTCATAGCTTCTTTCACATATACATGTAATTACTTAGTCTATTTTCATGTAATTCTTTTCACTTCTCATATGATTTTATATCCATATCTCACATAGCTCATATCACCTTGCAATGTTTCATATAAACATAGATGTCATATCTTGTTCGCATATATTTTCCATATAACTCATATATCTCATAGTTCTTTCACATAGCTCACTATCATATTTTAATATCATATATCTTATAATAGATTCTTATATCATCATTTGTTTCCTTTCTACCTATTCATAATCACACTAACATGTAATGCAAGCAATATGTATTAATACATACATGTAATCACATAACTTATACCACATGATTCATGTAGTCATTTAGATCATTGTCTTTTAACACATATCCCATAATCACACAAATCATCACATAGATTACCAATCAAATCACATTTTAGGAGTTACTTCTTACCATAGTAACTCTATCACTAGCTCATCGCAAGCCAATGTTTATTCAATAATATAAGTACAAATTAAATTGCACTCACCTTAGCCTTGCTTTGATTCGATTATAATCCTTTGATTATTCCGGAACTTGTTTAGGCTCAATATCTACATAAATATATCATTTCAAAACAACTATCAGAAGCCTAAACTTTAAACTTGATGTTAATAACTTAAACCGATTTAATGAATCAAATTCCATTTTTTATTTAGGGGGGAATCGATACCCCCAGGGGAATCTATTCCCAGGGAATCGATACCCCCCAGGGGAATCTGTACCCCCTGGACATTCTGGAAATTTTCGTCCAAGAGGGGGAATCGATTCCCTTCATAGGGTATCGGTTCCCTATGCCCATAAATTGTATTTCGAGCTCGAAAATCATCAATTCTTCACTCAATTCTTCTATTTTAAACTCCTATCATGCCATTAAACCCAACCACCATTACTTAAACCAACTTATATTCATTTATTTCATCTTAAACCTCAAAATTCTATTCTCTATATAGAATTCAATAATTATACCAAATTTTCCATATTATCCAAACTTAATTCTAACACTTCTAACCTCTTATTCTCATAGATGACAAGTCAAATTAAACTTAAAATTCAACTTATCGACTCTATTCCATGATTTTATATAAAAACTCATTTTCTTAAATCTCTTATAACTTCTTCATCTTTTGACTATAAGATAACTTAAGCTTTCCTTAAGCTTAGTTATCATCTAGTGATCATAACCCAACTTTTAAAACAACAAATAATTAACAAAATAGCAAACTCACCTTTGCTTTGAGTTGTCACGTGGAGAAGAAAAGAAGATGAAGAAGAGAATTGCTTTGAAGCTTATCTCTTCAATCATTCTCCACATGGGTATTATAATACTCATTAATTATTATTTAATTATTTTCCTTGTTCAATTACTCAATTGCCCTTTGACTCCTTTAATATTTACTAATAACTTTCAGGAAATATCTCCACATAAATCATTAAACTATTCAAATATCCTACTTCAATCACCAAACTCTGAAGTTTTACAATTTAGTCACTAACCCGTATTTTGGGATGTTACAATAACAACAATCAAAGACAGAAATAATCAAGTGGATTAATTAAGTGAAGGGTAACATTTAAAAGAGTAAAACTGGTAATCTTGAAAAGATTTACACGGTAGTGACAAATGTTTACTACTAATGATCTTCAAAATATCTCGAATAGAAAAAATATGGGTACAAGTGAAACAAGTGTATTGAAAACATCACAAACGTGTCACAAACAATAAAACACAGGTTTTCTAGCTTACTCTTGTAATCGTTCCATGTGCCATGGGAAAACAACCGAAGCACCTCCAGGTACATCGAGTTTTTAGTTCCATCAAGCTGCAAAGGTATATAGGTTTCTTATAAATTAAAAGTAAACTAAAGCATCAAATCAAAAGTGAAGCAATGAATAAAACTAAAACACCAGACTATATTCACATAAAAAGAAACAGGAAGAAATGTTATTAAGCTATGTGCAATAAAAAATAACTGATGACGGCTTTTATTTCTCAGATTGAGGAAAGTAGGGGAAAGAAAATAAAAGAAACTGATAACGGAATAGGTTTTTACCTCAGCGATGGTAGGCACGACAAGAATCTCAGAGAAGGCGAAGAGTGAAGAATGAGACATCGCTTCGACGATAATGGAAACAAGGGTTGTCCCCTTCTGAGCCGACGCTTGCTTAACGAAGTGATCGATGAAATCGGCTTGCTTTTGCTCAATATCCATCTTAAAAACTCGAACCCCTGACCACAAACCAGGAGGGGGAAAAGAAAAAGGAAATGGAAATAATTTAAAGAATGTTACTAAAAAAACAAAAAACACGGAGAGAGAAGCTTTTAGGAAAATAAAGAAAGTAAGTTAGGGTTTTGGCATTGGAGAGAAAAAGAGAGAATGAAAGAAGTGCAAAACATTAGGCGTGAACTGATTATGAGGGGAAGAAGCGGGAAATGATGAAAATAATGGGGGGAAATTAAAAGACGACTTTTACAAATGACACACAATTAAAAAGTGTACTCCGTGTTTTTGCAAATTTTTTGGATTATGACTATTAAATATGACACATATTACAGTAAGTCATAAATCGTTAAGATTTTAAAAAACATGACATTTTTTATGACACACATGTTTTACAAGTCATAAATTAGCGTGTGTCATCGTTCGTGTGTCATTAAAGGAATATTTTCTTGTAGTGAGTGGCAAAGAATTACTCTGGCGGTGAAGTTGTCCTGCAAAGTTTAACATGAGAAATCCTTGATCGTGTGCAATTTAAACTGGATATTGGTGATACATATTTAATTGAGATTCATAATGTATTTGGTGTTGCGTTGTTGAATGGGTGTTGGGATACTTCCAAAAAGAAAATATTGAAAAAAAACATTTACATGTTAAGATGGACTGAAAGGATATTTTTTGTAACACCCTTAACTCGTATACGTCTCAATATACGAGTTAAAGATGTCACATCAACTTAAATACATTTACTGAACTGAAATTTACCTAAAAATTTGTTTCATTTGAAAACACTCTTATTCTAACTTTAAAAATCTATTGTTAAAGTATATCTCAACTATAATTTATTTCTTTATTACAGGAAAATAAATTCATTTGTTAATCAGTAATTTTACTAAACCATGTCTTTTCGTGAAATCTTAAAAAAACATAATAACATAATATATTCTTTTCATGCATAAATACTGATAACACTAATCTAAGTAAAATAAACTAAAATAGTTCTAGTTTACTATTACAGATTATTAGAAATAAATACGATAAATAGAAATCACCGACATAATTATACATGCCACTATAAGTCAAAAGAAACATCATAGATGTCCTACTGATACTGATGATATGTATGTCTTTCCAAAAGATGCTCCGATAGCTCCTTACTGATAGTACTTATCCTTACTAGAACCTACGCATGAAAATCATCACGCGCTAAGTATAACTTAGTGAGGCAGTAATACTAAAGGTGAGAATAATTAAATAAAATATCATAATATATAAAATCATTCAAATAAAACAGACTGAATTTCTTCAGAACATTCAAACCAGATATCTCATATTGAACTTTACCATAAACCTGAAAAGAATCATTTGCTAATTTTCACAAAATCATAATAAATCAGATCAGACAAAAAAATCAGTCCATATTCCTTTGTAGTCAAACACTTTTCAGAACTTTCTTATTTCATTTTTATAGCCCAAAGTATATTTTAAGAGAATATAAGATACGTGAGTCAGACGAGTGTGCGCATTACAGATATCATATCATCAGTCGGAACAGATAAGCACACACAGTGCTATCACATCGGAAATAACAATATGCACACCAAGTGCATTCAGATCAGAATATATATATATACACTAGTGTACACTCCGGTACACCACAGTATATCAAAATCAGAACAGATAATCACTCCACCTCATGGCATGCCAATTGTACCTTTGACTCTCAATATAACATACATTGGGCTTTTAGTTCATTTCTTAACCATTTGATAAACATCATATCAGAGTCTAAAATATATTTAATTCACATTCTTAAAATGTGACATGGACAGTTCATGTCCAAAAATTTTCATAAAACTTATTAAAAAAATTATGGATATAATTTCATAATCAAAACATAACTCATATCTTTGAAATAAACAAGGTGAGGTTGACTTATCGCAAGTCGTCCTCGATCAAAATAATTAAATAAATAAATTGCACTCACCTTTGCCTCACTTAAGAACTTGTATACGATAATTCTAAACACAAGCTTTGTCCTTTCCTTTCAGATTGTTCGGATTGCTAGTTTTATTGTAATCTGGCAATACCAAATTATAACACAAAATGTTTAAACTACATATTAGTATCGTTCTAACATAAGCTCATTTTTTACATTTGAGAATCTATAAAATAAAATCGATAACTAAATCGATATCAACCTAACTCATAAGTCCATTATAACTTCAAATTTCTCAAAACACTTATTCAATTCCACAAATAATTATTCCCATCACGATCTTCAACTTTTACCAATTATAAAATCAAACCACATATTTTAAATTCTTTCCAGAATTAAACTCAACTTTTCCTTTAATTTCATAATAGCTCTTCACTATTATGATCATTTCCCATTAAATATATAAAATTTCCAACAACTAAAATAAAAGTTCAAATCAATACTTCAACCTTACAACTTGATAAACTTGAAATTCAATCTCAACTTAATACTTAAACTCCAAAAATCAGCACACTTTCCAAAATTTCCAGAATTATTCTAACTCACCCAAATGATACTTTTACATTTAAAAATTACTCTTCATCTTCTAATCCATTTCAACTTAAATTCTAAAGTTTCCATATTCAGACAACTTGCACTACCTTTAAAGAATCAATTTGTTGTATTGATACACTCACTGAAATTTAATTCCATTTCTTCCGTTGAAAACTAGACTCGAATAAGAATCTATACATATAAATAACTCCTTCTAATTCAATCTGTAAAATTTATGGTGAATTTTCAAAGTTGACTGATAGAATCTATTTTATGAAGAATCTGCTGCCCGTTTTCCTGACCTTTCCTCGGTTAAAAATTCATATCTTTTTTTATACACCTTGAAATTGATCCCCGTTTGTTTAAAAAAAAACTAGATTGATATAAGAACATAATATACAAAAATAACCTCCAAATATTTTTTATAGAATTTCTGGTGAATTTTCAAACTCACTGCCAAATTCAAAATCTAAACTATTTTCTTTAATTTGCATCCTTAGGTTCTTCATCAATTCTTACCACACTTCTAATATCAAGAATCAATCTTTAATCATAAAAATCAAACTTCCCCTTCATCCACATAAATCACCCACTACCACCTTTCAAACATGAAACCAAGAATTAATTACACCATCTTATAGAGAAATTAGTGTAGGTGAATTTCTTATTTCACGTTTTAGTCCCAAAACTCACTAAATTTGGTCAAAAATGGAAGAAAATAAATTTACTTACCTTGGCTATGGGTTTCAGCAACCTGCTGGAGGAGAGAAGAGAAGTTCACGAGCATTCCAAAAAAATCTCCTACTTTAACCCTTAAAAAATCAATTATAACTATTTTTTTTATTCATTTTAGGCCAAAAGACTAACTTACCATTAATGAATTCCCAAAATTACACCCATGCCAATCCATGACATCATCCCTTACCTCATCATATCCATAAAAATATCTTAATTCTGATTCTTCATGTTTGTCTTGTAATTTTTGAAAATTACAATTTAGTCACCTAATTCCAAAATTTCAGCTTAACATGGAAAATCGACATTAATTCCATTGATCCATGTTAAATTTCATTTTTCTAAAATATATAAATAATATTTCCAACCTTTATCTAGCATCCTTCACATTTTTGTGAAATTTTGATTCGATCTGATTATCCGATTTAATACCGAACTTTACCGTTTTATAAACTTTAACACAAATCTCGTACCGAAAATATGATTCCCACGAAAATCCTTGTTTTAGACCAACTTATTCATTTTCGGGCTAAACTATATAATTTTTTTTCAAAATTGTACTTTAATCACAAAACTTTCAAAACTTACATTTTAGTCACTAGACAAATTTTAGGGTATTACAATTCCTCCCCCTTAAATAAAATTCGTCCTCGAATTTTCCATATGTATTTACATACCTGAATTAAATAGATAAGGAAACTTTTTCTTCATGTCTTCTTCTCGTTCCCAAGTTGATTCCTCAACTTTATTTTTTCGCCAAAGAACTTTTACTAATGGAATCGTCTTATTTCTTAGTTATTTGACTTCATGTGTTAAAATCTTTACTGGCTCCTCTTCGTATGATAAATCTAGCTGAATCTCAATTTCCTCCCGTGTAACTACATGTGAAGGATCTGATCGATATATTCGAAGCATTGATACATGAAATACATTATGAATCTTGTCCACTCTGGAGGTAACGCCAACTGATAAGCTACTGATCCAACTCTCTTTACAATCTCGTATGGCCCGATAAATCTTGGACTCAATTTCCCTTTTCGTCCAAATCTTAGAATCTTTTTCCAAGGTGACACCTTAAGAAATACCTTATCACCCACTTGATATTCAATCTCTTTTCTTTTTAAATCAGCATAAGATTTCTGTCTATCAGCTGCTATCTTGAGATTATCTTGGATTACTTTCACTTTGTCTTCCACCTCCTTAATTAGATCTGGACCAATTACATCTCGATCTTTTAATTCGTACCAATTCAGTGGTGTTCGACATTTTCTTCCAAACAATGCTTCAAAAGGAGCCATTTTGATACTTGATTGATAACTGTTATTATAAGCAAACTCTGCTAAAGGCAAATACTTTTCCCACGATCCTTTAAAATCAATAACACACGCCCTTAGCATGTCTTCAAGTATCTGAATAGTTCTTTCAAATTGACCATCTGTCTGAGGATGATAAGATGTGCTGAAATTTAGTCTAGTTCCCAATGCCTCATGCAAAGACTTCCAAAATCTCGAAGTGAATCTCGGATCTCTATCAGAAACTATCGAAATGGGTACTCCATGAAGTCGTACTATTTCTCTGATATATAACTCAGCATACTTGTTCATAGAATAATCTTCTCAAACTGGGATAAAATGTGTTGTCTTTGTCAATCTATCCACTATTACCCAGATCGAATCTTTCTTACTAGGTGTCAAAGATAAACCTGTCACAAAATCCATGGTAACTCGTTCCCATTTCCATCGAGGAATTGAGATAGGTTGCAACAACCCCGAAGGTACTTGGTGTTCTACTTTTACCTGCTGACAGGTTAGACATTTAGAAACAAACTCAGTGATATCTCTTTTCATACCTGCCCACCAATACCGACTCTTTAAATCTTGATACATTTTGTTTCCTCCTGGATGCATAGTCAAAGGACTATAATGAGCTTCAGAAAGAAGATCTTTCTTCAGTTCTTCATCATCGAGTATGCAAATTCGATTCCGATAATACAAACATCCATCAGACTTAATTTCAAAATATGTCATTTCTCCTTTCTTTGCTTGCTCTATTCTATCTTAACACTTCTTATCTTTATTCTGAAGATCCTTGATACGATCCAATAGGGCAGGTCTCAATCTCAATTCTACAATCAATGCACCATCATCTTCCATTGATAGTCGTGCATCTAACGCTCTCATAGCAGCAAAGATTTTTCGGCTAAGTGCGTCAGCTACCACATTAGCCTTCCCAGGATGATAATCAATAATCATATCATAGTCTTTAAGAAGTTCAATCCATCTCCTTTGCCTTAGATTTAACTCTTTCTGAGTGAGAAAATATTTTAAACTCTTATGATTGTATAAATATAGCATCGCTCACCATATAAATAGTGGCGCCATATATTCAGAGCAAACACTACAGCTGCTAGCTCCAAATCATGTGTCGGATAATTTCGTTCGTGCGTCTTTAACTGCCTTGAAGCATACGCTACCACTTTACCTTCTTGAGTTAAAACACATTCCAAACCATTATGGGATGCATCACTGTAGATTACATAATCTTTTCCTGACTCTGGTTGTACTAATACCGGTGCCTCAGTCAGAATCTTTTTAAGCTTCTCAAAACTTTCTTGACACTTTTCATTCCAGATGAATGGTACATCCTTTCGAAGTAGTTTGGTAAGTGGAGATGCAATTATTGAAAAATTCTTCACAAATCTCCGATAATATCCAGCTAACCCCAAGAAACTTCGGACTTCAGAAACATTTTTCGGAGGTTTCCACTCTACTACCCATTTGTACTTTCTTAGGATCTACTCTAATTCCTTCTGCTGAAATCACGTGACCCAGAAAGGCAACCTCTGACAGCCAAAATTCACATTTTGATAATTTAGCATATAACTTTTTATCTCGTAATATCTGAAGTACGATACGGAGATGTGTGTCGTGCTCTTCCATAGTCTTAGAATACACCAAAATATCATCAATGAACACAACCACAAATTGATCCAAATACGACTGAAAGACTCGATTCATCAAATCCATAAATGTTGTTGGAGCATTGGTTAGTCCAAACGGCGTCACAACAAACTCATAATGACCATATCGAGTTCTGAAAGCTGTCTTTGGAATATCTTCCTCTTTTATCTTTAGCTGATGATACCCTGATCGAAGATCAATTTTTGAAAATACTGAAGCACCCTTGAGCTGATCAAACAGATCATCGATCCTTGGAAGAGGGTATTTATTCTTCACTGTCACCTTATTCAGTTTACGATAATCTATACATAATCGCATCGAGCCATCTTTTTTTAACAAAAAATACTGGTGCACCCCATGGAGATACACTCGGTCTAATAAAACCTCGATCTAATAGCTCCTATAATTGCGCCTTTAGTTCTCTGAGTTCCGTTGGAGCCATCCTATATGGAGCCATTGAAATAGGAGATGTACCTGGGAAAACTTCAATTTTAAATTCCACTTCTCGATCAGGAGGTAATCCAGGTAAAAATTATCAAGAAATACATCTGAAAATTCTCGAACTGTCGGAATATTCTCTAATCGAATTTCAGATGTCCGGGTATCGAGTACATTTGCTAAGAAAGCTGTGCAACTTTTTTCCATCATTTTCATTGCCATAAAAGCTGATAGTACATTAGGCAAAGACCCCATTTTTTCTCCAATTACTATTATCTCGGTACCCTTTGCATCCTTTATAAATAATCACTTCATGCGACAATCTACCCAACCATAATGTCGAGATAACCAATTCATGCCCAATATAATCTCAAACTCATCAAACGGTAACTCCAAAAGATTCGTTGGGAATATAACCCCTTGAATCTTTAGCGAACAATTTCTGCTAATCCTTGTGACTCTAGCACTATGACCCAGTGGATTTATAGCTATCATATCACTATTGATGGGTTCTAACGGAATATTCTTATTTTTAACTAATTCCGAACTAACATAGGAATGCATAGAACCCGGATCAATCAAAACAAATATAGGCTCATCATAAAGATAGAAAGTACCTACTATGATCTCTGGGTCGTCACGATCATCATTAGTCTTGATGTTATAAATTCTCGCTGGAGCACGAACGTCAGACTGGGAGGCTGTCTCAGAATATCCCCTCCCTCTACCTCTGCCTCTACCGCCTCTCTGAGATACTGCTACAGACCTTTCTGTTTGTACTGATCACTCCCCAATTAAAGGGCAATCTCTGACAAAGTGATTGGTATCTCCACAACAGAAACAAGCTCCAGTCTTCATTCTATAAACTCCAGGGTGATTTTTACCGCAATACTGACATAGCAATATCTGATCATGTGATCGAGCTGATCTACTGGCTCCTAAAACTGTCATAAGAGTCTGTCGACCTTTTTCTTTTGCCTCAAATCCTTTACGACTAGAAGCACTACTTTCAGTTTTATTTTGATATCGATAACCGGAACCTCGACCTCTTTTAGACTGAAAAAGATGATGATGCTCCAGATCTTTTAGATTATCGTCTCTGCTCTATCAGAAGATTCTCATTTTGTGTCATTTCCAAATCTTTTTCTTTGTTCACTACTTCCTGAAAAGTAGTCAAGTTCGCAGCCAACAGAAGTTCCTTGAGTGTGGGACGAAGACCTCGAATAAATTTCTGACATTTATCTCTTTCAGTAGGAATCATCTCTGAGGCATATCGAGCAAGTTTATTAAACTCACATTCATACTCGTACACCGATTTACCACCCTGAATCAGATTAAAGAAATCATGCTTCATCTCAGTAATAAACTGCTCTCCAATATATTTCTTCTGAAATGCTTCTAAGAAAAACTGCCATATGATATGATCTGGAGGAACACGTGTCGTCACGTTCGTCCACCATATATGAGCCTAACCTCGTAATAATAAAACTACTCCCTCCAATCTTTCATCATCAGAACAATGAAGATTGTCCAACATTATTTTCACATCATTCAACCACATATATGCTTCTACTGGGCCTTCGTTTGCTTCGCCTTTAAATTCTACATCTCCTAAACTTTTTAATTCTTTCGAAACCGATATTCTCAAAACTGGAGAAAGAGGTGGAGGCAGAGGGAAGAGGAGGTGCTGTTGATGGCTGATATCGAGCCAGTATAGCCTCTAGAGCTTGTAAGAAAGTTCCCTAATCTGGAGCAGGTACTCCTTGATGTACATGCTCTCCTTGACGTTGAGGTACGTGCTCTACTTCGTTACTACTCCCACTACCAGTTCCCTTGGGAACCTCTTGTTCGGTGGCCTGTCTTATGCCTTTCGAACCCGACATCTAAACAAAAGCACAAATTTACGTTAGTAAGGAGCAGCATCATAAATAAAATCATCATATCATACCATATCAATAATTTCGATATCCTATTGGCATGTGCATATTTTTGACATATTATAGGCTCAGTTTAGGCCGAGAATCGACTAAATCTGTAGCTCTGATACCAATAAATGTAACACCCTTAACCCGTATACGTCTCAATATACGAGTCAAAGATGTCACATCAACTTAAATACATTTACTGAACTGAAATTTGCCTAAAATTTGTTTCATTTGAAAACACTCTTATTCTAACTTTAAAAATCTATTTTAAAAGTATATCTCAACTATAATTTATTTCTTTATTACAAGAAAATAAATTCATTTGTTAATCAGTAATTTTACTAAACCATGTCTTTTCGTGAAATCTTAAAAAAAAAACATAATAACATAATATATTCTTTTCATGCATAAATACTGATAACACTAATCTAAGTAAAATAAACTAAAATAGTTCTAGTTTACTATTACAGATTATTATAAATAAATACGATAAATAGAAATCACCGACATAATTATACATGCCACTATAAGTCAAAGGAAACATCATAGATGCCTTACTGATACTGATGATATGTATGTCTTTCCAAAAGATGCTCTGATAGCTCCTTACTGATCGTACTTATCCTTACTAGAACCTACGCATGAAAATTATCACGCGCTAAGTATAACTTAGTGAGGCAGTAATACTTAAGGTGAGAATAATTAAATAAAATATCAAAATATATAAAATCATTAAAATAAAACAGACTGAATTTCTTCAGAACATTCAAACCAGATATCTCATGTTGAACTTTATCATAAACCTGAAAAGAATCATCTGATAATTTTCACAAAATCATAATAAATCAGATCAGACAGAAAAAATCAGTCCATATTCCTTTGTAGTCAAACACTTTTCAGAACTTTCTTATTTCATTTTTATAGCCCAAAGTATATTTTAAGAGAATATAAGATACGTGAGTCAGACGAGTGTGCGCAATACAGATATCATATCATCAGTCGGAACAGATAAGCACACACAGTGCTATCACATCGGAAATAATAATATGCACACCAAGTGCATTCATATCAGAATATATATATATATATACTAGTGTACACTCCGGTACACCACAATATATCAAAATCAGAACAGATAATCACTCCACCTCATGGCATGCCAATTGTACCTTTGACTCTGAATATAACATACATTGGGCTTTTAGTTCATTTCTTAACCATTTGATAAACATCATATCAGAGTCGAAAATATATTTAATTCACATTCTTAAAATGTGACATGGACAGTTCATGTCCAAAAACTTTCATAAAACTTATTAAAGAAATTATGGATATAATTTCATAATCAAAACATAATTCATATCTTTGAAATAAACAAGGTGAGGTTAACTTATCGCAAGTCGTCCTTGATCAAAATAATTAAATAAATAAATTGCACTCACCTTTGCCTCACTTAAGAACTTGTATACGATAATACTAATCACAAGCTTTGTCATATCCTTTCAGATTGTTCGGATTGTTAGTTTTATTGTAATCTGACAATACCAAATTATAACAGAAAATGTTTAAACTACATATTAGTATCGTTCTAACATAAGCTCATTTTTGACATTTGAGAATCTATAAAATAAAATCGATAACTAAATCGATATCAACCTAACTCATATCTCCATTATAACTTCAAATTTCTCAAAACACTTATTCAATTCCACAAATAATTATTCCCAACATGATCTTCAACTTTTACCAATTATAAAATCAAACCACGTATTTTAAATTCTTTCCAGAATTAAACTCAACTTTTCCTTTAATTTCATAATAGCTCTTCACTATTATGATCATTTCCCATTAAATATATAAAATTTCCAGCAACTAAAATAAAAGTTCAAATCAATACTTCAACCTTACAACTTGATAAACTTGAAATTCAATCCCAACTTAATACTTAAACTCCAAAAATCAGCACACTTTCCAAAATTTCCAAAATTATTCTAACTCACCCAAATGGTACTTTTACATTTAAAAATTACTCTTCATCTTCTAATCCATTTCAACTTAAATTCTAAAGTTTCCATATTCAGACTACTTGCACTACCTTTAAAGAATCAATATTTTGTATTGATACACTCACTGAAATTTAATTCTATTTCTTCCGTTGAAAACTAGACTCGAATAAGAATCTATAAATATAAATAACTCCTTCTAATTCAATCTGTACAATTTATGGTGAATTTTCAAAGTTGACTGACAGAATATGTTTTATGCAGAATCTGCTGCTCGTTTTTCTGACCTTTCCTCGGTTAAAAATTCATATCTTTTTTATAAACCTTGAAATTGATCCTCGTTTGTTTTAAACAAAACTATATTGATATAAGAACATAATATATAAAAATCACCTCCAAATATTTTTTATATTATTTATGGTGAATTTTCAAACTCACTGCCAAATTCAAAATCTAAACTATTTTCATTAATTTGCGTCCTTAGGTTCTTCATCAATTCTTACCACACTTCTAATATCAAGAATCAATCTTTAATCATAAAAATCACACTTCCCCTTCATCCACATAAATCACCCACTACCACCATTCAAACATGAAACCAAGAATTAATTACACCATCTTATAGAGAAATTAGTGTAGGTGAATTTCTTATTTCACGTTTTAGTCCCAAAACTCACTAAATTTGGTCAAAAATGGAAGAAAATAAATTTGCTTACCTTGGCTATGGGTTTCAGCAACCTGCTGGACGAGAGAAGAGAAGTTCACAAGCATTCCAAAAAAATCTCCTACTTTAACCCTTAAAAAAATCAATTATAACTTTTTTTTTTATCATTTTAGGCCAAAAGACTAACTTACCATTAATGAATTCCCAAAATTACACCCATGTCAGTCCATGACATCATCCCTTACCTCTTCATATCCATAAAAATATCTTAATTCTGATTCTTCATGTTTGTCCTTGCAATTTTTGAAAATTACAATTTAGTCACCTAATTCCAAAATTTCAGCTTAACATGGAAAATCGATCTTAATTTCATTGATCCATGTTAAATTTCTTTTTTCTAAAATATATAAATAATATTTCCAACCTTTATCTATCATCCTTCAAATTTTTGTGAAATTTTGATTTGATCTAATTATCTGATTTAATACCGAACTTTACCGTTTTATAGCCTTTAACACAAATCTTGTACCGAAAATATGATTCCTACGAAAATCCTTGTTTTATACCAACTTATTCATTTCCGGGCTAAACTATATATTTTTTAAAATTGTACTTTAATCACAAAACTTTCAAAACTTAGATTTTAGTCACTAGACAAATTTTGGGGTATTATATTTTTAGAAGCATTTTAACCAAGAATCTAATAGGAAATAAGATTAGTATTGAGTTAGTCAAAGAATTTTTGTAAGCATTAGTAAAATTTTAATTTTTTATTAAAAATAATTTATATTTTTATTAAATAAAATTAATTAAAAATGCAAGGATTTTTTTAGCAAAATCGATCATCATCCATACGAGTGTAAATTTTGTTAGGCTTTGGGATAACTAAATCAACTTGCTCACCTAAAAGAAGGATCTATGATAGATCACTAACACTACATCAACTTTTTTCACGTTGGTTAGCCTTTTATCCTATAAATTTTTAGTGCGCAATAATACTTAAGCGGTATAGCCCACCATATATCATTCAAGCGGCAGAGGTGACCATATATCAATTAGGCGGTATAACCAACCATATATTATTCAAGTGGCATAGCCGACCATATATAAACACAAGTGCACTAGGAACTTAAAACAACTAAAGCTTAATCGGGAAACTTAAAAGAAGATAACACTTTTATTAATAGAAAACACAATGACAATATTACAGCCTAACCACACCACTTTTATCTTCTCTACCTCTAAGTTATCTTTCTCTAACTCACACTTTTAACACTTGTTTCATTCTTTTTCACTCTTACTACAATGGTAAAACTCACCCCTATTTATAGATTTTAGTGGTCATTGGATTGTTGACACATGTCAACATCTTAGTCATTTACCATTACAAATATCTATATTATTTTATGGATATTTCTAGATATCTACTTTTTCTATATTAATCTAGAATATTCCTAATATATATCTCCTAAATGATAATTATATATTTATCTAGAAGTTGTATTAGATCTTAACACTCCCCCTCAATATAAACTTATTTTCATAGATGATTTACAGACCATTCTAATTGTTTCTCTAAACTTTTCGAACTTTGGTCAACTCAGACTCTTCATTATAATATCTTGAACTTGTTCATCTATCTTTATTGGCACTATCTTAATCTCCCCTTCAAGGACCTTCTCGCGAACGTATTGATAGTGCACTTCTATATGTTTTGTCATTGCATGAAAGATTGGATTCTCTACTAGACGTATGGTTGATAAATTATCGTATAGAAGCCTTACTTGATAATCTGTTGGCTGATGATCTTTTATTAGTTGTTTCAACCAAGTACTTTCCTGAATCGTTGATGTTGTAGATCGATATTCTGCTTCGGTGCTTGATAATGATATTGTTGGTTGTCTCTTACTTCACCATGATATTGCATCTGATCCAAGACTAAAAACATACTCAATTTTTGATAGTTGTGTATCATAATCTCCAGTGTATTCAGCGTCATAATATCCTATCACCTGACATTCCTTTGTTTTCTTGTATAAAATATCAAAATGAATAGTACCTTTAACCTCTTCAGGATGTGTTGTACCACATCAAGGTGAGGTTTCTTTGGATTGCTCATGTATCGACTAGCAACTTCAATTGCATAAGTTATGTCTGGTCGGCTTAGTGTGAGATAAACTAGACTTTCACCAATTATCGATACATGGTAACATCTTCTATTTTCTCATCTTCTTGCAATTGTATATTAGGATCCATATGAGTTGAGATGGTTTGCAATTAAGCATCTCATACTTATGTAAAAGATTGTTAGCATAATTTTGTTGTCCCAAAAATAATCCTTCTTTCGTGTGCTCTACTTTAAGTCCAAAAAAATTGTTTGAGTTCTTCAAGCTCCTTCATATGTAACATAATAGAAAGATGTTCCTTTGTTTGGATTTTCTCTCAATGATCTCCCGTGATGATTAAGTCATCGATATATACTAGTATTGTGCCTAGTTTTCCTTGATTTTCTTTCACAAATAAACTAGAATCTGAATGAGCATATTTAAAACCACTTTGTATCAAAAACTCATAGAAATTTTTATACCATGCTCTTAGAGCCTGCTTCAAGCCATAGAGGGTATTCTTTAGTTTGTAGATATACTTGGGATGGATCTTGCTCTCAAAGGCTCTTGGTTGCCTCCATATAAATATTCTTGTCAAATTCCCCATGTAAGAAAACATATTTGACATCCATGTGCCACAACTTTCAAGACTTGCTAGCAACCAAAGCAAGTAAAACTTGAATTGTTGTGATCTTTTCCATCAAACTAAATGTTTCTTCATAATATGATCCATATTGTTGAAAGAAACCTCGAACAACAAGTCGAGTTTTATATCTTTCAATAGAGTCATCTGGTCGAGTCTTCACCCTATAAACTTATTTGCAGGATATTGGTTTTACATCTTTTTGACTTTGAAACTAAATTCCATATTTGATTTTATGTTAGTGCCTTAATTTTTTCTTTCATAATTTTTGTCCACTCTTAGCTTTGTGTTACTTCTTCATAAGTGGAAGGAATTGTCCTAGAAAATCATCATGCCATAAAATG